>NC_042620.1:103214436-103929325 GCF_901001135.1 Rhinatrema bivittatum
TTACCCTTTCAGATAACACTAAAACTATGGGATACTCCTTGAAGGTATCAAAAAACAGATTTAAAACACTTTTTTTTTTCACACAGCATTCAATCAAGCTGTGAAATTAATTGCTGGAGGATGTGGTCAAGGTAACTGGCATAGCTGGGTTCAAAAAGGGTTTGAACAAGAACCAGAGGACTGGAGAGACCACCACTTATCATAAGCAGTTAGCAGCAAAAAACTGGATCTACTTTTAGGGACTGGCCACTGAACTTGAAAGGATGCTGGGATTGATGATCTTTGATCTGACCGAGTATGGCACTTCTTATTTTAATATCTATGTAAATACAAGTTAATATACCAGAGAATCAACACAAAATCTTCTTATTCTTACTATAAAATCTGCCAATAAGCTGTTGTAGGAACCAAGCCATGGTGGTTTTCATGGCAGCAGATTACTATGTGATATATGACCACTGTATATTCAGTGATATGAACGTGTTTTTCCATTGTTTACCTTGGTACTATGTTAATATGTTGTGATCTCTAATCCAAGAATCTTGTTCTACGATATATAATTCTGACCTTGGATGGGAGCTATTGGGGCTATCTTATTGTTGATTTTATTGACAAAATTGTGGATGATGTAGTTGTTACTCTTGTTGTTTGTGTTTATTTCAGTTTAGGTTGATTGGGGGTATTGGCGTTTTAGTAATGAGAATGAGAACACTCGCAAGAGACTTCATAGTGTAATCTGTTGATCTGTAAACACTTTACAATTGGTTTTCAGCTATTTTCAACATAGAGAGCCCATTTTTATTACAGCCCATATAGGAATGAAGTGCGTGTGCACTTTGAAAATTAGGGCTGAAGCCTGCATTTGCAAAGTGTTCTTTACTTGTGTTTCAGGACTCTACCTACCTTTTGATGGGATAGATGTGCACATTTATGCTTGCAAGAGAGCAGGTGTAAATGTCCATGTGAAGATTTACACGCATAAAGGTGAATTTTAAAAGACTGGTGCGTGCCAAAACTGGGAGATAAACTCATAAGTTGGCCTGATGTGCGCCGAACGGATTTTAAATGCAGCCCGTGTACACACATCTCCCGCTACGCGCACAAATGAAAAGTTGCAAAAAAAGGGCGTGGCATGGGCATGACCTGAGTGGGGCATGGGCATTCCTGGATTTCACCTTGAAATCAGCGCGGAAATACTTGTGCACACAGGGGTGCACTGGGGTCCCCAGCCATATAACTTTATTTCTGCTATGGATGACATGCAAGTTATAAAATAAAGACAAATAGGAAGATCAGCGGGGTTTTAAGGCTTAGGGCTAACAGAGGAGAAGGGAGGCTATTAAACTAGGGAGTCCTGTTCCTTACTGCGGTGAACTGAGAAAGAACTGGGAGAATTGGTAATGGCGGCGCATGTGCCTTTTAAAAATCTACTTATGCAGTAGAAGTGGCATTTGCGCGCATAGGTGTGCGTCCACTATAAAACTGCATGCACATGTGCACACGCTCAAGTTATTTTATAATGTGTGCATATACTAGGGATGTGAATCGTTTTAGGACGATTAAAATTATCGTCCGATAATTTTAATATCGTCTTAAACCGTTATGGAACACAATACAATAGAGATTCTAACGATTTATCGTTATAAATCGTTAGAATCGTGAGCCGGCACACTAAAACCCCCTAAAACCCACCCCCGACCCTTTAAATTAAATCCCCCACCCTCCCGAACCCCCCCCAAATGACTTAAATAACCTGCGGGTCCAGCGGCGGTCCGGAACGGCAGCGGTCCGGAACGGGCTCCTGCTCCTCAATCTTGTTGTCTTCAGCCGGCGCCATTTTCCTAAATGGCGCCGAAAAATGGCGGCGGCCATAGACGAACACGATTGGACGGCAGGAGGTCCTTCCGGACCCCCGCTGGACTTTTGGCAAGTCTCGTGGGGGTCAGGAGGCCCCCCACAAGCTGGCCAAAAGTTCCTGGAGGTCCAGCGGGGGTCAGGGAGCGATTTCCCGCCGCGAATCGTTTTCGTACGGAAAATGGCGCCGGCAGGAGATCGACTGCAGGATCTCCTGCCGGCGCCATTTTCCGTACGAAAACGATTCGCGGCGGGAAATCGCTCCCTGACCCCCGCTGGACCTCCAGGAACTTTTGGCCAGCTTGTGGGGGGCCTCCTGACCCCCACGAGACTTGCCAAAAGTCCAGCGGGGGTCCGGAAGGACCTCCTGCCGTCCAATCGTGTTCGTCTATGGCCGCCGCCATTTTTCGGCGCCATTTTGGAAAATGGCGCCGGCTGAAGACAACAAGATTGAGGAGCAGGAGCCCGTTCCGGACCGCTGCCGTTCCGGACCGCCGCTGGACCCGCAGGTTATTTAAGTCATTTGGGGGGGGTTCGGGAGGGTGGGGGATTTAATTTAAAGGGTCGGGGGGGGGGTTTAATGTGCCGGTTTTGCGATTTTTAGATTTTTAGATTTTTCACGATTTTTCACGATTTTTCACGATTTTCACGATATTTTACCCCCCCAAACGGCAACAATACGATTCCCTCCCCCTCCCAGCCGAAATCGATCGTTAAGACGATCGAGGACACGATTCACATCCCTAGCATATACATGCGTATGTTATAAAATGGCCGTGTCCTTGAGCATGGGCCAAACGCGTGCACATGTGCGCCTGTATGGTGGTATAAAAGTTACTCTCATGCTTTTGAAAACCAAAAGTACACTTGTAAATGATTTCTCAGCCCCAGCTCCCAGAAGTACCTGTTTGCAGTACATGTAAAAATACAAGCAAAATCACTGCCAGGCATACTTTTGCATGTACAACACTGAAATAATTTTCAAAAAGCCCAGTTACATGAGTAAAACTACATATTAGAAGGTAAATTTCAAAAGGCCGGCGCATGCCAAAACCAGGAGATACGGGAATATGTCGGGCAGGCGCACCCCGAGCGGATTTTAAAAGCCGCCCCAGTGCGTGCGTATCTCCTGCATGCACAAATGAAAAGTTCCCAAAAAGGGGTGGGGTCTGGGTGAGGCATGAGAATTCCTGGATTTCAACTTCCAATTATACTTACGTGTACAGGCTTGCACTGGGGTCCCCTGCCGCATAATTTTACTTCTGCAATTCAGGACGTGAAAGTAAAAAAAAAAAGATAAATAGATAAATTGACGGGATTTTAAGGGTTGGGGTTAATTAAGGAGAGGGGAGGCTATTAAACTGGGGCGGGGGGGGGGGGGGGTTGGAAGTCCTAACCCATACCTGGGTGAACTGGGAACGAAATGGAAAAACTGGTAAAGTCATCAGCACGCATATCTATTAAAATCCCCCCACTTACACGGTAGAAGTGGCATTTGCACGCATAGACGCATCCACTTAAAATTGTGTGCACATGTGAGCGCGCTCAGGCTATTTTATAGCATGTGCGCATATTTATTTATCTATCTGTTTATTTATTTATTTAAGCCTTTTATATACTGTCATTCCTAATAACGATCACAATGCTTTAAAAGTTTCATCTTGGTAACTTTTAAACTGGCCTGTAGTCACACTTATGCACGCATTCATTGGCCTGCACCCAGAGACGTGGGCCATTTTATAATATACGCACATATATTTTCACATGATACACAATGGCTTGGACATGCGCACATGTGCTTGCAAGTTTAAGTGGATGCACATAAATGCCACTTCTACCATGTAAATAGGTAGATTTTGAAATGCATACGTGACGACATCATTACCAATTTTACCAGTTCATTCCCAGTTCGCCGCAGTAAGGAATAGGACTTCCAAAGCCCCCTAGTCTAATAGCCTCCTTTTTCCCCTTCTTCCCTGTTAGCCCTGTACATTAAAACACTGCCCATCTGCCTATTTATTTTATAATTTGCATGGCATCCATGGCAAGGGACCCCGGCTCACTCTTGTGCATGTATTTACACGCTAATTTCAAAGTGAAATCTAGGAATCCCCATGCCCCGCCCAGACCACTGCCACACCCCACCCCTTTTTTGGAACTTTTCATTTGTGCGCGTAGCGGGAGATATGTGCATACGTGGGCGGCTTTTAAAATCCACCTGATGTGCGCCAGGCCGACTTGTGTGTATATCTCCTGGGTTTGGTGCGCGTCGGGCTTTTAAAATTCATCTTCTAATGTGCAAATGCTTTTGAAAATTCGCCCCAATGTGTTGCTGCAGTGTGCAGTCATGCTAATGGGCAGAGCTAAAAGAAGGTTCTCTGACTCTAGCAAGGATTTTAAGGACATACGGGACCAAACTTCCTGCTTAGGTGCAAAGTACTCCTAGACTCTTTGCCTAATTTTCAAAGGAAATTATGCGTGTACCTTCTCTTTGAAAATTAACACAGACACAAAGTTATTTGCAGACTTTTGCTCCTGCTTTTTCTGTGAATACAATTTTAATGGAAAATAATGCAAGTTATTTTATAATCCCACCCAACCTGTGCACCCAAACCCCAACCCCCTGAAATGCCTCCCTTCGATCCTACTAAAAGTAAATAAGTGCTTGCTATAGAAACTCAGAATGAGCAAGGACAATTTTCATACATCCAGTTTACCCCACATAAATGGCTTTGAAAAATGCCCTCTAAAATAGCATAATTTTAAAATGAAATTATTTGAAAGTTGTTGGGTTTTTTTCAGGTAGTAACTAGAATTATATAATGAAATCTTGTTACAGTATGCTAGTATAGTGAATTTCCTCAAATTAACTTTTCCTGAACCCCTGTCTCTTTGTAATTTATATAAATAAAATAAACTTTTCCTTGTGTAATGAATGACGGTATAGTCATGGATAAAGATGGAGAGAGAGCAGAGATTTTCTTTTTTTTAATGTTTGTTAACATAATTCTTGTCTGCTTCCTATCTAGTTATATATGCAAAAGGAATATTTATTTATTTATTTAAAGAATTTATATACCGGGGTTCCTGTATAGTATACATATCACCCCGGTTTACAAGGAACCAAAACTATCGCTAAGGAACCGTAACTATCGCTTCATTTAGCGGTTTACATTGAACATTTAGCGGTTTACATTGAACATAGTTAATTTGAGAAAATATAAATAAACATAAATAAACATAAATAAACATAAAATAGTTAATTTGAGAAAAGGTATATAATATAAGCTGGGGAAGATACGGAGGATATGAAATGCCTTTTTTCTTGCTCATTAGTTCTATGGGAAAGCTTGTTCGAACAACCAAGTCTTAAGTTTCTTTTTAAATGTAGCGTGGCACGGTTCAAGTGAATATAATCCACAATTACAACTCAAGTATAGCATGAGACAGAAGTGATATTAATGTGTGGTGGAGATGTTATACTGCACAGCATACATCCGACTTTGTGTGTATTTGACAAAGAGGAGATTGTTCTCTTCTGACATGCTGGGGGAGGGGAGCTCTCCCTGGAAAATAGAAGCTCAATATAAGAGTGCCAGTATATTTAGAAAGCATGAGTCATACAGCAAGTGAAATGTTTGATGTTTAGTTTTCAGAGCAGGCCTTGCGTTATATCAAAATGCTAGCACACAGCAGTGTGAAACTAGTAAACTGGGAAATAGTGCATTCTTGGATTTGCCACTCTTCTGAAAAGACTTTTATGGAACACTAAATGGTTCTACTTAGCTATTGCTGTCATAGTACAGTATTTCATGATTAAGTAAGCCTTCCCTCTGAATAAAATTCAATAGATTGCTATGTGTTCCAAATCAGTAAAAATAATGCATTAAGGGGTAGATTTTAAAAGAAGCGCGATCAGCCTACTTTTGCTTGCGCATCAGACTCAAGCAAAAGTACGCTGGATTTTAGTAGATACGCGCAGAGCCGCGCGTATCCACTAAAATCCTGGATCGGCACGCGCAAGGCTATCGATTTTGTATAGCCTGCGCGCGCCGAGCCGCGCTGCCTCCCCCCGTTCCCTCCAAGGCCGCTCCGAAATCGGAGCGGCCTCGGAGGGAACTTTCCTTTGCCCTCCCCTCACCTTACCCTCCCTTCCCCTACCTAACCCACCCACCCGGCCCTGTCTACACCCCCCCCTTACCTTTGTCGGGGGATTTACGCCTCCCGGAGGGAGACGTAAATCCCCGCGCGCCAGCGGGCCTGCTGCGCGCCGGGCCGCGACCTGGGGGCGGGTACGGAGGGCGCGGCCACGCCCCCGGGCCGTAGCCACGCCCCGTACCCGCCCCCAAAACGCTGCCGACACGCCCCCGCAACGCCGCGCGCTCCGGCCCCGCCCCCCGACACGCCCCCCTCCGAGAACCCCGGGACGTACGCGAGTCCCGGGGCGCTGCGCGCGCCGGGAGGCCTATGTAAAATAGGCTTCCTGGCGCGCAGGGCCCTGCTCGCGTAAATCCGCCCGGTTTTGGGCGGATTTAGGCGAGCAGGGCTCTGAAAATCTACCCCTAAGGGTTTTTAGCACTAGAGACCTGTAGCCTGAGTGTCAAATTAACTGGGTTTTTTTGTTTGTTTTTTTTAACTTGGCTGTAAAACAAAACAAAACAAAAAACAATACTCTCCCCACTTTTACCAAAATTAAGTAAAATAACAGAGAATTACTCTGTACATACAACATTCTGCCTGTATGTATGGAAGTGCAATAAGTATTTATCATGGTATATTTAAGTTGGAAAATACTCATTAAGTTCAAGAGTGGCCTAGTTCTTGGAGCAATAGTTTTGAGAACCAGGAAAGCCAGGGTTCAAATCCTTCTCCCATTGATGCTTCTTGCAACCTTAGGCAAATCACTTTATCTCCTGTTACTTTAGGTATCCAATTAGACTGTAATCTCTTTGAGGCATATTATCATATCTGAATACCTAGCACTATTGTACAGCACTGTGTATGTCCAGTAACACTGTAAATATAAGAATGTGATACCCCTCTGGTTAGCTACTAGATGTCCCTAGTATTCCACAAACCAGCTAGAAGGAATGCCACAGTTTAGCCACCTCCTCCAGAGGCTGCCTAAGTGGGTGGACTAGAGCAATAGAAGCTGTGGCATTTGAGTTTAGGTTTTATAGAGAGAGAGGAACTCTTTGAGTGTTTTTCTTTATAATGAGGCCTAGCCCCTCACTGAGGACATTTTTATGGAGGAAAGTCTTTTCCAGGCACTACCTGCTTGTTAAGGATCTACCTCAGAGTTAGAGCAGAGACTTTATGTAAGAAGATTTCCTAGTTATGAGTTGTTTTTCTGAGGTGCAGCCCGGGTTTCTCTTGGAGAGGGCCATCCCCTCTATCCGGAGGCCAGGATATTGAAACCCTGCCAGTTTCCATCTAGGTCAAAAAAGGGCTGAAGTGACAGCACTGCCAGAAGTGTTTTCAGGACAGTTGAATGAAATACCTTTTTCTCTTTGTTGAAAGGAGGTTTTGGTCACCCCTCCGCTCCAGTGGAGATTCAGCTAATAGCTTGATCTCTGTCAGCTATAGATCTTTCCTTCTGAAGAGCGACCAAGAACTGAGATTTGAGGAAGAAGGAAGTGGACCAGATTTGGAGACCCATCACTTGATCTCCCTCCCTGGACACAGACAAAAGCTAGGTAGAAGAAAACATCTTGGAACTCAGGTAGAACTGTTTTATGCTTTAAGGGGATCCCACACAGGTCAGGATTTCCCCAGTAACTGGGCCCCTCACATACTCAATGAAAGAGTGTTAGGAATCACCCAGGAACCTGAGCCGTCACCACATACACAGAGAGAGAACAAACCCAGCTGTACTTTCAGTTATTTTTAAAGTTGGACATTAATTACATTTTGGAAACAATCAGTAAACTATTTTAGTTTGAACATTTATCTCTGTGTCCTGCTCCATTTTTCTCCCTGACAAGAATCACTACAACATCAGTTCAAACAAATCTACACACAGATAAAGGAAACAACTCACCACCTAGGCCATAAGCTATAGCTCCCCCCCCCCCCCCCCCCACAGAAAGGACTCACCCCTGGAGTACAATCAGAAGAAGGGGACAAGTGGCATTGAAGACAGCCCCTAGAGATATAAATTATTTTTGTATGCCTTGAAGGATAAGAAAAGGGTTACAATAAGTATTTTTAATACTAGATTGCATCAATTATAAAAAAGCAAACCTGAAAGGATGTCTTCTTTCATTAGCATGGATCATCTTTCACTGTTCTGCTTGCAGCTGCAGAGGAAGGAAAGAGAGAGAAAAAAAAGTAAGGAGACAAAAATGAAGAGACGAGTAAGATAAAGAAAGTAGGGAAGGAGAGAGAGGAGGAAAGAGTCTAAGAACAGCACTGGAGACAGGCAGAAAGGCCTCAGTAAAAATGTGAGCACAATGACAGGATTTTTAGGCTCAGGAACACTCTGCTGGGACTTTCTGAAGCAGAATTTATCCTCTGGTACAGTTGACCTCAATTGCCATTATAACCTTAAATGAGGAAATTAAAGATGACATTGATCTTTTAGCAGCCAAGTCTCATGCCTTATCAGGCTCTTAAGCTTATCACATTTCCTAGCCTCTGGCTCTTTTCAATCCAATGTGTCTGTAGCTGGCAGAACAGAGCAGTCTATTTTCTCCAGGTGTTTCAGCCAAATAATACAAGCCCCGGAAAGATGAACTGGGAGTTATTTTCCAAATAAGGGGACAGAATACCAAAACCCCAAAATAACTTACATGTCATCACTGGCCTCCCTAAAGTGATGGGTATTATCAGTTTCCCAGGTCACATTGAAATCATCAGTTTCCCAGGTCACATTGAGATTACCTTGTGAAAGGAAATTGGACTACCTCAATTGGAAGAGTTTTCTGAATGTATGAGTTGCTTGTGATATGCATATGAAAATTCTGAATGTGATGGCCAATGTCCTTTAAAGGGATGTGAATCGTTTTTTGACAATTTAAAAAATCGTCCGATATTTTTTAAATCGTAAAAAATCGTTAGAGTGCGCGATACAATAGAAATTCCCCTGATTTATCGTGAAAAATCGTAAATTGGGGATTTGGGGGAGGGTGGGAAAACCGGCACACCAAAACAACCCCTAAACCCACCCCGACCCTTTAAAACTAAATCCTTACCTTCCCACACCCTCCCGAACCCCCCCAAAACTTTTTACGAGTACCTGGTGGTCCAGTGGACGCCCCAGGACCGATCTCCCGCTCTCGGGCCATCGGCGCCATTTTGATGCCACTAATAAAAATGGCGCCGATGGCCCGATGAAAAAAAAAACCCATCGACCCTTTAAAAATCGACCCCTTAGCTTCCCCCACCCTTCCGACCCCCCCAAAAACATTTTAAAATTACCTGGTGGTCCAGTGGGGGCGCGGGGAGCGATCTCCCGCTCTCAGGCCATCGACTACCACTAATAAAAATGGCGCCGATGGCCCTTTGCCCTTACCATGTGACAGGGTATCCGTGCCATTGGTCGGCCCCTGTCACATGGTAGGAGCACTGGATGGCCACGCCATTTTTAAAGATGGCGCCGGCCATCTTTAAATTCACTGGAAAATTCACTTAAAAAATTTATTTTAGGTTTAAAGGAGTAGAAACAGCTGTAGGACATCCCCTAGGTAGAAATTCTTAGAGGGGGTTACAGATTTGGATTGGTTGATCATGGTGTTAATCCCACACGTGGAGATTGATTATACCGTGTGAGATAAAGATGAACTGGCAGAGGTGGTGGATTTGGATTTTTAGAAGGTGTTTGACAAAGTCACTCATGAGAAGCTTCTAAAAAAACTAAAAAGTCATGGGATAGAAGTCAGTGTCCTTTCGTGGATTGCAAACTGGTTAAAAGTCAAGAAACAGAGAGTAGGATTAAATGGTCTGTTTTCATAGTGGGAAAAGGTGAACAGTGGAGTGCCTCAGGAATCTTTACTTGGACTGGTCTGAATGAACTGGAAAGAAGTACGATGAGTGAGGTGATCAGATTTTCAGATGACGCAAAATTATTCAGAGTAGTTAAATCACAAATGGATTGTAAAAACTTGCAAGAAGTCATTGTGAGGCTGGAAGATTGGGCATCCATATAGCAGATGAAATTTAATATGGAGAAGTGCAAGGTGATGCATATAGGGAAAAATATTCCATGCTGTAGCTACACGATGTTAGGTTCCATTTTAGGAGTTACTACCCTGGAAAAAGATCTGGGTATCATAGTTGATATTACATGCTGCAGTGGTCAAAAAAGCAAATAGAATGTTAGGAATTATTAGGAAGGGAATGATGAATAAAACGGAAGATGTCATACAGCCTTGTACTAGAACAAGGGGGAAAGCCAACAGTCACTCAGCAGTTCATGGTTCGGAGAAATGTATCCTTGAAGGATACTAATGAAACAGGAGAGTTAGGGCATCCCAACAGAGAGGTTCCATTAAATGCAAACATATTTCATATACCTATATGTAAAAACTCACCAAAGCTAATGATTTCCGAATTATCCCAAACAACTGAAAAGCAGGTTGTTAAAACAAGCAAAAAACACACTTTGAAATGTCTGTATGCCAATGCCAGAAGTCTAAGTAGTAAGATGGGAGAGTTAGAGTGTATAGCAGCAAATGATGAGATTAACATAATTGGCATCACAGAGACTTGGTGGAAGGAGGATAACCAATGGGACAGTGCTTTATCAGGGTACAAATTATATCGCAATGATAGGGAGGATCAACTTGGTGGGGGTGTGGCACTTTATATCCAGGAGGGTATAGAGTCCAACAGGATAAAGATCATACAAGAGACTAAATGCTCAGTAGAATCTATATGGGTAGAAATCCCATGTGTGTTGGGTAAGAGTATAGTGATAGGAGTATATTACCGTCCACCTGGACAAAATGGTCAGACAGATGATGAAATGCTAAGAGAAATCAGGGAAGCAAACCAATTTGGCAGTGCAATAATAATGGGAGATTTCAATTACCACAAGACGCTGGTGCAGGATTAGAATTTAATCACCAAGAAATGCTGTTTAGAATGTTTACACAATTAAACATCAAACACATATAAGGATTTAAACTGGCAACTCCATGAATTTCAAGTGATACTTTAAACTCGGTCCCCCGACACGGTCCCGTGTTTCGCCAGGCTGCGTCGGGGGGGAACCAGGGATACATTCAAATCTAGAGTGTAAAAACAAATACAAGTCAGTTCAAAATAATTGGTGAAGCTAGGCTACAATGTAACATACGTTTCACAAAAGTACATACCTCTAAAATGTCACCCGGAGCGCGCAGGCTCACACAGGTGACAGCTATTTAAACGGAGGAAAAGGCGCGAACGTGACAGCTTTCGCGAGAGCTGTCAAGCACTTACTTGACAGTTCCCGCGAGAGCCAGACAGCCAGAAAATCTCGATGGATACATCCCTAGTAAAACAGGTGCCACTCAATTTCTCTATTGAGGCCCTGGGGGGCAACCGTGTCAAGCGTAAAGATCCACCTCTGCTCCCTCCGGCCCAAGGCCTCAGGGAAGTCCCCACCCCGAAGGGGGGGACGGACAACCTCAATTACTGAAAAAAGAAGGTCGGAGACGGTGTGACCAGATTGAATCCAGTGCGAAACCAGGGGCTCATCTACTCTATGAAGGCGAATGTTGGAGCAATGCTCAATCATACGGGTTTTTAACATCCGGGTAGTTTTGCCAACATAGAGTAGAGAGCAAGGACATTTAATAATGTATACTACCCCCTTTGTACAACAGTCTGATGTGGAGCGAAGTGTAAAAACTCGCCCCGTGCGAGGATGTATAAACTCAGGGGCCAGTGTGGTATGACTGCACATAGTGCAGCGGCCACATGGACCATGTACCCCAACACTATCAGTCCAATCAACTAAAGGGGATGTGTGGACCAGCCGGTCCCGCAGATTTTTACCCCGTCTGAAGGTAAAGCGTAGAGAACTGTCAAATAATTCAGTCATGGCGAGAGATGCCCAATGTCTCCTAATCATCGTGGAGATTGCTCTCCCCAGAATCGAGAATGGTAAAATGCAGTTGTTAGCGTCATCTTCTGCGGGGGTGGACTGTACAAATAGCCATTCACGGGTAGAATGCAACGCCCTTTTAAAAGCACGTTTAACTACTCTGTGCGGGTAGCCACGCTCTATAAAACGTTCACTCATCAGGCGCGCTTGCGCCACGAATTCGGAACGAGTGGAGCACAGTCGACGTAAACGTAAAAATTGTCCAGAGGGAATATTATCCCGCAGAGCGCGGGGATGGCAACTCTGGTACTGTAGAAGGGTATTCCGGAATACCCTTCTACAGTACCAGAGTTGCCATCCCCGCGCTCTGCGGGATAATATTCCCTCTGGACAATTTTTACGTTTACGTCGACTGTGCTCCACTCGTTCCGAATTCGTGGCGCAAGCGCGCCTGATGAGTGAACGTTTTATAGAGCGTGGCTACCCGCACAGAGTAGTTAAACGTGCTTTTAAAAGGGCGTTGCATTCTACCCGTGAATGGCTATTTGTACAGTCCACCCCCGCAGAAGATGACGCTAACAACTGCATTTTACCATTCTCGATTCTGGGGAGAGCAATCTCCACGATGATTAGGAGACATTGGGCATCTCTCGCCATGACTGAATTATTTGACAGTTCTCTACGCTTTACCTTCAGACGGGGTAAAAATCTGCGGGACCGGCTGGTCCACACATCCCCTTTAGTTGATTGGACTGATAGTGTTGGGGTACATGGTCCATGTGGCCGCTGCACTATGTGCAGTCATACCACACTGGCCCCTGAGTTTATACATCCTCGCACGGGGCGAGTTTTTACACTTCGCTCCACATCAGACTGTTGTACAAAGGGGGTAGTATACATTATTAAATGTCCTTGCTCTCTACTCTATGTTGGCAAAACTACCCGGATGTTAAAAACCCGTATGATTGAGCATTGCTCCAACATTCGCCTTCATAGAGTAGATGAGCCCCTGGTTTCGCACTGGATTCAATCTGGTCACACCGTCTCCGACCTTCTTTTTTCAGTAATTGAGGTTGTCCGTCCCCCCCTTCGGGGTGGGGACTTCCCTGAGGCCTTGGGCCGGAGGGAGCAGAGGTGGATCTTTACGCTTGACACGGTTGCCCCCCAGGGCCTCAATAGAGAAATTGAGTGGCACCTGTTTTACTAGGGATGTATCCATCGAGATTTTCTGGCTGTCTGGCTCTCGCGGGAACTGTCAAGTAAGTGCTTGACAGCTCTCGCGAAAGCTGTCACGTTCGCGCCTTTTCCTCCGTTTAAATAGCTGTCACCTGTGTGAGCCTGCGCGCTCCGGGTGACATTTTAGAGGTATGTACTTTTGTGAAACGTATGTTACATTGTAGCCTAGCTTCACCAATTATTTTGAACTGACTTGTATTTGTTTTTACACTCTAGATTTGAATGTATCCCTGGTTCCCCCCCGACGCAGCCTGGCGAAACACGGGACCGTGTCGGGGGACCGAGTTTAAAGTATTACTTGAAATTCATGGAGTTGCCAGTTTAAATCCTTATATGTGTTTGATGTTTAATTGTGTAAACATTCTAAACAGCATTTCTTGGTGATTAAATTCTAATCCTGCACCAGCGTCTTGTGACACTTGCTTATGTGCAAGGCTTTGCTTCTTCTCTTTCTGGTTTTATACCGCATTACTGAAGCATTCAATGGCTACTGATGATTACACATTCAGTTACTCTGAAGCTGCCGTGAACGCGGTCCTTTCAGCCAGTCCATTCTTTGAGGACGCTTCGCTGGATATCACCATCCCTGTGTCCTGGACGGACTTGATTAACACTCAGAAACGCTTAACCAGGGCTGAACTTCACTCTTCTACGCTGACTGAATATTGCCGCATACGTCGTATCCCTAGGGGACTTCGTATCCAGAAGGCCCCTCGTTTACATACGGATAATACTACGTTTCTTACATGCTGGAATAAAATATTAAACAAATGTTCTTTGGATTTGATGGTCCTCATCATTGAAACCAACAAAGAGCTTATTGATCAACTTAAGACTGAAGTCACACAGAAATTGGATACCATCAAAGCTTCTACAGCATTGGAATCGTTTGACCTACAACTGACTGAGTTTCAGGATAATTTGTCCAAGTTCCGCACAGACTTAAAAGCGGTGAAATTTGGCAAATTTCAAAGAGACGCTACTGACTACCAGTCTGGTTATGTGTATAAATGGATGAATCAAAAACCCTCCAAGAAGGTTACTTTTGCCGAGGATACTTCCTCCTCAGGGGACTCTTCGGCAGAAGACTCTATGGCACAACGGCATCGCGGCGGTTCCCGTCGAAACCGCGCTCCCCCTTCGGCGGATGCTCAGGAACCAGCAGGGCCAGCTGGGGATATATCATCTGGACAATTTTCCTCTTCCCGTTATTCGTCAATCGCTGCTTCTTTTTTAGATTCTGGCCAGAATCCACGGAACACCCGCAGCACGCGATCGCGGGGGACTGGATCAACGCAGCGCATACAGAGACCGGTACGCATAACGCGAGCACAAGCGGACCCTTGGCAGTGACTGAGGAAACAGTTTATAATTTATCCTCTCGAGAACTATCAATGAATGAATTGAGTGTGTTACGAAAGGGACTCTTCTTTGTTCCCATGATTAAGGGGGATATGTTTGATGTATTTACACATCTTCATCGTTTTTTTCGGTTACTGAGGCTTAAACTGTTTTTTAAGGATACTGCACCCTCTGTTGATTTGTCAGTGGTACGTCCCAGGTCTCGATGGATCCCTCCCGGCCCCATTGATGTCACGCTTGGGGCTTTTGAACGTCTAGTGAGTATGGGTGTACACAATATATTTTCCCATACTCCATTCGTTCGGTTTAATTTGACAAGGGCTGAGTCAAACGCGTTAGCCACTCTGTCGAAGGACCAGTCCATTATTATTAAACCGGCTGATAAAGGAGGTGGTATAGTGGTCCAGGATCGCTCTGATTACGATGATGAAGCACTTCGGCAATTGAGCGATCCATCTTTTTACAAACCACTATTGACTGACCCCACTGAGTCATTGAAGAATCAGATTAAACTTATAGTACAACTTGCCGCTGACCGACATATGATTACTGCTAAGGAGCAAAAGTTTTTGACTACACCTTTTCCTATTATGCCACAATTCTATACATTACCCAAAATACATAAAACCCTTACACACCCGCCTGGTCGACCTATTGTCGCTGGTATTGGCTCTCTCCTTGAACCATTGTCACAATTTGTGGATTGTTTTTTGAAGCCCTTTGTGCCACTGATTCAATCCTATGTGAGAGACTCTACACATCTCATAACTTTGCTATCGGAACTAAGTTACCCTACTGACTCGTTTTTTCTGGTCACGTTGGATGTGGTCTCTCTTTATTCTAACATACCCCAACATGAGGCTCTACAGGTGATTTCAGACACTTTAGACAAACGACCTCACCCACATCGCGTATCGACTCTTTTTCTAACTCAATTAGCAGAGATAGCGCTTACCAATAACTTTTTTCGGTTTCAGAACGCTTACTTTCAACAGGTTAAGGGCACAGCTATGGGGGCCACCATGGCCCCCAGTCTGGCGTGCTTATTTATGGACCATTTTGAGTGTCAGAATGTTTATCCCTCTGAATGGTCTCAGTTCATTTTCGCATGGCGTCGTTACATTGACGATGTACTGCTCATCTGGACTGGGACCGACATTCAGTTTTACTGTTTTTTAGATTGGCTAAATTCAGTTAATATACACATTCAATTCAATTTCTGTATTCATCCACGGACCATAGCATTCCTGGACATTACTATAACCTCTGGGTTAGATGGCTTTGACACGTCTCTGTATCGTAAAGACACCGACCGGAATACCCTTCTACAGTACCAGAGTTGCCATCCCCGCGCTCTGCGGGATAATATTCCCTCTGGACAATTTTTACGTTTACGTCGACTGTGCTCCACTCGTTCCGAATTCGTGGCGCAAGCGCGCCTGATGAGTGAACGTTTTATAGAGCGTGGCTACCCGCACAGAGTAGTTAAACGTGCTTTTAAAAGGGCGTTGCATTCTACCCGTGAATGGCTATTTGTACAGTCCACCCCCGCAGAAGATGACGCTAACAACTGCATTTTACCATTCTCGATTCTGGGGAGAGCAATCTCCACGATGATTAGGAGACATTGGGCATCTCTCGCCATGACTGAATTATTTGACAGTTCTCTACGCTTTACCTTCAGACGGGGTAAAAATCTGCGGGACCGGCTGGTCCACACATCCCCTTTAGTTGATTGGACTGATAGTGTTGGGGTACATGGTCCATGTGGCCGCTGCACTATGTGCAGTCATACCACACTGGCCCCTGAGTTTATACATCCTCGCACGGGGCGAGTTTTTACACTTCGCTCCACATCAGACTGTTGTACAAAGGGGGTAGTATACATTATTAAATGTCCTTGCTCTCTACTCTATGTTGGCAAAACTACCCGGATGTTAAAAACCCGTATGATTGAGCATTGCTCCAACATTCGCCTTCATAGAGTAGATGAGCCCCTGGTTTCGCACTGGATTCAATCTGGTCACACCGTCTCCGACCTTCTTTTTTCAGTAATTGAGGTTGTCCGTCCCCCCCTTCGGGGTGGGGACTTCCCTGAGGCCTTGGGCCGGAGGGAGCAGAGGTGGATCTTTACGCTTGACACGGTTGCCCCCCAGGGCCTCAATAGAGAAATTGAGTGGCACCTGTTTTACTAGGGATGTATCCATCGAGATTTTCTGGCTGTCTGGCTCTCGCGGGAACTGTCAAGTAAGTGCTTGACAGCTCTCGCGAAAGCTGTCACGTTCGCGCCTTTTCCTCCGTTTAAATAGCTGTCACCTGTGTGAGCCTGCGCGCTCCGGGTGACATTTTAGAGGTATGTACTTTTGTGAAACGTAGGTTACATTGTAGCCTAGCTTCACCAATTATTTTGAACTGACTTGTATTTGTTTTTACACTCTAGATTTGAATGTATCCCTGGTTCCCCCCCGACGCAGCCTGGCGAAACACGGGACCGTGTCGGGGGACCGAGTTTAAAGTATTACTTGAAATTCATGGAGTTGCCAGTTTAAATCCTTATATGTGTTTGATGTTTAATTGTGTAAACATTCTAAACAGCATTTCTTGGTGATTAAATTCTAATCCTGCACCAGCGTCTTGTGACACTTGCTTATGTGCAAGGCTTTGCTTCTTCTCTTCCAGATTTCAATTACCCCAATATTGACTGGGTAAATGTAACATCAGGACTTGCTAGAGACATAAAGTTCCTGGATGTAATAAATGATTGCTTCATGGAGCAATTGGTTCAGGAACCAACAAAAGAGGGAGCTATTTTAGATTTAATTCTTAGTGGAATGCATGATTTGGTGAGAGAAGTAACGGTGGTGGTGCCACTTGGCAACACTGATCATAACATGATCAAATTTAAACTAATAACTGGAAGGGGGACAATAAGTAAATCTGCAGCTCTAACACTAAATTTTAAAAAGGGAAACTTTGATAAAATGAGAAAAATAGTTAGAAAAAAACTGAAAGGTGCAGCTGCAAAGGTTAAAAGTGTTCAACAGGCATGGACATTGTTTAAAAATACAATCCTAGAGGTGCAGTCCATATGTATTCCACGCATTAAGAAAGGTGGAAGGAAGGCAAAACGATTACCGTCATGGTTAAAAGGTGAGGTGAAAGAGGCTATTTTAGCCAAAAAAAATCCTTCAAAAATTGGAAGAAGGATCCAACTGAAGAAAATATGATAAAACATAAGCATTGTCAAGACAAGTGTAAAACATTGATAAGACAGGCGAAGAGAGAATTTGAAATGAAATTGGCCATACAGGCAAAAACTCATAATAAAAACTTTTTTAAATATATCCAAAGCAAGAAACCTGTGAGGGAGTCGGTTGGACCATTAGATGACAGAGGGGTTAAAGGGGCTCTTAGGGAAGATAAGACCATTGCAGAAAGACTAAATGAATTCTTTGCCTCCGTGTTTACTAATGAGGATGTTGGGGAGATACCAGTTCCAGAGATGGTTTTCAGGGGTGATGAGTCAGACGAACTGAACGAATTCACTGTGAACCTGGAAGATGTAGTAGGCCAGATTGACAAACTAAAGAGTAGCAAACCACCTGGACCGGATGGTATGCATCCTAGGGTTCTGAAGGAACACAAAAATGAAATTTCTGATCTATTAGTTAAAATTTGTAACCTATCATTAAAATCATCCATTGTACCTGAAGACTGGAGGGTGGCCAATGTAACCCCAATATTTAAAAAAGGCTCAAGGGGCGATCCGGGTAACTATAGACCAGTGAGCCTGACTTCAGTGCCAGGAAAAATAGTAGAAACTATTCTCAAGAACAAAATTGTAAAGCATATAGAAAGACATGATTTAATGGAACATAGTCAACATGGATTTACCCAAGGGAAGTCTTGCCTAACAAATCTGCTTCATTTTTTTGAAGGGGTTAATAAACATGTGGATAAAGGTGAACCAGTAGATGTAGTATATTTGGATTTTAAGAAGGCATTTGACAAAGTCCCTCATGAGAGGCTTCTACGAAAATGAAAAAGTCATGGGATAGGAGGCGATGTCCTTTCGTGGATTACAAGCTGGTTAAAAGACAGGAAACAGAGAGTAGGATTAGATGGTCAATTTTCTCAGTGGAAAAGGGTAAACAGTGGAGTGCCTCAGGGATCTGTACTTGGACCGGTGCTTTTCAATATATATATATAAATGATCTGGAAAGGAATACGACGAGTGAGGTTATCAAATTTGCAGATGATACAAAATTATTCAGAGTAGTTAAATCACAAGTAGACTGTGATACATTGCAGGAGGACCTTGCAAGACTTGAAGATTGGGCATCCAAATGGCAGATGAAATTTAATATGGACAAGTGCAAGGTGTTGCATATAGGGAAAAATAACCGTTGCTGTAGTTACACGATGTTAGGTTCCATGTTAGGAGCTACCACCCAGGAAAAAGATCTAGGCATCATAGTGAATAATACTTTAAAATCGTCAGCTCAGTGTGTTGCAGCAGTCAAAAAAGCAAATAGAATGTTAGGAATTATTAGGAAGGGAATGGTTAATAGAAAGGAAAATGTCATAATGCCTCTATATCGCTCCATGGTGAGACCACACCTTGAATACTGTGTATAATTCTGGTCGCCGCATCTCAAAAAAGATATAGTTGCGATGGAGAAGGTACAGAGAAGGGCAACCAAAATGATAAAGGGGATGGAACAGCTTCCCTATGAGGAAAGGCTGAAGAGGTTAGGGATGTTCAGCTTGGAGAAGAGACGGCTGAGGGGGGATATGATAGAGGTCTTTAAGATCATGAGAGGTCTTGAACGAGTAGATGTGACTTGGTTATTTTCACTTTCGAATAATAGAAGGACTAGGGGCATTCCATGAAGTTAGCAAGTAACACATTTAAGACTAATCGGAGAAAATTCTTTTTCACTCAACGCACAATAAAGCTCTGGAATTTGTTGCCAGAGTATGTGGTTAGTGCAGTTAGTGTAGCTGGGTTCAAAAAAGGTTTGGATAAGTTCTTGGAGGAAAAGTCCATTAATGGCTATTAATCAATTTTACTTAGGGAATAGCCACTGCTATTAATTGCATCAGTAGCATGGGATCTTCTTAGTGTTTGGGTAATTGCCAGGTTCCTGTGGCCTGGTTTTGGCCTCTGTTGGAAACAGGATGCTGGGCTTGATGGACTCTTGGTCTGACCCAGCATGGCAATTTCTTATGTTCTTATGTTCTTATCACTCAATGATTAGACCGCACCTTAAATACTGTATACAATTCTGGTCGCCGCATCTCAAAAAAGATATAGTTGGCTGGAGAAAGTACAGAGAAGGGCGACCAAAATGATAAATGGAATGGAACGGCTCCCCTATAAAGTAAGGCTAAAGAGGTTAGGGAGACAGCTGAGGAGGGGGGATATAATAGAGATCTATAAAATCATGAAAGGACTTGAACAAGTAAATGTGAAATGGTGAGAGGCGGAGGAGAGAGAAGGACTGAGTTTGCCTGTGGCGGATCGACTGGGGGTGAATGTTTGTGCCTGGCCCTGATGGTATTTCCTGCTTTGAATATTTGTAATGTCATCGGTGCTACCGGCAGCATGCCAATAAAATCGGCCTGTGTGCGGCGTGCAGCTTTGTTTGATTTATTGCCGCTTTGACTTCAATTCGAGCTTTTCTTATTTTATTGGACTGAGTTTGAAGTTCTCCTCCAGCCTCTGGTAGGAGAAAGTATGTTTGATTAATTAAGTCTTGAGATTATATATCCCTTAACATTCTGTGGGACTTTTCAACAGTCCACCTCCAGAAGAGTAAAATCTAGGATTAATACAATCCAATCCAACCAAGCATCTTCCATTTTATTAGTAATTTCTTATTTCCATTAACTTTATACTAATTATGCCTCACTCTTCCTGGAAGCGCCAGGCTTGAGATAGGCAAGAAATGGAGGGAACAACAGCAGGACCTGTATTGGGCCCAATGGATACCCATATCAGGAGAGGAGTCATAATCCCGGGTGAGCTATCACTAGAAGGGAACCAGGAAGGTATGGACTCCCTTCGTGACTCGATCATCTCTCTCTCCCCGGTTTTGAGAACACTTCTTGAGAATCTTGCGACTATAAGAACAATATCTAATGTGGACACCTCATCCCCATCGAGGGAAATGGAGGAAAACCCAGGAACATCACTGATATCTGCTGCGGTTGGGCCTACACATGTAGGAGTCTCAGATGGGACTGTAGCAGAGGGGCAGATGCTATACCAACCAGAATCCATTAATATTTCTGGCTTATTTAATGAAATAGATATAGAACCTATAGTTAAACCACCTGTTTTTTCTTTAGAAACAATATGGGAAGCCCTAGTTGTGATAAATAAGGATTTCACATTATCATTAAGACCATTGGTAAAAAGAATAGAAAATGTTGATGCTAAAGTTAATAATGTAATAGCTGATAATATTAAGAGAGATCAACTTATAGAGTCAACTAAGGTAGATTTAAAAAAATTGGTTGAATAGAATGCAATGCTAATAAAAGAGAATCAATATGTCATAAGGAAAATGGAAAATCTGGAAAACCGGATCCATAATAAAAATTTAAGGCTGGTAAACTTTTCTAGGAGTCCTGAAATTTCTGCGAAGTAAATGTGGAATAAATTTGCTTTGGAGTTTTTTAAAATTCTGCAGCAAGCTTTGCCTCCATTGAATCAAATCTATTATCTCCCTTCCTGGAAGAAAGAGATAAAGGATCAGGTTTTTCAAGAGATTTCTCCTTTGAATGTAACAGAAATGTTAGAATCATCTAACCTAGGGGAGGTCCAACTGGCCACTATGGTTATCTCTTTCTTGTTAAATACAGATAGAGATTGGGTCTTAAGGTTATATTTCAGAAATATTAAAGAGAAATTTTACCCTTTCGGATAATACAAGGACTAGAGGGCACTCCAAGAAGTTAGGAAGTAGCACATTTAAACAAATCAGAGAAAATTATTTTTCACTCATTGCACAATTAAGCTCTGGAATTCATTGCCAGAGAATGTGGTTAAGGCAGCTACTGTATTTGTGTTTAAAAAGAGTTGGATAAATTCCTGGAGGAGAAGTCCCTAAACTGCTATTAATCAATAGGGAATAGCTACTGATTGTTGCCGGCATTAGTAGCATGGGATTTATTAATGTTTGGGTACTTGGATTGGCCACTGTGGGAGTCAGGATACTGGGCTTCATGGACCCTTGATCTAACACAGTATGGTATCTTATTTATTTATTTGTTTATTTTAGCATTTTTTATATACCGAGGTATAGCATAGTTGCCTTCACTCCAGTTTACATATAGAACAACTTGTTACATTGAAAGATTTTAAACTTTAAATTTAACAAAAGTGGGAAATGGCACCAAAAGAAGAGATATGAACAAAGAACATAGTGTAAACAGGGTAGATACACTGAATAGATAGGCAGAGATAACTGGGTTCTTCAAAAAGGAGGTATCAGTGGCTTGAATCAGTAGAGATTGTCCAAATGGAATATTTAAAGTTGGCAGTTAATGGGATTATAGTATAAAGTCATTGAGAGTTGTCCTTAAGAGTATGGTCTTTTTTGAAGGATTTTGAGTTTTCTTGCGCGGTGAGGAAGTGGGGTAGTGATGTTTTTATGGGCCTTGAGAGCCACAAATAGGACAGATTTTTAGGATATCCACAATGAATATGCATGACATAGATTTGCATGCACTTGCTCTTTGAGCAATTTGAAGTGAGCATGTATTGGTATAGATGACTACTGGATGAGTAAACTCATATATCTCAGCACTTTGCCTACACATACTGTCTTGTGGCCAGATGCAAGGGATACGCACAACTGTTGTACATACACTTGCATGCAAATCTATGTCATGCATATTCATTGTGGATATTCTAAAAACCTGGCCTGTTTGTAACTCAAGGACCAGAGATGGCCACCCCCTTTGTTGATGAACACAAATGCCTTGAACCATATCAGTTTGGTTGTAAGCATGCACACAAAACTGAAAATTTTCATATATCAAGTTTAGAGGTGTTCCTTAAAGGATTTTGTACTGCAGGGAAATTCTTTCTGATTATATTAGATCCGTCAGCTACATTCGACACTGAATCACTATTTTGTTGACTTGGTTGGCCAAGCAGCATCCGTTTTGTTCTAGTTAAAGTCATTTAACCAACCAGACTAAGCAGGTAGTGTTTGCAAGCTCTGTCTAATCCCAGTTCCTATTATACACTGGGATTCCCCTTAAGGCTCCGCATTGTCAGCCATAGTCTTTAATCTAGCTTTGTGTAATTTTCAGGCTGTTAGCCAAACTGGTTGTTGGTTATCAATTTTATATTGATGATATATAGGTTTGTGTTTCAATTACTTTGTCAGTTGACAATGCATTGTTGCAAGTGATTAAATGACTTTCTGCTATTAGTTCTTGGATGACTGTTAATCGATTGGTCATGAACATAGACAAAACAGAATTAATATATTTGACTGAATGTCTACTGACTTGTAAACTTTTATAAAGGGAATGATATAAAAATTCCAGTTTCATTTTAGACAAATAATCTAGAGGTTATCATTAATACATTCCCTTTTCACTTTGCTCTCATATTAGATCAATGGTGAAATCCTTTTTATTCAAGTTATGTTTATTAAGCAAATTGAAACCATTTTTTTTTAAATTGAGGATGACCTCCATACTCTTTTTCAAGCTGTTATCTTGACTGGCTTAGAATATTGTAATGTACTTTATCTTGGTCTTACTGCTATCACATTAAAAGTTTGCAGGCAGTTCAAAATAGAGTTGCTCAGATTTTGACCAGCACTCTTTAGAAAGAACATATCACTCCAGCCTTGATCAAGTTACACCGACTGCCTATTGCAGCACAAATCAAATTTAAAGTTTTGTCATTGATTTATAATGGTTTAAGTAATAATTCACCAGTCTTTCAACAAATTGTTAAAGCTATATAAGCCTTCTCTATCTCTCAGGTTTGTCCAACAAAATCTTGTAGACATGCTCTCTTTGCAAATGATTTGTCTAGTACAGTCCCGAAAATGAAATTTCTCTGTGGCTGGTCCTATGTGCTAGAATATGCTCTCCAATGAGTTAAGAACCAAGAATTAATTTAAAGATTTTAAGAAAAAATTAAAAGCTAAATTTACACATGCATTTGATTTATAATTGTTGGCTTTTTCTCTTCAGGTATAGGCTTATGTTTGGTCAGGCAGTTTTGTACAGTATGCATGTGAGCTACCGTATTATGAAGAAGGAAGAATATTTCATATGCCTTATTTGTGCTTTCTTAATTTTTATTATGTGTTTTATTTTGTTATCTGGTTAGATGGGTAAACAGATGGACTATACATTTTTTTTAAATAAAATAAATAAATGTATCAATTGAACTGTAATAGAGTGGGCATTTGGATTATTAAAACAACTATTTAGATGTTGGATAAATCAAATGATTTTTTTACAGTATTCTCACCAAAAAGTAACTGACATTGTGCATAATATGGCATTAGGGTGTGACACTCCAGCCAGCATTAATACAGATGTACAGAAGGATGCCCTGTGCCCCCATGCTGCATTCAGGTAATCTGCAGGAACTGGAAGTCAGGTCTGAATGCAGGTGATTGTGGAGTACTTCTGTTGAAAAAAAATTTAAACAGTTAAGAAACATATCTAAGATTAAAGACAGCACAAAGACTATAAGCAATAGTGATTTGATTAGAGTTTCTTTCACAGAGTGCTGCTAAAGTTCCTTTCTTCATTCTGCTGTTTCCCGATGACTATGACTGTGAAGGGTGGCATCTTCAGCCTACTGGTTAATAAGCCTTTTAGGGGAAGTCATGAGTTGGTATTAGTAAGCCCAAGAAGGACTAATGAAGGCGTTAATGTTTACCAAATGTATAGGGTTGAGGAGGAATGTGTAAATGCTCAGGGCACTGAGGGCCGGACTGAGACATTTTGGCACCTAGGGCAGGCTAGTAATTCAGTGCTCCCTCCCCCCCTCTCCCCCCCCAAAAAAATGCCACATTTCCCAACAAAAGTTGAACTGGAAACTGCAACAAGCCTTATTTTGTTATGCAGTGCAACAGTGGAAAACAGAAACATCATCATTCCTCACAAAAATCAAGCAATAATATTAAGTGATATAAAACATCATTCAGGATATTAAAACCATATTAATAAAAAGAATGATGAAATAGGTGATGAATAGAATATCCAATAATTAAAAACTCTAATACAATATTTCCCAAACACAATAACATATTGCAAAACATCATAAAAAATGAAAATTAATAAGGATTAAAAAAAAAAAAACCTCCTGCTCTTCATACCTGGAATCATTTGATTTCTAATCAAACTGAGATTAGGGGGGAGGACAGTCACAAAAACTTTATTCTCTTTCACACACACCCCTACATATATTCATTCTTTCATACACTCCCTCACATGCTCTCACATACAAACACACACACCCTCATTTTCCCTCACATATATACACTCACTTCCCTCTTTCACTCATACACACACACACACATATATATACTCACTCACTCTCCCTCCCTCACACATAAACACTCCCTTTCTCTCCCTCACACACAAACATGCAGGCTCTCTCTCATACACATGCAGGGTTTCACACACACATGAAGGCTTGCTCTCTCTCTCTTTCATACTCACACAGGCAAGTTCTCATATACACATAAGTTCACACACACACACACACACACACACACAGGCTCACTCTCTCTCTCTGTCTCACATACAAAAGCAGGCTTTCACACACATATGCAGGCTCCCAGTTACACCCCCGGAACATCCCTAACTTATCTGGCTAACTTATAGCCTCCTAACTTATTAAGTGGATAGAATTTAGCCAGTTAGCTCACTAAATGCTTTTGAATATGGATCTCATAAGAAATGCACATTACCAAAGATGGCATATCATAATTGCTAAATATGCAAAATAATATACATATATATTTTTACCTTCATTGTCTGATCTTTTTGTTTTCTAATTTGCTGGTCCTGGTATCTTTTTTTCCACTTTCCACTTGCCTTTCTATCCCTAATTCCTTTTTCAGGATTTCTCTTCTGTTTCTTCTCTCTTCCCATCTTCTTCCCTTCCTCCCTCCCACACATACTCTAGCTCTCTCTCACATGCTGTCCCATATGCACACATACACACACAAATTTCACTCTCACATACTCTTACACACACAGACACAAACACAGATATACACACAAGCTCTCACCTTCACATGCTCTCCCACATTCACACAAGCTGGCACTCTCACATGCTCTCCCCACATACATACACAATCTCTCACATGCTCTCACACAGACACACAGACACACAAGCTCTCCCATGCACAAAGTCTCACATACTCTCCCCCCACACTCACAAGCTCCAACTCTTATATACTCTTACTCTCATATGCTCCCATACCCACAAAGTTGTATTCTCAAATGCTCTTATACACACAAACTCTCTCTCACATGCTTTTCCACCCACACAAGCTTTCATATGCTAACTCATATATGCACAAGCTCTCATTCACATGATCTGCCACACACACAAGCTCTCACATGCTGTCCTATAGACACATGCACACAAGCTCTCACTCGCATGCCCTTCCACACAAAGTTCTCAATCTTACATGCTCTTCCATATACACACCAGTTCTCACTCACATTCTCTCCCACAAACACACACAAGCTCTTACATGCTTTCCCACATATACATATACACATATACATATGTTTATATGTATATGTGTATATACATATACATATACACATATACATATACACAAACTCTCACACAAACTCTCACACAAACTCTCACACTGTTGCGACCGTCGCTGCCCGACGTCTCCACTACGCCCACCTTACCTCTTTGGTGACTCCCTCATTGCCTGTTGGAAGTTTGGCTGCCACGGCATCATCGTGCCATTCTCCTCCGGCATCCCAGGACCGGCTAGATGCTGCAATCCGCCATGTTTCCCAGCAGCCTAAGGGCATGCGCGTGGCACGGCCCCGACTCAAGTACCAGCAATGGTGCGAACCTCAGGGGCATCCCCCTGAGGTGATGTCATCTTCACCGGATATTTAAGGTCTCCGAAATCGCTACAAAGCAAGTTAGCAAGGATGAGATTGGACGGGGATTTCTCTCCTAGCTACTCTGCCTCCTCGGACTTACCAGGGGTACCCGCTCCTCGAAGGCCTCACTTTCTCTTTGCTTTTCAGATCACAGTCTGGAACCGGTACTCGCTCCTTGAGGGCCCTCGTTCCCTGACTTGTCCCTGAATACCACTTCTGCCAGGAAGTCATTGCTGCCTACAACACCAGTGAGTTACCATCTCTCTCTCAGAGCTTTCCCTGGAACCAGGTACTCGCTCCTCGAGGGCCTACTTCATTCCAGCTCCTGGGCTGCTTCTAAGAGACTATTGTGTGAGTGTTACCATCAAAGTTCTGTTCCTGAACTCTGCATACTCTGCCTACTCACTATCTTCAGTTTCTATACAGCTCAGTTATCTGGGATTGCTGTTCCAGTATCTGAGGGACTACAGCCCATTCGGGCACTTCCAGCTCACTACTGTTACCTCTAGAGGTTCAATATACTGTTTAATAAAAGAACTAGCGTGTGTCTGTCTCCATACTCTGAGCCTAACTGGTGGTCCCTCTCGGGATCTTCCCCCGGGGGCGTGGTCATCTGCCACTGGCCCAAGGATCCACCTACAACTACCACGAACACCAACAGATTGCTAAACTCCCACTACAGATTGCTAATGTCCGCAACACACACACAAGCTCTTTTATATGTTCTCCCATACGAACACACACTCTCCCACATAAAAAAATCTATAACATGGTCTCCCACACGTGCTCTCTCTGTCACATACACAACCCCAAGCCTCTCCAGATCTTCTTTGATTCTTGTCACTTCAGCTGCTTGGCGGGTTGGACTCTGCTGGCAGCCCTGCAGCCTCCTCCCATCTTCAGCCACCGGCAGGTTGGGCTCTGCCACTGGCCTTGCAACCTCCACCGATCTTTCCCCACTGGCTCTTCCACAATGGAGGAGCAGGAGGGAAGCAACCAGGCCCCCTTTGGATGGTGCCCTGGGCAATTGTCCAGTTGTCCTGCCCCTTAATCCAGCCCTGATGGCACACTATCCTTCCAAACCTCCCAAAACGTTGGACACGATATGATTGCCCGCAATAATCATCTTTTATTATATAATAGGAGTGTGCAAGGTTCTCTGCTAAATTTTGTTTTGTTAGGGGTGTTTAAAGTTTTTGGGGGTTTTTGTTGTGACACTCTTGAGGGCAATTTTAAAAGAATTTACACTTGTAAAACTGGGTTTTACAAGTGTAAATGCACTTTACCCCTGTAGGTGGGCTTTTTAAAATAGCTACAGTATTTTCCATTGAATTGGTTATAGCCATATAAGTGCAGTTTACACGCCTAAATGGATTTTTAAAATTGTTAGGATAGTAGTTACATTTACGCATGTAACTCCTTTTAAAATTAACCTCCATAGTGTGCATATGACTGGTCCATCCAGACATGGGGCCCGAATACCCAGAGCTAAAGCAACAAAAAATCATGGCAGAGGCCCCCAGATGATGGGAAAAGAGTGGATAACTTTTCCCATCAGCTATGGGGAAGACCAGGACTAATGGGAGCCTTGTGGAGGAGCCTCTGAGAGCAGGGAACCCCCATAGCTCTTACCACATGGGTGCAAATGCTCAGGATGGTGTCATAATTAGTAAAGAAAGCCCAGAACTGGAGAGATGGTGTGACAAGCATTAGAAAGGCTATATGGAGATGATGCCAGGAGGGACTGAAGAGGGGTTCTTGGCCACCAGGTAGACTCGCAGGATTGCTCTCTTTCCCTGGCAAATTGGTTGAGCATATGTTTACATTAGCAGGGACTGTTTCTGCAACAGTGGGCTGAGACACTGCTTGCTTACAGAAACTCTGCGGTGTATTTTTTTTCCCTTTACAGGAAACCCATAAACCCATTTGCAGAGACATTCATTTAAACCTCTGTTTGTCTGGTTCATGGATTTCAGGACCCCAATTTGTAGGCCAATTGACTCCACTTGTGCTAGGGCTCTGAAGTATGTCTAAGTTTTGGGGGGGATTACAAGGAACTCCTGATACCTGAGCAAAACTGGGGAAAGAAAGAAAGTACCAGTCCCGGCCAGGGCTAACTGCTTTGGGAGCAGTACAGTTCATAGAGGGACTTCACTCAGCACTGATGAACACTGGAAATCACAAAGTATCAACGAGTGCCAGAAAGCACCCCATACCATAGACAAGGCCCATTACAGATCACTATTCCGGAATAGTGCACACCATTTACAAGTGGTGCACACTATTTGCAAATAACGCAGGCTAATCAGAAATAGTGTGCACTAAAAATGAAAGAAAATTGTAAAACATTTGTGGGTTTTAATCGTTTTAAAACATGACATCAAATTATATAAACAATGTTGTTGATGTTGTCTTTGTCATTTCAAATGAAGGCACGTCCTTATTATAAAACAGATGTAAAGGTCATACAAATGAAATGTATAATATGGAGCACAAATAAGTTATACTAAAACATGAACGAAGTACAGTCAATCAACATTCAATATTTGTGGTCTGTTGTAGAGAATCACTGCAACAGAAAACAAAGTACTGAATTTTTAGAGGATGAAAGTGCCAAGATATAGCATGACAACTCAGAAAAGTAGGATCTGCATTGAGTCCATGGCAAGTAACTTCTGATGCTAGGGACCACTACAGAGAGTATCCATAACAAGTAACACCAGGGAAAGCAGCATGGTCGGATAAGGGCCTATAACAAGTAGCTCTATGAAAGACAGCAGTAAATATTCACTTGGGGATGTGATCATGTTGTCCCCATAACAGTGTTTTAAGTTTGCAGTCCCACTCTGACCACCTTTGGTTTGGAGGCCTCAGCATACATTGCCTAATTTTTGCTATGGAAAAGGTTTATGTAAATACATCTGAGGGGTATAAAAGGGGACTCTACCGGGTGCAGAATCTCTGTGCCCTGTCTCATTATATTCTTTTCATAGATGAGACACTGTTTTCCCTATAATCTGCATGTGGTAATACATTTGGGTGAAAACAGTGTGCACCTCACAGATATTTTAATTCAGATACCAGACCTTTTTTTTTTTTTATCGGATTTCTTATTTGTTTCATGATTTTTCTGAATCACACTTGGCAGTACTTCTTATTTATGACTGTCTTGTGAAGATTCTTATGCTCCTTAAGGGCTCAGTTGCAGATGGTTTAGGTTCCAGAGGTGTGCTGGTGTGGTTCCAAAAATAAATGAGTGTGAAGAACGCCTGCAAGGGGCACTGGATGGAGTCCTAGGCCAGAGGGGGTTCTTCCTCATCACGTCTTCCTGACTACTTGTACTCCATCTTCTGCGGAGATAAAACCCTTCAGATTATTATCCTTTTTTTCCATCCAGTTTTCCTTATGAATTAATTGTGAACAACATCTAGTATTTTACTTTATTTTTCCACATATGCTGTTCAAGTCCTGGAGCTAAAAAAAGTTTTTAAAATCTGCTCTGTCCAGTATCACATGCAGTGTTGCCCATGGCTACCCACAAAATGTCTCATAATTAGCTCTCCCTCATAGACTCTGGAGTACTACATCAGCAGTACTTTCAGTCCTGACAACCTAAGGGACAGGAGTTTGCACTAGGAAAAAGTTCAGAGTTTGTGTTAGGCAGAACAGAATATTAACTAGTGGGTCATCAAACTAATTAGATCAGTTTTTAAATGGCTTCCATTCTTTAGCATGGACATGTGTGTCTCAGCTTTCATTTTTAGAATGTGTGTGCCATTAAACTATGAATGCAGAGCAAGTATCATTATTATTATTATTATTAACTTTTCTAAATGTATGATTGCTCATCTTTTATAGGGTTCATACAGCTAGCTATACCTTATCTCCAGCATTGGGGATATTGTTACACTGATTCTAATAGCAATTGATAATTGATCTCGAATATATCATTGTGTATTGTAGGCATCATTGAAATATGCTGTCATGTTTTGTGAAATGCAGCACAACAATAGGAGAACTCTGAATAAATATAACCAAAATTGTGTGTTTCAGAAAGAAATGATAGCAAAACTTTCTTTAGCAAGTTTTTGTGCTTTTTCAAGAGGACTGCATATTGTCTTACGCTTTAACTCATCCGTATATTTATAATTTATGATGCATTCACATTGACTCTCTAATTTTGTATATCCTCTCAGTCTGACATTCTACATTTTGTGCATGACATTTTCCATATGCTAATGGCTTTCTTTTTATACTCTAGTAAATAATTCCAAATCCAAAATTTTAATGAAGGCAAGACTATTTCTATTTTCAGAATAAAATGTCAATTGAAAGTAAAATCCATTCATTAGCACTAACAAGCATATTTACAAACATGTCTTGATAATTTAGAACATTATTAATGACATTGGCACAATAGGGCAAATGACTAACACCATATGTGAATTTCAGCAAAGTAAAAGTGATTGAGGGAACCACATACAGTGCCTGGCTCCACAGAAAACCATAGATGGGATATGTAAGGTTAGGGCTGGTGAAATGAAGTTCATTCATCCTACACAATGAAATTTACAAAGACAACAATTCATCCCTGGATAACATGATTACAATCCACAAATCACCCCGCTCTTCAAGATCTTCTGACAAATTACAACTATTCATCCCTCCGCTCTCATCTGCAAAACTATCCTCTACTAGACATAGAGCCTTCTCTATAGCTGGACCTAAAGAATGGAACTCTATTCCAGGATACCTTAGTTCCATCAAAGATTCCAAAAATTTCAAAAAAGAACTAAAAACATGGTTGTTTAGACAATCATACTCAGAATGATATGATCTATATATACCTATCCCAACCATCATCTTGATCACTAATACTTCTTAATAAGTTTATCCATAATTAATCCCTTTTGTCTCATGCTAACTTGTTATACTCTGCTTTTGCCGAGATGTTATAAATATATATATTCTCTCCTTGTATAATGTTATAATCTATATGTTATAACTGTTCTCTGTATAAATTTGCTACACTGTTACACTGTAAACCGGAATGAAGGCACTCTGCTATATTTCGGTATAAAAAAGAATATAAATAAAATAAAAAATAAAAAAAAATTATAAAACAAATAGGTAAAAAATTGTAGTAAAGTATAAACACATTTTGTGAAGGTTCTTCTAATATCATTGGGAAATAGGCAGAGGTGTAGAGGCAAAGATAGTTTTTGCAGTTCATAGAAGATTGCCAGTGAATCACAGTTGAGCTAGGAGAAAGAAGGTAGTGTGCAATCCATTGCAGTGTTTCCCAAACCTGTCCTGTTATCAGGATATAAACAATGAATATACATGAGATAAAATTTGCATGCAATAGAGGACATGAATGCAAATTTCTACATGAGATAAAATTTGCATGCAATAGAGGACATGAATGCAAATTTCTATCATGCATATTCATTGTGGATATCCTGAAAACTCAACTGGCTGGGGGTCCTCCAGGAGAGGTTTGGGAACCACCGATCTATTGAATATGGGAGGATGCTAGATGAAAAGTGTCTTTGGGACAACCAAAAGACTGTTAAATGCTAAACAGAAGAAAGAGGGAAGCAGAGAGAGTATGATGTACAGATGTAATGGACTTGCCTAGTAGGAAACTAGAGAGCTCTACAAAGTATGTAATTTGTTAGACATGGAGTAGAGGGCATGTCAAGAAATGTGTGTAATTTTGTGAAAAAAGTGGAAGAAGCAAAGAGGATGCCAGGTAGTGTTTTTTAGATGCTGCCTGTGTATACTGTTCTCACAAGTCATCAAGCCTTTGAGTTGCTATACAGTCAACTAAACCTTTCTTTATTGAATGATGACACTTTAACACTCATCGTGAATGACATAGTATCAAGGTTAGCAGCACAGATAACAGAATCTGCTACAGCTGTGATGAGAATCTCTGAAAGTCCAGTAGTCAGGCAGACAACTGCAGCTGTAAAAGAAGAAATGGATATTATAGGCTGAGGTGAAAAAAGTGATTCTTGAAGAGAAAGATTCAAGAAGAGATGGTAGCTTGCCAAGAGTCTTTTTTCCCAACTGAAAAACCCCAAAGGAAGTGAGACAGTCCCAGGCTATTTTTGGTCAAGAGTCCAAAAGGAAGAGGAGAAAGTTACACAGAGAGATAGAGAGCAAACAAGAACAAATCCAATAAGAAGTTCAGAAACATTCAAATATTAACCAATCAAAATAGAGAAAATCTAAGCCAAGCATTCTCTCAAGATGATACAGGGTGGCAGTATACTAAAGAAACTTACAAATACACGGCAGAGGCAGAATATGATGAGTCCAGTATTCAAAGATATCTGGTTATCTAAGTTATACAGATATCCGGAAAACCTAGAGGGGATATTCAGCAGCATGGCTATGCTGCTGAATATAATAGGATAAGTAATATCTGGATAACTTTAGATCTGCTATTGAGCAGGTAAAATATAACTTAACTGGATAAGGCTGAATATAGACACTTATCTGGATAAGATAACTGGATAAATTGCCCTACCTCAATTCACCCATTGCCTGCCCCAAAGATATCCAGCTATCTACTTTCTCAGGCAGCTGCCACTTATCTGGACAAATCCTACTAATCCAGCTAAGTAGCATTTCCATGTTGGCAACTGTGTATATATGGGGATGGTCAAGGAAGGGACGGAGAATTATTTGTATAAATTGGAAGATACAGAAGAGGAAAAGCAGAAAAAGGCATGCAGTGTATGAAGTTTGGTTGTCAGATATATTGGGAAAGATGGAAGAGTGGTTTTGTGTTGAGTCAGGATTTGATGGAAAAAAATACAAAGTTCCATGTAATACCATCTGTTTTGTGAAATTTTACAGGTAAGGAATGTTAGGATGGCATGCTGAGTGGGAAGAGTGGGAAAATTTAGAGATCCATGGGAATGAAGAGGAAAGAGAATATTTTGCATCATTGGTAGTTATGAGGGTGAGAAAATTATAACACTGTTTTGCTCTGAGAAGCTTGAAGAAGTAGTAACTACATCTGTGAGAGAAAGAAACTGGGGATCAGCTGGTTGCAGTTAGTGCAATGGTAATGGGCCTGATGAGGAATGATAGCAAATTAAACATTTTCCATGTTTATGAAGGTTCATTTTTTAATAATTGAATATCAATGGTTTTGTAAGAAATATATTTTTTTAGATTATATTCAAGGTATTTTCACAGAGAATATGCTGTTTTTTTGATACTTTGGGGCGGATTTTCAGAGCCCTGCTCGCCTAAATCCGCCCAAAACCGGGCGGATTTAGGCGAGCAGGGCCCTGCGCGCCGGTATGCCTACATTCAAAGAGGCCTACCGGCGCGCGCAGACCCCGGGACTCGCGTAAGTCCCGGGGTTTTCGGAGGGGGGCGTGTCGGGGGGCGGGCCCGGTCGTCGCTGCGTTTCGGGGGCGTGTCGGCAGCGTTTTGGGGGCGGGTATGGGGGCGTGGCTATGGCCCGGGGCGGTCCGGGGGCATGGCCGCGCCCTCCGTACCCGCCCCCAGGTCGCGGCCCGGCGCGCAGGAGGCCCGCTCGCGCGCGGGGATTTACTTCTCCCTCCGGGAGGCGTAAATCCCCGGAGAAAGGTAAGGGGGGGGTGTAGACAGGGCCGGGTGGGTGGGTTAGGTAGAGGAAGGGAGGGGAAGGTGAGGGGAGGGCGTTAGAGGATTCCCTCCAAGGCCGCTCCGATTTCGGAGCGGCCTTGGAGGGAACGGGGGTAGGCTGCGCGGCTCGGCGCGCGCCGGCTATACAAAATCGATAGCCTTGCGCGTGCCGATCCAGGGGGTAGATTTTCAAAAACCGCGAATAGGCGTACTTTTGTTGGCACTCCAGGCGCAAACAAAAGTATGCTGGATTTCAGTAGATACGCGCGTAGCCGCGCGTATCCGCTGAAATCCGGGATCGGCGCGCGCAAGGCTATCGATTTTGTATAGCCGGCGCGCGCCGAGCCGCGCAGCCTACCCCCGTTCCCTCCGAGGCCGCTCCGAAATCGGAGCGGCCTTGGAGGGAACGGGGGTAGGCTGCGCGGCTCGGCGCGCGCCGGCTATACAAAATCGATAGCCTTGCGCGCGCCGATCCAGGGTGTAGATTTTCAAAAACCGCGAATAGGCGTACTTTTGTTGGCACTCCAGGCGCAAACAAAAGTATGCTGGATTTCAGTAGATACGCGCGTAGCCGCGCGTATCCGCTGAAATCCGGGATCGGCGCGCGCAAGGCTATCGATTTCGTATAGCCGGCGCGCGCCGAGCCGCGCAGCCTACCCCCGTTCCCTCCGAGGCCGCTCCGAAATCGGAGCGGCCTCGGAGGGAACTTTCTTTTGCCCTCCCCTCACCTTCCCCTCCCTTCCCCTACCTAACCCACCCGCCCGGCCCTGTCTAAACCCCCCCCTTACCTTTGTTGGGGGATTTACGCCTCCCGGAGGGAGACGTAAATCCCCGCGCGCCAGCGGGCCGCTAGCGCGCCGGGACGCGATCTGGGGGCGGGTCCGGAGGGCGCGGCCATGCCCCCGGGCCCGCCCCGGAACGCTCCCGACACGCCCCGAAAACGCCGCACGGTTCGGGCCCGCCCCCGACGAAAACCCCGGGACTTACGCGAGTCCTGGGGCTCTGCGCGCGCCGGTAGGCCTATGTAAAATAGGCTTACCGGCGCGCAGGGCCCTGCTCGCCTAAATCCGCTCGGATTTGGGCGGATTTAAGCGAGCAGGGCTCTGAAAATCCGCCCCCAGGTTTTTAGCAGATACGCACGGCTCCACGCGTATCTACTAAAATCCAGCGTACTTTTGTTTGCGCCTGGAGCGCAAACAAAAGTAGGCCTATTCGCGCTGTTTAAAAATCTACCCCTTTATGTCTGTAATGGGGACATTTTGATTAGATTGAGCAAATTACTTTTTGCATGTAAGAAGTATTATAATAATTTGGGACCTTATTTATCAAAGACAGTGCTAAATTTCCCAGTGCTATCTAGCCAAGAGATACCACATTTGTTAAGGTTTGATCATGTCTATTTGCAGAGGCCCAGCTCAAGTATACATTTTAAAAATGTCATTAACATAAGAAACATACATAAGAAATACGGTATTATGTCAGACCAAAAGTCCATCAATTCCAACATCCTGTCTCTGACAGTGGCCAATCCAGGTCACAAGTACTGGCAGGATCCCAAAGGATAGATCCAATCCTTATTGCTCATAACCAGGGGTAAGCAGTGGCCTTTCTAATTCTAATGGCTAATAATGGTTTATGGACTTTTCCTCCAGGAACTTGTCTAAATTCTTTTTAAACTCAGCTACACTAACTGCTTTCACCTTATCCTCTGGCAACATAGTCCACAGTCTAATTATGCGTTGTGTGAAATAATACTTTCTCTGACTTGATTTGAATGCTCCATCTATTAACTTCATGGAGTGTCCCCTAGTCCAAGTACTATTTTAATAGGTAAATAAACATTCCCTGTTTATCCATTCTACCCCACTCAAGATTTTATAGACCTCTGTCAAATCTCCTCTCAGCTGTCTCTTCTCAAGGCTCAAGAGCCATATCCTATTTAGCCTTTCATCATAGGGGATCTGTTCCATCTCCTTTATCATTTTGGTTGCCCTTCTCTATACCTTTCTAGTTCTGATATCTTCTTTAAGATGGGGCGACCAGAACTTCACTCAATACTCAAGGTCTGGTCGCACTATAGATTTATACAGAGGCGTACCTAGAGTATTTTGCACCTGGGGCAGATACTTCTTTGGCATCCCCTCCCCAATATATAATTTTAAAATTTCCTAAGCATTGATAAAATATTTAAAAACAGCAGACGCATCAAACACCCAATCTTCTTGGTGTTTGGGTAATTGCCAGGTTCTTGTGGCCTGGTTTAGCCTCTGTTGGAAACAGGATGCTGGGCTTGGTGGACCCTTGGTCTGACCCAGCATGGCAGTTTCTTATGTTCTTAATTAAAACTAATAAGGATTTTAAAAATCTCCCGCTTTCCATATCTGTCAACCTAAGATTGTTGTAGACTGGGGGCATGCATGAACACACACACACAATATACTCCCTCTCTCTCTCACTCACACACACACACACATATGCTTAGTGAGAATCAGAGAGAGCATGTGTGTGTGTGTGTGTGTGTGTGTGTGACACACACACACACAAACAGACAAAAACTGTACTAGAAACCACAAGCCAGATTCTGTATGCAGTGCAACAATGGAAAAGCAGAAAATCACTATTCCTCAAAACAATACAATCAAGAAATATAAATCAATCAGAATAGTAAAACCATACTAAAAAGTATAAATTTCAAAACAGCTGATGAATAGCATATTCAATAATTAGAAGCTCCTGTACAAATTTTTAAAATTTCCTAAACATTGATAAAATATTTCAAAACAGCAGACAAACAACACCCAGTAATTAAAACTAATAAGGATTTTAAAAATCCCCCACTCTCCATACTTGTCACCCTGAGATTGTCGTGAACTGAGGTACATACACACACAGAGACACAAACAAAATATGCTCCCTCTGTCTCTCACACACATACACACTTGGTGAGAGACAGAAGAAGCTTGAGTGTGTGTGTTTGTGAAAGAGACAGACACACATTTCCTCTGTCTCTCACACATGATTCCTGTCTCACCCATGCACACACACACATGCTTCCTCTCTCTCACCCCCACCCCAACCCACATACATGCTTCCTCTGCATCTTACACACGATTCCTGCCTCACACACACAGACATGCTGCTTCTCTCTCACCCCACCCCTATTCCCGCACACAGGTACCCTCTCATTTTTATATATACACAGGCACACACACACACACACACACATTCACTCTTCTATACACTCACCATCTCATATACACACAGGCATCCTCTCATACACAGCCACACACCCTCTCATATACACACACACACACACACTTTCATATACACACCCTCATACACAAACCCCCATACACACATGCACCAGCACTTACTCTCACAGGGCGAGTCTCTCCCGTTTTCAGCCACCGGCAGCACAGCAGGGCCTCTTGTTCCGCCTCTGGCTACGGGAGCACCAGCGGCAACGCTGGACCTCTTTGGTTGCCAGCACCGGGAGCGCCAGCAGCAAGGCTGGGCCTGTTCTTTGCCGCCAGCTCCAGAAAATGCCGGCAACGCCACTGGCCTCTGCCACTGCTGCAGGTCCTTGCTTTTGCTGGCAAGATTTCCCCCACCACATCACTGTTCTGCACCTCTGCAGGACCTTCCTGCCGGCGACAATGGCACCCCTCCCCCTGTTGCCACCCAGGGTGAACCGCCCCCCTCACTCCTCCCCCCTTAGTATGCCTTTGGTTTGATATCCTCTGTTTTAATTTCTATTCCCTTCCTGATAATATCCAACATTCTATCTGCCCCTTTGACCGCTGCCGCACACTGAGCGAAGGACCCAATATATATATATTGCCTCTGTGCTGAAGTTAAACTTCATTTCACACAAGAGAGCAGACAGTAGATAATTATCATGAATTTCACTGGTAAATCATGGCAAAAGGTACATTCCTGATTACAATACCACTACATTTTTTTGAGTACATAACACGTCATTGACTGGCTACGATGTGAGATACCTAGTGTTTGCTGAATGAAAGTGATTTGTTTCTGTTGAAATGATAAAGAATGCCAGACCTTGCATGTGCAACCTCACAGAACATGATGAGGCCAATATTCAGCCAAGGGCTTTCATCTAAGTTAGTCATATAAGCTTATATAGATAACTTATACCAGATATTCAATGGCACGGACATACCACTGAATATATTTGGCTGTCAGTAAGTTAGCAGGATAAGTTTATCTGTGCTTGTGTTCAGGCAGACATAAAATTTAACAAGCTACTTTAGTTGGATAACACTGAATATCAGTGTTTATCTGGCTAATATAGGCCTGATTCACTAAACCCCAATGTTTTTTTGGAGAAGGGGCTCAATATTGCAGAGGGCATTTTCATGATATTGCACCCTGCCCCGACAAAATATCACGGCAGTATCACCATGTTTTGTCTCGCAATAAAAGTCCACAAGACAAAACAATATGGCAGAGGCCTTGGTAAATTGCAATGGTGGCCCCCAAATGCACAGGACCACTGTCGCTTTAAGGGTCACCGCATCTCAAAAAACATATATATAGTTGTGATGGAGAAGGTACAGCGAAAGGTGACCAAAATGATAGAGGAGATGGAACAGCTTCCCTATGAGGAAAGGCTGAAGAGGTTAGGGCTGTTCACCTTGGAGAACAGACGGCTGAGGGGGGATATGATAGAGGTCTTTAAGATCATGAGAGGTCTTGAACGAGTAGATGTGACTCGGTTATTTTCACTTTCGAATAATAGAAGGACTAGGGGGTATTCCATGAAGTTACAAGTAGCACATTTAAAACTAATCGGAGAAAATTCTTTCACTCAACACACAAACTCTGGAATTTGTTGCCAGAGGATGTGGTTAGTGCAGTTAGTGCAGCTGGGTTTTAAAAAAGGTTTGGATAAGTTCTTGGAGGAGAAGTCCATTAACTGCTATTAATCAAGTTGTCTTAGAGAATAGCCACTACTATTATTGGCATCAGTAGCATGAGATCTACTTAGTGTTTGGGTACTTGCCAGCTACTTGTAGCCTGGATTGGCCACTGTTGGAAACAGGATGCTGGGCTTGATGGACCCTTGGTCTCAACCAATATGGCAATTTCTTATGTACATATGAAAATCATTTCAAGTCACAGACAATTTGATGAGGTCTCTAAATCTTGAAAAACAGCTGGTTAGATGGATTCTAATCAAATAGTAGTGTTTATTTGCAAATAACAAACCACAAGATCTATATTTTCATGCAAGGACTATATCATTTTGTTGTACTTTTATCATATGGTTTGTTGCCTTTGAATAAATGTAAGTCATAACCATGAAGTCAATCTCTTCTGAGACTTGAATGGTTTAATTTGTGGACTTGACATCAGGAATGAACCTGATATATTTCTCATTTTTGTTTAGATTCTTCATGTGACAGATTACTATAAAGGCCCTGGATTGGCATGACTGCCATGTCACCATGCATTCTGTTTAAGGTTCTCACTGGAATCGTTAGCGGCTTCAGTAAAGGCTTATTCTCAGAACTATTATTGATAACAATGCATAAGCATCAGTAGACATCGGGTTTTTTTTTTTCAATTCTATGACTAGAGAAGTCCCTCAAGGAATGCTGATTTGAAGGATTTATAAGGTACTTATTTTTTTAAAGTCTTAGGAAGGGCCAACATTGCTAGCTACTGAGATCTCGAGAATCTGGCACTCTTCAACAGTTATGATTGACCTTATCAAACTACATCATCTAGAATTACTTTCTAAAAGACTGCCATTGCAATTGCTACGGCTTGTACAGTTTACATTGATTTTATTTATGGGATCTTGACTGGCTGTCTTCTAGGGCAATTTTCTGTAATCTCTCCTATTGCTCAGAAAAATTCTGAAGGCAAGACATGATGCAGACATATTTGCATAGCAGTTTTATAACCTACGGGCAAGACTCCCAATTTCCTGCAGGACGCCAGGGATACATTCTGCAATGAGGTAGAAAATTCTGCAGAGGAAGCTTTCAATAGCCCAGGTAGATGAAAATTGCAAGGGCTTATGCGCGCAAGTCTGCTTTGAAAATTGGTATAATTTATGCACATTTTTGTTGTCTAATTTAGGTGGGCTATTATAAAATCGCCTTTCCAATATTTGCAGTGTGCTAAATACTTTTTTTTTTTGTTCTTTTTCCATTATGATTTCTCCAGTTTTCTTTACTATTTTAACTTTTAATTTCACATTCTTTCTCCCATTTCCTGTCTTCTTTACTTCCCGGACACTTCTCTGCCCTACTATAACCTTTCTCCCCCTTCCACACTAACTTCCACTTCTTACCCGCCTTCATAAGAACATAAGAAATTGCCATGCTGGGTCAGACCAAGGGTCCATCAAGCCCAGCATCCTGTTTCCAACAGAGGCCAAACCGGGCCACAAGAACCTGGCAATTACCCAAACACTAAGAAGATCCCATGCTACTGATGCAATTAATAGCAGTGGCTATTCCCTATGTAAACTTGATTTATAGCAGTTAATGGACTTCTCCTCCAAGAACTTATCCAAACCTTTTTTGAACCCAGCTACACTAACTGCACTAACCACACCCTCTGGCAACAAATTCCAGAGCTTTATTGTGCGATGAGTGAAAAAGAATTTTCTCCCATTAGTCTTAAATGTGCTACTTGCTAACTTCATGGAATACCCCCTAGTCCTTCTATTATTCGAAAGTGTAAATAACCAATTCACATCTACTTGTTCAAGACCTCTCATGATCTTAAAGACCTCTATCATATCCCCCCTCAGCCGTCTGTTCTCCAAGCTGAACAGCTCTAACCTCTTCAGCCTTTCCTCATAGGGGAGCTGTTCCATCCCCTTTATCACTTTGGTTGCCCTTCTCTGTACCTTCTCCATCGCAACTATATCTTTTTTGAGATGCGGCGACCAGAATTGTACACAGAATTCAAGGTGCGGTCTCACAATGGAGCGATACAGAGGCATTATGACATTTTCTGTTTTATTAACCATTCCCTTCCTAATAATTCCTAACATTCTGTTTGCTTTTTTGACTGCTGCAGCACACTGAGCAGATGATTTTAAAGTACTATCCACTATGATGCCTAGATCTTTTTCCTGGGTGGCAGTTCCTAATATGGAACCTAACATCGTGTAACTTCCAGCAAGGGTTATTTTTCCCTATATGCAACACCTTGCACTTCGCCACATTAAATTTCATCTGCTCTTTGTTGAAAAGCTTGGATTTACTATGGAACAATCACCAACAGTTAATAATTGCTATTTTTTACTCCAATCTAAGAATGCTGAAAGATCTGAAATGTTTCAAGGTAATCTTTCAAATTTTTTGGAAGACTCCTCTGCGAACATAATAAATTGGGGAACATTGTTGGCAACTTTCTATTCCTTAACTGATGTAAATCAGATTATGAAAAAATACTTTACTAAATACCCGGTAAATTACTTAGAAAAAGTTGTAAAAATGTTTCCTGAGTTGGCTGTTTCCACGCAGTTAAGGAGAAAAGCCTTCTTGGCATTCCGCTAAGAAGTCTTATCATTGGGATTCACGTTTGTACTTCGTTTTTCTTGTAAATGCATGATAAAGAGACAAGATGATACGTACTTATTCTTTATTCCTGATCAATTAAAAATTGTTCTTGAACAGATGAGATTGCCTACATCATCTCCAGCGTTTAGTTAGACAAATATAAATGCTTGGTGTAGGTATAGCTAAAATATATCCTCTTTTTGTTTTATATTTCTAAACTGTCTCCCAATATGACTTAAACTAAAACCCTCTCCAATTTGATTGATATATACTGGGATGGGTTAAATAATGATATGAAGTTAGAATGGATATGGTGGATATTGTATTTCCAACCCTTACCTGCTATTTCTGTAACAAATAATATGTTTGATGTATTATTTGAAAAGTTATAAATAAAGAATTAAAAAAAAAAAATTTCATCTGCCATTTGGATGCCCAATCTTCCAGTCTTTCAAGGTCTTCCTGTAATGTATCACAATCCTCTTGTGATTTAACTACTCTGAATAATTTTGTATCATCCGCAAATTTGATAACCTCACTCGACGTATTCCTTTCCAGATCATTTATATATATACAAGCCGTAAAGCCCGTTAAAACGGGCTACATCCCTCTGTCTCTCACCTCCCCCTCATTCTCTCTCCCCTCACTCTTCACCACCCCCCTCCCCCACCCACTCCTCTCCACCCTCCCTCTCCTCTCACTCAGTCCCCCCTCTCCCTCACTCCCTCCCACTCAGTCCCCCCTCTCCCTCCCTCTCACTCAGTCCCCCTCTCCCTCCCTCCCTCCCTCCCACTCACTCAGTCCCCCTCTCCCTCCCTTCACCCACCTCCATTTCCTCCGGCGCCGTAAGCGCGACTTCCCGCAACCCTCACCCGGCTCCATTAACTCCTCCCGCTCCTGCCGGCAGATCTCGGGGGGGGTCACTCCCGCGCGCGCGGCAGTGACCCCCCCGAGATCTGCCGGCAGATCTGGGGAGGAGAAGTAGCGGCACCGCGCGCAGCGCGGTGCCGCTACTTCTCCTCCCGCTCCTGCCGGCAGATCTCGGGGGGGGGGGGCGCGGGAGTGACAACCCCCCCCCCCCCGAGATCTGCCGGCAGATCTGGGGAGGAGAAGCAGCGGCACCGCGCGCGCGCGCGGCGCCGCTGCTTCTCCTCCCGCTCCTGCGGCCCCACCGCCATTTTTTTTTTCTGATCGACATCCTTGCCCGCACATGCGCAGTAGAGCTGCGCTCTACTGCGCATTTGCGGGCCGTCGGTCACAGGCCATTTATAAGGTAGATTGAAAACAACCGGTCCAAGTACAGATCCCTGAGGCACTCTACTGTTTACCCTTTTCCACTGAGAAAGTTGACCAAAGATGGTTTCCTGTCTTTTAACAGTTTGCAATCCACGAATGGACATCGCCACCTAACTCATTACTTTTTACTTTTCTTAGAAGCCTCTCATGAGGGACTTTGTCAAACGCCTTCTGAAAATCCAAATACACTACATCTACCAGTTCACCTTTATCCTCATGTTTATTAACCCCTTCAAAGAAATGAAGCAGATTTGTTAGGCAAGACTTCCCTTGGGTAAATCCATGTTGACTGTGTTTCATTAAACCATGACTTTCTATATGCTCTACGATTTTGATCTTGAGAATAGTTTCCATTTTTTCTGGCACTGAAGTCAGGCTCACTGGTCTATAGTTACCCAGATCGCCCCTGGAGCCTTTTTTAAATATTGTGGTTACTTTGGCCACCTTCCAGTCTTCAGGTACAATGGATGATTTTAATGATAGGTTATAAATTTTAACTTATAGATCAGAAATTTCATTTTTTAGTTCCTTCAGTACCCTAGGATGCATACCATCCTGTCCAGGTGATTTGCTACTCTTTAGTTTGTCAATCTGGCCTACTACATCTTCCAGGTTCACAGTGATTTTGTTCAGTTCTTCTGACTCATCACCCCTGAAAACCATCTCCAGAACTGGTATCTCCCCAACATCCTCATTAGTAAACACAGAAGCAAAGAATTCATTTAGTCTTTCTTCCCACTGCTCCTGGTCTCTTTGTATCCTTCTGTCCCACTGTCTCTCATATTCATTTCTTACCAAGCATTCTGTCCTTCCTTCCCTGTCATTCTTCCCTCTCTCCATCTTCTCCTGCTTCCCATCTGTCTTTTCTCCCTCCTTAGGCACTCATTTCTTACTATGTCATTCTTCCCCTCCCATATCTCATTTCTTGACTCCTAGTTTTCTCTCCCCTCTTATCTTTCTCCCTATCTTGTTTCATTTCTTACTTCTGCCAGTTTTCTCCGCCTTTCCGGATTTTCACCTCCCCAGCTTGCTTCAGCCTGCTGCTGCTGCTTCCCTGCCAGGGCCTATGGTTCTCATTTCCTATGAGCCAACAGGAATAGGAGGGGAGCATAATAGCAAAGGCAGGTGGAGGGTGGCAAAGTGGCCAAAATGACAGCAATTCTCAATACTAGCTCTAAAGAAAGAGAGAAGCATTTTCCCACAATTCTGCAGACTGGGATACATTTTGCAGCAAAGGGCACATTTTGTGGTATGATACCTATCTGTTTTCATTATTTTATTCTATGTTTTATTATTGGGAACTTTCCAGCAATGGGAGGTCCAAAGGGATATGTAGGAGACAGTGAGTGAACGAGGGGCCTTCCCCTAAGGGATGAGTTATAAGGCTGGTATAATATAGCTCATTGAGTCAAAGGAAGAACTTTTTGAGTCTGATTCTGGCAATGTACAGTCTGCATGTATTCCTGAGGAGCACAGGTGTGCCTGGAGATATTCTGATCTGCTGGGGAGAGTTAAAGTGAACTCTCTTTGGCTTTGGGCTAAAGACCAACTGAGAGGAGTGGGAAAACATCATCTATTGCAGGGACATCTGAAGCCAATACTTTGTGTTTAGAAGAGAAGAAATTTCCCATTCTTTGGTGAGGCCTAAAAGAAGGAAAAAGGCCTTAGTGGGGAGCCGAGAGGGAAAGATTTTATATGCATCTGTACTCAAGCAACATGAGAAAGTGAGTACCGTATTTCCACGCATATAACCCGCGGGTAATGTGCGTTTTTACCTACCCCGCATGCCCCCCGCGGGGTATAAACGTGGGCGGGTTATCCAGAAAAAATTTTACAGCAGCGGTTAACATCTCTCTCCCCCCGCCCCGGCGCTTCACGCTGTATATCCCTCCGCCCACTCCGCCGCGGGCATTGACTCGGCTACACGTGGACAAACTTTCCGACCAATAAAGTTTCCCGACTCTGAATAGAAGCAAAGGAGGAAACAAAACAAAGCGTCAAGGAGAGCGCGCATCTGATAGGCTGCAGCTGAGAGGAGTCCGTCCTATCCCTGCGCCCGGCCGCTTCCTGATTGGTCAGGAAGGAACGAGGGGACAACGAGAGAGGAGGGTCAAACTCCCTCGGGAAGCAAAGCGCCGGCGATGTGAGAGGGAGCGGCTCGCACCCCGGGGCAGGCCATGAAAATGCTGGGCATGTACGTACCGGAGCGCTTCTCGCTGAAGGCGTCCAGCGTGCAGGACGGCATGGGGCTGTACACGGCGCGCAGAGTGCGCAAGGTCAGTGTGCCGGCGGCCCCGCCCCCTCGGACAAGCGCCCTGTCTGCCCGCGGGTTATATGAGGAGGCGGGGTATATTAAAGGTTTCTTACATAAATTTTGAAAACCTGCGGGTTATGTGTGTGGGCGGGTTATATACGTGGGCGGGTTATTGTCGTGGAAATACGGTAACTATTTTAAACTTTTGGACTGTCTGAGAAGCCGTGTCTTATTTTTCTTGAGCTGTGGACTGTCTTTGTGGGATCCTCTTTGACTTCATTTTGGTTATTTTTTTTTTCTGTTTCAATAAATTCTCTTTCTCGTTTGGAACGCCAGAATTTGTGTAGACTACATTTTTGGGGGATCCCTTAGGCTTCGCAGGCAATCCTGCTCCCCACATCACAAATCTGTGCCTAGTTTTTGGGGACTGCAGGGACTGTGCTCAGCAGCCTCTAAAGATGCCCCCTCCCTGCCAAGGGGTGGAGGGAGAGAGGGCGGGGGAAAATGTTACAGTTAGTTGCCATGGCTGTGGAATCACAGGAAACCAGAGACCAGAGGCCTGACTATGGGCCCTCATTATACATTCAGGCTCAGCAGTGTACATGAAGCCATGTAAAAACAACCTCTGTGATAAGCTTGATGTGCACAAGCCTTTGTAGTACCTTGCTTCTCAGGGCAGCTTGAGAGGTCTATCAAAGAGATGGATAGCACAAGCAACAGCTCGGGGTCAGAATTTTAGATGCTACAGAAATATGCTCAGATTACTTTGGGGATGCAGCAAGAATGCTTGACTGGAGAAGTGTTTGATTTCTTCCCCATGCCAATTCCACAACTACTACTTATCCTAAATAAAAGGCTATTTTGCTTTTTAAATGATGATTTCAGTGCCCTGAAATACGCCTTTTTTATCAAATAATCTGTTTAAAGCTGTGTGGCTTTTAATCTTACAGTCTTCAACTCTTGTTTTGTTTTTTTCAATTATCCTCTTGAGGATTTGAAGTATTGACCTAAGCATGACGTAAATATTGGGGGGGGGGGGGGGGGGGAAGAAATTTTGTGTCAGAATCTGAGGTAGTAAATATACACTACCAGTATCACAAAACCAGAATGTGCTAGACTGATATACATAACCTGTTTTCTAGGAGCAAGAACTAGCTTGGCTTTGTTAGAGAATCATTGTGACTCTATAAAGCTGTATGACTTTATGTTTTTAGCCTACCTTCTGATGGGAAAAAGGCTTACAAGACTGTCATGTGATTTTTTTTTTTTTGTATGTGTTTGCATTCATCTGTATGTCCTCCCATAATACTTTATGAGTTTATTGTACTATCCACACAAAATCTTCACTACATGTCAGGGGATCCTTACCTTTTTTGGAGCCATATGATTGCAAGAATGCATTTGTTTTACTTGGAACTTTTTTTTTTTTTTTTTTTTTAAATAATCTTTATGCTGCATCCGGACAATACAGTAACATGAAGTGTATCAGTATACCAACACTGTACATATCATAGTAAGAAGTTCCTAACTCTATAATCCAGAATTATATGAGCAGCCGGAAAAGCATTCAAGTAATAAGAAAACCATAATGTTTCTCATAGTTTCACTTGTATTTTCAATACAGTTCACAGGGAAGCAGAGACCAAACAAAGACATTGTTTACTCCTGAGCACTAAGGTAAGAAGGACATGTGAAGAGTGATCAAAAATAGTTTAAATCACACAAAGAAATATCAGTGGCTGCAGCAATATAAGATATACCCATAAATTCCTGAAATAAGAAATCAGATGTAGAAATTCATTTTATCCCATTTGTCATCGTCTAACAAATTTGAATTCTGTAATTATGGCAGTGCTTTCACCTAAAAACTTCTTAGCATGATCATAATCATGAAAACCATACTTAATTTTTCCTCACACTTACTTTGAAATTCACCTGCAATAGTTTCAGCTTTACTCCTAGTAACAACCTTTTAAAAGAGACATTTCTTATGATGAAATCCATGGGATTAGCAAAACTATGAAAATATATTTGGCTTTAGCTCACCCCTTTCCACTGGTAGGTCAAGGCAAGTTAGATTGTAAGCCCCCTGGGAAATAATTACTGTACCTGAATGTAAGTTTATACCTGAGGCTACAGAGTAAAGTGACTCGGCCAAGGTCACAAGGAGCATCAGCAGGCGTTGAACAATGGCTTCTCTGGTTCTCAGCCTACTGCTGTAACCACTAGGCTACTCCACTCCTTATGCATGCATGTAATCATTTTAGCCAACTTAATAATGAAATCTTTGATTCACACACAGAAAAGGATGGGTAAGGTGAGCCAATCTTTTTGTCTCCAGCCACTAGTCCATAGATCTTGAAGAATATGTAAACCATGGCATCCCCTAAAAGGGTTGTGCAGAAATAAAAAAAAATATGTTTTCATTATTCATTTTATTTTCAAGAGGTTTTTTTCACACAAATTTCAGTTTGAGCAATATTTGATTCATTTCATTTGTATGAAAAAAAACAAATTCAACATTAAAGAAAAAAACAAAAATGGGGCCTCCTGGCCCCACAACCTATTCCACCCACCCACTCAGAAAAATGCTTGGCCAGGATCCTCCCGGCCCATACTTACCCGATCCTGTGGGGATGCTCTGGCAAGGCCAGCCTTGCATAGGAACAGGACATGGTAGGTCACCGCGACATTGGCCTACACAAGGCCAAGGCTTCAGCCTAGGTTGGAGCCCCAACACTGCAGCCGAGGCCAAGGCCCAGGCCAAAGCCTTGGTCTTACATAGGCCGAGAACACAGTAGGTTGCCGCAACCTTGGCCCTGGCATACCAAGGCCGAGGCTTCGGCTTTGGCCTAGTTGGAGCCTGAGCCCAGGCCTGATGCCACGGCCCAATCCAGAGTCTGGGTCCCAATGCCTGAACCTTGGCCCGGACCCAAGCCCAATGCAGAGGCCAGATCTCGATGCTGGGGCCTCGGACTAGGCCAGAGCCCAAGCCCAGGTCTATCACCACAGCCCAGCCGGGGCCTGATGCTGAGGCTGAGTCCAGATGCCTGTGCCACAGCCTAGGCCAATACCTGGGCACAAGCCCAACACTGCAGCCCAGCCCAGAGACTGAGTCCCGACACTGAAGCCTCAGCCCCAACCCAAGCATGATGCTGGGACCTGTCTTGGAGGCTGGATCCAGATACCTGGGTGTCAGGCCCAGGCCTCAGAACTCCTCTTCTGCGTCTTCTTTCTTCAGCTCTTCTTTCATCAACTGATACTGTCCGCTTGGGTCATGCCAGAGTTAATTAACTCAGGCACATTCATCCTAACAGCTGGCACCATTTTGATGTACTTTTTCCTTTCAACTCCCTTCAAGTTACTTCACTGCCTTTGCACCCCCTCAGCAGCACTTTTCAGTGCTTTAAAAAAGAAAAGCTAAATAGAATATCATGTCTTCCTCCATGAAGGCTGCTTCCAGTTTTCAAGGACTGTGCATGTGGCAGCAAGATGTCTATTACCGATGGCCAAACTATTTGTTAAACATGTCTGGGACCAGTCCATCACTCAGCCAGTTGGCGTGATTGGGGCTAGATGTCACGGCAGTCCCAGAAATACAGGTTCTGTAAGATAGAGGAACTCCACGGGTTGGTGAAAAGTTGGAGTCGTTCGTCATTTCAGAGTGCGGCCTCTTCAGGCTCCCTGCATGCTGAGTTGAGCTGGAGCTCCTTAAGCAAAACCCTCCAGCTGCAGTACTGGTTCATGGATCCACTGTAGCTAAAAGGTCAAGTAAGATGCAAAAGCATTAAGAGCAGAAGTCCATGAGCCCATGATGAAGGCCTTGCAGAGCTTGTTAGTGCACAAAAAGAAGATGTAGATAACAAACAGTAGACCAGTCTTAGTTCTTGGAATTCATTTATTAAGGAGGTCAATGTTAGAAACACAAATAGAAATAATCCAAATTGCCTTTTTTTTTTTTTAAAGATTTTCTTTACCTGGTTGGCAGCAAGTGACAAGGCAGGTACTCTTCATTTCATTCCATTTATTGAACTTTATATACCACTTGTCTAGCAAGTTACCCTGAATGTTGGAGTTGTTCCCTCAAGAGGGAGTCCCTCTCACTTCCATACCTTGGGAGCTCCAATCAGAGGTTCTGGTCATTGAATTTATCCCCCAAACATCCTTCTCTTCAAAGGAATCTATCAGTTCGAGGAGAGAACTTGGAATACCTCCATCTGGAGCATGCTCTGGGAGTATTCATCTAAGAAACTGAGGTCCCCTTCATCTTTATTGGGGTCATGGGTTAGTGTCCCTTTACCTTTTGGTTCTGAGGAAGGCTCTATAATGATTCCTTCAGACCCCTTACCTGGTCTTCCAGAGTATTCTTCTCCACCAGAAGATCTTCATATTCATAATTCAATATATTAGGATCCCGGGCCATGACCACCCGCAGCAGTGTCCCCTTACCTCTGCCGGGAGGCAACCAGGCCCAGTCCTCCTCCGTCACCACCCACCGCAGCTTAAGCAGTCTGCTGCTACAGCGGCCTGCCCTCGCGGCCCAGCACACCACCATCCGACCTCCACGTTCGGCTCCCTCGGTGTGCGCGCGCACTGTTGCTCCCAATTTAAAGGGTCCATGGTGGGAAAGTTCCCCATGGCCCATGAAGATGACATCAGGCAGGGTAGGTATATATATACCCTGCCCTGCCTCTAGCACTTTGCCTCAGCAACGGGTCCTGCTCTGTTTAAGAGTGCAAGTTCTGCGTTGATTCCTGATCCTGTGTTCCAGCCTTGATTCCTGATCCAGCATTCCTGCCTTGCTCCTTGTTTCCTGTGCCGTGCCTTCCTGCTCCTCATCCCTCCAGATTGACCACTTGGTTTTGACTCTGCCTGCCTGACTCTGCTTGACCTCCGCCTACCCTGACCTCCAGCCTGTTTCTCCGTCTTCACCTTTTCGCTACCCATCCTGACCTCTGGCCTGTTCCTGGTTCCGTCTGTCCGCCACCTGCCTCAACTTCTGCCTGCCCGATGCCGCTTCAGCCTCTTCCCCTGGTTCCATGCCTTGTCCTGCCTAGTTCTGCCGGCCCTGGTACCCAAGGGCTCAACCTGCGGGGAATGAGGGCTGGTAAAGGTGAAACTCCAGTTGGGTCTTCTCTGCCTGCACCATCTCCCGACGATGAGGACCAACAGGGACCCTCTCCTGGTGGTAGCTCCAACCACTTCTCAGCTCAAGGATCCACATCCTTAACAAATAGTACACCTATACAACCCTAAACGTGCACTTAGATCCTCACAAAGAGGATTGTTGGTTGTTTCATCTGTTTGACATGTGTGTCTCATTGAGACTAATGAAAGTGCCTCTATAGTGGCCAGAGCAGCCTTGTGGAACTCATTTCCAGAAAGCTTGCATCTAGTGACCTTGACTGAGACCTTTAAGAACATTCCCCAGGGCGCTGGAACTGCGGTTCCTCCGGTAGCAGTGTTGTAGTGGAGAGAACTGAGAAAGTGAGTACAATAGAACATTCACAGAGTCCCAAATATGGAGAAGCCCCGAGATACGGAGAACTGGCCCTCGAGGAGTGAGTACCAGATCCCTGGAAGCAGAGAGACTCATTGGCAAAGTACTCACACAGCGGTTCCACGTAGGAGATGGCACTGGCGCTGGAATGGAGGAGCGAGTACCTGGTTCCAGGGAGACAGCTCTGAGGAGTGGATGATAATAGTACTCACTGATGGTGTCTGTAGCGAATTCTTCCAAGTAGAAAAGGAGATAGATGCAGGCAGTGGGTCAGGGAACATGGGCCCTTGAGGAGCAAGTACCGGTTACCTGATAGCGACCTGAAAGAAGCACAAGAGGTCCCCGAGGAGCGGGTACCCCGTTAGCAGAAAGAGTCCAGTGGAAGTTGGAAGGCAGAGTAGCTGGGTACGGAGAGCGAATCCCATCCATAAGAATCCCCTTGCTAACTCAATGGCTAGCAATAAACTGTAGGCTTAAATATCCGGGCAGCGTGATGTCATCACAGGGGGACGCCCCTGAGGAATGCACCAATGAGGAAATAAGAATGAGGGCCACATGGCGTGTGCGCCCTAAGGTACCTGTAGAACATGGCGGGAGGCAGCGCCCAAGCCGGTCCAGGGACGCCGGAGAGGATGGCAAGCGGACGCCACAGCAGCCAGGCATCCGTGAAGAGCAGGAGGAGCCGCAAAAAAGGAAAGGTAGGTGGAGTGAAGCCGTTGGGAAGTGACTGTTGCAACACATACAGACCTCAAAACCTCCCAACCCAGTCCCTCTTTACAGCCATCCCTCCCATTGCACTTCAAGGGACCACTATCCCTTTCCTCAGATGTAGCATTAGGATGTGCCCTGGCAGTCTCCCTGATACATACAAATTAAAATCTTACAGTATTTAACAGTTCAGCTTCCTCATGGTCTCCCCCACCCAAAACAAATGAGAAACATGCATAGAATTTTAAAAGGGTCAACTTACAACAACAGCTTCTGCTTGTGACAACATTTCAAATCAAGCAAAGTACATTTTTGCAGTGAACTGGAAGTTGCATGACATTCTACCTATTGGCCAGTTCATCTCTCAATGGACAATTAACCCTTTTATTTACCATGGCAATTCAGACTCTAACATGATCTTTTGAAAAGAGTCCTTATTCAAACACCATTCTACAGCACATTTTGTTTATCTTTTACTGCTGTGACCCATTGCTCAACTTGTTGCTTCCACCTTCTTAATTATAGCTGGACCCGGCAAGCACTGTCACAAAGTCCTGCGCCTCTCGTTTCTCTTGAAATTGCACCCATATTTTCACAGGAAACAGCAGCGCACAGGGAAAGCCCTTTGGTAGAGCTCTGTGCAGAAGGGCACCATTTCGTGTCTCAGTGCCACCACCTGCGCCAAGTGATCATTAAAAGCAATATTTATTTTTGGCCATTTTATATACCTTCATTCCAAATGAAGATGACAATGGTTTACCATCATGCCAATATCTTTTTGCCCTTGTATTTTAGTACCTGTGCATTCCAGTATACCTTGAGGATTTCTGCTTTAAGACTCAAATTTAAAATCTGAGTCAACTAGGGTCTCGGGCAATTCATTTTATCTGATCTTTGTCCTAATTGAAGTACCTGCTCACATTTGAGCCTGCCTCCTATTTCCTTTATTCCCAGTTGGTCTGGGAGTCAGTTCTCTACAATCTTGGTTAACTCAGCATCACCAACTGATATGGGGAGACCAAATATACAGAAGTTATTTCTCCATTGCTGGTTTTCATGATCTTCCATACCAGCTGTCAGCCTCGTGGTTTGGGCCTGTAAGTCAGTGAGCTGCCGTTCAAGTTGTAGGGTGCTATCCTCTTGCAAGGAAATTCTCAGTTCCACCGCCTTGAGCCATCTGGAATACCCTTTCAGGCCCTCTTTAATATCCTCAATAACAACTTGCAGCTTAATCAGATATTCATCAATAGCCATAGTCATGTTTTTAGAAATCTACATGATCATTTTCTCAGATATTGCCATTAAGTTTGGTTGCCACTGGAAGTTGGCCCTGCCACAATTCTGATCTCATTGCTGTTACCTTTATCACTAGTGGTACGCAGGGCCAGTGGAAGCACTAGGCGAACTACGCCTGGGCCTAAGGTGCTGAGCATTAGGGGGCACCGAGCAGTGGTATACCAAGGGGAGGTCAAGGGGAGCCAATGCTATCAGGAGCAGGGCCATAGGGGGGGCGCTGATGGCCGACATGAAGGCTCATGCGGCCGCCGGTGGACCTCATCCCACCGGTGGCTGAGCAGTGAAGTACTGCTGTGCTGTGTGCCGGATACACACAGCAGGAAGATCAGATGGACCGACGGCCCGAAGAAAGAGGTCGCGTCTAAACCTGCAGGTGCTCCTCCTTCTTCCCGCCTGTGCGGCCCCAGAAGAAAAATGTTGCCGAGCCGCACAGGCAGGAAGGAGGAGGAGCATCAGCCGCATGCAGAAGAGGAGCAGCGCTTATGGGCCGCCACGAATCCCAGGTCGCAGCAGGTTGAGAAGAGGAGGAGGCCCGGTAGCAGGGCCGCCTCCATGGATCCCACATTGCGGGCGGCCCAAGAAGATCAGGGCCGCTGCAGACCACAGCCTGCGGCGACCTGTGAAGAGGAGGCCCAGAGGCAAGAGAGAGGTTGAGGGCCTGTAGAGTGTGTGTATGAGATGAGTTGAGAAATTGTGTGTGTTTGAGAGTGAGTTGAGAGACTGTGGGAGTGAGGACCTGAATGTTTGCAGAGACAGCATGTGGAAGCCTCTGTGTGTGTGAGAAAGACAGCATGTGACAGTGAGAGCCTGTGCTCGAGCAAGACAGCATGTGGGAGTGAGAGAGAGCCTGTGTGTGTAAGAGTCAGACAGCATGTGCCAGTGAGAGACTGTGTGTTTGAATGATTGTATGAGAGAGAGCATATGACAGTGAGAGCCTGTGCTTGAGCAAGACAGCATGTGGGAGTGAAAGAGAACCTGTTTGTGTTATTAAAGTTCTGTGTTAGAGCTGGGAGTTAGCAATCTATTATTAGTCTGCTGTCTGATGGGAGGAGCAAACAGATAGTAGTTAGCAAACTGTTCAGAAACTACTAGGGGTTAGCAGTCTCTGTTACAGTTGTGGGTGGATCCCTGGGCCGGTGGCAGATGACCACGCCCCCAGGAGGATATCCTGAGAGAGACCACCGGCTAGGCTTGAGTATGGAGACACACATTAATTCTTTTATTAAACATGTTTTTGAAACCACCAGAGGTGGCAGTAGTGAGCTGATATGCCTGGCAGGGCTGTAGTCCCTCAAGTACTGGAATAGCGATCCAGGATGGCTGAGCTGTTGAGAAACTGTAGAAAAGTGAGTAGGCGGTGTAGGCAGAGTTCATGAACAGAACTAGATGACAAAACTCACATAAGGTCTCAAGGAAGCTCAGGAGCTGGAAAGGTTTAGGCCCTCGAGGAGCAAGTACCTGGTTCCAGGGAAAACTCTGAGAGAGCGGTGGTAACTCACAATTGTTTGTAGCAGCGATAGCTTCCAGGCAGTAGAGAATCTTCAGAGTGTCCAGGAACATGGGCCCTCGAGGAGCAAGTACCGGTTCCTATCTGTAATCTGAAAATAAAGAAAAAAAGAGCGAGGCCCCCGAGGAGCGGGTACCTCTGGTAAGTCCGAGGAGACAGAGTAGCTTGGATAGCCAAGCGAGTCCTTAGCGAATCCTTGCTAACTCAGTTTGTTAGCAAAATAGAGACCTTTAAATATTGGAAGCGGATGACGCCATCTCAGGTGGACGCCCCTGAGGTTCGCACCCTTGCTGGTACTTCAATCAGAGTGCGCGCGCGCGCCCTAGGTCTTCAGGCAACATGGCGGATCTGCAACGTTGAGCCAGTCCGGGGACGCTGGAGAGAGACAGCATGGAGATGCCACGGCATCCAGCCATCCATCAGACCTGGAGGGAGTCGCCTCAGAGGTAAAGCGGGCAGAGTGAGGGCGTCGAGCAGCGACAGTCGCAACAGTGTGTGTGTGAGAGTCAGACAGCATGTGCCAGTGAGAGACTGTGTGTATGAATGATTGTATGAGAGAGAGCATGTGACAGTGAGAGCCTGTGTATGTGTGTGTGAGAGAGAGAAAGCATGTAAGAATGAGAACCTGACTGTGTTTGAGGGAAGAAAATAGATGGAGAGAAAAGAAATAGAAAAAAAGGCAATATAAAAGGAATTGGCAAAAAAATAAGAAAGGGAAGGTGGAACAAAAAAGCCTGTGACCAACCGATTAGAAAACTAAGATCAGACAGCAAAGGTAAAAAATAAATAAATTACTTTTTACTGATTGGCACATGTAATCTTTGGTATTGTGCAAGAGTAGCATTTTCTCTATGCGGATCTCACAATGTACGAGATCAGCATGGAGAAAGTGGAAACCCACGGGGCCTGCACAGAGGAGGCAGCAGTATGGGCTTCAGTGCCAGTAGCAGCAATCAGCGTCTCCCCAATAGCCATGCAGCAGCAGTGACAGTGGCAGCAGAGGAATGAGAGAGGCTCAGAGGTTGCTGGCAAAAGAAAGAGAGGGGGTCTGCCTTTAGTTTGTGTATGAATGGGAGTCTGCCTGGGGGTGTATGTGTGTGGATGCATGGGTGCCTGCCTGAGGGTGTGTCTGTGTATGAGAATGAATGGGTGTCTTCCTGGGGTTTGTATCTGTGAGAATAGGTGCCCGCCTGTGTGTGGTGTATGTGAGTGTAAGAATGAATTGGTGCCTGCCTGGGGGTCTGTGTGTGTGAGAATGAATGTGTGCATGCCTGGGGGATGGTGAGGGAATGGTGTGATGTTTGTGTGAGAATGATTGGGAGCTTGCCTGGGTGTGTGTGTTTGTGTGTATGTAAGGGAGCCAGTGAGAGCATGAGTGTGTATGAGAAAATCCAGGGGAATAAGAATTTGTGTGTGGAGGGGGAGAGAGTGTCTTAGAGCCTGAGAGTGTGTCTGTGAGAGCGAGAGGTTATGGTGGGTATAAGAGTATGAATGTGTATGTATGTGACAGTGTATTGTGAGAGAGAATGAACTTGTGAGTATGTGTCAGAAAGAGAGGATAACCTCCTAATCCTCGACAATATCAGGGTGACTGGAAATAAAGAGCTCCCACGTATGGATAGCAGGGGCTTTTTAAAATCCTTATTAGTTTTAATTATTGGGTGTTATTTGATATATCTGCTGTTTTGAAATATTTTGTAGGTGTTTGGGAAATTGTAAAAAATGTATATGATTTTAATTAATAGAAATTCTATTTATCAATAGTTTTAAAATATTATTTTATTAGTATGGTTTTACTATTATAACTGATGCTTTATGTTTCTTGATTTTATTTGTTTATGAGGAAATGGTGGTTCTGTTTTTCCATTGTTAATACACAGACTCTGGTTTCTTGGGGTTTCCATTTCAGTTTTTGTCTAATTTGTGCTCCTTTATTTTGTATTCTATATTTGGTGAGGGTCTGTCTCTGCTCTGTGTGTGTGACCATGATGAGAGATTCTGCTAGCATGTAGTGTCTGTATAGGGATCTATAGCAATCGGGTTTGTTTTGTTTCCTCAGCAGGTGGTGTATTGGTATTCTAGGACTCAGTGTAATATTTGTTACGCGCCCCACCCGCGGTCGCCCCGCGCACAGGAACCGCTCACCTTCGAGGTCACACAGCGGGTCCCCGGTCCTGTCTCCCTCGCAGCCCTTGCAAGTCCGGCTAGGCCCCAGCGTCCCGCGGCAAGCGGTCCACCAGGCCTTCAGTCGCGCGCGGGCCTCTGGCCAGGCCTTGGCATCTCAGCAGCTAGACACGCCCCTACGTGCGCACAGATGATGTAGGTTCCAGGGCGGGGCCTAGTTCCACGGTGCACCCTGATTGAACTCATGTTATAAGGAAGTTCCTGGCCTCACTTCCTTGCCTTGGCAATCGGATCGGTTTGTTCCTGAGATTGCCCTTGCTCGTGTTCCTGCTTGCTTGTTCCTAGTCTCGTTACAAGATCCTTCTGTTCCAGTTTTGTTCCTGCTTGTACCTGCTTGTTCCTGTGTTCGTTATTCGTCTTCCTGGTATTAACTCGGACTGACTTTCTGATAAAGACCTCAGCTTGTTCCTGACCTGCCTGCCTGCCTAAGACCTCAGCCTGCTCTTCGACCTTGCCTGACCTCTGGAACTTGACCCTCGCTTCGTTGACCACTCCTCGGGCTGATTCTTTGATCCTGCTCGCCTGACCTTGCTTGATTCTGGATCTGTCCCTAGCCTTGTCCTCAGCAACTCTATTCTGGTTCGCTCTCCTCCAAACCTGTTTCCAGCTTCGAACCCGATAGCGCTCTCCCAGTGTCTGTGGGCACGCTGGACTCTGACTCTCCCAGGAGACCCTGCAAGGCCCACCTAAGTCCCAGCAGCCCGGGTCCCTACGGGATCCTCCTGGGGGGACCTCGGGCTTCCAGTGGTGAAGATCTACACTGCCTCTGTCTCCTTCCATGCTCCGCCCCCTGTGGCCAGTCCCTCAACTGCCACAGGACAGGGGTCCACCCCCGAGCGCAACAATTTACCCTTGCTTTTTCACAGGTAGGGTTATTGTTGTTTGAGTCCTTGGTGTTATTACTTTTATGTTACGATGGGATTGCAGTATAGATTTTGAGTGTCTTTTTTGCGGGGTTTTGTGTTAGTTCACAATGTGCCTGGCAGTGGAAGGTGTTTGTGCTGCTGTTACTGTGAGGTGACACCAGAATTTGAAAATATCTTTTAGCATGATGAGCTGTAAGGGAAATATCCAAGCTCCATTGTTTGGGGGAATTTCAGTGGATGCACAGAGTTACAGAACTGGAGGTGCAGGATTTATATTGACATTCTGTCCCTCCCTATATATTCCAGACTTCACTCTCATAGCCATATAGAATTAGTTGAATGAGGCTATCAAATAATTTTATAGTGTGAAACTGGCCAGCTTTTTAAAATTACGCAGAAGACCCTTTGGACTTTTTTTTATTAACACTTTTTTTTTATAACCAATTTGAAAGCAGGATCCATGCTATAGAGGTGGGTGTGATGAAGAAATGTCATTTTGGCCCCCGCCCAAAAAATTCTTCTGTCTAGAGATGCCACTGATTTTCTGTGACCTTAAGCATTTGTACAAGAAGGATTAAAGGGAGGATGCTGGAGAGGCACACAAATGCATTGGCCCCCGGGCGCCGGAGACCCTTGGTGCGCCACTGGGTGCGAGCCATATGGGGCCGCAAGCGGTGGCAAAGAGGAGTGGAGGTTTGGTGGGCCGCGAGCAGTGCCCAACCTGCTCGTGACCCAGAAAACCACACAGTCAGTGGGCGTGATCGAGATTGAGGTAGGGGCCGAGACCAGGAGGTGACGGCACGACCCGGGAGGGGGGCGCAAGGGATCCAAATCCCCTTGCACCGGCCCTGGTGGTACGTGGAGTTTTGGAGCTCATAGCCCAGTATTTTGCAGTTAAGTGTAGATATTTTCATACTGCCCTGACTGGCTAACCAGATTCTCCTCCATTTATTAATTCAGGGCCTCAGGGATGTCCCGGAGAAGCTGTTTAATCAGGAAGCACTGCAAGAGCTGTCAACCCTCCATCTGCTCAGCTTCTCTCCATAACCGGAAGTTGCAAGTTCTCAACCATTTTTGGTTCTTATGTTGAGCTGCTGCTTATGGTGATGTTGTGCTTTGCAGCCACTGGAACCAATATTTGTCATACATGTCCATGTCCTGCTCCTCTGCTATTTACATTTAGACTATTTGATATCACAACATAGGTTTTCAAACCTTCAGTATTGTCGATCAGATTTTTTTGTGTCTATTGGCTAATTGATGTTATAAGGTGTTCTTCCCTTCTGATGTCTGTACTATTTATTACATTTGTCTTTGTGTACTGTTTTTTCTTGTTTTGTTTAAAAAGGTTTGGGAGTATATACCCCTGAGGAAGGAGTTTCACTAAAACATGGCCATGTTAAGAATTCTTTAATGTATTATTTGCTACTTAATTCTGACTTATTCCTGTACCTTCCTTCTGAAGAAATCTTGATGGTGGGCACACTCTGGATGTATGCTTTGCAGTGTGGACAGGATAATTGGGTAGACCATGTAGGCCAGATGGTCTTTTCTTGCCATCATTTACTATGTTACAAAACTGTTTCTTGCTCCCATAAACTATAGCTAAGTAAAGAACACTCAGCAGGTTTAAGTAACCATAGCAACATAATGATTCCCATACATTACTAACAATGGATTGTGTTATAGTTGCTTCTAAATGAATAAAAAAGATAGATAAAGAAATGATTATGGGGCAGAGTACTCTAAAATCAGAGCTGAAAATGGGAAAATGTAAGACGTGCATAACAAAAGTGATTGCAGTAGGACTTGGAATCAAACAATATAAAAGTGAAAAATGGAAGAAAAAATTTAAAAAGTAAAACACCATGGGCCAATTGAAGCATTTTATACAAGTGCATATTACTCAGACAGAAAGAAAAGCTTTTTGTATAGCTGATATGAGCCCAAAATAAAAGGTTTGAATTCAGCCTTATCCTTTGAGGACGAAAAGTTTTCACACCAATATAAAAGATTTACAATTGTAAGGAAAATATTATGATTACTGCTTCGACATGCATTTTTTTCATACTATAACATTAATATGCAACAGTCATTTATAAAATCTATATTAAAGTAATGTAAGAGTTATTATGCAATTACACTGAAAAGTTAGAAAGACATCATCTAAGGCATCAACCATAAGCTGATACTCATTTGCACTAGGATGATCTCACAAATGTCATCACAAATAAAGTAAAAGAAAAAACGGAAGTAGTATGAGTAATGGGGAGATAGCCAAAGAGAGTAGTATAACCAGTGTAAAGGGAGAACAGGATATGCAGGAAAACAGCAAAAAAGGAAGAGACTTGGGAAAAATGGCAAAAGGGTGACATGAAAAGCAGAATAAAGATTGAAAGGAATGAGAAGGATATATAAGGAACACTTATGTAAGGAAAGATTTTGCCTTTGTCTCTCTCAAAAAGTGATGTTATCTATGGTTGAAAACATGATTTCAATGCATACAAAGAACCAGGTTTGCGGTAGATGATTTGAATTGACACTGTACAGTTCTGATACTGTCTGAGGCCCATTGAGGGCGGGAGACGGTGGATTACATCCTTTACACCATATAGAGTCATAGAAACATATAGAAACATAGAAATGACGGCAGAAGAAGACCGAACGGCCCATCCAGTCTGCCCAGCAAGCTATGCACTTTTTTTTTTTTAATTTCTCTCATACTTCTGTTACTCTTGGCTCTTAGTAACCCTTTGGTTCCATTTCCCATCCACCCGCACTATTGAGTCTTTCTGATCCCATTTCCCCTCCACCCATTTTCTGATCCCATTTCCCCTCCAGTCCATTTCTCCTCCACCCGCACCATTAAGTCTTTCTGATCCCGCTCTCCTCAGATGTATACATGGTATTTTTTATATTTTTAGATAATATTTTGCACGTTTTTTATTTTTTTGAATGTATGTATACATCCTTCACTGTTATACACTCTAACTTTCCCATCTTACTTCCTAGACTTCTGTCATTTAGCATACAAAGTGTGTTTTTTGTTTGCATTAACATTCTGCTGTTCAATTGACAGAGATAAATTGGAATCTTTTAGCTCAGGTGAGTTTTTAATTACAGGCACTTGGACTACTTTTCTTATTATTGGAACCTCTCTTTTGGGATGTCCTAACTCTAATGTTCATTAGTATCCATTGAAGTTACCTCCCTCCAAACCATGCACTGCTGAGTGACTGTCGGCTTTCCTCTTTGATTTAGTTTAAAAGCTGCTCTATCTCCTTTTTAACTGTTAGCGCCAGCAGTCTGGTTCCACCCAGGTTAAGGTGGAGCCCATCCCTTCGGAAAAGACTCCCCCCTTCCCCAAAAGGTTCCCCAGTTCCTAACAAAACTGAATCCCTCTTCCTTGCACCGCCGTCTCATCCACGCATTGAGACTCCGGAGCTCTGCCTGCCTCTGGTGACCTGCGCGTGGAACAGGGAGCATTTCAGAGAATGTTACCCTGGGGGTTCTGGATTTCAGCTTCCTACCTAAGAATCTAAATTTGCCTTCCAGAATCACATTTTCCTATATCGTTGGTGTCCACATGTACTATGACAGCTCCTCCCCAGCATTGTCTAAAATCCTATCTAGTTGATGCATGAGGTTGCCAACTTCACACCAGGTAGGCATGTTACAAGGCAATCTTCACACCCACCCTCCACTCACCTGTCTGTATTTCTAATAATTGAATCTCCAACTATGATGGCCGACCTAGCCCCTCCCTCCTGGGCAGTAGCCCTGGGAGACATCCTCAGTGTCAGAGGACAATATATCAGCTGGAAAGCAGATCCTTGCTACAGGATCATTTCCTGCTGTACCAGGTTGATGCTTTCTAACCAGCAAGACAGCAGCAGGGCTGCCAGACTGGAGTTGGGTCTTGGCTACTAAGTCCCTGAAGGTCTCATCTATATACCCCTCTGTCTGCCTCAGGTCCTCCAGGTCAGTGCGGTAGCCTCTAGAGATTGGATTTGTTCTCTGAGAGTCAGGAACTCTTTGCACTGGGTGCACACATACAACCTCTCGCCTACATGCGACACTTGATGCAAAAGACTGGAAGGCCGCCCCCCACTTGCTGCTGGACTGCTGCCTTCATGTTAATTTTGTTTAGTTCTTGTTAAGTTTAGGTTGCTGTGGGAGTGGAAATGCGAACAATTAGGGTCCTTTAAATTTATTAGTGTATTCATAATATATCTGGTATTGACCTACAAAGGGATGATAAAACTGTTCTTGAAGCCTGGGACAATCCTGAGTGTTACCTGCCTATAAATCAAAGGATGAGCTGGGGTGGGTGAGAGTGAAATTCAAAAATGCAAACTCCTGATTTTTGCTTGCCTTCTGACTAGCTATTTAATACCAGACACACAAACTTCTGGTTTTTGTCTACCTTCTGATTAGCTTCTCATTTTCTCTATGAAGAATATGGGCTGGCAGCACACATCCTCTATGTGAATTACATCGGCTCCCAGTAAAATACCATATAGACTTCAAAATTTTGATTATGGTATTTAAAGTTTTGAAATTAAATAGTCCGGTTTATCTCTCAAATTTGTTAAAGCAATTTGTTCCTACCTGCTCCTTGCACATGAGTGAGAAGAATTTACTGTCAGTTCCAACAGTAAAAGGCATCTAGATTGAAGGAAGCGCAATCAAGAACTATTTTTGTGATGGGCCAAAGCTTTGGAATGCATTACCAGAGAATTTACAGCCATTGATGATATTAGCATTTATAGGAACCAACCAAAGGCCCATTTGTTTAAGCAGGCTTTTAATTTATAGATAATTGATGGGTGCTAAGGATCCTATATGTTTTAATGCTTATCTGTATTTATGATTGTTTTTAAATGATGTAATCTGTTGATGTTGATTTTGATTTGTTTTTATGTTTGTTTGCCTGATAGCTTTTTATATTCTAATCTGCCTAGCACAAATAATTTGCTATAGGCGGAATATAAACGTTTTAAAATAAATAAATAGCATATGGATATGTGGGACAGAGTGGTGTTCCTCCAGGCCTGGAGACATAAATGCAGTCTAATTCCAGCCTTTCTTTAAACACTTATCTTTATTGCAACTTCACAATCACACAACAGTAGACTATCTTCCCTTCAAAACAGTATACTTAATTACTCACAGTTCAGTACTACTTCCATCAGTACTCCCAGTTCAGCTTTGTCTCACCTGGATCCCAGCTCTTATTCCCCAGTCTCTTGTTATACCCTCTGCGCCCCACCTGCCCTGCAGGATCCTGTCCAAAGAGCATACTCTCCTTAAGGAGAGTCCTGTACAGGTAAATAGGGGAACACTAGGGGCACTGCCTCACATAGCCCTCCCCTCAGCTTGAACGCGCTGGGCCAAGTGTCCCTACTCCCTTCTAGATCCCATCCAGAAGAGTCCAAGACCTCCCAATCCCCATCCTCTGGCTTCCCACCAGCTATGCTTGGGAACAGGGACCTTGTGGCATGCTCCCCCACATCTCGTAGGGTTACCCTTAACAGCATCATGACCACCACCCAGACCACCATTCACACAGTGCACATCCCCAGTCCTTTCATTAAGTCCTTTGCTGTCTCTGGGTTTGAATTGCATCTTGATGGAGCTTTATGGACCAACTGGGGAAACCACCAGTGCTGGTTCCTCTCTAACCAGCTGCACCCAGTTCCTGGCCTCTGCTATCTCTGATGTAGAGCCCCTCCTTCTCTCCTCTGTATCCTCAGTTGCTGGAGTCTCCACAGTGCCTCTTTTGATGCTTCCTGGTTTCCTCTTCTATATACTCTGCAGCACCTCCCTCTGGACTCTCTGCACTTCCTATCTCTGTATACTCTAGCCACTCACCCATGCCAACCACTGGCTACTCCACAGCGCCACACTCTAGGCTCTCCATGGCATCTCTTACTTGCCTTTCTGTGCCCTCTCTGGGTTTCTCATGGGAGTTGTCTCTGGACTCTGGTAGTGTTTGGGCATCCTACAGGGTCTTCCTTGGGACCTCCTGTAGCACTGACTTCCACCTTCTCACTACTGTCTCCTCCTGGGCAGACTGTGTTGCCTTCTACAGAGCTCTCTGTGACCCCTCTCTCAGGCTTTTTCACCAATCCCTTCTTATGGCTTCTCATGGGAGCAGTCTCTGGAATTCTGGAAGTGCTTGGGCACCCTACAGGGTCTTCTTCGGGACCTCCTGTAGCACTATCATCTGGCCAATCGGTGTAGCAGCCCACTGGCTACTCTGTAATGCCCCCTCCTGTGCATTCTGTTGCCACTTTTTGACAAGGCCACGAAACTCCACTCCAAATAGAAGTTGACCATGACCCAGTATATTTCCTGGTTCCGTTTTTGTTCAGCCCAAGCCTGCTGACTCCTTACAAGGCTCTCTTGTAACCTATCTCCTTCTGGTTATCCCCACCTGGATCCCAGCTCTTATTCCTTAGTCTCTGGTTATGCCCTTTGAGCCCCACCTTCCCCACAGGATCCTACCCATAGAGCATACTCTCCTTAAGGAATTTAAGGTGGACCAGGTGTCTAGCCTGGACCTGCACAGGTAAATAGGAGAACACTAGGGGCACTGCCTCACAGGCTACTAGAACTGTATCTAAAAAAAATTACTAAACTGAGTTTTCTGAAAGTTGGTAGACCAAGATGGATTGGCAATTTGACCTCCCTACCAATTGTTTAACCTAGTTTCCTACAGAGAATCTGACTCTATAAAATCATCATGCTTGTGGGTTTGCCTGTCTGCACTACATGAGATGAATGAGGCAATTTTCATTTTTTTTCTGAATGGAACAAAACAAAAATGGCCTTGCATAAAAATGCCTGAAAATTATTAGGTATATTTGTTTTTATACACACCAAAATTAAATTTAAAAAAACAGGCATCCCCGAGGCCCTTTCTCATCTGTCAAAGAGAAGCCTGGGGCCATAACCTACCCAACTGGGTTTTCTTGGACCCCCTATGAAAACCTCTCACTGGTAAAATTCTAGCACAGATCCTGGGCCTACTCAGTTGGATCTCCCCAGTCCCCTCCGACCCTGTTAAGATTTGCTGAGGCAGAGGGATCTCTTTGGCTGGCACTTACTCTACCCATGGAGTCTGGCATGGCGGAAAGGGCAGCAATGATAACCATTCACTCTTGCCCTCACAAAAAATGGTGCTGTTGGTGCCAAAGTGATATCAGTTTGGCCAGCTCCATTTTCTTGTATGTTTGCAATAATTGCCCATTTTCATTTATTTGGCTAATACAAGCATATTATGGGGCGGATTTTAAAAGCCCTGCTCGCGTAAATCCGCCCGGATTTACGCGAGCAGGGCCTTGCGCGCCGGTGCGCCTATGTTCCATAGGCCTACCGGCACGCGCAGAGCCCCGGGACTCGCGTAAGTCCCGGTGTTTTTTGAGGGGTGTGTGTCGGGGGCGTGTCGGGGGCGTGTCGGATCGGCGGGACGCAGCGTTTCGGGGGCGGGCCCGGGGGCATGGTTTCGGCCCGGGGCGGCCCGGGGGCGTGGCCGCGCCCTCCGGAACTGCCCCCAGGTCGCGTCTCGGCGCGCTAGCGGCCCGCTGGCGCGCAGGGATTTACTTCTCCCTCCGGGAGGGTCTAGATAGGGCCGGGGGGTGGGTTAGATAGAGGAAGGGAGGGGAAGGTGAGGGGAGGGCGAAAGCGAGTTCCCTCCGAGGCCGCTCCGATTTCGGAGCGGCCTTGGAGGGAACGGCGGCAGGCTGCGCGGCTCGGCGCGCACCGGCTACACGAAATCGGCAGCCTTGCGCGCGCTGATCCAGGATTTTAGCGGATACGCGCGGCTACACGCGTATCTACTAAAATCCAGCGTACTTTTGTTTGCGCCTGATGCGCCAACAAAAGTACGCGAAGGCGCGCTTTTTGAAAATCTACCCCTATATGTTGACATATGGAGACATAAAGTAGACTTTAAAGACATATTCAAGAATTATACTTCTTCCTTACTAGCTTTGCTTACTGTCTCAGCAGCTCTCATTTTACTTTGTTCATTTGCCATATGATGGCCTCAAAAACTTTGAAATGTATGAATTCTTTCACAGTTTGGCATATCCTTACCAGTGTTTAAAATGGCTGTTAGATTTCAGAATGGGGAAGTAAAGAAACTGCATGTGAATCTTTATAGCAAAAGACAGAATAAGTACATTTTGATTACATAAAATAAGCACATTTGTAAAAATAAGGTTCTTTTCTCTATAGCTAGAATTGCTGGCTCATATATGTCACCATTAGCAGCTTTGAAAGTGGCTCAAATTATACCTGTAAGAGAAATTTGTCTTTACTTTTACTTCAAGAGCTGGTATTTCTTGTAAGCTGAAATTTTCTTGCATTAAAATTGATGTGAAGAGATTTAGCCTCTTTTACAGCCATAAACATTTAATTTTTCTTACTCTTACTTCAGGTCTAGACATAGCTAATAAAATTGCAGATGAAAAAGGATTTGTATCCTAATTTACTTATTTATTTGTTTTTAATATATTGCTCTCTTCAATTACAATCAGTTCAGAGAGGTTTACAAAATAAATCTGAAGTAAAACATAAAATAAACAAAAACAGGAAAAACAGAAATTAATACAAATAGATTTTCATATTGCCCATCATAGCATTAAGACTACAACCCTAATAGAATTCCGACAAATATGAAATAATTAGGTTACCAAAAGCCTGCTTAAAATAATAAGGTTTAACCTGCTTAGCAGAAGATCTTATTGTCGTGTAATTTTCTTAATGAAAAAGGCAAAGGCATTCCACATAGTTGGTCCAATTACCATAAACAAAAATAATAAATGATAGAGCAGTGAAATCTCAAATTGTCCAAAGTCTTTATCCTTAAAAGGTTTTTATTTATAGTTGCATAGATGTGTCACGATGAATTATGGGCTTACTATAAATTTCCAGAGGGGGACTGTAGAAATTTATAGTAAACCCATAATTCTTCGTGACAAATCTGTGCAACTATAAATAAATATCTTTTAAGGATAAAGACTTTGGACAATTTGAGATTTCATTGTCCCATCATTTAGGGGCGGATTTTAAAAGGTTTACGCGCATAACCCCGAAAACCCGCTCCTGCGCACGCCGGGCCTATTTTGCATAGGCCCAGCGACGCACGCAAGCCCCAGGACGCATGTATGTCCTGGGGTGGGGCGGGACTGAGGCCTCCGGCACAGCGGCCATGCCGGGGGATCGTGCACCGGCCGAGTGCCGGCGCACGCAACCTGCGCCTGCCTAGAGGCAGGCGCAACTTATTTAACAAAGGTCAGGGGGGTTTAGATAGGGCTGGGGGATGGGTTAGGTAGGGGAAGGTGGAGGGGGCGGAAGGAAAGTTCCCTCCGAGGCCGCTCTGATTTCAGGGGAAAGCCATCAGGGCTCCTCTAGGGCTCGGTGAGCACAAGGTGCACAAGTGTGCACCCCTTGCGCACGCCGACCCCAGATTTTATAACATGTGCGTGGCTGCACGTGCATGTTATAAAATCAGGTGTAGATTTGTGCACACAAATCTATGCCTGCATGTTCCTACTAAAATCTGGCCCATAGTGTTTTTGATTATCATATGATTGGGGTAATCACCTTTTTCTCTGTCCAATCACCATAAAAATACACTTGTGGGTTTCTTGCAAACAATCCATCTTAAATGATGGAACTGTTAATAAACAGTTGTCTGCCGAGCAAAGATTCCTAGAAGGGGTATACCATCGCAATAGATCAACTAAATAACTTGGTTCACCACACCATACAGCTTATATACCAGCATAATAATCTTAAACTGAATCCTCTGAGCAACAGGCTACCAGTGAATTTCTTTATGATAAGGAATGATGTATTCACAAAATAAGCAACCAGTAAGAAGACAGGCTGCTGAATTCTGAACCAATTTCAAGACACAGATAGAGGATTTCAACAATCCAACCCACATCACTTTATAGTAATCAAGTATAGATAGTACAAAACTTTGCAACACAGACCAGAAATCCCACTTAAGTAAAACATCTCAATTTAAAATATCCAACTTTTAAAACAGACTTAATGTGAGACATCAAAATTCTTGACTCATTGAGTACACCCAAATCACATGTAATTTCAAGCATAGTACACGATTGATCATACAAGTCAATAGTTGCTAATTTGGTAGAAACTATTTCACAATTTACTAGGGGTGTGCATTCATTCCCTACGAATTGGCAATCCGCAATGTATAGGGACATATACGTTGTATTCGTGGGGAAGCGAAATGTATCACAATTCCCCACGAATACAATGAATCTTCGTCGAATTATTTGGCCGTCTAAAGGAGCCAATTTAAACAAACCCCCCACCCTCCTGACTCCAACCAAGACTTACCAAAACTCCCTGGTGGTCCAGCAGGGGGTCCGGGACCCATCTCTTGCACTCACACCCTCGGCTGCCGGTTTCAAAATGGCGCCGATAGCCTTTGACCTACTATGTCACAGGGGTTACCAGTGCTGAGTGCAAGAGGTCGCTCCCGGACCCCTGCTGGACTTTGGCAAGTCTTGTGGGAGTCAGGAGGGTCCCCCAAGACTTTCCAATGGATGGCCGGTGCCATCTTGTGCTCCTACCATGTGACAGGGGCTGACCAATGGCACCGGTAGCCCCTGTGACATAGTGAGGGTAAAAGCTATCGGCGCCATTTTGAATACTGGCAGCCGATGGTCTGAGTGCAGGAGGTCACTCCCAGACCCCCGCTGGACTTTTGGCAAGTCTTGTGGAGGTCAGGAGGGTCCCCCAGGACTTGCCAAAAGCCCCTGGTGGTCCAGCGGAGGTCCGGGAGCGATCTCCTGGCTTCCACACAAGACATACATTTCAAAATTGAAGCTTCATAATCTAATCCAACAGGAATAAAAAGCTGAATGTCATCTGCATAGATAGGATAATAAACATCAAAGGAGGAAATCAACTGGCCTAATACTTGGACATACCGTAACACATTGAATAACTTTGCGGAAAGTGATGAATCTTGCGGTACTCCTGAAATCATCTGATTCCATTTGGAGATAGAATTTCCTACCATCACTTGTTGACATCTATTAGTTTAAAATGACCAAAATCAATGAAAAACTGTGCCTTAACACCCAACTGTGATAGCCTATCAAGCAAAATAGAATGGGACAATGTATCAAAAGATAAGGAAAAGTCAGACAAAACAAGAAAACTTGACTTATCTGTATCCAGTTCCTGCAACACTGTGTTTTGCAAGGCAATCAACAAGGTTTCTGTACTGAAACCTTGTTGGAATCCACTCTGAAACCTTTCTAGCAGGTTATTTTCCTCAACTTTCCAGCACACATTTTTCTAAAAGTTTATTCAGATACAGCATGCTGGAGATTGGATGGTAACTTGCTGGCTCAGTAGCAATCACAATGTTTTTCTTCAGTACAAGCCTAACAGCTGTCTTCAATATGTAAGGAACAACACTTTCAATCAAAGATAAATTAATAAAATCAGTATAGCAGTGAGTAAATGTATTCAGAGTCTAACAATCCACGAAGGACTAGGCTCAACAAGAAAGCTTGGCCTCTTATATTAACTTAAGCATTTCTGGTTGAGAAACCTCAGAAAAGTCTGCCACTAGGCCGTAATAGCTGGAACAATACTTACTATATCAAGAGCAAGACTAAAAGGAGGAAAAGCTTGAAGAAGAGAGATTTTATTCTCTCTGAAGTCTGTGAATATATCGCAGTTCAAATTTTTCTCTAAATCAGTATAATCTGATTTAGAGAACTTTATAGAGAGCAAATTCTAAAAATCTGCAAATTGATCTACAATTCTGTTCCTCTTATGAGACAACTTAGCCGCTTCTGGTTCATAAACATATAGGGGCAGATTTTAAAAGCCCTGCATGCGTAAATCCAGCTGGATTTACGCCCGCGGGGGGAGGGGGGTTACGCGTGCCAAGCCTATTTTGCATAGGCTTGGCGACGCACACAAGCCCCGGGACACGCGTATGTCCCAGGGCTTGAAAAAAGGGGCGGGGCGTGGCCAGAGGCCTCCGAAGGCCCGCTATGCTGGGGGATCGGGCGCTGGCACTTGGCCGGCGCGCGCAACCTACACCTGCCCAGAGGCAGGTGCAATTTAAATAATAAAGGTTGGGGGGGGGTTAGGTAGGGCTGGGGGGTGGCAGAAGGAAAGTTCCCTCCGAGGATGCTCCGATTTCAGAGCGGACTCGGAGGGAACAGGGAAAGCCATCGAGGCTCCCCTAGGGCTCGGCGTGTACAAGATGCACAAGTGTGCACCCCCTTGCATGCACCGACCCTAGATTTTATAACATGTGCGCGCATGTTATAAAATCAAGCGTAGATTTGTGCGCACCGGGTTGCGCACAAATCTGCACCCACACGTAGGTCTTAAAATCCGACCCATAATAGTTTAGTAGTTATTATTACAAGACTTGAAATAGTAAAATTGTCCTTCAAGAGCAACATATTGCTTTCCCAAACCCTCAAACCCCTTACTATAAAAATTAAACCAAGATATGTACTTCTTCTAGGGACAAGAACTGCTTTGTAAGGTATTCTATTACATTTCTAGTACAGTGACTAGTGTTTGTTGTCTCTGAGGAGTGTAATAGATCAGGGCCAAAACTGGAGTCTTCTAGACAGCAGAACTGATGCATAAAGTCTGCCAAGCAGATGTTTTGGAATGTAACTGCCACTCTATGCCAAATTTTCCATGCTTTCTGTTTGGGGTTGTAACTGCCACTCCATGCAGATTGCCCCCATTAAGAAATGTTACTCCAAAAGTTACCACAGGTTACCCCATTTCTTCATTTCTATCCTCTGTCCATTTGGGATCCTCTGTGTTTCTCCCATGGCCTTTTGAATATATGGGAATATTCACTCACTGTTCACTTTCTAGAGGCCAAAACCCAGGGGTGAATCAATCCCAAAGAAAACTGAGGTCATTTTTTTCAAGAAAAAACATTTCTTATTCCCCACAAGGTTGATATTCATAAGCCATTTAGATGAATAACTGTAAATTAATCTGTCTAAATGGCTACCCAGTGATATTCTTCGCCATATGTGGCTAAATTCTAGCCATATAATGAGTTTAGAATTTGACTCCCTAAGTCGGGGGTGTTCTGGGGGCGAGTGAAAGACATTTATGGGTGGAGCAGAATTAGCCACATAAGTTATGTAACTAACTCAGATCATTGAGAGTAGTCGCTTAACCTATGCAGCTAACTCTAGTTGGGCCATAGAACTGTCCTAAAGTTAGCCAGTTAGATATAACTGGCTACCATTAAGATAACTGGGTATATCCCGTGGCACAATTGCACCGCGGAATATGCCCTGCCAGTTAGCCAGATATGTTTATCCGGCTAACTAGCTGAGCTGCATAGTGGCTAAAAGTGGACCCCCTATATTTTTCTTTAAGAAATGATTCCTATGGCAAAAGGTTTAAATGTAGAAACCTAAACAGTTCTGAATTTAATTAACTTTCAAGTGCTGAAAAGGCTAATATAAATCAAATAAATTGTACTATTATTACTACTACTAATAATAATGAGGATTTAAGAATAACTTGATATCTGGTGTATGATATTGATGTACTACTTTTCAAAGCTACGTGGACTGCTTTCAAATTTTAGGCAGCGTAAAACATTCTTTAATATATTTTCTGTTTTGCTGATGAATTCACAGTCCTAGTTCCCAGAAGGCAATTGCTGCTGTTCTTTAAATCGCCTCTCTTTTTGTAAAAATGTGAGCCGAGTTGGTAGCAATTGTGTACACTTTTTCAAGTCTTGTAAAGCAGCACTAGCATAGTCATTTTAAGTTGCAATTACATAGCCATATAGTTGTGAGGTGTATAGTTCTAGCAGCCTCGAGTTCAAGATAGAAATGTTGAGCTACAACTCTTGTAAGTTATCTTTAAAAAAAAGTATGAATTGGATTGACTGATGTAGCAGCAGATAGAGTATAGAAGTCATATCATGAGTACTTTGCTACTGCTTGCACTCTCTGTTAATTATCATAAGAACAATTTTCAAAGTAATTTAATCAGGCTGCTAAGCAATTACCCAGGTAAATGCCCTGGGCTGATGATTGCTATCATCTCAGCAGTCAAAGTGCACATGATATGATATTCCTCAGTGTGTGTACCTTTTGGCTGTAGGGAAAAAGGGGCAGGGTGAAAAGAGCTCAGGAAGAATAAACAGGGGGGATTTCATTTTGAAAGCTCCATGCATGCTTTTACTACCATGTACTTTACAGCGGGTGCAAAATCGATGGGTACATTTGTCCCTGAATTTTAAAAAAAGAGAGAAACTCTGCCCAAGTTTCCATTTGAAAATTAGCGTGTAGATCTGCAGGTATTTTGCAGGCTCCCCATAGTTTTTAAAAATTGCCTTCCCTGCTTGGCTTCCGTGGTTCTTATAATCGTATCAAAAACAGAGTACTATTCTATCGCTGTGGAGAAATTTTTTTGTGCTTAATTTATTAATATCTTATGTTGCTTCCATTGTTAATTCCAGTACCTACACTCTCTGTGGTTCAATTTGTTTTAAAAAAAACAAACAAAAAAACTTATTTTGGTATCTGGAAAAAAAATATTTTTGGAAAAAGTAGAAGGTTTCATATATAGTGTAGGTGTCCCCGCACCAATTTGTTACAGATTATAATCGTTAACCTCCTACCTCCTCCATGTTGATTTTAAAAAAAAAAATTTATGAAGCATGTTGACAATAAAGTTCCAAAAATATAATGACATCCGTCATGTTATTGGCTCTGATCTATTCATGAGGAAAGATAAACTTGTACATTTTTTCCAGATAGCAAAATAAGTTTTTTTTAAAACAAAGTGACCCACATAGAGTGTAGGTACTGGAATTAACAATGGAAGCAACATAAGATATTAATAAATTAAACACAAAAAGATTTCTCCACAGCGATAGAATCTCGATACGATTATAAATTAGTGGATGGCTGTTTCTAGTGGTGGTTATATAGAGTTTGGTTTTTCCTTGGTTCTTAGCCTGCTGCTTTACCCACAGGCAACCACTCTTTGTAGATGTTTGAGTAAATTATCAGACCTCTATCGGCCCCTCTAGCTTGGTGTCTTTGGCACAGTCGCAGGCGATTGTGCAGCAATCTTGCTTAGTATTTCTGTCATCTGGGCAGCAAGCAAAGCTTTTCAAACTGCCTAATCTGCACCATAATCAGGAAAGTACTTTCACTTGTCCCCTGCCCACATAAACCAGCCTCAAACAGAGGCAGAGGCATTACCACAGGGTCTTCAGTAGCAACACCATCATCCTCCCCTAATCAGGGGATCCTTTCAGCTGGTTAGGATTATGCGGTCATTTACTGGTATGAATTTCCACAGCAGCTTTCCAAACTCCTGGCTTCTCAATCGAAAACTGAGCTTGAAATACAGGAAAACGCTGTACTCCAGGCTAACAAACTTTTACCCTGTTGAAACCCCTTTTTGCAGGCCTTTCATACCTGTATGTTTCATACGTGCATTAAAATTTAGGATTTTCAAATTGCAAAATATAAAATTCCTATTATAGTTCTATACAGAAATGTGGACTCTAAAGGTTATATTTATTTGCAAATACTGAAATTAAGAGATTCATGTTGTCATAAACTTCCACAAGAGTCTATAGGGTTGCCAGCTCACCCCAGGAGAAAAGAACAAGCTAATCCAGTCCTGGTTTTGCCCCATTGCATGCATGGATTTTTAGTGATGATTTTTTTAGGGAACTCAAAGGGAGAATCAGTTTGTCCAGTATATATAAATAGAGCCAGTAAAGTTTTCTGATTCTTATCTGCCCTGTAAATTTTTCTACATGAATAGAATGCTTCCCCTTGTTCTTACCAATAAGAGAAAAGAATGTTAAAGAATACAGTCAGAGAATTTCATAAAATTGCCAGTATTATGTTGAGATGAGAAAGACAGCTTTTAATAATATGGGATGTGGATAGATTCTGTCAATGGCCAAATCTTATTTGCCTTTCCACAGTCAACAAGAATGCTTACAAACAGTGCATCAAGTGTAGTCAATTCTCTACTGTCATTTTCTAGTCCATTTGATTATTTATTTATTTGTATAATTTTGTATACCGATATTTTGTACTCAATCATACTGGTTCACAAATATCAAATAAATACAATACAAAAATTCATTATATAAACTACAAGAGATCACAGGGAGACAAGCAACAATATCTAGAAAGCTAAAAGAAGCTGGGAAAGTAGTCAGGAATGCAAAGATGCAAATGGAAAAACAAATTGCAAATATGGTAAAGTGTGGGAACAAGTCTCTTTTTTAGATATGTTAGTGACAGAAGTATCAATGGTCAGTAAGGGTCACCTTGACAGGTTATATACCCAGGAATGCTGGAACACCTTAAGATCAGAGCTTAGTTATCTGGACCCGGTCCATCTTAAGACAGGGAATTCTGGGTACAGTCTGTCTCCACTGGCCCAGGGATATAATGTAGGCTGAGGGGAGAGCAAAGGGAGGCCCCAGATTCTGGGAGAAAAACAACTGTTGTGCTGGAGGTGGACCCTTGGCCTGGCGCAGGATTGGAACGGCCCTCTGAGGGATCCCAGAGGATGTCTGCTGCCAGGAGGCGGATCACACAAGGAGACAGAGGCAAGCTGGAGCTTCACCAATAATGGCCCGGGGGCCTCCCGGAGATATGGTGGAGAGGTGTGTCCACAAGGAGTAGAGGTGTGCGGCTGACGATTAACAGACAAGCTAGACCGGAACAGAAAGTACCGGAGACCACGGGTACAAGGCAGGAACTGAAGGTCCTCCGGGCAGGGTAGGCAGCGCCTAGTGGTCTAGTTTGAGAAAGGCCACAGACAGCATCAAGGCAGGTGGGCCTGGTGGTCTCAGGAGAAGCAAAGAGAGTGTCCGAATGGAGTGCAAGGGTCAAAGCCAGGGTATCTGTCCGAGGATGGTCAGCCAAAGCAAGGGTCAGTTCCAGGTATCGGTCCAAGGGTGGTCAGAGGCAAGCAGAGGTCAGTTTCAGGTATCGGTCCAAGGGTGGTCAGAGGCAAGCAGAGGTCAGTTACAGGTATCAGTCCAAGCGTGGTCAGAGGCAATCCGAGGTCAGTACCGAGTATCAGTCTGAGAAGGTACAACCTGGGTTGCAGAACGTGGAACAAACTCAAGAACGAAGGAACATAGGAACAGGCGCTGGAACACAGGAAGGACCACGGGAACAATGCAGGAACACTGAAACAGGAACAGGAACATAGGAACAGACGCAGGAACACTGGAACAAACACAGGAACTCAGGAATGAGGACAGCAACTAGCTCACACAATGTGATGACTCGTTTGCCAAGGTGAGGAATGGAGGGCTGAGCCCTGCCTTTTATGCAGGGCTCAGGTGACATCATCGCTGGGTGTCGCGGAGCAGTTTCCCGCTGCGGCGCTTTTAAAGTTCGGCCCTGTGTACGCCCGCGCGCCTAGGGGTCGACTGCAGGAAGGCGTGGCGCAGGCCTCTCCACGCCGTGAGGGAGCCAGGTCCGGAGGTTAGGAGGCCGAGGAGCTAGGAGCCTGAGGGCGCAGATGGTTAGCTATGACCGTGGGAGCAGTGAAGGCTGGGTCTGGAAGGTGAGTAGGGCCAGTCGCAGTCCTAGCACGGCCAGGGCAGGCAACAAAAACTTGTAAATTGACCATGAATAAAAAGGGAAAGGCAAACCCCTTCCAGATGGCTGACCTGTTTGAGTTTGTATTGCTGAGATGGAATTGTGATTGTGGAATACTGTTGGTTTATTTGCAGTGAAAATAAAGCATATAAAGAGAAAAAAGCCTTGACCTCTCATTTCTGTGCCACATATGGTATCGACCTGGGGATTTTCTGTGCTAAGCAATAACCAGAAATCCACACCACAAGAGGAAACATTGTTTTAATGTGCCCCCTCCCCACCCCGTGCTTGGGGTGGGGAGTACCATATGATAAATTATATTTACTAATATGATTTATCTTTAGGTTCATAGCCTGAGCAGGGGATGAGACAGGGTCCCGGTCACTCCAACACCACACTTCTTTGCCCTTCCCAAACATCTCACTTGTGGCATTACAGGTGAGACAAAGTCATCACACCAGAATAAAATAGTAATTAAGCCTTTTACTAGTAAAATCCAACCAGATCATTAAATGGGACAAACACAGTAATGAAGTATAATCTAAACTTGCAGTTTTCTTATTTATATTAAGCAATACAAAAATAACACTGACCTGTTAGCCAGGACATCCAACATACTCATATGGATAATAATAATTTAAAAAAAAGGAACACTAATAGAGAAAGGTTGGAGGGAAAAGCAGTGAAGTACAAAGATTGCAAATATTGTCCTTATCCCTGAGAATTCTAAAGGGGGGGGGGGGGGGAAACAGATCTATCCCAATGTCACCAGTTTGTAAAGGGTGCACCCTGTCCCAAACACAAAATTATGTGGAAAAAAAACCAATTAAAAAAATGAAGAAGTCCTTCTTGATGATGGAGCTGGCTAGATGACAAACCAAACAGAATAGCACTGCAGTGTATGAAAGGTCTCTCTCTCTCCTGGAGAGCTTCCCCAAATGGTTTACTTGGTGCTAAACAGAAAGCAAGCCTGGTTTCAGTCTCTTACAATAAGACCACAGTCTATCAGCTTCTCATTCCCATCTCTATCTCATGTGGATGTAGCTGCCAGCAAGGGTTTATGCTTGACTTTGGTTGAAAGGCTGAAGCAGTTAAAATGAAATACTGAATTTGTGACAAAAGGCAAGGAAATAAACCTTCTCCCTCCTCAGCTAAGATACTCTCTGTGCAAAGTTTAGATTACTTAACTCAATCTCTTAGGAGGGTGATCCAGCCATGTACTCATGGGCCTGGATATTTCTGGAAAGGAAGTATCTCAGTCTCTCAGCTCCTGGCTTATCTGTCCTTTGTTGGTATTTTACACATAGCTTGACTTTGAAGCAAGAACAGCTGCCCGTCTCTCTGTTATAGTCTCTGTTATAGTCACTCTATTATAGTCTTTTAAACTTCCAACCACAGTTTTTTTTACACGCCACTGCTTAGATCTTCGACGCTAACCGCGTCTGAATAACAGTTAATCACTTCTGACACTCTCGGCGTCTCTGTTAAAAGAGGATAACTATAACAGAGATGCCGAGAGTGTCAGAAGTGATTAATTGTTATTCAGACGCGGTTAGCGTTGAAGATGTAAGCATTCATTCTAAAAATTTGAAGAAGATCGAGCTGTTTTAGCCGATTTTAAGCACATATTACACAAAGTTTGTTTTTCACAAATTTTTCACACAAAAATTTTCAAAAAAATTGCAAGGTAGGATGGAGGTTGTTTTATGATTACAACTTGTAAGATTCTGGGGTAGATTTTCAGAGCCCTGCTCGCCTAAATCCGCCCAAAACCGGGCGGATTTAGGCGAGCAGGGCCCTGCGCGCCGGGAAGCCTATTTTACATAGGCCTCCCGGCGCGCGCAGAGCCCCGGGACTCGCGTAAGTCCCGGGGTTCTCGGAGGGGGGCGTGTCGGGGGGCGGGCCCGGTCGTCGCGGCGTTCCGGGGGCGTGTCGGCAGCGTTTTGGGGGCGGGTGCGGGGCGTGGCTACGGCCCGGGGGCGTGGCCGCGCCCTCCGTACCCGCCCCCAGGTCGCGGCCCGGCGCGCAGCAGGCCCGCTGGCGCGCGGGGATTTACGTCTCCCTCCGGGAGGCGTAAATCCCCCGACAAAGGTAAGGGGGGGGTGTGTAGACAGGGCCGGGCGGGTGGGTTAGGTAGGGGAAGGGAGGGGAAGGTGAGGGGAGGGCAAAGGAAAGTTCCCTCCAAGGCCGCTCCGATTTCGGAGCGGCCTTGGAGGGAACGGGGGGAGGCAGCGCGGCTCGGCGCGCGCAGGCTATACAAAATCGATAGCCTTGCGCGCGCCGATCCAGGATTTTAGTGGATACGCGCGGCTCCGCGCGTATCTACTAAAATCCAGCGTACTTTTGCTTGAGTCTGATGCGCAAGCAAAAGTAGGCTGATCGCGCTTCTTTTAAAATCTACCCCTCTGTGTACAAGGCCGAGGAGGCATGGTACAGAAAATGTATGAAACCTTCCTTATCCTACTTCATAAATTTTTTATGAGTGGGGTAAATAAAGATGTTTTTGACAGATATTTTCCTATCATTTTGGGGGAGCCCCCGATTTCTGACGATTTTGAAAATATCGACAATATTTTCAATCGTCCGAAGCCCGATTCACATCCCTACTAAATAGTACTAGTATGGGAGTATATTACACTTACTTGAATCATGTCCAACCACGCAGGCACCTTAAGTTGATTGTACAATGCATGTTTTCTTCATTTTGTCATAATGTCTGTCCTTTAAGATGGATACTATTCTCCCTTTCTCCAGATGTTCAAAGAAATATTTTGTATAGCCTATAGAAAGTAGTAGTAAAATAAGAGATCCAGTTTTTAAAGTGATTTCTCCTGCTCTGTATCTTTACAAAGTGTCTTTCAAAAAATAAGCTTAAAAAGATTCAAATCCAGTAAGAACAAATGACTGGTCCTTCTGTAGATTGTATGCTGACAGTAATCGCTTGGTTTAAGAGCCAAAAAGAACTTGTATATATGCAGCTATGTCAAGTCAGGCTGTACGGTTCCAGCATTAAACGTGCAGAAATAGGAGAGTCACAGAAGTGACATCACTATGTTGCTAAAGTCCTATGTCCTATGTCCTTGTATATATGCATCACTATGTTGCTAAAGTCCTATGTCCTATGTCCTTGTATATATGCAGCTATGTCAAGTCAGGCTGTACGGTTCCAGCATTAAAAGTGCAGAAATAGGAGAGTCACAGAAGTGACATCACTATGTTGCTAAAGTCCTATGTCTATGTAAAGAAAACACAAAAATCTGACATAATAGTTGAACAATAAATCTCAAATGGAATATTTCCATTTGCACTTAGAGTCCAACCAAAGTGCTTCTTTTTGGGACTACATTTTTGCTAGAATGGATATCCTGATAATCATTACAGTAAATAGAAAACTACTTGAAAGATAAAAGCATGACCTATCCTGACTTCTGCAACTATGGTATAGAATAAATCATACTAAGTAATGGCCTTTCAAGTACTTTTACCCTCTGACTGAGTGAGACATGCCACTAATGACCCCAGATATGTGAGCAGTGACATTATGCTGTTTTTCATTAGGAAGGGTGTTAATGTGTACAGTATGGATTTAAAGGAAAAAGGAGACTGTGGAAGCTGTCCATCAAGGGAAATGTCCTGGTGTTCAGAAATGAGACATTCCATTCTTCAGTAACAATGGCCAAGTGATCACCACACCCATCATCTTCCTCTGGAACTCCAAGATGGATCATGTGAAACAACCAGTTTTATTCAAGGAGCACCTAAAGGTAAGGGAGGGAGTCCTGACCTACTCGCCAAGCTTTGGAACTTCTTGGTCTGCAACTGAATCAGAATCACTGTGAGAAGCAACTACAGATCACGCAAGGTATGTAATAGGGGTGTGCATTCGTTTTGAACTTAAATGGAAAACGCAACTTTTTTTTTTTTTAACTTAAAAAAATGATGAGGCGTAAACGATCGGATTTCCAACTTATTCAACATAGCTATGTTGAATACGTTGGAAATCGCGATTGTTGATCTAAATAAAAATTTAAACCCCTCACCCTCCTTAATCCCCCCCACCCCAAGACTTACCAAAACTCCCCAAGCTGGCCAAAAGTTCCGTGAGGGTCCGGGAGCAGACGCGTGGGGAATCACGTGACGTCCGCGTCACTCCGACGTGACGCTGACGTCACGTGGTCCATCGCGGTTCCGCTCCCGGACCCCTCGTTGGACCCAAACGGCACTTTTGGCCAGCTTGGAGGGGCCTCCTGACCCCCCCAAGCTGGCCAAAAGTGCCTTTTGGGCCCAATGAGGGGTCCCGGAGCGAACCCGAGGGGAATCACGTGACGTCGGCGTGACACCGCGTCACGTGATTCCCCTCGGGTTCACTTTTGGCCAGCTTGGGGGGGTCAGGAGGCCCCCCCAAGCTGGCCAAAAGTTCCTTTTGAGCCCAACGAGGGGTCCCGGAGCGAACCCGAGGGGAATCACGTGATGCCGCGTCACTCCGACGTGACGCCGACGTCACGTGATTCCCCTCGGGTTCGCTCCGGGAACCCTCGTTGGGCCCAAAAGGAACTTTTGGCCAGCTTGGGGGGCCCAAAAGGCACTTTTGGCCAGCTTGGGGGGGTCCCCCAAGCTGGCCAAAAGTGCCTTTTGGGCCCAACGAGGGGTCCCGGAGCGAACCCGAGGGGAATCACGTGTCGCCGCGTCACTCCGACGTGACGCCGACGTCACGTGCTCCTTGCAAAGGAGTTCAGGAATGGCGTCCTGACCCCGCTGGACCACCAGGGAGTTTTGGTAAGTCTTGGGGGGGGGGCGGGATTAAGGCGGGTGAGGGGTTTAAATTTTTATTTGCACATATGGACATAGACTCAACTTATGGAATTCTCCATATGTCCATATTGACCGCAAATGGGACCCCCTTTCGACTTATGGACTTATGAACTTAAACTTTTGGTCTGCAGATCCCTAGTATGTAATGCCCCAATTCTTCTTCCTCCCAGCCTGGAGTAAGCTGCTCTTAGACATGTGGTAGAGCTGATTGCTCTACAGTTGAGCTACTTCTCTGTAATACAAAGAAGTGGAGCTGTTTGTGAAGGAGTGCTGACTACAACACATCATAGATGCCTTATGGATACCAAGAAGTATCTATAAAATGATCCATACAAAGGATACTCCCGAATCTGTGAGCAACCCACCAAAAACCACCTAGTGTGTCAGAACATTGCATCCAGGAGACTGATTGACCAGTATGGTCACTTTACATGGAAAACAATACAAGGTGATTTGCCCATGAGGATATTCATCATGCTAGAGTTCTCTGCATATACAGGCACTTCCCACGGATGGGCAACAGACAAAAACATCTGTTCTAGGAGTGCACCTTTACAATGACTTATTGAAAGCCATGGACACCAAATTCAGAGGCTGCATCCCAAGTAAGTATGTAAACCACCAGTCAGTGTGCTATGGACTTTTTCAAAGATACTTGGAAGCTCCTTGGCTGCATCAGTGAAGTCCATCTCTGTCTGGAACCAACTTGTGCTCCAGAGGGCAATAGTGTTCATGCAGGAAGAAGATGAGGAGTGAACATCTCAACAACAGGCTGTTTTATTTACAAACTTCAAAATGTTTTCTACACCAGTATGGACATTTTTCTTAATTGTAATGCACCTGATGCTGCAATATTTATTGCCACTCTACAATTATCTATTTAACAGTTGTTTAAATCTTCCAGAATATAAATTTTATGCAGTCTTTCCATGCACAACAGTCATCTAATTGACATTTTGTAACTGCATTGTAATGTGATGCTGCATTATTCATTCCTTTATTTATTTACAAACACTTGATATTCAGCTTTTTGCCAGGTTTGGTCTCGACGTGGATTACAGAAATTAAGACTTAGTGTTAACTCTTTTTAACCATGTTCTACCTAAGCACCATTGTTTGATAATATTGATTGCTATTTCAATATTTCTATGCGCTATCAAAGTCTGTTTTGTTTATTTTTATTTTTTTTTTATTCACCATAGTACACTTACAACACAGTTAGCACAGATCCATTGTACTTTCTATATCCATTACCGTCTTATAGGTGTGAAATGACCAGGTTTGTCAAAAGGGGCAGGTGGGCAGGATGGGACACCACCTGGGGTGCCAGGGCGTCTTGGCAGGGAACAGGGACCCTGTGCTCCATGGTGCCGCTACCACTGCAGCAGTAGTACAGCTTGTGTTCCCATGGCTGCTACTGCGTGGTCTCATCATCAGAAAGGGACCCAGCCAGCTTCTTCTTCTTCAGAGGGGCTCCTTACCTCTCAGGTTTACCTGAGCCCGGAGATTTTAGGGAGTCCTTGCTATTACTTCCTAACTCCACGCCTTGTCCTTACTGTTGGTGTATTCTACAGGAGCGAGGGATAGCCTAGTGATTACAGCAGTGAGCTGAGACCTGCTGATTTGTGATCTTGAGCGAGTCTCATCACCTTCCATTGCCTCGGGGCCTTATTTACACAGAATTGGGAAAAACGCCGTAGTAAATGAGGCCCTTAGATTGTAAAGCTTTTGGAAAAGGGAAAAGCCTCCTGCACCTGCATGTAACATGCATTGAACCATCAATGAAAAGGCTTGAGTTCAAGTTTAAATAATACAGGCAAATATCAGACTTACTTTTAATAGCGACTGTCAGAAGGAAGCCAGCACCATAGCAGGTGATTAACAGAAACCTTTCTGTGCCCGACAGAGCTATCCATAAGCTTGGAGTAAAAAGGACCATTCCTGGTGTCCTGATGATAACGGGGCTGATTTATTAAAAAATAAAAAACTTTGCAGTAACATGCACTGTTTTGACTTACAGTGCATAAAGTGCTATTTCCAAATAGTAAACTTTCACAAGGTAACTTTCTGTGTGCAAAATGTTTTGTAATATTTAATAGCTGATGCAATGCAAAATCATACAAAGTAGCTCATCAACTATTACATCATAGAAAAACTATGCACAAAATTATTTTCATTTGCCACATTTCAAAAAAAGTTGAATAAGGTGGAATTATTTTTTTTGCAGCAAAGTTTTTTTACATGCAATTTTTATACAGGGCTCATTTGCGCACATAGAAAAATGGTGTGTGAAAAATGCAATAGTGCGTGCAAGATTACGTAGCTTAGTACACAAGTCTCGATGGGAATGATAATTTCTGGAGTGATCTGGCATAAATTGCCCGAAGAAAGCAGCAGGAGAGGAAAGAAGCCATCAACAACAGCCACCACTGCTTTTTGATTAAATGCTGCATGCGCTGTCACAATCAAACAGAAGAGAACATATTTTTGTTTAAGGCAGAGTCTCTCACATTTTAGGCGGTTTAAAATTAAAGCCTTATGCTTATAGAAAGAAGTTTTAAATGTTTTTTTATATTTTCTGAATATATTTTTAAGGGCATAGACTCTACTCAGCATGCAATACATTTCATAAGTAAATAGCCATATTTAAATAATCTACTCACATTTCTAGTGTCTGCAATATATTTTTCCAGCTCCAACAAACTAAAAAAATATTTGCAGCAGAGTTACTGAGAGAGCTTCTGTAGTCCCACAGCTTTTTAGTTGTCTGTCTTTGTCCTTCCTCCCATCTGTTTCTTTCACTCTCTTACAGGCTGATACTGAAAAGTGTGCTCAGCTGAGCGCACTTTTTAACCCGGTTTGGACGCGCATCCATAACCCTTTAAACAATAACGGGTTCAGCACGTCCACAACACGCGTCCAAACACCCCCCCACCCCCAAAACTAATAGCGCTCATTGCATGTAGATGCATGTTCATGAGGCTCTTAGGGCCTTATTTTCCAATATCGCATTGGTAATGCATTAGGGGGCGTTACCAATGCAAATGAGGCTTCTTTCGTGCAGTGGGGAAAAAACGCGTGCGGCGATGTTTTCGCCATTCACGAAAACAGTAGCACCGCACGTGATGTTTTCCCAGTGCACAATATTTGCCAGTTTCCCTTATCGTGGTGCACGATAGTTCCAGACAGCCTGGAGGGGGAGGGAGGGAGAGAGAGAGAGAGAGAGAGAGAGAGAAGAGAGAGAGAGAGAGAGAGAGAGAGAGAGAGAGAGAGAGAGAGAGATGAGAGAGAGAGAGAGAGAGAGAGAGAGAGAGAGAGAGAGAGAGAGAGAGAGAGAGAGAGACTTACTATAGTGCCTATGCCCTACATAGGTATTTTAACCCCTATGGGAGGGCCACCTACTAACTCGGGGTGGGGATTAGGTATGAGCGTCGGGGGCCACTTTCGCATTCCACATGAGACCTACGGACAGAACAGTGGTCTCTAGTGCAGATTTGCTGGCCGTCGGAGTGAGGACGCTCACTCCAAGCGGAGATTTGGCCAACATTCTCTCCACCTAGCATGTTGTTGCCCAGGTAGAGTGTCCATCAAGCTAGGTAGAGAGAACGTTGCCCAAACCACTTCTTGGAGTGAGCGTCCTCACTCCGACAGCCAGCAAATCTGCACTAGAGACCACTGTTCTGTCCGTAGGTCTCATGTGGAATGCGAAAGTGGCCCCCAACCCCCGACGCTCATACCTAATCCCCACCCCGAGTTAGTAGGTGGCCCTCCCATAGGGGTTAAAATACCTATGTAGGGCATAGGCACTATAGTAAGTCTCTCTCTCTCTCCCTCCCTCCCCCCCCCCCCCCCACAGGCTGTCCAGAACTATTGTGGATGGCAGTAATCCTTTTCAGGCCCATAACGCAAGGTTTGAGTTGTAGTTAGCAGCCGCGCTAACACTGCGGCTGTTTCGCCGCACACGATACACAGGTTCCCGCTTTACATATGCTCCGCCCCCTGAATACCAAATAACTAATTTGCACGCGGTAAAGTGCTTGGAAAATGAGGCCCTTAGTCATTCACCCGGGATACAGGAAAATGTGCAGCTGATCCGCACATTTTATGCTCAGAAATTAGCGCCTGCCCAAGGGCAGCCCAAAAAGGTGTACAGAAAAGCAGAAAATACTGCTTTTCTGTACATCCTCTAACTTAATATCGTAGAGATATTAAGTTGGAGGAACCAAATGGTAAAAAAAAAAAAAAAAAAAAGTTTAAAACAATATATATATATATGCTGGCGGGTCAGGTTAGGAAAATGGATGCTCAATTTTACAAGCGTCCATTTTCCTAACCCGTGGCTGTGCACCGGTTAGGGAAAAACGGACGCTCGCAAAATTGAGCATCCATTTTCTAAACCCACCTCTCCTGGGTCAAGGAGGCGCTAGGGACACGCAGTTCTCCCTAGCGCCTCCTTTTAGCCCGACCCCTCATTTGCATTCTGTATTGCGCGCCCAGGAGAGGGGGCTTAGCGCTCGTTCAAAGAGCGGGAGCCGAAAATGGACGCACGTTTTTAGTGCCTCCATACTGTATCGGCCTGTTAGTTGGAATGTCACTTCTGTGTTATGAAATGTGAGTTCCTTAGTATAAATTACAAAGTTACCCAATAGAAAGACTTTGTGAAAATAAATCATCTATATTTTCTAGATAGAAAATTAGCATCCATTGATTTTACTGCTAACCTGCTTAAGCAATATCTTTTTCACTCTTTTGCTGTCAATTAGAATGTCATTTAATGTCAGTACACAATTTCAGAATATTACTGGAAAAGATCATCTTTCTAATCACTTGTGTGCCTAGAATTTTGAGATTTTTCAGGGATGCTGTCAAATACTGCTTTTTTTGTATTATAAATACCACAGCTTTTAATTTTATACTGTCTTTTATATTTTCTGGTTTATACACTAAGTTTTTACTACTTTGAAGATCCCTTGTGCTCCTTTGCAGCAGATCTTTCTTTATACCAGGGTAAAAAGGCAGCTGGATGTCATACTGTGGCTTTCACTAAGGTGCACTTAACATTTCTCGCAGGTCATGGATCTTAGTCTGCCTACACTTTACAATTTGGCCTTAGTCCTGCAAAATTCCTCAGCCACATGAATGTCTGAATTTCTGAAAATAGTCAGCCAGAAACATTATTTCTCTTGCACAAAAGACATTTTGGCTGCCCTAGGGGATATTCAAGTCTGTCTCATGGAGTACAATCCATCCTACTAGAATCCATACACTACAATCCATCCTACATTCAGCTGTGCGACTTATCTTTCACTAAAGTTACTACACCCATATAACCCCTCTTCTGAAGACACTGCTTTGGCTTCCTATCTGCTCCCGCATACAGTTCAAGCTCCTCTTACTCATCTACAAGTGCCTTCACTCTACAGCTCCCCATTACCTCTCCTCTCTTATCTCTCTCTACATTCCTCCTCCTGCACTCCTATCTATGCCCTTCCCCCCTACTGCCAATTCCCGATCCCATGCTTTCCACGTGGCTGCACCATGTGTTGGAATAGACTTCTTGAGTCTATTCCAACACATGCTCCTTCTCTCATCTTGTTTAAATGTCTTCTAAAAACCCACATATTTTAGGCTGCCTGTTTGTTCACTTTCAGCCTCATTAACTAATTTTAACATTTGTCTGTTGGCCTGTATGTTTGTCTTGATTAGATTGTAAGCTCCATTGAGCAGGGAATGCCTCTTGTGTTTGTGTAGCACTGCATACATTGAGTAGCAGTAGAAATGTTTAGTAGTAGTAGTAGGAGGAGGAGGAGTATAACACCAGTGCCCAATGAATGTATATTTTTTTGCACAGTGTAGAGAAAGCATGCATGTTCCTGAATTATAAACATACACACATACATTTGGGGCAGAAATATGTGGTATTTTACAAACCATGCAGCTTCCCCACACAGTTTAGAAAACACCAGCATAAATCTGCACAGGCCCCTTATGTGCACAAGTGGTGTACTGTGACCATTTTGAAAGTTGGGCTCAATGTTTTCACCCCTTTCTCCCCCCAGATTCGAGCTCAGTGATGATAATCTTGACTTAATTACAATTTGTTTCAAGGGGGGGAAAAAAAGAGAAGCAATCTCTACAACCAATTATTATTTTGTTGAGTTTTTCTCATTATAATAAACCCCCATATTTGGAAATTAATTTCTTTAGAAGTCAATAGATAGAAATATTCATGTTTATTGCAGTTTAGTAATTTAAATCACAAGTTAAGGAGAGAATCAGAGCTTTGAAAATCATATTAGTGTGCTTTGATTCTTCTTCAAAAGATAGAAAGTTTAGGAGACAATTTTCAAATTGGCCACCTTGGTAAAGACTAAAGAGTAAGTACCCTTGAACTTTGTACCAAACTTTCAAAGAGGCAGTGCAGGCCTATTTTCTCCTTACAGATTGCCACTGTTCAAAGTACCCATGGACATTTGCACTCTTTTTCTTCGGGTAAAATTTATTGTGCCCATAGTCAACCATTGATGATTGCCAAGTAAATACATTTATTATAGACTAGCAGTACCCGGCCACGCGTTGCAGTGGCAGAGTCAGGTTCTTTACCCTCCCTCCCCCTTCCCCTTGCTCATTTACCTCAGCCACTCATCCTCCTCCCTCTTGGTCACTCACCCCCCTTCCCTCCCCTGTCCCCACTCCAACTCTCTCCCCTCACACTCACCTCTCCCCTCATTCTCCCTCCCCTGACACTCACCTCCCCCCTCATTCTCCCTCCCCTCACTGTCACCTCCCCCCGCCTACTGCCTACCCTTCAGATCAGAAAACCTTTGTCTTTCTATTTCTGTGGGAACCCCCCCACCACCCCAGAAACCCCCCCCCCCAATCCCAGCCCTTTAAATCAAATAATAACCCCCCACCCTCCTGCCCCCTCCCAAGACCTGGGAAATTAAAATTGTTGGTGCTACATGTGGTCTCTCCCTGGGCGTCTGTGCGCGTTATGTAGCCAAATAGGGGAGTGCCTAACCAAATTTGCACTTCCAAATTTGTTTTGTGGTCTGGGGAGGGCTATTTTGGTGCGTTCCCGAGATCGTGCAAGTTTAGTGTATGTATTTGTGTGTGAACCTCCCCCTTCCCCCAAAAAACAACCCTATGAGAAAAGTTCTCTTAAACTAACCACCCCACACTCTCCTGCCCCCCCAGCCCTGCGAAAAACAGTAGCCCACCCCCCTGCCCCCCCCCCAGAGTTGCTGAATGAATGAAACCTGTGCCCCCCTCATGACCCCTCCCCAAGTTTGTTCGCAATAAATTCATTACCACCCCCCACCTTCCAGACCCCCCGAGACCTGATAAAAATGTCAGTCAGTGGAGCGGGCGTTCAGGAGCGGTCCGGGAGCGATGTATTGGCGTTGGTCCGTCGGCTGTGAGCACTGAAACGGGTTCCGACGGCCCTTTGCCCTATGTCAGTGGGGTGGAGCAATGGCAGCGGTAGGTCCTCTGACATAGTAAGGGCAAAGGTCCGCCAGCTGCCAGTCCTGAAAATGGCGCCGAGGGACCCTCGCCCTTACTATGTCACATGGGCTACTGCCACCATTGGTATCCCCGAGTGGCATAGTAAGGGAAAGGGCCGTCGGCGCCATGTTGATTGCTGGCAGCCGACGGCCGTAGTGCAGGAGATGTGTCCCGGACCAGTCCTGGCCCCCCGCTGGAGCCTACCGGACTTCTGTCAGGTTTTGTGTGTGTTGTGAGGGCCCGGTAAGTAAATAAATTTGGCATGTGTGTGGGGGGTGTGAGGAGGGTGGTTTTGTGTGTGTTGGGAGGCTGTGGGAAGTAAATCAATTTGTCATGTGTGTGGGGGGTGTGAGGAGGGTGGTTTTGTGTGTGTTGGGAGGCTGTGGGAAGTAGATCAATTTGGCATGTGTGTGGGGGGTGTGTGGAGGGTGGTGGGTGTATTTTATCTGTAAAGGAAATAGTTATCTTCCGGCGAAAAAAGTGCGCGAATGTGTTAAAATGGAAGTGAAACGTGGACCTGGACTGGCGAAATGATTAGTGTAGCGTGTGTTAGTGTAAGGTATAACAGATGGCGCTTACGACCAACAGATGTCGCTGTTTTCTCGAAAACAATTTTAAACCTATTTTACCTGTCACAGGTGTGACATATCTGTAATGTAAGTACAGAAGAACCTTCCTGTATGTGAAATGAAGGTTGTGTCCAAATTTGAAAGCAATCGGTTCAGTGGTTTCTGAGATTAGCGATTTTGTCCAAACTATTTAACATTTTTATTTATATAGATTGTTGGGTTTTTGTTACCTGAATGCATTTGTAAATAATATGCAAGGTGAATGGTACTCTATAATGTCTATTGGTTTGTTAAATACAAATTGTTAAAATTTTGAAAATACAATCTATGAATATTTTCCAATCCAGCCCAGAAAACGCTTGAGAAAATGCCTCCCCAAAATGTGGCTACAAATCCACATGTGAAAGAGTGAACATATTTTTAGCAACATTTAAGGCAGAAAATCAGACATCCAATTTGCCTTGGTATATTCCTGAATAAACAGCTTGAAATTGGTCCTCTCTATGCCCCTGTATTTTGCATTTCTCTGTATTTTGGTAAAGGATGAAATTCTACATTCCTTGACCATCTAGAAAAGCCTATACTGTGTTTATACATTTCAGACTTTTTCAATAGCAGTACATAGTTCTATTTCATTCTAAAGATACTGTATTATAACTCTGTACGGATACAAAGCAACTGATATGGCAAGAGAAAGTCTGTCTGAATGCCTATTTAATGTGTTTGATTTTGTAGCTGAGGTTGCATTTCAAACAAAGCAGAACATTCACTTAAAACTCTTCGTTCTTCCTCTGCACAACAAATCTGAAATTAAAACCTCGAGTAATATATTCCTCTTCATTATGAAGAGTCATAGGTTCACTACACACTTGACATAGAAAAGAGCTTTTATCTAAGAAGAACAGTAAAAAAAAAAAATACGACGGGAAAATAATTTGGAAATTAAAACGTTTATCTAAGATGAAAAAATGGAAACTAAAGCACACCATTAGTTTTGCATCTAATAAGGGTTCTTGAGTTAAAACCAACATCATAAGTATACCTTCTCTTCTTCCCTCCATCCGTCCCTTTCGCACAACATCACACAGTTCCACCATCTGGATTTAAACAAGGGCACGGTTTATTGATAAACCCAATCCAAGCCCAATATAGATCAGAATTACAAAATCCTTAAACCCTCCCCCTCCCCCAGCAACCATGGGGCAACATGCCGCCTGCAACAAGGCCCGAGCTTCATGGCATATTGGTACTCTGGATGGAAGCTGCACCTGGTTTGGGCTTGGATGTAGTCTGACCCTGGGAACCACAGAAATCAATAAAATCAAGTCATTACAGTGGTGACTTAAATGAATCCCACCTTACCCGTGACCCAAACTCTAATTTAAAGTTTCTAGGCCCCAGCTTTTATGGGGCAGACCAGGGTTCCTTGTGATATCACTGGTGACCTCTTCTTGCAGCTGGGCCCCCCCTCCCCCGCCCCCCTGGAGATATCACTTCTGAACCCCTATTCCAACTGGGGTTTACTATAACATTTCCTTTTATTTTCAATTAGTTTATAGCAGTGGCCTTCTTAGGCAGTATGGCAAAAGTAAACTATCACTTAACTTAAAAGCCATGTTGTGTAGAAAGTCCTGTTTCAGGATCTTCTTCGTCTGAATCTCTTCCCATGGAGAGAAAACTGCTTTCTTTCACAGGCTTGGTTATGCACAACTCACTTTCACTTCATCCTCCTCTATGTCTCTCCCTCGGTCTCCTCCTTTATTCAGCTAATCGCCACTCAACGTGAGTGTTAGTGACTCCACCCAATGCCAACTCTTCCCAACTGAAACTCTCCTCAGGTTGGAGAGCAAGGGGCTCTTGGGAAATGTAGTCCTCTAGTATAGCAATCTTGCTTGTTTTCCCTTTTTGGCTATCCAGATTCTGCCTTCCATTTCTGAGGTACCAATTTCTGCATACACCACCATAGCCCAGTGGAATACCACCAACAGTCAACTCAACTTCTCAAGGCTGCTCCAATGGACCACCACCACACAACCAAACCTTCCTGCCACAATCCAACAGGTAAAGGTCCTGCAGCATAGCTGATAACCTGGTCTTTCCAGCTTGTGGTGTCAGCCCCACCAAGTGCAAACACAAATTGCAATATTCAACATGTAAACTAACCAGTTCAACCATCAATATAAACAGGGCTTGGGTTACCCTGCCACAAATGAAGATAATCACCCCATTACCCTCATTCCCCCAACTGCAGCTTCACACCAACTATACCAAAATCAACCTCCAAAATCTCCTGAATAGCATTTTTTTAAAAGGTCAATACCAATGTCATAAAGATGAATTCCATCTGGCCTATGAAACTCAATGCACCTACATCTATCCATTCATGCTGGACCCTAAACCCACACTGAGACTCAACCATGAGCCAAGATGATTATTGATCTTCTTAACGCTCCACTTCCAAAGAGGCTGATTGTCAAATACAAGTCTCATAATTATGTTGGTCTGTCCAAAATGTATGCACAGTATCCTATTTATCAAAGTGCACAAGTCCATCTTAACTGCCTCTATAAGCTCGTGGCATGACCAGCCTCCAATGTCATTGCAACTCAAATGAATAACCACCACTTTTGATATACTCCAACCCCTCAACTGCTCCTGCATGACTTGAGGCAACTTGTCCTATTGCATTCCACAGATTCCAATCCATCAGATGTTCATATTCTCCAATGCCAGTCCAAGGTACTTTCTGTATGGATGCTTCAAGGCCCTCTGATGGCCCAATGTGTGAAAGAGTGGCCCACAATCAAGGTGCACCTCTTAGTCACTAACTACTTCAATGACTCTACAAGAAAGAAAAAAATTAACAAGAATTTTCCTCCTTCACCTACTCATGTCCACCTACTTGAGGATGAATACATGTTATGAAGTCCATCAAATGCCACCTGTCAATACGCTGAATTGCTGCCCCAGATAAACCTGTCTGGGCAGCGCTGGTAGTGGCTCCTATCTGAAAACAATGTGTTCCAAAATCTGTATTCCACCCTAGATCTCTTATCATGTGCTTGATTATAGAAGCAAATTAGTAACATGTTAAAGGTGACCCATCTGAATGCACCACAAACTGCATGCAACCAACAAGATGAATCTGTGAGAATGCCATCACACTGTTCATGGGGCACAAAACCCCTTCCTGCAGGCTTTGAACCTAATCACTTCTTCCAACACCTGAGTGTTCTCCCTCAATTATCCAGAACACACCCCTTTATATGCTGACGATGATACTAACTCACCACCTGCAGTGCACCAAAAATCTCAAGCACAAATGAAGTCATAAACAAGGAAACCTTGAATTCCAACTAACATACTTCCTGCAACTCTCCTATTGCTATTAAATCCAAAAACATTAAAGGCCACTATTTATCTGGAAGGCAGTTCAAACTTCTCCCTTAACCTCCTAACAAATGCTTAACCAGAAAACTACCAGCTGAGTTTCTGAAGCCTTGCACTTTATGAAAGAAAGAAAACCCAGACACATGATCACAGAATGACCATCCTGCTTTGCTCGTATAATATGTTGCATGACTGCCCAGTCCGACACCAGCAACCCTCTCCAACCTTGTCCTGCAAAAATCTAGAAACCACATCCCTACCTTTCTTATAAGCAGTCCAAGTGGCAGATGAAACAGTTGACCAGATCATCTGCTATGCTTTAAATTTCCAAACTTCTATAGATATTCCAGGAATATCATGCCAAACTTATCAGCCTGGAGTGCCAAGCTTCAGAATATGTCCTTCTTGGAAGGAGAAAGAGCATCTGCAATGAAGTTTTGTACTCCAGAAACATGCTGTGCCCTCGCCATTATGTTCCGTCCTAAACACAGGAAGACAAACTGCTGCAAAGAGCAGACATTTTCTCATACTTGGCAGACTGGCGATTGATAATCTCCACTACTCCTTGGTTATCACACCAGAAAAGCAGTCGCTTATCTCTCATCCCGTCGCTCCATATTGACAGTACCATTACTAATGGAAAAGCACCAAAAAGGTAATACTTTTCACGATTCACGATTCCCACCAGGAAACTAGCCAGCTATCACTATACCACGCCTCCGCACAATATACCTGAAAGCCCAAGGACCCCGCAACATCAGAATCCAGCTCCAAATCCCTATTGGAGATGTGCTAGTCTTGGCATCCTTAACACTCCATTTTATGATTCCAGAAATCTTTCCCAAACTCCTAATTCCTCCTTGAGTCTTCTCGTCACCCATATAAAATGATGACCACTCCTAACTTCCTTGGTGGCAGCAGACAACCTTCTAATAAATATATTTCAAGTAGGTATGACCCAGCAAGGAAAATTCAAGGAGCAGATAAAAGATTGCATCATCCTTAACATCCTCCTTTTGTAGCTGCCCGCAGCCCCGCACCTGACTAATCAAATCCCTGCATGTTTGCACTTTGCCTTCAGGTATTCTAGACACTATCAATTCTGAATCCACTTCAGCACCCATATATATTAACTTGGACATCTGACCTTCCATCTTCTCCTGGGCGATCGGATTACCAAAAAGACCTGCCACATCCATAAAAACTGTGTAGCACCATCAGCTATCTGCTGTTTGTCAACTGCAGCCTGGCCCTGGGGTCTTTGCTTGCTAAATCAAACAGGGAACTAAATGGGAGCAACAGGGGAAGGGGGGATAAAAAACTGTATCTAAAGGGAGGTGGAGCTTCACCCAAAACAAACATCCTGTGGGAATGATATCAATCAGCGGATACAAATTACTATGGGGAAAGGAGAGGAGGAGAGAAAGGTAACTACACCCTCAGGCCAGATCCTGAGTGGAGAGCAAGGGGAAGCCCAGGCTATTAGCATGTTAATGGCAGCAGGCTGGGAGCTCACCCCCTGCCTTTAATTTATTGTAACTCAGGCTGCTTAATGGAATGAAGATATCTGTTATTCTAAGCATCTTGCATACATTTACATAAATGTATAATTTGACAGCATCTATGAGAATAGTTGCAAGTAATTAAAAAGGAAAGTACTGGTAGTGGAAAATGTTGGATATTAATTATAAAAAGGCAGTTTAAACTGAAGGACATCGCTTTTATAGTCATTAAGTGAAGAACAATGTGTGTAAAAAAAACAATATGCATCATTTCTGTAGGTCTCGCTGGAGTTTAAACACAAACATTTAAATCTGTTTTAGTGTAAAGCAAATACTGTTCGCCCCATAAGTGGTCAGGTGAACCATGAATAAATCAGTCAAATTTGTGTTACTAGTTAAAATGGATGGACTGAATTTAAATATGTAAACAAATTAATGTTCATTTTTTTAAAGTATACGAGATAAACATGCTAAATACAGATGTTTCCTATTTTCTAAATAAATTATGTGTCTGTGTGTATGCATAGTTTATATCTATCTATATCTAGATATAGATATATATATATACATATTTGAAATGGTCACTGATGTAGCATTCAGGGATAATAATTAGGAACTGTGAGGATTTGGAGACTGCTATACATGTCTACTGTTTAGGTAGGCAGACATTATAGTCATCAACTCTCAGTATTTCTCAGATGGCATATAAAACAGGTTATTAGCATTGCATAATATCTGAAGACAGCATGATGGAAAGAGGACATTGTTTGATAGCTTCATTCATGTTGATTGGAATTGATCACATTTAGAAATGGCAACAGGAAAAAAGGATCTTTCTGCAAAAAGAACATTTATAGATTTGTAAATCTCAGATACTTTTCCAAAATAGACATACTGAGGTCCATATTTAAAAGCCCTATAAACAGATAATGGCTTATTAAAAGACTTATGTACCTAAATTCTAGTATAAATTCTAGTATATGTTGCTGGTGTTCCAGAAGTGGCCGATAGTCATTTCAGGGAAGAGCGGAGTTAGCCACTTAAATTAGACGGCTAACTCTAGTCATGCCACTAACCTAAAGTTAGCCACATAAACACATACAGCCAAGGTAACTTTAAGGTAGCTGAGTATATTCAGCGGCTCAACTGCACCACTTAGCAGTTGAATATTGCTCCCACTGAAGACATTATATTGCATTTGTTATAAAAATACCTTATTCATAGTTTTAAAGAGGTTTTAAATTAAATTTGAATATACAGTTACTTAAAAACTTTTATGTATGGAAGGAATATTGACAATCACTGTGATGTCATGTCTGAGGAACCATAGAGGCTCACCAGTTATGGGGATGTGGAAAAGCATGCTTGTGAAGACTGACATATGAGAATGAAAGTAACTTATTTTCTGAGTTCTACTGTGATATTTTAAAGCCTGGAAGTCACTGACAAGCATGAATGCGAAAGAACTGTGAGTGTTTATGATTTATGTTGTTTGCTAAACCAGCACTGGGAGACCTGGGGTTAGAGTTGTCTGTGTGTGTGTGTGTGTTCCTTTGGACATCGTGTCCTGTGGTTTGATTAATCACCATCATGCTGAGAATTCGCCCATCTGGGCTCAAAAAGAAACAACAGTATATGCAGAAATAAAGATGCGCATACACAGTTCAGATATTTGTGAATGAAACCATTGGGTGGAGGGAGCAGCATATTCTTCATTGGACTAAAGCCTGCTTGCAGGTAAATATATATTTATTTGATTGATTTATTTAGGTGTTTTATATACCGTCGTTCCAAGATAAGATCACAATGGTTTACAAAGTCATTGTTCGGTTTCTGGGTCAACATTTTCATTTTAGGTCAGCATTCATATTCTGGGTTAATACATAGTCGAGGTCATGCTCATGCTCATGCACTATCTAGTTTCGTGCATTATCTAGTTTCTTAACAATTCTAAATACCAATTCTAGGTCAACACAACATCATCAAGTATGCATTAATTAAGTTGCTATTGCATTTCATTATCCTATGTGCCACACTCATAATGTACTCTGTTTCAGTTTTTATTGTTGAATTCTTTTTACTCAGTTTGCTAATATTGCTTAAAGATCTGATAGTGACGTTGTCAGTTTATTGGCCTTTATGTTAGATTATAGGCTTTTCGAAAGAGCCACGTTGTCAGTTCTCATTTGAAACTCTTTCTTTCTGTTATAAGACGTAGTGACTCTGGGAGAGAGTTCCATAACATGGGGCCCACGATGGAAAGCGTGCAGTCTCTTATTTGCATTAAGTGTGTGCTCCGTGTTGTTGGCATTTTTAGCAATCCTTTGTCTTGCGATCTTGGGGCTCTCTGCGGTGTGTATGGTTGAAGATTCACTCCTAATAGGCATGGGTTAATGCTGTTGATGATATATGCAAGTATGTATTTGTTTACCCTATAAAAATGAATTTCTGCAACACACTGAATTTGCTGGAGGAGAAGGGGTTGTATCTGTATGAATGAATGAAGGGAATAGTGAAAAAGTCCCCCTCCTCCCAAATGTGATCTTGGAATTGCAATATGAATAGTTTTAAGTTTTCATAATTCTGTGAGGGCAGAATTCAATTTTTGACAGGGAAGGTGCTAGCTTTTTTCCTGTCTTGTGCTGCCCCACCCCCCACCATTCATTCATTCTCTGTCCCAGGCCGACCAAAAAACCACCCAACTCCCTTCAGTGATACAAACTTTAAAAACTGACACCATTCCCCCCCCCCCCCCAAAACCCATGGCTGGTGCAAGGGTATATTAGGTGCCCTAGGTGAACCTTACAGCTTTGCACAATTCCACACACACAATTAAGAGTTATGTATTTCTATTTTACATGAAAAATATCAAAGTACAATATTCTGAGGTAAATATCACTTACATTATATTTACATGCACTGCTGTGATGCCAACCAGAAATCCCTGCAGAAAAGACACTTGGAACCCATATGCTATTAGGCCTATTGTGATATGTGTTGGGTGTGGATTTGATCCTCTGAAAGTCCTAAAACACTAATACACTTCCTATTAGGAGAATGACTCACCTCAGTCACACATGCAGAACATAAACAGACCCTCACCAAATACAGAACAGAGCACCCATAAAGTAGAAATAGAAATGCACAGACAAAAACTGAACTGGAAACTACAAGAAGCCAGACACTCTATGCAGTGCAAAAATGAAAAAAAAAGAACCATCACCATTCCTCAAACAACAAATAATAAAATCAAGAAATAACATAAATATATAATCATAATAGTAAAAACATACAAATAATATTTCAAAAAAGATAATGAATAAAAGATCAAATAATTAAAAACTCATTTACAAGTTTTTTCAAATGTCCCAAACACCAATAAAATCTTTCAAAATAGCAGACACATCAAATAACACATGAAAAATAAAACTAAAAAGGATTTTAAAAATTAATGCTCTCCATACATGGGAACTTTGATTTCCACTCACCCTGAGATATTCATGGATTAGTGGGAGAGGGATGCCCAAACTTTCTTCTCCCTTTTTTATATATACACACAAGCTCAAACACACATACGCTCCCTCTCAGACAAACCCATAAGTGTCTCCAGCTCTTCACTGATTGGGATCTACGAGCAGCATCAGGCCATCATCTTCATTTCAACTGCTGGCAGGCTGCAATCCACCCACAGCATCCATTCTCCCTCTCTTTCTCTCTCTCTCTCTCTCTCTTTCTCTCTCTCTCTCTCTCTCTCTCTCTCACACACACACACAAAACCCAGTTTCCATTCTCTCTCTCACACACACAACTTTGGCAGGCTCCCATTCTGTCTCTCTCTCTCACACACACACATTCACACATGCACACATACACACACACACCCCAGACCAGCTCCCATTTACACCCACACACCCCAGACAGGCTCCCATTCACATCCACCCAAATTCCATGCAGGCTCCAATTCTCACACACATACTCCCTGCCCATCCCAGGAAGACTCCCATGCATGCATGTGCATGTCACATGCACATGCATACTCACACACACATATCCCCACACATCCCAGGCAGGCTCCCAATCACTAAAAATACAGAAATTATTTTTTTTTACCTTTGCTGTGTGATTTTAGTTTTCTAATCATTTGGTCACAGTCTTTTCTTTCCACCTTCCCTTTCTTGGTCTTTTGCCAATTCCTTTTACAGAATCTCTTTTTTTTTCTGCTCGGTCTTTCTCACATACACAGGCACAGGCTGTCACACGCACACACACACACACACACAGAGCTCTTACTCTAAAATGCTCTTGCTTTCAAATGCTGTCTCACTCACAAACACAGATTCTCACTCTCACATGCTGTCTCACACACACAGAGGCTCTAACATGCTGTCTCTCTGATCATACAATCTCTCAGCTCACGCTCTCTAACACACTCACTCAATCTTTCAACTCACTCTCTCACACTCACACAGACACACACACACATTCTACAGGGCCTCAGCCTCTCTCTCACTTCTGGGCCTCTACTTCACGGATCACCGCAGGGTGGGCTCCATGGCAGCCCTTATCTTCTTGGGCCACTGCAAGATGGTATCTGCAGCAGCCCTGCTGCTGGGCCTCCTTTTCTCAGGCCACCACAAGGTGGGATCCGTGGTGGCCCTGTGGCCAGGCTTTCCCTTCTCGGGCTGCTGCGTTACGCGTGGCCCTGACACAAACGCTGGTTATGTTAATTCCTGATCTGGTATACAAATAATGTAACTGGGTATGGCAAAAGGAATGCTTGTCGCAGAGTTATTTAACGTCTGATAGATTTTTTGCTGTTAAGCCACAAAACCATTTATAGTACACATATGCCTATTCAGGATAAGTGCTCAGTTGTTCCTCCTGATGCAGCTTCAGCAAAACATGGTCAGTGTTGGGGGCTAGCTGCACTTTAATCTTTGAGGTTTGTGCATCCAACGTGATTTGGATTTAATATTTCTTTATCCTTACAAATAAAAGTAACAACTTTACATTTATATTTGGACATTACTGGAATTCATCAGACCGCCATACCCTCAGAGCATACAGCTGCCTTTCTATTTGGCTTATATTTAAGCCTATAGGGTATATCCAATTTGTCTTTACATAGTCACAATGGCTTTCTCCATTTTAATGCCATATTTCACTTTGATCAATATGCTGCTGTTCTGGAGCTACTGTTTTTCTAAGTCCTTATTTTTCTCTTCAGCATCTTTTTCTTAATTCCCTCATCCAGTGTACACATGTTGATAGCTTGTTCTATTTTTCAAAGAATCCATTTTTAAAGTTTTAACAGGCACTTCCTAATAGCAAACTCAAATGATGGCTATTTGAACTGCTTCTGTGTGAATATACACTGTATCATTATCATATAGTGCAGTATACTCAATGGTAAAAATGACTTTCAGTTTTGAAGTTATTTTTCTTTGTAATTTGAAACCAACATGATATCAAATACTCCTACTGCCCTCTGATGCCTGGAACAGAACACAAATCCCTTCTGAGCATGGGGAAAGAGGTTTCTCTTCCTTGGAGAGGAGATAGAGAGTGTTTCCTGCTTCAAGGGAAGATAGAAAGAGTGAGTTTCCTGTTTTGAGAGAAAGGAGAGAGAATATGTGTCCCGGAACAAGGAAGAAGATAGCATCTTTCCTACTAAAGGAGAAGAAAGAGAAAGTTCTTTCCAAGCAAAGGGAGAGGTTTTTGTACTCCAGAGAGAAGTCAGGGAACGTTGCCAGTCCTGGTGAAGAGAGGAAGGAAAGGGATAATGTTTCCTGTTTCTGGAGTGAAGAGGGGAGAATGCTTCTGGTTCATGCCTAGGAGGGAGACCGCAAATGTGCATCTTCCTTTCAAGGAAGGGCAAGAGAGATATTCCTATCTTGGAGCAGGAAGGAGAAAGGGCTTTCTGTTTGAGGACATAGGATAGGGGAGGAGAAAGTGTTGCCTGCTGCAGGCTCGGCATGACTGGGTGTGCATATTGTGCATTTGCACGGGGTAGCACACCCGGGGAGCAGTGGCGGCAACAGAAGAGGCGCAAGGCTGCCAGCGGAGCCAAACCTGCAACAGCTGAAGAGGAAGAGAGGTTGCCGGCCACAGCAAAGTTCAACCCACTGGCTGGTTGAACTACCGTGCCGCCACAATGTTCCTTCCTGCTTCAGTGCCAACTCCCCCCCCCCCCCCCCACCAGTGGGCCGATGAGAAGTAGAGCCCACCGCTCCATGGTGGAGCACATCCTACCATGACTTGAAGAGAAGAGGAACCCATGGAGCCATGGTGGAGCTCATCCCACTAGGCCCAAAGAGAAGAGGAGTCTGGGGGCCATTATGGAGCTCATCCCACCAAACCCAAAGAGAACAAGAACCCAAGTATGTGTGTGTGTCTGAGTCTATGTGAAAGTTTATATATGTGTGTATGTCTGAGTGTGAGCCTGTCTGTGTCTATGTGAAAGCTTTTGTGTGGGCTGTGTGACAGCCCGTATGCTAGTGTGTGTCTGTGTGAAAGCTTGTGTGTGTGTGTGTTTGACAGCCTATATGCATGAGTGTGTCTGTATAAAAGCTTGTGTGTCTGTGTGTGGCTGTGTGACAGCTTGTATGCATGTGTTTGGCTGTGTGAGAGCTTGTGTGTGGCCATGTGAAAGCCTTTGTGCTTGTATATGTGTCTATGAGTGCCTGTATGCATATGTGTATATTTGTGTGAGAGCCTGTGTATATGTGTAAATGTGTTTGTGTGCCTGTGAGAGCCTATGCATCACATATAGGCTCTAGCAGGCATGCGCACATACAAATTATGTGTCTGAGGGAGAGAAAGAGTATGTGTGAGAGCATAGGCATGTATATTAGAGATGTGAATCGGAACCGGAATCGGTTCTGATTCCAGTTCGGATTCACATCGTGGGTTTTTTTTTCGTCCGGCCCGATTGCGGTTTTGTTTATCGGCTGCGCCCGAGCTGATAAACAAAAAAACCACCCTGACCCTTTAAAACGAATCCCTTAGCTTCCCTCACCCTCCCGACCCCCCCCAAAAAACGTTTTACAGGTACCTGGTGATCCAGTGGGCGTCCCGGGAGCGATCTCCAGCTCCCGGGCCGTCGGCTGCCACTAATAAAAATGGTGCCGATGACCTTTGCCCTTACCATGTGACAGGGTATCCGTGCCATTGGCCGGCCCCTGTCACATGGTAGGAGCACTGGATGGATGGCGCCTGTAAAGGGTCGGGGTGGGTTTAGGGATTATTTTTGTGTGCCGTTTTTCCCGCCATCCCCCAAAACGATAAGAGAACCCCCACGAACAATTTTGTGGGGTTTTCCTATCGTTTGGGGGGAGCCCCCGATTTCTGACGATTTTGAAAATATCGTACGATATTTTCAATCGTCCAAAGCCCGATTCACATCACTAATGTATATCAGACAGGGAGTGTGTGAGAATCAATGTGTTATTGTGTGTCTGAGAGAGAGAGAAGATAAAGTTTATGTGGCCCCTATCTCCACAAATGCACGAAAATGTCACGGTGACTGTTGTTGGATTTTTTGAAATATTGTATTGGTGTTTGGGAAATTTTGGATATTTTTTAACTGGTTTGAAATATTTATTATTTTTATAAATATGATTTTACTATTATGTTTTATATTTCTCAGTTTTATTATTTAATGTTTTATGAAGGATGGTTATGTTTTTGTTTTCTATTGTTGCTCTGCATATAGAGGCTGTCTTGTGGGTTCCAGTTCGGTTCTTCCCAGCACATTTCTATTTATAGTTTCTGGACTCTTTATTCTGTATTTGGTCAGGGTCTGTCTGTATTCTGCATATGTAACCGAGGTGAGCTATTTTGCTGGCATGTATTTTCTATATAGGGATCTATAGCAATCTGGCTTGTTCTGTTTTCCCAATAGGAGTTATATTGGTGTTCTAGGGTCTGGTGTGTTATTTGCAGTGTTGCCTTTTCATAGATAAGGTTGCTACTGTTTAAGTGCTTCTAAATATAGTTGCAATGGAGAAGGTACAGAGCAGGGCAACCAAAATGATAAAGGTGATGGAACAGCTGCCCTATGAGGAAAGGCTGAAGAGGTTAGGGCTGTTCAGCTTGGAGAAGAGAAGGCTGAGGGGGGATATGAGGTCTTTAAGATCATGAGAGGTATTGAATGAGTAGATGTGAATCGGTTATTTACATTTTCGGATAATAGAAGGACTAGGGGGCATTCCATGAGGTTAGCAAGTAGCACATTTAAGGCTAATTGGAGAAGGTTCTTTTTCACTCAACGCACAATTAAGTTCTAGAATTTGTTGCCAGAGGATGTGGTTAGTGCAGTTAGTGTAGCTGGGTTCAAAAAAGGTTTGGATAAGTTATTGGAGGAGAAGTCCATTAACTGCTATTAATCAAATTTACTTAGGGAATAGCAACTGCTATTAATTGCATCAATAGCATGGGATCTTCTTGGTGTTTGGATAATTGCCAGGTTCTTGTGGCCTGGTTTGGCCTCTGTTGGAAACAGGATGCTGGGCTTGATGGACCCTTGGTCTGACCCAGCATGGCTATTTCTTATGTTCTTATGTTCTTAGGCCTGGATTTTCTAAGGTCACAGACCTTAGAAAATCCGGCGATAATGGGAGTCGGGGTGGCAAAGCGGGGGGGGCAGGCCTGCAAAAGCCGGCAGCGATCACACCTTCGCGGTTCAAGCGCTGCCGGCTTTCGCACCCAATAGCGCCATCATAAAAGGTGGTGCTTTTGGGCGCGAAACTGGTGGCAAAAAGGGCCCTTAACTTTTTGCCGTCAGTTGTTATGGAGTCTCAATTTAGTGGACCCTTGGGCCGACCTGCAGGAGACTGGGAAAGGTGGTCAATGTCTCTAGTATGTGGGCCGACCTGCAAGAGACTGGGAAAGGTATTCAATGTCTCTGGTACACCGCAGGCTGGGAGGCAGATGTTCAGGCAGGACGTAGAGCTGCTCTTCACCATTGAAGCTGGTATTCCCCCGGGAGGAGCCCGTAGGAGCCCAACCGCTGGGACTTAGGCAGCTTCACCCTTGGAAGCCGAAGCCCCCACGGGAGGAGCCCGTAGGGGCCCAGCCGCTGGGACTTAGGCGGGTTGTTAATCAGGACTGAGAACTGGAACCAGACTAGAACAGTAAACAAGTACTGTAACAGGGCTCGGGTACTGGAACCAGGCAGGAACTGTAGCAGGACTCGGGTACTGGAACCAGGCAGGAACTGTAGCAGGCAAGCAGGTACTGTAGCAGGCAAACAGGAACGGAGCGAGTAGCAAGACAGCTCACTCCGGGGCACAACGCACAGGGAACCAGGAAGTAAACCCGTTGCAAGGCAAAGACTGAGTGTCCGCGGCTGGCTTATCAAGGCCGCGGCGTCTGACGTCAGGACCTGGGCAGAGTCACCACTGGCGGGACACGGCCTAGAAAAGTGTCCAAGTGGCGCTCATGCGCGCCTAGAAGCAGGACGTCCCTGGGAAGCTTCCCGGTGGGCAGCCCCCACGGGGACGCCACCGAACAGGGCGCAAACCAGGCCTCCAGAAGTGGGAATAGGTCCAGGAGCATGGTGGTAAGGGTCTGATCGTGACACTCGAGGCCAGAACCGCAACAGTACCTCCCCTCTTACGCCCCCTCTTAGCTGGTCCGGGTTTACTTGGGTGGTCCAGATGGAACTGCCGTAATAAGTCCTTGTCGAGGATGTTACAGGCCGGTTCCCAAGAATTATCCTCGGGTCCGCAACCCTCCCAGGCAAGCAAGTACTCCCAGCGGCGTTGGTGGAACCGGTCATCCAAGATCTCACGTACTTGATATGTAACCTCGTCCGGTACTGAATGGTCCGATGGTTCAGGAGCCCGGGAGTGGTATCTGGATAAAACAAGAGGCTTCAGCAATGACACATGGAACACGTCATGTATGCGCATGGAGGAGGGTAGACGTAATCGGTATGAGATTGCTCCCACTCATTCAGCGACTCGAAAAGGCCCACAGAATCTCGGAGCTAGTCTTTGAGACTGAATTCGTAGCTGTAGATTTTTTGTACTAAGCCAGACGCAGTCTCCTGGGAGGAAGATAGGCGCTGGCTGACAATGCCTATCCACCCATTTCTTGGCGGACTGGGCGGCTTTACGGATCTTTCCCTGGATAGAAGTCCATAAGGAAAGAATCTGGCAGGCTGAAAGTTGCACTGCCGGGAGTGCACTAGGTTCATGTGAAGGCAAGGGCGGTTGAAGTTGTTTCCCATAGACAACGAGGAAAGGCGAACCTCCAGTAGTAGCATGCGTGTGATTATTATACGAGAACTCCGCCCACGGGAGTAGCTTGGCCCAATTATCTTGTCATTCATTCACGAACGAACGGAGAAAAGTCTTTAAGGTTCGGTTAGTCCGTTCCGTTTGCCCATTACTCTGGGGATGGAACGCAGACGAAAGACTAAGTTGCACATTGAAGCGTTTGCAAAGTGCTTTCCAATATCGAGCAGTAAACTGTGGTACTTATTTATTTATTTATTTATTTTAAGTTTTTCTATACCGGCATTCGCGATAAATATCGCATCATGCCGGTTTACATTTAACAAGTGGATAGGGAACAAAAAGGTAAAAAATAACATTGATCCTAATAATAGTAATAAATAATGATAATAGTAATGATAAAACATTAACACATTAAACAAGAGAAAGGCTAAGGAATGCAGTTACAATAAAACAAGGGAGTAATACAACTTGGCGCATAGAAAAAGAAGCAGGGGATTAAATAGAGAGAGTATATATGTCAGACAATGTGCTTGAAGCATTAATGAATTGCCCTTATGAGGTAGGGATGTTAATTACCATGATTAAGGCAAAGTCTGAGCGACTATTTAATAATGGAATAGGTTCAGTTTAGTTCGGGAAAGGCTTTCATGAATAGCCACGTTTTGAGTCTTTTCCTAAATGTGGGAAGGCAGGGTTCCTGTCGCAAATCTGGTGGGATGGAATTCCACAGTGTTGGTCCTGCAGTGGAGAAAGCTCTGTCTCTGGTGGTTATGTGCCTCATGGATTTGGAGTGTGGTACTTGTAGGGTTTCTCTATAGGATTCTCTGATTGGTCTGTTGGACGTAAATTTTTTGAGAGGAATTTGAAGGTTGAGCTGAGAGTGTTGATGTATAGCTTTGAAGATAGTGGTTATGGATTTATATATGATTCTGTAGTGAATTGGCAGCCAGTGCAGGTCTTTGAGGATTGGTGATATGTGGTCTCTTCTCCGAGTGTTAGTTAATATTCTCGCAGCCGTGTTTTGAACCATCTGAAGAGGTTTAGTGTGAGATGAAGGAAGACCTAATAGCAGGGAGTTGCAGTAATCTAGTTTAGCAAATATTATTGATTGCAGAATAGTTCTGTAGTCTTGAAAGTGGAAGAGTGGTCTTATTCTTTTTAAGACTTGGAGTTTATAGAAGCAGTCCTTAGTAGTTTGATTTATGAATGCTTTAAGGTTTAATCTGTTATCAATGATAGCTCCCAGGTTTCTTACTTGTGGAGCTTGTAAATTGGGTGGAGGATTTGTGTCGATGTTACTGTTTTCAGATGAAATTAGGAGGAGTTCGCTTTTTGAAGAGTTTAGTATTAGATTAAGGTTGGAGAGGAGTCCATCAATTTTTTTAAGACAATTTTCCCAGAATTCAAGAGTTTTGGTGTAGGATTCTTTGACAGGGATGACTATCTGGACGTCATCTGCATAAAGAAAGTGTTTAAGGTTTAAATTAGTTAGCAGTTGGCAAAGAGGGAGCAAGTAGATATTAAAGAGCGTTGGTGAAAGGGAGGAGCCCTGTGGAACTCCCGTAGATGAAGAGTAGTGTTGAGATTCTTTGTTGTGAATTTTTACTTTGTATTTTCTGTTCTCTAAGAATGATTTGAACCATGATAGAGCTGTTCCTGTTATTCCGATGTTTGCTAATTGTATTAGCAGTGTGGAATGGTTAACCGTATCAAAGGCAGCTGAGAGGTCCAGGAGGATCAGTAAATAAGTGTGACCTTTGTCCAGGCCCATGATGAGGTAGTCGGTCAGGGAAATTAGTAGTGATTCAGTACTTAAAGCTTTTCTGAAGCCATATTGGGCCGGGAACAGAATTTTATGTTCCTCGAGGTAGTCTGAGAGTCTGGAGTTAACTAATTTTTCCATTACCTTGGCTATGAAAGGGAGATTGGATATAGGACGGAAATTAGTAGGATCATTAGGATTTAAGTTAGGTTTTTTTAAGAGCGGTTTGATGGATGCAGTTTTCAGGTCGTCCGGGTAGATTCCTTGTGCTAGGGAACAGTTAATGATGTCTGTCAGAGCATTGGAGATTGTGTCTGGTATTAGCAGGAGAAGTTTGGATGGGATGTGGTCTAATGGGTGAGATGAAGGTTTCATTTTCTTCAATGTAGAAAGTATCTCCGTAGTAGTGATGGGTTCGAAGGATTGTAGAGTGATGTTTTTGTTGTGGTGGAAGTATGTGTTGGATGGCGTTGAGGTGTTTGTTTTCAGCTGTGTTATTAGGTTGGAGATTTTGTTGCTAAAGAAGAGGGCCAGCTCCTCTGCTTTTTCTTGTGCTAGGTTGGCAGGGATGTCAGGAGTCGTGGTTTGCGTTAAATTAGATACATAGGCAAAGAGGGCTTTGGAATCAAAGATAATATGGTGGATCTTCTGAGCAAAGAAGTCCCTTTTTGTTTTTAATGTAGTGCTTTTGTATTGGTGGAGTGCAAGTTTGTAAGCAGATAGGGAAGTCTGTGTTGGTGTTTTCCGCCATTTGCTTTCCTTCTGTCGGAGGGAGTGTTTCAGTTTTTGAAGTTCTTCTTTGAACCAGGGTTGTCTTTTGGAGGTGTTGTGATCGAGTTTTTTTGTTGCCAGAGGACAGAGATTATTAGCTGCTGTTTCTGTTATCTTGGACCAAGAGTGGAGGGCTGAGTTGGGTGAAGAGGTGTCTATAAGTGGGAGTTCTGGGCCAAGATGATTGTGTAATTCCTCGGATGTGCACGATTTCCTGTATATGAATTCAGGTTGTGGGACAGGTTTTTTGCTTATTTGTTCTAGCGAAAAGGCAGAAGATATTACAGTATGGTCAGACCATGGAACAGGTTGGCATTTGGGTGTAGTTGATTGAGAGATGTTAGAGTTTACAAATATAAGGTCCAGGGTATGACCTGCTCTGTGGGTTGGTTTGTTTATGATCTGCTTGAAGCCTATGGCCGACATGGCGGTTAGGAAAGATTCGCAATTAGTTGAGAGAATGGGGTCGTCGACGTGTAGGTTAAAGTCTCCCAATATTATGGCGGGGTGCTCCAGATTTAGGTAAGTTGTTGTTAATTCTAGTATGGGTGATGCATCGGATTCCAGAAGGCCTGGGGGAGCATAGATTAGAAGGATTTGTAGACTGTCAGATTTGAATAGGCCTGTTTCTATTTTTGAAGGTGAGTTAATTGGGCATTGGGTAATTTTTAGCTCTTTTTTGGCTGCTAGGAGGATACCTCCACCCCTTTTCTTCTTTCTAGGGATCGAGAAGATATCGTAGGTTTGAATTGGAAGTTGGTTTATTAGTGCGGTGTCCGTGTGTTTAAGCCATGTTTCAGTTATGGCGCAGAAGTCCGGATTTGATTGGAGACTATATCCTGCGGGAGACCGTGAAGTCTAAAGATATGCTGAGCAAAGAGGTTAGCTAGGTGAGGTGTAGAAGGCAACTTTGGCAAGGGGACAAAGTGCGCCATCTTGGAGAATCGGTCTACGGTCACCCAAATGACCGAATTACCTCCTGAGACGGGAAGGTCCACGACAAAGTTGTTGGAGATGTGTGTCCAAGGCTCCACCGGGATGGGCAATGGTTGCAACAGGCCCCTGGGCCTCCCGATGAGCGGCTTCTGAATGGCGCAGGTAGGGCAAGAGCCCACAAAAGCTTGGACATCCTGTCTCACCGTCGGCCACCAGTAGAATCGGTTCAACAAGTCTAAGGTCCCTTTACAGCCAGCATGGCCCCCAGTGAGGGAGTCATGGGCCAAAGTGAGAACTGCTCTCCGGGAGCGATGTGGAACGATGGTCTTCCCTTGGGAGGACACCAGTGTTGCTGCAAGGCTCACTTTCACAGGATCCAAAATATACTGGGAAGTGTCAGGAGCCTCTTCGACCTCAGAGGAGCGCGACAGCTCATCGGCTCGACCATTCTTAGAGCCGGGTTGGTAGCGTAAAGTAAAGTCGAACAGATCAAAAAACAGTGACCACCGGGCTTGCCTTGGGTTCAGGCGTTGGGCTTGCTTCAAGAATGCTAGGTTTTTGTGGTCAGTGTAAATCGTAACCGGATGGTTGGCTCCCTCCAATCACTGTCTCTATTCCTCCAGGGCAAGTTTCACGGCTAGCAGCTCTTTATCACCAACACAGTTGTTGCTCTCTGCCGGGGAGAATTTCTTCGAGAAATATGAACAGGGTAACAATTGTCCAGAATCAGAGTACTGGCTCAGCACGGCCCCTACGGCCACATTGGAGGCATCGACTTCCACCACAAAGGGCCGGCTGGGATCCGGATGATGAAGGCAGGTGTCTAACAAGAATGCTTCCTTAAGGGCCTCGAAGGCTTGGCAGGCGGGAACAGGCCAATCCACCACGTTGGCCCCCTTTCGGGTGAGGGCAGTCAACGGGGCCACAATACGGGAATAGTTAGGAATAAAGTGACGGTAGAAATTGGAAAAGCCGAGGAAGCGTTGCAACGCTTTAAGGCCCCTCGGCCAGGGCCAATTCTTAATTGCCGCCACTTTCTCAGGATCCATTTGAAAGCCTGTTGCGGAGATTATGTAGCCCAGGAATGGCAGGGACGTCTTCTCGAAACTACATTTTTTAAGTTTCGCGTACAGACCATGCTCCCTAAGTATTTGGAGCACTTGACGGACATGCTGACGGTGTGAAGGCAGGTCCTGGGAGTAGACTAGCACATCGTCGAGGTAGACGATTACGCAGGTGTTCAGAAGGTCCCGTAACACCTCATTCATAAGGTGCTGGAACACCGCTGGAGCATTACATAAGCCGAAAGGCATCACAAGATACTCGTAATGCCCGTCTGGTATTAAAAGCGGTTTTCCACTCGTCTCCGGGACGAATTCTTACTAAGTTGTAAGCACCTCATAAGTCCAACTTTGTGAAAATCTTCGCTCACTGGAGCCTATCGAGGAGCTCCAGGATTAGCGGGAGCGGGTAATGGTCCCGCTTAGTAATGGAATTTAGGCCTCGATAGTCTATACACAGTCTCAGCGAGCCGTCCTTCTTGCTGACAAAGAAGAAGCCTGCCCCTGCAGGTGTCTTGGACGGGCGAATGAACCTCTTGGCCAGATTCTCTGAAATATACTCGGACATGGCCCGGGTTTCAGGTAATGATAAGGGATACACCCTTCCTCGGGGGGGCATAGTTCCAGGTAACAGGTCTATAGCGCAGTCATACGGATGATGCTGCGGAAGGATCTCCGCCTTGGTCTTGGAAAAAACGTCCGTAAAGTCCTCATAAGGTGCAGGAGGACCTAGGGCAGAGTGCATCAACGGAAGTGCGGGAACCCTAGGCACTTTCATACAGTTAGCTAGGCAGAAAGGGCTCCACTTGACAATCTGTAGAGTATCCCACTGAATCATGGGCTTCTGTAACCATGTGAATAACTATACAACCCTATACCTGTGTATGTTTCAACATCAATCTTTATTCATCATTTGATTCACTTTTTATAATTTAAGACCACAAACATTTAAAATTAAAACACTCATCACTCATACCACATTCATCCACAAGTTATAATATTGCACCTATCTCTAATACAATATTATACCTATTACTAACATATTAAAATACATACATATATTGCACATATTATTTATTATACAATAATTGTAAACATTACTCTTTATTCAAGCCTAACCTATTTGATCTATTATTCAAGTGACATTTATAACAAACAAACAACACCAGCACTATACAGGAGCACGGAGGTAAGGGTCTGGTCGCGGCGCTCGCGGCCAGAACCGCAACATCAGTGACGTCTTCACGGCGTCTGCCCCAGTGCCGCCCCGACTCCTCCCCTTCTAGTGCGGACGCCGCCCAGAACTCGCCCCGATCTAGGTATGCGCGCGAAAAGGGACTTTTCGCGTGCGATCCCTTTTGAAAATGGCCCCCTTAGTTAGAATTGTTTTGCTTTGGGAGGTTTACTATATTGTAATGGTAATTACGTTTATTCATGGCTTTTGAGGTGCCATTATACATTTCATAGGAGTTCCAAGTGACTTTTTTGCTGAGTTTTCTGGCTGGCACCACAGCAGTGCATGCAAATATAATATATATGTTGTAAGTGATATTTTGCCTCAGAATTCTATACTTGTGAATGTTCTTTTTCATGTAAAATTTTTACATGTGCATAATTAAATGTTGTGTGACTATAGAGACTGTGGGCTTGTGAGGGGGTGGTGGGGTGTGTGCAAGGCTATAAGGTTTCCTTTGACCATGGGTGTCAGTTTTTAAAAATATAGGTTTCTGGAGGGAGCTGGCCTTATTTGACTGGCCTGGGACAGAGACTGAATGAATCGGGGGAGGGGGGGCAGCACAGCAATTGTTCATACAAGGCGGCAACAAAGCTATTATCGGCCCTGGCCTGCTCCAGAGGGTGAGGAAGAGAAAGAGTTTCCTTTCTGTGGGAGAAGGAAGAAAGCATATTTCCTTTTCCAGGGAATATGGAGAAGGTTTCCTGTTGCAGGAGAGAAAGAGATTTCTGTTCTCATGGAGGTAATAAAGTGAGAGTGTCATGATCCTCGAAAGATGGATCCAATCTGGAATAGGGCTTTTATTTTTTTTCCATGTGATTGTATAAGTTAGAATCTGTTTGTGATTGCTGGAAGTCCTTCCCAATCAATGGAAGTTGAGATATGACTTATCTTTAGTTAATAAAATAGATGTCATCCCATGAGGAAGTAATAGCTTAACAATAGCATTGTTGAGACATTTATTTATTTTTTAAAAATGCACGTCTTGTGGATATGCGCAAGAGTGCTCTTTCCATTGCTGCTCCTACCTTATGGAACTTCCTCTCGGAACTGATAAGACTTCAATACTTTTTTCTTTAACCTTGCTTATATTTAAATGCTTGCAACTAAGGGCTTCATTATTCATAAGGCCTGTGGTATTTTATCATAAGTAGCCCTACCATCACTGAGTTAAGGATCTCTGTTTGACAGTATTTTGTTTTGTTTTTTTTAAATTTTCGTTTATTGTATTTGTGTGTGTAAATTTTGTACATTGCCTAGTTATTTAGGCAATTCAGAAATTTTAACAAAAGATAAAAGATAATACACAAATTTCGTACTTTTGTTGGTCCTGACATAATGTTTCAGCAGCTATATTCAGATTTCATTCCAAAAGCTGAACTTTATGTTTCATATAAATTCTAGTATATCCTCTCTTTAAAATTACCCATAGTCAGAGGATGAGAAAAGTGAAATCCTTCATTTTCTGAATCTAATCAGGATGATGTATGTTTATGCTACTATAAAGGAAGCAAGGAAACAGTCACTTTAGCAATATAAATAATAGAGAACTTTTCAAAAAGACACATTTGTACATAAACTGTTCACTGAGGAAAGAAGAACATGGGTCTGATACACTGAAGTGTTTTCCTTTAATCATCATATGGGAGAAGCCCTTTCAAATATCTGGCCCCAGATGTCTTAGTCCCTGGACATCCATGATTTTTGAGACCAAGAAAAAAGTCATACAACCAGCTAAATATTTAATCATACCCCAGGACATTTCTTTTGGTTTCTTAGCATCCGCTGGTCTTTGATTCTGTAATATTTTGTATTTTATCTATCTATTGTGTTAAATGTAGTCTTTTCATTTGTGTGTACAATTCTTGAGCAACAGCATTATAGGAAAACCTGTTTCTTATAGAAATTAGATGTTGTGTTTAGCTTCATCACCATCCACTACTCTGAAACCTTACCTTAACCCCCTTACTCTCTCGCTACTGAATTTAATGAAGGCACAAAAATGAGAAAGAGGCTACACTTTTATGGAAAACAACTTAAAACAAGTGTTTAGAAAACAATTTAAAAATATTAATTTAACATAACCTCTAATAAATTGTGCTATTTTGAAAGCCATACTTAGTTTTCCTTTAAGTCGATGAGTGTAATCTAGTGACATAAACTGGTAAAAACTGAGTAATTAATGGCACTGATAGCAAACTTTGACAGAATTTCCCTAGGCTTAGCCAAACCCAAATATTCACATGGTTATCCATTTTTCATCATCTCCATAAGGCACTACATCTGTTAGTTAAAAAATAAAGCTATCCTTATTGCACTCATTTTTGTTATGTGGACTACTTGGAAAATACAATCTGATTTATGTGTACCGTGTCATGAAAGGCAAGAATTTTAAAATATTATACTGGATTCAAATATAAAGTGGTTGTCATTGTGAGCATATCCACGTTCCTTTCACAATATCTTCCAGACAAAGTTAAGATAATATGCATGTCAAGATAATAGTCTCTTGCTTTGATACAATTTAATGCTTAACTACATTTTCCAGGTAAATGGCATTTCCACATTTACATTTCGGATTCTAGTATATTTTGCAGTAGTTGTTTGTCTCATGTCTCATGTCAGCATATAATTACTTTACATAATACGGTGAACATTTATATGGTTCTACAGAAAAACACATTAGATGAATGTATATTCCGTGATCTGTACATATTCGGGCAGCTTAAAGTCTGGTAAAACAGGGAAAACTCTCCTAATTCTCTCTCGCCTCCTTTCATCCCTCCAGTCAAATGTCAGTGTTTATTGCGTTCTGTCTCATTTCCAATTCATAATCTTTAAACTCAGACATTCATGCATGTGGCTTTCTCAGTATGCTATTTCTCCTCCTGACTCTGCTCTGTGTCTTGTCACACCAAACCCCCTTTTCGCCTTATTATTTGTAGAGTATGGCGGCAAAGAAGACACTTGAGGCAGCTTTCATCGCAGGCAGGAAGAGAAGGGGTGAGCCCTCACGAGGCTCTTCCTTTTATTGTACATTCATACAAAGGCAGATGATGTGTCATTACATGATTGGCTACTTTCCCATAGCAACAGACGAGTCCCTACACTATTGGCTTTGGCTCAGGGGGTGTGCACGGATCATCTCATTGGCTGCTGAAATCTATACTTCCTGACTTTGTCCTGCCTCTGACTAGGGAACACCCAGCCCCTCTTTCAGGCTAACAGGATTAATTATAAGCCAGAGAAATACATGAAGTCAGGTATCCTCTCCTTGGCAGAGACTTAAGCACAAGTGATGCTTTTATTCAGGCAAAGGTCAGGGAGAAGGGAAGTTAAGTGTTTAAACCCTGATGAAATGGCTTGCTGGCAAGCGCATATTTCCCACAATTATTCAAGACATTAACAGGTTTCCTATCTTTAGGAATCCCTTCTGCTGCCTTCATTCAGTTTGAGTGCTAGGCTCCTTAATCCCCTTTAAAGACTGGTCCTCTCTGCTGCTGGCCAACTCACCTAAGCTGGTTTAGGAAAATGGTTCTCAGTCCAGTCCTGGGGACATCTGTGTGCACTCTCTCCATCGTATGCAAATCTACTTCATGCATATTCATTAAGGATATGCTAAAATCCTGACTGGCAGTCCCCAGAACTGGGATAAGAATCACTGCCGTGGCTGGGGAGGATAACTTTAAAAAGAGGGTGCGGGTACCCATATGCTAGTATTTGATATTGTTCGTGCAAGTGCGGACATATTATACAAAATACGCCTCTTTGGGCATATGTGTGCACCTAACTTTAAGCACTTGCACGAGCATCTGGTAATCACGCATTTTCCTTAGCAAATGTTGGCTTTTACATGCACAGGTGAGGTAGTTTTATAACGTGCATGCATACAGGAAATGACCAATTTAACCAGTTCATCCACCAGTTTGTCCTGTTTATCTCTAGGTCATCTAGCATCGATGCACATGTTATAAAATCTGCTACCCACACGCACATGCACGCCCGAGTTTATTTCGGCACGCCCATGTGCCAGCAAGTGCCAAATCGTGCGCGTAATGGGGGGATTTTATAATACGCGAGCCGCGACCCGATAGGCCCTATTCCCAGTTCTCTCCCAGTCCTCTCCAATAAGGGAGTGGACTGGAAGGGAACTTCCTAAACCCCCTACCTAACCTGCCTCCTTTCTCCCCTACTAACCCCAACCCCTAAAACACCACTCATTTTTTTGGTTTTGTACTTAAGTTACCAGTAGTCCAGAACAGCAGCAACTTGCGCGGCCCGGTTAGCTCCTGGCGCACACTTCAGCGGGACAGTGCCTAATGGCATTGTCCTGGCCCACCCATGCCCTGCCAAGACCCCGCCTCCGGCCCGCCCCTTTTTCCAAAACCCTTTCTTCCGTGTGTACAGGCAGATATGTGCGTAGCTGCAGGCGTTTTAAAATCCCCGTGGCGCGCGCATCTCATCCACGCGCATATCTGCCCGTTTCCACGCATGCTGGTCTTATGAATTTCGGCCTTATTTTTTTTTAAATGTGTTGCAGAAATCACACAGTTTATAAAATCCCATATATCTCTGCCCCAAAAGTACACACACACGTTTCAGCATATGTACATTTTTTGCAGTAGTTGCTTTCTTTACCTATTTTATAAAATGTACATGCACATATTTCACACACAAAAAAATTGTAAAATGCACATATTTACCGCAGTTTATGCATAAAGGCAGGTATTTTATAAAGTATATGCATACTCTGCTTATGAAAATACGTGTGTGTGTATTTTTAATCACCAGTTCGCTGACATCTCCACCAGATCTCACTTTCATCAGTTCACCCTCACTCCCGGGGCTTGTGCGCGTCGCTGAGCCTATGCAAAATAGGCTCGGCGCGCGCAGGGACAGGTTTCGGGGTTACGCGCGTAAGTTACGTGCATAACCCTTTGAAAATCTGCCCCAATGCTTCTAGTACACGAATACTTTGGGCTTTTACAAAATACTGTAAGGTGAATTTGAAAAGCCTGGCAGACGCCAAAATTAGTGGGATGCGCAAAGAAGTTGGGCTTCTGCGAAACCACTGCCATTGTTGGGCTGTAAACTTATTTTCATTTTGCATTTTGCATTTTAATTGCTTGACAAAATTAAAAATTAAAAAAGAACTATCAGTGCAGCTGACAATGCTGTGGTTGAAGTAGGTGAGCAGTTAGACCAGGTGGCCCATTTTGTGAGTGTGCTCGCCAACTGGCTTACTGATAACTCTTACCTATCAGGTAAATCATTTTTTCTATAACATAAACTGATTTTTCTAAAAGAATCTCTTTATACTATTCATATGGCAAAACCTTTTCTTTAAATTGCATTTTAGTGTTCCCATTCCCTTTATTGCGTTTGTATCTTGTTTAATGGGATCTTAAATGGCTCTCATGTGTTGTTGTGATTCTACACTTTAACAAAAGAGTTTAACCAAAGCACCAATGTCGGCTTTGGGCTTGGAATCAATTCTGCCACTGCTGCCTGCAACACGTTTAAATGAAAAAAAAAAAGAGAGAAAAAAATAGAAAATAGAAGCACATGGAGAGATGGGTGGACTTTGCTTATCTATATGCGAGCACCAATATGATTAAAAGCTTGACAAATGATGATAAGGTGTGATTCTAATTCTTTGATGCCACTTTTTGATGCAGACATATAAGTAAATGGAACTGCTTTTCTAAAGTATAGAAAACTTTTCAACTGTTTTTTGGCATTTACATATGTGGACTGTGGAAATCTTCACTCCTGTCTTGATTTTCATTACATACATGGCAGCACAGAGTTCAATATTCATGGTTGTTTATTTCTCAGTGGTTAGCCACCAAGAGGATAACAAAGGGACTGATGTAATAAAAGTGCGCCAAAAGAGGGCGCTGAGTGTTCAGCGTCTGCTTTCCTAACGCGCGCCCAGGCACCTCTCCTGAGGATGGCATATTGGATGCATGTTGTGGGCACGCTAATCCCCTTATAGCATAAGGGGCTGTAGATGCGCCTCCAAACCGTGCGTCCAACTGCGGGTTAACCAGGGCGCTCGGCTGCGCACGCTGTTTTGCATCGGCCCCATAGTGATTCTGACATCAGAATTGAGCAGATGTGGCCTGGAAGGCATAGTATGATCCCTTCTGCAACCCAATCAACTTTTTTTCTGCAGCATGTCTTTTAGCAGTGTAGACTTTGGCCACTGCTGTTGCGTGCATATTGGAGTTTGAAATTCTGGTCAGTTTTTCAGAAACCCGTTGAGTGGGTATGATTACAGGGTGATTTTACTTGGTTATCTTGAGTCAAATTTTCAGACATACCTAAGCAGCTAGTTATGCTGAAAATTCACCTAAACCGATTTAGGACAGCTATTTATGCCACTGGATTTGAGTAGTTAAATTTAGCTGATGAGCACTGACAATATGTGTCTTACCTGCCCCCTCTGGCTAAATTTGTATACCTTGCAATTCTGTGCATACACATTGAGCTCGTTAGAAAGGGGAGGAATGTTTATCCAGTTAGATTTAACCTGCTAACTTCGGAAGGTAGCCAGATAAACCTTTTCAAAAGCCATCCTATAATGTCTGGAATTGTAGTAAACCAGCATTCTAGAGCAGATGACTCAAAGGATTGTTCCAGTGTTGCACCAGCATTCTCCCTGCTGAAAATAATGTGATATTTTCATTGATAAAACTGGAGCAACTTTTCCACTGGAGCAAAGGTGCTATAAGTTGTTGGCTTTTATATTTTTTCTTGTGTGTTTTTAGCACTAATGCATAGTAAAGGTATGCATGTTTCCATTTCAGCTCTCGAAACTATGACATTTACCTAGTCGGACATTCCACAGCATTTTGAAATGTTCCAGAGAAAGCGGAATTTAGATTTCCAATAAGTAGCATACTCCTCACGCAGTCAGTGGAACAACTAAAAGAGATGGCACAAACTGAGCTCTTTTAGTTCAGTTTTGCAGAGGAGGAGAATGAGTTTCAAGTAAGGAACTCTGGGGATGGCATAACCGGATAGTAATTCTGGCAATCTTATTAAAAGAAATTATTAGCTGACATGATGATTCAACCTACTGTTTCAAACAAGTCCACTAAATAAATAATTTGGGCTCTTAATTTATTTTCCAATCAAGTTAACTTCTCCTGAGACTTTTGCTTAATTAATTACTTCAGAGAAAAAAAAATAATCTGTGATTCTCAGAAGTGGACTGCAAAGGTTAAAATTTGTTTTCTAATTTAGTCACTTTAGAGACTAATGTTTCAGTGATTGTATTTACTGAATGGGTCCCATGCTAAAAGTAATGAAGGATATTTTTCTTTGCTGTTTTTTAAAGCATCCAAGTTTAATGAGCGTCTCTTACATTTTCTTAGTCACTGGGAAACAATTGCCAGAAGTGTTCTTTTATTTTTACATGCCAAAAAATAAAGCATAAATGTCCTTCAGTGATGGCTTAAAGGAATGCCACACTTTGTTTCTCAATGTGATTCCATCACGGAAATTCACTTTTAAAGGTACAGTCTCATTGTGTAGCTGTATGGTGCAGCTCCAGTAGAATGCAGACGTGATACTCCAGGGCCGGGGAGAGGGCTGTAACCAATGCAGACACTGCCTGCAAACTGAATAATGATGCTAAGAGGTTTAGGCTTTGGCCAGAGAGGGACCTTCAGTGACCAGGACAAGCCATCTAAAGTGGGAGAAAACTGAGGGAACAGGTGAAGCATCTCTTCATTTGATGATGGGCTTCTATACCTTTCAAAATTATGAGCCCGGTTATCACTCACAGGATAAATCATTTTGCAGACATAGTCAGGCTGGTAACTACAGGCCAGTCAGCCTCACCTCAGTGGTGGGAAAAGTAATGGCGTCTCTGCTGAAAGAAAGAATAGTGAACTATCTACAGTCGGGAGAATTGTTGGACCAGAGGCAGCATAGATTCACCAGACAAATCTGATTGACTTTTTTGATGGGTGACTAGGGAATTGGATCGAGGAAGAGCGCTCGATGTCATCTACTTGGATTTCAGCAAAACTTTTGATACAGTCCCGCACAGGAGGCTGGTGAATAAAATGAGAAGCTTAGGAGTGAGTGCCAAGATGGTGGCCTGGATTGCAAACTGGTTGACGGACATACGACAATGTGTGATGATAAATGGAACTTACTCTGAAGAGAGAGCAGTGTTAAGCGGAGTGCCACAAGGATCGGTGTTGGGACTGGTCCTGTTCAATATCTATGTGAGCGAAATAGCGGATGAGATAGAAGGTAAGGTTTGTCTGTTTGCGGACGACACTAAGATCTGCAACAGAGTGGACAGGCCGGAAGGAGTGGAGAGAATGAGACGGGATTTAAGGAAGCTAGAAGAGTGGTCGAAGATATGGCAGCTGAGATTCAATGTCAAGAAGTGCAGAGTCATACATATGGGGTGTGGAAATCCGAAAGAACTGTATTCAATGGGGGATGAAGGGCTGATGTGCATGGAGCAGGAGAGAGACCTTGGGGTGATAGTGTCTAACGATCTGAAGTCGGCGAAACAATGTGACAAGGTGAAAGCTAAAGCCAGAAGAATGCTGGACTGCATAGAGAGAGGAATATCGAGTAAGAAAAGAGAAGTGATTATCCCCTTGTACAGGTGCTTGGTGAGGCCTCACCTGGAGTACTGTGCTCAGTCCTGGAGACCGTATCTCCGAAGGGACAGGGACAGGATGGAGGCAGTCCAGAGAAGGGCAACCAAAAAGGTAGATGGTCTTCATCGAATGACTTATGAGGAGAGATTGAAGAATCTAAATATGTACACCCTGGAAGAAAGGAGGAGCAGAGGTGATATGATATAGTCTTTCAGATACTTGAAAGGTTTTAATGATCCAAAGATAATGACAAACCTTTTCCATTGAAAAAAATCAGCAGGACCAGGGGTCACGATTTGAAGCTCCAGGGAGGAAGACTCAGAACCAATGTTAGGAAATATTTCTTCACGGAGAGGGTGGTGGATGCCTGGAATGCCCTTCCGGAGGAATGGTGAAGACCAAAACTGTGAAGGACTTCAAAGGGGTGTGGGATAAACACTGTGGATCCATAAAGTCTAGAGGATGTGAATGAAGAGAGGGTGGCTCGCGGGAATGACGGCTACTACCTGGAGATAAAACCCTTATTCAATAAACATACACACGGTTAATGCGACTCCAACATTGCTCTAAGCTTCAACAGCAAGAAGAAATGTGGAAAAAAGGATTTGCATTCACAAAAAAGCGGGGAGTAGCTTGCTTGTTACAGCGGTTACTACCCCAAACCAAATAAGCCTGATACTTCACTTTCAATGCATATCCAGCGTACCTCTCTGCTTCAACAGCAGGGGGAAATGAAGAAAAGGGATCTATATACAGACAACAACCAACAAAGACTGAATTATATAGTCTGGGTAGACAAATAATCATGGGTGTAGCTTGCTTGTTTCAGTGATTACTACCCCGAATCAATTAAGCCTGATACTTCACTTGAAATACATATGCAGCACAGTTCACTGCTTCAACGGCAGGGGGGGGATGAAGAAAAGTGGATTTATAGTCAGACAACCAACATGGACTGAATTGCACAGGCTGGGTAAACAAATAAGCGTGGGAGTAGCTTGCTTATTGCGGCGGTTACTACCCCTAACTAATTAAGCTAGATATTTCACTTAGATGCAGTTCCAACACTGCTCTCTACATTAATGGCGGGGGTGGAAGGGAAATAGAACCAAAAGGTTACTAAGGGCCAAGAGTAACAGATAAGTATGAGAAAAAAACAAGTGTGAAAGCTTGCTGGGCAGACTGGATGGGCTGTTTGGTCTTCTTCTGCCATCATTTCTATGTTTCTATGTTTAGGGATTCAAAAAATCCACCATGAATTACACACCAGAGTAGAAATGCACTCACCACATATTGTACTCTTGGTCCCTTCCACACTTCCCTCCCATCACCCGAGGCTGTTGCTGGCTTTTTTGCTGCCCTGTGTGAATAGTTACTGTGCTGCCCCCACCTCATTCTGTTTTTTTTTCATCTTTAATTTGTATTTTTTTTTTCAAGTTGGGCCAGTGCAAGGGTATTAGGCATCCTAAGTGAACTTTACAGCTTGGTGACTAGCCCGCCCCCATCATGGCCCTCTCCACCCAAAATTTAAAATTATGCATTTATAATAAAAATGTTACGTGAAAAAGGATACTTAGACCTTTGAGGTAAAAATATCACAACAGAATATATATATTTATATGCCCTGCTATTGTGTCAACCAGCAAACCCTGCAAAAAGACCCCCCCCCAAAAAAAAAAACCCCTACTTGGAACACATAAGGTATTAGTCCTATTGTAGCACATGTTGGGTGTTGGCTTGGTGCTCAGAAATTGCACTATAGTAAATCACCCATCCCAAAACAGCATTAACTACTAGCCCTTAAACAACCGTACCTATAAAAAGGCGACCCTTCAAATATTATACCAGGTCCTAAAATGCTAATACACCTCCTATTAGGAAAACAGAGGAAGCCAAGTTGCTACAGATCCCTACATATGTTAGCAGAATACTTCACCTCAGTAACACATGCAGAACACAGGCAGATCCTCACCAAATACAGAATAAAGTGACCATAAAGTATAAATGGAAATGAGCAGACATAAACTGAACTGGAAACTGCAACAAGTCAGACTCTGTATTGAGTGCAAGTGTTGCGCTGGAGTTAGACCCTTGGCCTGGTGCAGGATTGGTACAGCCCTCCGGTTGAACCTGGAGAGTGCCTGCCACCAGGAGGCGGAGCACAGGAGGAGACAGAGGCTAGCTGGAGTTTCACCAATAGCAACCCGGGGTTCCTTCAGGTTGAGCCCTTGGTTACCCGGGCCGCCTGGTCTTAGGTGGGCTCGCAGGATCTCCTAGAGAGGAAGTGTAGAGGAGTGCCCACCATGAACAAGGGTGCACGGTCGAGGTCAACACCAGAATGTCTAGTGGTCACAGGAGGCCAGAACAGAGAGTCCGAATGAATAGCGAGGATCAAGGCCAGAGTAGATGATCAGAAGGGTCAGCAGAAGCAAGGGTCAGTACCTGAGGTCAATCCAGAAGTAGTCAGTGTCCAGGCAGAGGTCTGTTCCAGGTAGTGGTCAAGAATGGTCAGTGTCCAGGCAGAGATCAGTTCCAGGCAGCGGCCAAGAATGGTCAGTGTTCAGGCAGAGGTCAGGTCCAGGCAGCGATCAAGAATAGTCAGGAGCAAGCAATGGTCAGTACCGTGAGATCAGTCCAAAGGGTACTACCAAGGATGGAGAGACAAAGGAACAGGAGACGCTGGAACCGGAGACACAGGAGACGCTGGAACAGGAGACACTGGAACAAGAGACGCTGGAAGGCAAACTAGACACACCAGAGTGTACGAGCCGATTGCCAAAGCAATGAGCTAGGGCTAGAGCCGCTGGTTATATATCCTGCTCATGTGACATCAGACTCGGGCGCCACCCTAGGTTTTCCCATGCTGGGCCCTTTAAGTGGAGGAGAGCTCCGTGCACCCATGCTAGGGGGGCGGGGCCAACACCGAGGAGGATGCCGAGCCTCGGCATGAGGAGAGCAGCGAGGAAGAAGGCTGTGAGGGAGCCAGGGACACCCGTGAATGCCACTGCCAAGCAGTGCAGGGACTCAGGGCAGAGCAGGTGAGCAGGACCAGCCGCGGAGCGGACGCGGCCAGGAAGTGCAACAGCAACAATAGAAAAACAGAAATATCACAACTCCTCAGAAAACATCAAACAATAAATCAAGAAATATAAAGCATCAATCATAATAGTAAAACCATATTAATAAAAAGAATAAATATTTCTAAACCTCTGACGAACAGAATAGCATCCAATAATTAAAAACTCATATTTTTTACATCAAACAACACCCAATTAAAATCAATAAGGATAAAAAAAATTGCTCACTGTCCATACCTGGAAACTTTTGACTTGTCACCCTGAGATTGTTGTGGATTAGTGAGAGGGGAAGAGAGGTGTACAAACTTTCACTTCTCTCAAACTCACACATGCTTACACCTACACATATACTCCATCTTTGTCAGTACACATGCTAACATACACATAGTAGTAGTCCCTTTCTAGCAGGCAAGCAGGACATGATCCCCCTTCGACCACGGGGCTTCCTTTAGTTGGGCCATTGGATGGGATAGGATCCCCTGACTGCCTCCTTCATTTGCACTGCCGGGCTGGATGCAATCCTCTGGCAGCCTCAGGGCCTTCTCCATTTGGGCCGCCGAGAGGGATGGGATCCCCCGGCATCCAAAGGACCTATTCTTGGCTAGACAGGACAGTGTCTCCCTTTGTTCCACCTGTCCTACACAAACACACACACCCCAGCTTTTCACACTCCTCCATTGTCACTCACTTTCTGCAGCTCTCATTCCTCCTTCCCTCACCTCACCTCACCTCAATTCACCTCTTGCATCCCTGCATCCTCTTGCATCCTCTTGCATCCCTACTATGTTCTTCTTTTCCATACCTCATTGGGGCAGAAGATAATCTTCTATTTCTACAAACATTTGGGCCGATTCAGTAAAAACTCGGGAGAGTGGGCAAACGCCCGCTCTCCCGGCGCACGCAATTCAGGATCTTAATTTATTTAAATTAGGCCTGGCAGTAAAAAGAGGCACTAGGGCCACTAGCGCGTCCCTAGCGCCTCTTTTTTGATGGAAGCAGCGGCTGTCAGTGGGTTTGACAGCCGACGCTCAATTTTGCCGGCATCAGTTCTCGAGCCCACTTACAGCCACGGGCTCGGAAACCGGACACCGGCAAAATTGAGCGTCCGGGTCGACATTTTTTTTTTTTTAAATTGTTTACTTTTTTAAACATTCGGGACCTCCGACTTAATATCACCATGATATTAAGTCGGAGGGCGCACAGAAAAGCAGTTTTACTGCTTTTCTGTGCACTTTCCCGGTGCCCGGAGAAATTAGTGCCTACCTTTGGGTAGGCGCTAATTTCTGAAAACAAAATGTGCAGCTTGGCTGCACATTTTGCTTACTGAATCGCGCGGGAATACCTAATAGGGCCATCAACATGCATTTGCATGTTGCGGGCGCTATTAGGTTCGGGGGGGGGGGGGGGTTGGACGCGCGTTTTGGACGCACTATTACCCGCACATTTTGCTTTCAGAAATTAGCGCCTACCCAAAGGGGTACTGAATAAGGGGTAAAGCTAGCGCGTCCAAAACTCGCATCCAACCCGCCCGAACCTAATAGCGCCTGCGACATGCAAATGCATGTTGATGGCCCTATTAGGTATTCCCGCACAATTTAGTAAGCAAAATGTGCAGCCAAGCCACACATTTTGCTTTCAGAAATTAGCGCCTACCCAAAGGTAGGCGCTAATTTCTCCGGGTACTGGGAAAGTGCACAGAAAAGTTTTGGACGTGCTATTACCCCTTACTGAATAAGGGGTAAAGCTAGAGCGTCCAAAACGCACGTCCAAATGCTGGCTAACAGTGCGCTCCGTCGGAGCGTACTGTACTTTATCGGCCCGTCTGATTGGTGTAAAAAAGACCACCTTTTTCCAGCCCCATGCAAATTTGCCTGCAAGCCATGTTCCCTGTAAGCAGAGCAAGTGTACACACATGCACACAGGTTTTGAAACAAGCGCACACAGGAAAACAGTGCGTAGAAGAAAAGGAAACTAGATTAATGTTCCAATGAACACTGCCCACAGATTTGTACACTACGTTGCACGCAAGAACTTTTTTGTGCACACAGCCCACAAAATATTGCAGGGCACATTTCCTGCCAGCCACAAAAATCCAGGCGAGTAGATTTTCAAAACTCTATATATAGCTCTAGGGAGTGAACTTAAAATGGAAAAGGCAAACAGGATTGTTTACATGGTTTAATCTGAATCTTCCTAAGTACAGCCAATTACAAGTTAGCTTAGAAAACTGAAGGGAAAAAGAGGGAGATTGTGTGAGGGTGGGAAGGAGGAGCTGTTCCAACCCAAAGGAGAAAATTAGATCGACATGGTTACATTCCAGGGAAGGATGGTATTCCTGTCTTAGGAAAAAAAATATTAAAAACTATATTTTTCTAAGCATTGTTGGTTAGAGAAAAGCCACTTGTGCAGGCACAAATAATATTTCTGTCATTCAGCAAAGCATGGAGCAGTTATACTAAGTGTAATCAAATCATTAACAGACAGAGCATTGGCCATATGTTCAGAAATGTTTGCAGTTTATATCCCTTCCTACATGAATTGCTATTCATTTGGATTTTTTCTTTATCACATAAGACTTACCTTTCGAAAACCATCAAAGTACTATTTAATGAGTGTCAGAATGTCTGCTTTTGTGGCAGATCCAAAATGGCAGCTAGAAGAGAGGATATGTGACAACACTGAGCTCACTTTTAATGTTGCGCCTTCCAGTTTCCTTACCTTTTTGACTTGAATAAATGAAAAGGGGAGAATGAGGAGGCATGCCTCATGGTCTCCAGCAGCAACCCCGCAGCAGCTTTGTCATTTGCTGTAATCATCTGGTGTTTCTGTTGAGGGTGAGGCAGGAGGAACAGCGTCCCTGCTGGAACGTGAGACATTGGTTAGCCTAGATGATAGAGCAACTCCTCCAGTTCCTGCCTTTGCCATTAGTGGCAGCACTGGGAGTCCACCTTCTGGGTTTGTTTCTAGCAGGAAAGGGCTCTGTCCAAGGGAGTTGCAACAACTGAATCACAGAGCAATGGACCTGGACAATTGAGGCATACTCTGGCAATGTCGACAGTGAATCCGGAAAAGGAGAGGCTGTCTTGAGGGTCTGCTGAAGTTCTATCAGAGAACTTGATGCAATGCTCATCCACTAGGATGGGGATAGGCATGCTGATAGCCCAACTTTAAAAACTGCAGTCGCCAATTTAAGAATTAGGCCTCAACTAGAGAAACATGCTATGTTAACTTTGGAAAGCATTTACAAAAGAACGTAAGATATGCCATACTGGGTCAGACCAAGGGTCCATCAAGCCCAGTATCCTGTCTCCAAAAGTGGCCAATCCAAGTCACAAATAATTGGCAAGTACCCAAATATTAAATAGATCCCATGCTACTAATGCTCGCAACAAGCAGTGGCTATTCCCTCCAGAAAAGTATCTAAACCTTTTTTAAACCCAGCTACACTAGCTCCCTTAACCTCTTCCTCTGGCAATGAATTCCAGAGCTTAATTGTGTGTTGAATGAAGAGAATTTTCACAGCTCTCACAGGCTTGGAACAAACTGTTTCTTCAATGGCAGTGTTATCTGTGGAGATGTATTCTCGCTGCCAAGAATAAGAGAGAGGTTATGAGAATATCAGATGCAAATTATGGAAACTGAAGAGAATGTACAAAAGTTGGGCTCTACGCAGGCCATGCTGTTACAGGATAAAAATATAGTATACTAGAGATTGGAGAATTTTGAAAATATGTCCATATCTTTGAATCTGGGTTTTTTTTAATTTCCAGTTGTTCCCTTAACAACTCCATTGGATCTGCTTGAACAATATTTTACTGGAATTGTGGGAATCACAGGAGATGCCCTACTTCCTATTAGTAAAGACTTTTTCTTGACATCAGGGATAAGGGAAGGAAATCAAAGTGGGAATATGCAAGGCAAGTGATATCTCTTGCTGGTTTGGACATGACAGATAATCTAAAAGAGTCCAAGGAGGATAAGGTGACCAAGCATGTCAGTATGTTGGTATCTTTGGTTTTTTTCCAAGGATAGAGATTCAGTATTGCACCTGTTTTTTTCAGGAAGCATCACACTTTATTCAACGGTCAGAGGATCTGGATATTTCCTGATGTATGTAAATCTACCCAAATACATAGGGATACATTTTTAGAGAAGCAAAAGGAAGCTGTCACCTTGGGCACAAAAATGTTTTTTAGATTTCCTTGTAAATGTGTTTTGTTTCTAGGGGAGGTGCATTATATATTCTGTGAGCCTTCTCAATCATGGGGTTATACTGAAAAGCTAGTCAGCTAGTTAAGTTAGCCAGATAAGGTTATCTGGCTAATTTTGCAGCTATTTGTTTGCGGCATGGCCCTGCCACTGAATATACCTGGATAACTTGAAAGTTAGCTGGATAAGTATATCCAGCTAAATTTAGACCTGTTCAACAGCAATCCTAACTTATCCATTTAACTTAGCTGATAAGCATGAATTAACCAAATAAGTAGCTCCTCCCCATTACACCCTGTCCCTCTCAGCACTTAGGGGGTCATTTATCAAAGTGCTATATGGTGTTTTCGCATGCAAAAAATGCCTTTAACGCATGTGAAAGCACTATAATGTTTGGTGCGATGCAAATGAGAAGACTCACAGTTTTATGAAGCCAAATTGCATGGCTTTAACCTACACCTTTTTTTTGCACATGCCATTAAGCTCCTGGAAAGCCAGCCTAGCTTGATGGACTCTCTACCTGGGTAACATCAAGCTAGTTTCAGAGAACATTGCACAAATCTCATCTTTGGGTGAGTGTCCTCACTCCGAAGGTCATCAAATCTTCACAAGAGAGCACTGTTCTGTTCGTACATCTCACTTTGAATAATCAAAGTGGCCCCTAACCCCTACACTAATACCTAAACCTCATCTCGAGTTACCACGTGGGCCTCCCATAGAGATACAAATACCTACCTAGTGTGAGGGCATTATGGCTAGTCTCTCTCTCTCTCTCTCTCTCTCCCTCTTGCATGTAGGCAATATATCAATTCTGGCACTTATTGCAAAGCATGAAAAAGTTGATAGTGCTTCACATAGGCATTATTGCAATAAACTGCCTGTTATCATAAAACACACCCTTTTTCCTATCACATGCAATATTTAGTGCATTTTGATAAATCCAGGCCTTAGCTGGCTAACTGTTTAGCCAGAAAAGCAGAAATCAGCTAAGTGGCAACTTCTGAATGGAGCAGGATATTCAGATGTTGCTACTTAGCCAGAAAAGGCCCTATGGGGGTCATTTTCAAAAGCGATCACACGCGAAAAGGGATTTGTCGCAGGCCCGCCCCCTGTAGCCGCCGGATTTTCTAAGGTCTGCGACTATGTATTTAGCTAAGTGGTGCTAGATATCGACCACTGTGATTAAATGTGGACTCTAAATAGCCAGTTTAAGAGAGGATTATGTTAGTATCATTGTTTAATGGTTAGAAAGTTATGGATAAGTTCTGCTCTGTGAAGTATACTGGGTTTATTGTAAAATCTCCTCATTTACAGAGGTGTTCATATATTTTCTTTTTGACAGTGCTCCTTGATATTTCTTTGGATCTCCCTCTCATTTTTGGTCTAATCTTAATTATAAAGTTATTGGATTGAATTTGTTTCTTTTTTTACTTATATAATTTTTTTCCACCTTTATATACCTGTTTCTCAGATAAATTGAAAAGAGTTGAAAAAAAAACCATAAACATTTTGCAGCTTCTTGTAAACTGTCCATTGGAAATGACAGACTTTGTATAAAAATGAGACACTGAATGCTTCTGTTTTGTGACTCGAGTTCATATCCGCTTACTACTTAAGTTCAATTTTTGTACATTCTTTGAATAGAGATAATAATCAGACAATTAGCTGAGAGTAGCAGATGACAACTCTAGTGTTGTCTGATGAGATCCACTCCAGAAAGAACATACCAAGGTCTTTCAATTACTTTTACTTCCTGCTGTAACGTAATCACATGTGCCAGTGAATGAATGTAACCAAGAGATTGAGCATGCTGGAGCTAAAGTTACAAAGCTGATAACAAAACATCTGCAGATCTCATTCTCAGTGATTTTTTTTTTTTTTTTTTTTTGCTATTTGAGAAATAGTTTAAGCCAGGGATGTCAAACTCAATCCTGGAGGGCCACAAATCAGTCAGGTTTTCGGGATGTCCCTAATGAATATGCGTGAGATAGATATGCATGAGTATTTTCTAAGGATAGCCTGAAACCTAGACTAGCTTGGGGCGCTCCAGGATTTGCAGTTTGCTTTAAAATATAGCAACAATTCAGTAGTGGAGCGTCTTCCTTGCAAATGTGGTTTGCATCTGCTCTAGGAGATACTCTTGTGTTAGTTTGCTTAAAGAACCACCCTTTTCAAAAACATGACTGTGATATTTTTCCTAAGCAACTGCACCCGCAGCTGCCCATTACAGTCTGAGTGCTGCAAACAAGCTTTTGCTTTTACTTTGGCATGCTCATTTGTTTTATTTGTGCTTCTGAGTACAGAATTATTGATATTTTAGATATTTGTTGGAGTCCTTTGAGGCAATGCAATTTTACGTGATTTTACTGACAGTCTTTCATGGTTGAAAATAAATAAAATTAATAAACCCTTGAAAGTGAGGCTTTTCTGTGATTCAACTAAAGATGGTCAAAGAAAATGATAACAGGAAAATCTATTAGGTCCACCCAGTCTGCCCATTTGTGCCTGCCTACTTTGCTTGTCACAAGCCTTCCTGGATCTGTTATCTTCTCTCTTCCTCCACTATTAAGGTCACTTTTTGTCTATCCAGTGATTAATTCTGCCACGGTTTTGGCTTCTATAACCTCTGTTCAAAGTTTGTTCCAGCTGTCCAGAATCCTCTCAGTGAAAAAGCCTTCCTTCCTTCCTTCAGATTCATATAATGAGCCCTTTTCCTTGAACTTTTTATTCTAGGATAATGCTTCCATCTGGTACTTTATTGAAGTCTGCTATTTGAATGTTTGCATCATATCTCCCTTCTTTCGTCTAGAGCAAGGGTGACCAATTCCAGTCCTCAAGAGCCACAAACAGGCCTGGTTTTCAGGATATCCACACTGAATGTGCATGAGATAGATTTGGATACAGTGGAGGTTATGTTTCACAGTTATCCAGGTAGGTATTTCTGGATAACTTTATTCGAGGATATTCAGCAGGACACTGACTATCCCTGATAACTTACCCAGTTAACTTTAGCCAGATAGGTTATCCGTTTTTTTGAAAATTGACCTCACGTACATGTTTATTTCTTGTTTTCTTTCATTCGGTTACTGTTTATATTTCCATCACTTCTACTGGGAGGCTGTTCAATGCATTTACCACCCTCTCCATGAAGAAATATTTTTTATTGCTATTTCCAAAGTCTGTTCCCTTCCAGCCTCATATCATGACCTCTTGTTCTAGAATTTCCTTTCCACTGAAAAAAAGGTTTGCTTCTTGTGCATTTGAGGTATTTGAATGTGTCTCTCATATACTCCCCATCTCTCCTCTCACCTAAGATATACATGTTTAAGTCCTCAAGTCTCATCTCATAAGAATTTTGGTGCAGATCCTGCATCATTTTGGTAGCCCTTCCCCAGATCACTTCCTCTCTGTTTGGCTTTCAGAAATGAACACAATGTTCCAGGTGAGGTCACACCAATATCTTGGACAGAAGCATTACCTCCACTTTTCTACTGTTGTTGTAACCCATGGGTGCTAAGAGCATGGTACGCCAGTGTCCCCTAGTGGCAAGTTTTAGTTGTTGTTTTTTTTTTTTGCTGCTATAAAAGGCCATGCTCCATTTTTTTTCGGGGGGGTGGGGGTGTCCCTCCATGGAGGTAGAAGAGCAAGCCATATAAGATCTTCTAGCATGCTGCTTTAAGAGAACCCAGCTTCCTGTAGAGCAATCCGGAGGCTCCAGGAAGGATAATGCCAGCTGTTATTCTGGGATTCCACCTAGGCAAGGCTTGGACAAATCCTCAGTGCATGAGTACCTTAGGCATACCTGGGAACTTTTGAATCCTGCTCACCCTGAGATTTCTCAGGGTAAGCATATATTCATAATCATTGCTTTAATCACCAATTCATCACTATTATTCAATTCACTATCATTCAATCAATATAATCAGTATCAATATTTATTTATTTTATTTATTTATTTAAAAACTTTTCTATACTGTTGCTAAGTTTAAATACCATCGCAACGGTTTACATGTAGGTAAGTGTACTATAGTACATTCTAACAAGTGCCGTCAAAGGTTCGGTTACAATATATCATTAGACATAGTTATTTAGCATAGTAGTTCATGACCAATTGTACCAAGGTACTTACATGGGTAGTTTTATCACACATAGTTTTATAGTTAAGCTTATTGTGGTGTAGAGTTCAGAGATTAATCTACTGTAAAGTTCTAAGTACCCTGGGTCAGTGCCTTTCTGTCTTTTCCTGATTTAATATTAATCATCAATTCATCAAGCAGACCAATGAAACCCTGCCCAACTCACCCACCCTGAAGTTGAAATTGTGCTCTTACTGTGGTGTACATAGTCATTGTGTTTACCTTTATTAGTTCTCTCTCTCTCTCCCTCTCCCCCCCCAGTGTGACAGTTGTGGAAATAGCAGTGCCCTGGAGATTTTAGCGTCCTGCCTGGAGACCTGGACATTTCTCTAAGTTTCAGAGTGTCCAGGCTAAATCCCAGGTATGACTATAGGGTTACAACAGTTCCGCTGTTAGTGAATTCTCTAAGCAGCATTGTCTGATATGGGACTGAATAAATTGTGTCGGGCAAGATTGTCACCTATTGATGTGCTGACAATTTGGCGTTGCTTTGAGTGTATTCAGCTACCTTATGTCTGGAACCTGCATTCTCTGTGTATTAAGTGTGTCAGGAAATAAACTAGAGAGTGAGTCCCAATGTTTTATTTGGAGCTGCCTGAGTGCATGGAGGATGGAGAGGCTGGACAGAGAGTGAAGCCAAAACCTACCCCCTGTGAAATACTGGACAGTGTGCTGGCAGGTTACATCAGGCATCCAAGAATTCCTCTGGCTCTGGCCATTGCCTTGTTTCACTCAGGACCAGCCCTGTGGGGTGGGGCGACCACTGAGGGACTTGACTGTCAGCTATTTCCGTCAGACTGGCCGGCATGCCACTCGCCAGCAGCAAATCCTTTCTTTCTGTGTCATAGGCCCATGGTCATGGCGGCCTGTTCCCATTCCCACCTCAGCCCTCCCCCTTCCCTTCTGTCGGCTTCTCTTCAAAGCCTGAACAGTTCAGATCTCCATAGTCTCATGGACCCCACGCATTCAGACTTCATACTGGAGCTGGAAGAGGAAGCGGCAGATGCGGGTGAGAAGCATTGCTCTCCTCCTGCCAGCAGGAGAGGAGAAGGATCCTGCCAGGGGAATGGAGGAAGAGAGAAAGGCATGAGTGGGAAGGAAGGGGCCCCCAAACTCCCCTATTTTCTGCCCTAGTGCACTGTTTCACTACCTTATTTATTTATTTATTTATTAATTATTTTTTATTTTTCTATACCGAAGTTCCTGTACGAATACAGATCACACCGGTTTACATGATAACAAAAAAATTTGCTTAGGAGCGTTACATATAACAAATAACATAAAACAGAGAGCAACATAACTAAGGTGGCATCCAAATATGAAAAGGTCTTCAGAATTGATCACCCCCAAGGTCTTTCTCCTGCGCAGTGCACAAGTGCGTATCTGTATCTCCCCTTCCCCACCAGTCATGTCGTGCTTCTTTGGCTTTCTACACCCTAGATTTTGACTGCATTGTATGGCATTAAGTTTTAACTACCAAGAGCTTGCACAGTCCATGCACTTTCTTAGATCTCTCCTCGCATTGGGGCCGATGCAATATAACTCGTGGAAAGCGGGCGCTGAAAAGTCAGCGCCCGCTTTCCTAACGTGCGCATGGTGTCCACAAGAGGGGGGGGCACCATGCAATATCCAAATTAGGGGATCGCGCTAGCAAGGAGGTGGCCATTTTCATTACTGGCAGATGGCCGGTTATGAAAACAGAGGCCGAGGTTACCGACGTCTGTCTTCATAACTCGGCGGTCTGCCGAGTTTGGTTTTTTTTTTTAATTTTTTACTTAAAAAAAGAAGTACAGAAAAGCAGTTTTTTCTGCTTTTCTGTACTTCTTTTACCTGCACTCAGCTATCATTGCCTGCGTCTGAGACGCACATTTATTTTTTTGCAGGCGGAGTAAATGAGTAATAGGCTCATTCACATGCATTTCCATGTGATGCGCACTATTACATTCAATCCACGTCCGACGCGGGTTAAATAGGTGCTAATCCCCCTATTGCATTAGGGGATGGATTAGCGCCTATTTAACCCGTGTCAGAGTGCAGGTTATACAGTGCACTCGGCTGAATGCACTGTATTGCATCGGCCCCATTATGTCTCAGCCTTCACCTATACCTGTGCCTATCTGGAATTGTTGGATTCCTTTTACAATGGCCGATCCTTGTTTATCTGTTAAATTTGTGCCCTTTACTGACTGAACATAATAGCTCCTCACTTCATAAATTATATTTACCTTTCCCTGCCATCCCCAGGGTATACCATTTTATTGTTCACTCATATTGAAACTAAAATAATTAGCATTTGCATTAATTTGTGCAGTTGATTTTTAAATTACCTCAGTACTCTGATACAAGGGCATTTGTTCCCTCACATGACAGTATATCAGCTTTGTCCATGGATGCTGATCTTTATGGACATTGCTGTGTGTATAAATTTGCTGCAGAGATAATTTTGGTGGTATTTATTGTGACTGCTTAGCATTGTGGGCTCTCGAATTTACCTCACTTCCAGTCCTCAAGGACTGCAAACAGGTTGGGTTTTCAGGATGTCCCTAATAAATAAGCATGGTGGATATGCATGAACACAGCCCCACAGGGCTGGTCCTGAGTGAAACAAGGCAATGGCCAGAGCCAGAGGAATTCTTGGATGCCTGATGTAACCTGCCAGCACACTGTCCAGTATTTCACAGGGGGGTAGGTTTTGGCTTTACTCTCTGTCCAGCCTCTCCATCCTCCATGCACTCAGGCAGCTCCAAATAAAACATTGGGACTCACTCTCTAGTTTATTTCCTGACACACTTAATACACAGAGAATGCAGGTTCCAGACATAAGGTAGCTGAATACACTCAAAGCAACGCCAAATTGTATATATGCATTTTCTTTAGAGATATCCTAAAAACCTGACCCATTTACTGCCCTAGAGAATTGGAAGTGAATACCATTGCTGTAATAGAAGCTACCAAAATAGCCATAATTGCAGTCCTCATGCAGCTCAGTTTTGCCTGATGATACAGAACCTACATTTTATGTCTGGAAGTTGAATCCTTTTAGTCCTTTACATTTTTTAATTCTTCTACTTTTAATTTGCTGGAGAGTGAAGTTTCAGACTAGTAGTAATGTGGAAAAATTATGATGCTACAGTCCATTGTACAATATGACATGCAGCTTCGTCAATTATATAGGTGACATCATGAAATAGAAATCCTACCTATATAATATGGTACAGTACGATCAGAAAAAAAACAAAACAGGTACAAATGTCTGCAATTACTTTATACCCAAAGCAAATTTCAAACTGAAAGTATGTGATTAACTTTGAAAACTGATGTAAAGTCCGTGAGTAAAACATACCCACGTACTGTGTTCCAATGCAGTGGGCAAAAACTATGGAAGCAATACTAAAGAACAATATAGGGCAGCACCTTGAAATAAATAGATTACAGGATGCCAGGCAAAGTGACTTCAAAAAGCAAAATTCCCATTAGAAAAGCTTGAATGAGTTCTTAATGAGACCTATGCTTTTTTGAATTCAGATACTGTTTTTCTTTCTACCACATCCACTGGAGCTTGTTCCATGCATCCACCAACCTCTCTAAAGAACTATTTCCTAAGATTACTCCTGAGTGTACCCCTTTTCAACCTCATCGCATGACCCCTCGTTCTAGACCAGCGGTTCTCAACCTGGGGGTCGCGACCCCGGCGGGGGTCGAACGACCAAAACACAGGGGTCGCCTGTGTTTTGGTCGTTCGACCAAAACTGGTCTGCGGACCGACCCCAACAGCCCGGTCCGCAGACCAGTACCGGGCCGTTGGGGTTTTTTGCCGGGCCGCGGCTGCTGCGGGGAGGCGGGGCGAAGCTGGAGACCTGCCTCCTCCAACCCCAAAAGGGAGCGCGTCTATGTCACTGGGACCGACCGCTGCTATTGGTCGGTCTCAGTGACATAGTGAGGGCAAAGGGCCGCCAGCGCCATTTTGATTACTGGCAGCCGACGGCCCTCGCCCAGTAGATCGTTCCCAGACCGCTCGTGGACCCCCGCTGGACCACCAGGGACGTTTGGCAGGTCTTGGGGGGGTCAGGAGGGTGGGGGGTTACGGTAAATTAAGTTGGCAGGTCTTGGTGGGGGGGTCAGGAGGGTGGGGGGTGCGGTAAATTAAGTCGGCAGGTCTTGGGGGAGTCAGGAGGGTGGGGGTTGTTAATTTAAAGTGTGGGATGGGGGTTTTTTTTGGGGGGGGAGGGGTTCCCAGAGAAAAAAGTTTTCTGATCTGGGGAGTGGACCGAAATGGCCCTCCCCAGACCCGAAAACAAAATGGGGAGAAAAAAAAAAGCTATGCACTCCCCTAATTTGCTCCATAAGACGCCCAGACGCAGAGCCGGTTTCGCACAATTTTTTTTTTTTTTTTAATTTTCCCCCTCTGAATCCTAGGTGCGTCTTATGGAGCGAAAAATACGGTACTTCCTGCCCGCCCTGCCCCGGAAGACAAATGTTGCCGGGCAGGAAGGAGGAGGCGCGTCAGCCGCGTGCAGAAGAGGAGCAGCGGGGCGGGAAGACTAGGGCTGCTGCAGATCCCATCCTGTGGCAACCCGTAAAGAAGAGGCCCAGAGGTGAGAGAGAGGTGTGTGCGAGTATGAGATGAGTTGAGAGATTGTGTGTGAGAGTGAATTGAGAGACTATGTGTGTTTGCAGAGACAGCATGTGAGAGCCTCTGTGTGTGTGAAAGAGACAGCATGTGACAGTGAGAGCCTGTGCTTGAGCAAGGCAGCATGTGGGGGTGTGAGAGAGCCTGTGTGTGAGACTCAGACAGCCTGTGCCAGTGAGAGACTGTGTGTATGAATGATTGCATGACAGAAAGAGCATGTGACAGTGAGATCCTGTGTGTGTGTGAGAGAAATGCATGTGAGAATGAGAACCTGACTGTGTGTTTGAGGGAAGAAGACAGGTGGAGAGAAAAGAAACAGAAAAAAAGGCAATATAAAAGGAAATGGCAAAAAAATAAAGGGAAGCAGATGTAAAAAAAAAAAAAATTACTTTTTACTGATTGGTACATGTAATCTTTGGGAATGTGCAAGAGTAGCACTTTCTCTATGGCGGATCTCACAATGTATGCCTGCACAGAGGAGGCAGCAGAATGGGCTTCAGTGCCAATAGCAGCAATCGGCGCCTCCCCAATAGCCACGTGGCAGCAGTGGCAGTAATTAGATTAATTGTTTGACTCAGCTGGAGGTGACAAAGTATGAAGTGGGATGTGAAATCAGCTTGATCTGGTGGAGAATTAGGATTGCTGTTACACATGAACTGTATTTGGCAAACATTAAATTAAAGGGAGCCAGGATAATCAATTGAAGCCTGCAGCTGAGGACTGATTCATTATGACTCATGTAGAAATTAGTGCATTTTCCAGATTAGTCGGCATAACACAATTCTCAACATTCAGCATTATTTCTGCTGCATAGAGTTTTATCTGAGAGGCTCTGAGGTTGTGAGGGAGCCAGTAAGAGTGAGAGCATGAGTGTGTATGAGAAAATCCAGGGGAGTAAGAGTGTGTGTGAGTGGGAGGGGGGGGGGGGGAGAGTGTCTTACACCCTGAGAGTGTATCAGTGTCTGTGAGAGCGAGAGGTTATGGTGGGTATAAGAGCATGAATGTGTATGTATGTGACAGTGTATGTGTGAGAGAGAGAGGATAACCTCCTAATCCTCGACAATATCAGGGTGACTGGAAATCAAGAGCTCCCATGTATGGACAGCAGGGGCTTTTTAAAATCCTTATTAGTTTTAATTATTGTGTGTTATTTGATATATGTGCTGTTTTGAAATATTTTATTGGTGTTTGGGAAATTATAAAAATGTATATGATTTTAATTAATAGAAATTCTATTTATCAGTAATTTTAAAATATTCTTTTATTAGTATGGTTTTACTATTATAACTGATGCTTTATGTTTCTTAATTTTATTGTTTTATGAGGAATGGTGGTTCTGTTTATAAATGTCATAATAAATAAGTATGCACTAAAATCCAACCCCATCCATAACCCCGCCCCCATATGACCAAAGCCCCACCCTCATCGTGCCCTCGTCCCGCCCTCGCAGGGCGAGGGCAGGGCGAGGGGTCACCGCAACATGAGGAACTGTATTACGGGGTCACGGCATTAGAAAGGTTGAGAACCACTGTTCTAGACCCTCCTTTCCATTGAAAGAGGCCCATCTCCTGTGCAGGAAAACTTTTGAGATATTTGAATGTCTCTATCATATCTCCCCTATCTCACCTTTCTTCTAGGGCATGCATGTTTAGATCTTTAAGTCTATCCCCATATGGTTTAGAAAGAAGACCGCTGACCATTTTAATGACTACCATCTGGATCAACTCCATCCTGTTCATATATATATATATAAGACTGTAGAGCTTGCTACTTTGTACCTATGAGTCCACAAACACATTTTCAAAGGGAAACTCCTTACACAGAAAATCCAGCTGGAGGGAGGAAAGGCACTTTTCTATCTGAGTACTTTTACACCTGTTTTGGGAGAACGTGTGTGTGTGTGTGGGGGGGGGGGGGGGTGAGGCACAGGAGAGAGAGTGTTGTGTGAGGACCTGAGTAACTCTCCATATGCTGCTTTTGCTCCTGCTAGCTCAGGTTGGTCACTTGAATTCTGCAGGATAATGTAACATCTGCAGGGAAGAGAAATTCTGTACAAATCCTGTGTTGCATGGTGGCAGAAAATTCCTCCAGTAGCAACTTGTGAAAGTCAGCAGTTAGGGGCAATATAAGTAGAGGTTCATTTCTTTTGTTTTGTTTTGCTTTCTTTTTTTTTTTTTTTTAGCAGGAAGTTGAATCCTCCTCTTTTGGCAATAGTTGTAACTTCACTAATGTGGATTGGGTGGCAGGTTATTAACTACTCATTTTCTACACAGTCTCGGTCAAAAGGACAAGAAGGGGCCATCCTCAGCCCATGGCTTGGACTCTGTACATGAATCACAGCCAAAAGGCTGAGAAGTGTTAATTCAATATCAAGTTAATCTCAATATAATGCAGATGCTAGTGAGGCTGTAACACCTACAGTTGGGCCACATTCTTAGATAGTTTGATCCTGATTTATAAAGGAGTTTGTGCCATTTTTGCCTATAGGGAAAAAAGGTCTAAAATTTAGACCCTCTAGCTCCTGTAGCTGCATAAATTTCTTGCTGAATGCTGTAAGAAAGTGACTTCCATGTTATTATTTACAAAAATGTCATGTTACATTTCTTCATGTACGAACATGAATAAGAACATATATCTGCTGTGGTTTTGATCTAGATTATGAATGCAGGTACAGAATGTGATTGTTAAACAGGAATATGAATGATGATTTTGTGATCTTATTCTGGAACGATGGTATATAAAAAGCCTAAATAAATAAATAAATAAATGTTTTCAATTATATTATTGCTCCTTTTCTTTACAAAAACTATTCCTACTGCAGAACTAACAATAGAAGGGCTTTGCAGTAAGCAATGCTGAAATAAACTGACTTTTTCTTTTTTTTTGTGAAAACTTTTAATTTTTTTCAGTGTATACTTACCAATAAATGTCATTTTAATAAAATAAGACTGGGGGTGTTAAAATCTTTTAAAATGTATATTACGTTATGCCACTAGTTTCAAGGATCGTTATTTTCCTACTCAAAACAATAGCATCTCAAGAAGAATTATGGGAGGCAATCTGATATGTCTGGAATGATAGATAATAAACTGTTTTAAAGGAAATATATATATAAAAAAAAACCCTACACTTTCTTTTAAAATAATCTTAACAAAACCCAATGTGAAGCTGTAAGGTTTGTTTTACTAAAATTTAATTACAACCTTTATCAAGTTAAGTGGGTCATTCATCAAGCTGCATTAGGGCTCTAATGCATTATATCGCGCATATCGTGATATTTTACATCTCCCCTCCCCTATTACAATGACCTTTGCATGCAATTTGCATGCATGAATAAAGCAAATACATGCAAAGAAGGTCATTAATAAGAAATTTGATGCTAATATTTTATTGCGACTGACCAAGAAAGTGGTCAGCCACAATAAAATAATAACACCTCCTAGGGAGGCATAAGATGTGCAGTGGGAGGCCCTGTACCCTAATGTAGATCTCGAGGCTCCGGCCACACATTTAAAGCGTCTGTAAAAAACTTCCCCAAAAAACAAAGCCAAATGGGGAGGTTGTGCAGGATCAGTTGTGACCCCCATTTCAACCCAGGGAACGCCGGGTGAGGTAGCACTGATTTCCCCCCCCCCCCAAAAAAAAAGTTTCAATAATGCACATAGCAGCGGCTCCCCCCCTAGTCTAAACTCCCCACCTCTCGCCTCCCCAAAGTGTCCAAAACCCCCCCCCCAGCCCCCCCCCCCAGCCCCACTGGCACCCCCAGAGCCCACCTTACCTTAACCTGGTTCCCGCGTTGGGGATTTCTAAGGAAGTGATGGGAATTATTATGCTAAATTAACTGAATGGATGGGCAGACTGAATGGACCATACAGTCTTTTTCTGCTATCAAGTTTCTATGTTTCTATTAATGCCATCCCTGTTACCTAATACAAAAATCTCTTAACCAGGCCAGTGCAATTTCTTGAGTATAGGAAAAAAACTCAATTCGACCTCAAAATGTTATCTTAAAGAGAGTAATTTTGTAACATTGCGTGGCATGTTGTGTCAGTGCATGGTGTGTCATTTTACGTGGCTTATGTAAATTAGTGTGTGGTATGTTATTTTCTCAGTTTATATATCCTGGCTTCTTGCAGATGCCTCTTTGAGGGTATGTCAGGAGTTTGAAGAGAGGTAGATGTTGTTGGTGGCTAGTTGGAGGTTCTTTATAGTGATTTCTGAGTGAGTTGCCTTGTTTTCTGTTGCCATCTGTTTCCCTTTGCCTTTGTCTATTGTCTTCTTTGTTGGAGTGAAAGTTTTTGTTTGGTAGTCTAGTTTGTCTTTTGGTGTGGAAGAGTGTGGAGGAGTGGTAGTGGTGGAGGAGTATAGAGGAGTGAGGAAGACTGGAGGAGCGTGTGTGGATGAGTGAAGAGGAGTGGATGAGTGTTGGTGGATGAGTGGTGTTTGTGGTGAGGAGGAGGATGGAGTGTGAGAGGCATGGGGAGAGAGGAGGAGGGGGAGGAGGAAGGTGAGGATGTGGGAGGACAAGGGCAGAAGTGCTAGGGGAAGGAGGATTAGGTCAAGGGACAGGAGTAGAGATAGGCAGAAGGGAAAGGATAGGAGGATGCAGTAGGGAGAAGGGGATAGGCAGGTGAGGACAGAGGGTGGAGAACAGCAGGCTAGGAATAGAGAGAGAAGGCAGAGGGGAAGGGAGTTGGCAGGGCAGGGGTAGGGGGACGAAGGGAGGGGAGAGGGGAATGGACGGGAAAGGGAGGAAAGGGAGGACACCTCTCTGGCAGTGGAAGTGGAACCCCCTTCGAGCAGCCAGGCAGCAGGATGCCCTTGTCTCAGGGCTATCAAGTTCAGCATCCAGGATAATGAGATGGTCATTGCAGGATTCCTGGAGCATTATGTCATGCTGTTTGGCAACCAGGTGGCCAAGACCTCAAAGGCATCCAAGGGCCGGATCTGGTGCAAAATAGCCCAGGGCATCTCCAGGCTCAGCGGAATCCAATGAAACGGGGAGCAGGTAGCCCACAGGTATCGGGACATCAAGGCACAGGTGAAAGCCAAGGTGGCAGCCAGAAATAAATATATACAGCGGACCGGAGGAGAAGCCCTATGTCCCATTGTCCTCACCCCCATGGAGGAGCGTTTCGTCCAAAGGCTGGGACTGGATGTCTTTGAGAACATGGCTGAGCGGCTGGACACCACGCAAGCCACAGCCAATAAGTTTATCTTACCTGTAAATGGGCAGGCAGCAACGGGTGTACACATTGGGGTAGATTTTAAAAGCAGCACGGGCAGCGTACATGTGCACGCGCTACCCAGCGAGCGCACATGTACGCCCGATTTTATAACATGTGCGCGCAGCCGTGCGCATGTTATAAAATCCGGGGTCGACGCATGCAAGGGGGTGCACAGTTGTGAACCTTGCATGTGCCAAGCCCGCTCCGAGCGCGCTGCCTTCTCCCATTCCCTACCCCCCACCTCACCTTCCCTTCCCTTCCCCTACCTCCCCCGCCCTTTCCCCCCTACCCTTTTTTCTTTTTTTTTTTTACCTGGAAACTTACTTCAGCCCTGGGGCAGAAGTAAGTTGCGTGCACCGGTCAACTGCCGGTGCGCGATCCCTAGCACAGAGGCAAATATGGCCACTGTGCCAGGAGCCTGACCCCACCCCGCCCCGGACCGCACTGCCCCACCCATGCCCTGCTCCCTCTCCAGCCCCTCTCTGCTCCTTTTTGTAAGCCCCAGGACTTACACGCATCCCAGGGCTTTACGCTCGTCTCCGGGCCTTTTTAAAATAGGCCCGACGCACGTAGACCCGGTTACATGCGTAAATCCTTTTAAAATCCCATTATTTGGCATAAGAGGCTCACAATGCTAAGAAGCAAAGTGCACCTCTGATGCCGAATGAAAAAAGGATACTAGCTGGAATCGCTACTTATGTCTTATGTTTTGTTTCCACAGTTCTTGCCCACAAAGCAGCTGGTCCCAGCCAGACAGCCCCCAGTGACCAGCCAGCAAGCCCCAGGGCCAGCAGCACAGCAGCCCTTTTGCACAGGCCTTTCCTGATGAATGCCCAGACCCAGGTGAGCAAGCAAGAGGAGCAGCAGCAGCAGCTACAGGCTCAGGAGCTATTGCACTTGCTGCAACCCCTGGGTTCAGCCAGCCCTACTCAATATATCCAGCATCCTTTCTGGCTTCATGGAGGAACAGAGCCTTGAGTGAGAGCCTATAGAATCATCACAACCTCGAGCCAGCACACCACAGCACCAGCCTGTAGCACCACGCCCTCGGCAGGAGTAGCCCCAAAGCCCTGTCATGCCACATTTGAAGGCCCAAAGTCCTGCACTCCACACTATCATCACAACACTGCTACCAGCACCACCACCATCACTGGCACCAGGCACGGCACCAGTACCAACAACACCCCCTCCACCAACAGGAGTTCATGCATGAGCAGCTAGACCAGCTGGAAAGGAGGCATGGGTTAGACCTACGACACATATGGGCAAGGCTAGTGCGCTTCAGGAGGACTGCAAACAGGCAAAACCAGATCCTGAGAGATCAGAAATCTATAAACAGTAAACACGCAGAATGTGATGACGCTGGCCACAGCAGTCAATAGCATGATGAATGTGCTGATGCATGTCCTGCAAAGGATGCTCGAGCAGTCATCCAAGTCTTCCCCAGCATCACTGGAGTCCATACCCTGCAGCAGTCCCTGGGCTAACAAATGCCTGAAAGGTAGGCCCCCAAAAGAGATGCCCCCCAAAGTGGCAAGCCACAACGTGGCCAGGGGCCATAAAGGATCAAAGGTTGTGGCATTGAATGCCAAATAAAGAAGAGTTGTACCAGCATTCCTGGGCGGGCCCCTCTACAGAGTTCCTGTGCCAGCTAGATTGAAGAAGCCTTCTGGGCCCATCATCACTACAGAGTTCCTGTGCTAGCTAGATGTAAGAAGCCTGCTGGGCCTGTCCTGTGCTGGATGGATGGAAGAAGCCTGCTGGGTCCATCCTCACTACAGAGTTCCTGTGCCAGCTAGATGTAAGCAACCTGCTGGGCCTGTCCTCACAACAGAGTTCCTATGCCGGCTAGATAGAAGAAGCCTGCTGGGCCCATCCTCACTACAGCGTTCCTGTGCCAGCATGCAGAAGGGATGGTCTACTGTCAGCCATTGTGGTCCAGTAGCCTAACTCTAAAGCCTTCCTTGGTGCTCTGCCCATATTCCATCCTCCTTGATGCGGCCTTCAGTCATGGTTCAGCTGGTGCCTCTTCTCATTTATTTATTTATGTATTTATTTGTTGAGTTTTATATACCGTCATTAGGTGAAGCCATCACAATGGTTTACAAGATTCAAAAGGTATTTTCTTAACAATTGTGAATTAAGGGTATAACAGGATACATATTATAAACGTAAAGCTAATCTTTTTTATAGTCCAGAATAAAATCATTTTTGAATGAGAAGGGTTTGCTTGGTACTGGTTGATGACAAGTTTTTTCGTGGACTCGGTTGGTAATTCTGTTGGGTGTTTGGATGTTGTGATGCTTGATTGTCAATGTAGACTTTATAAAACAGCCACGTTTTTAGATCTTTTTTGAAAGTTTTGAGGTTAGGTTGGGTTCTTAAATCTTTTGGGAGGGAGTTCCATATTTTAGGGCAGGCGATGGAAAATGCTCTTTCTCTGGTTACTGTCAAGTGAGCATCTCTGATGGGGGGACTGTTAAGCGGCATGTGTTGTTTGAACATAAGTTTCTTTGGGGATTCTGGGGGGTTATGTTTAAACTAATTTGACCTTGATGTTCATTGTTTAGTAATTTGTGTATGATGGTCATGGATATGTGTTCAATTCGGGATTTAATTGGAAGCCAGTGTAGTGAAATCAGTATAGGCGTTATGTGGTCATTCTTCTTTGTTCCTGTCAGAATTCTGGCTGCTGAGTTTTGCGGAATTTGGAGAGGCTTGAGGTTGGAAGATGGTATTCCAATCAGTAGGGAGTTGCAGTAGTCGATGGTTGAGAATATGAGTAGCTGTAGTACAGTTCTGAAGTCATAAGGGTTAAGAAATGGTTTCAGATGTCTTAGGGTTAGTAGTTTGTGATATCCTTCTTTGATTTTGTTTGATATATGGTTCTTGAATGAAAGTTCTTTGTCAATAATTATTCCTAGGTTTCTGGTGTGGGTAACAGGGAATATTGGATTCATTTGATTGTCGAGTATGAGTTGGGGTGGTGGTGTTGGATTGGGTTTTTTGTCCATGAGGATTATTTCAGTTGTGTCGATGTTGATTATGAGTTTCAGTAATGTTAGAAGATGTTTAATTGAGACAAGTAGAGCAGATGTTTCTTTGTACGTTTCTTCAATTGAATTTTGGATGGGAATTAGAAGTTGAATATTGTCAGCGTAGAGGAAGTGGGTGATTCCACTATCTTTTAGTAGTTGGCAAATGGGAAGAAGGTATATGTTAAATAGAGTGGCCGATAACGCTGATCCTTGGGGAACTCCAGTGTTGAGGCTAATCTTTTTGGATGGATTGTTGTTAATTGATACTTGGTAGGTTCTGTCGGATAGATAGAATGAGAACCATTGTAAGGTGGTGTCAGTTAAACCGATTTCAGTCAGCCGTTTTAGGAGTATATTGTGGTTTACTGTGTCGAAGGCAGCTGAGAGGTCAAGGAATATGAGTAGATATTTTTTTGCCTTTGTCGAATCCTCTTAGTATCATGTCATTCAAAGAGAGTAGGAGAGTTTCTGTGCTTAGGTTCTTTCTGAATCCGTATTGGGTTGGTGATAGGATGTTGTTTGTTTCAAGATAATCATCAAGTTGTGAGTGTACGACTTTTTCGATGATCTTGGCTATGAAAGATAGGTTTGAAATAGGGCGGTAGTTTGCAAGGATTTCAGGATCCAAGTTGTTCTTTTTTAGTATTGGTTTGATTACTGCAGATTTGAGGCATTTGGGGTAATTACCTCCAGTCAGGGATAAATTGACGATCTTGGTGATAGTTTTAGATATGGTGGGTTCGATTGTTTTGAGGGTTGTTATGGGGATGCTGTCTAGGGGGTGGTTGGTGGGGTTCATTTTTTGATAATTGATTGAATTTCAAGGGTGGAGGCGATGTCAAAGTTTTTCCATGTTGAGGTTAACTTAGTGTTCAGTCTGATGTTTTGGCTGTTGTTGATTAAGTTGGTTTGTATTAGGTTTGATATTTTCTTGTTGAAGAATTCTGCAAAGTCATTACTTCCATGTTTGGGTGATTTTAGTGAGGTTTTGTACTATTGAGAATAACATTCTGGGGTTGTGATGAAATTTGGTGATTTTGTTAGAGAAGAATTCTTTTTTTGCATTGTTGATGGTGTTTTTATATTGTGCTAGGTGGCTCCGATATGTATTTAGTGTGGTTGCAGTTTTGTTTCTTCTCCATTCTTTTTCTTTTCTCCGGAGTATATGTTTGGCTGCTCTGATGTTATCATTATACCACTGGTTGATGTGTTTTGATTGCTTTTTTGTCTTTGTAACAGTGGGGTTGATGCTGTCTGCTACTTTTTTTGTGATGTTTAGCCATGATATTGTTGCATATTCGGAGTTTGATAGATTTATGTTGATTAGAACATAAGAACATGCCATACTGGGTCAGACCAAGGGTCCATCAAGCCCAGCATCCTGTTTCCAACAGTAGCCAATCCAGGCCATAAGAACCTGGCAAGTACCCAAAAACTAAGTTCAGTTCAATTTGAAGAGTTTTCTGTAGAAGTTCAGTGTTGAATGGAGGAAGGTATGACATTTTATTTGGAGTGTTTTGAGGTGATTTGAGATTGAAGTTAATAGATAAGTTGGCTTGGATTAGGTGGTGACCAGACCAAGGTATATCATCATATCTCATCTGCTCTGGATGCTGGTGTCTCATCTCATCTTAGCTAATGCTGCTGCTGCTGCCTCTATGCTGCTGTGTCTTCTCCTGGTCCTCCTGCCTCCATGCTGCTGTTGGGACTCCTGCCTCCATGCTGCTGTGTCTTCTCCTGGGCCTCCTGCATCCATGCTACTGTGTCATCTCCTGGGCTTCCTGCCTCCATGTTGCACTCTTTGCCCCTGGTCCTACTGCCTTCACTTGAACTCTGCTGCCTTGGACCTTAGGCTCTCCCCTTGAATGTACTCTTTCAATATGGACTGTTTGGGGCCTTCACTTGAACTCTGCTGCCTTGGCCCTTAGGCTGTCTCCTTGAGTGCATTCTTTCAACATGAACTGTTTGGGGCCTTTTCCTAGCCTTCACATAGCAGGGCTGCTATCAGCTCCACCATTAGAGCTGTACTGTAGCTGTGGGGGTGCCACTTATGCTTTCTATGATCTTTGTTGTAATCATGAATGTACCAAAAGTATAAGATGCTAAGCCTGTATATATAATGTATGTACAGGTCTACACAGAATGTGCTATGCATATAATGTACAATGTTTTGTGCTATTTGCTATCTTGTTCTTACAGATTGTGATTGCCTAAGAGTTTAACTTAATTTCTGTTAGGATCCCCAGCCGCTGCCACCTCGGCCGGGTCCCCTTACCACCGCTGGGAGTCTACCAGGTCCGGCTCTTCCCCGTCACCAGCAGCCACGGCTGCCTCCGACCACTGCCGATGCGACCTGCCCTCGCGGCGCGACACACCACCATCCTGGGCTCTGCACTCTCTCCCCTAGGCGTGCATGCGCACCATCGTGCTAAATTTAAAGGGCCTGTGGCGGGAAAGTTCCTCACGGCCCGTGAAGATGACATCAGCCAGGGTGGGTATATATATTTATATATATACCCGGCCCTGACTCTGCCTCAGCAATGGGTCCTGCTCAGATATTGAGTCGTCTGCGTTGTTCCTGATCCTGATTCTGCGATCCAGCCTTGCTTCCATGATCCTGTGTTACAGCCTTACCTTCTTGATCCTGTGTTCCAACCTTGCCTTCCTGATCCTGCATTCTGGTCCAGCCTCCTGTTCCTGTGCTCTTGTGTCAGTTCTGTTCCTACTCCTGCCCTCGGACTGACTCCCTGGTTTTGGTCTCCTGCCTGGTACTTCGTCTATGCTTGACCTCCAGCTTGTGTCTTCGTTTTGCCTGTGATAGAATACTGAACAACGGTATAGAAAACCAATAAATAAATAAATAATAAATAAACCTCTGGCCTGTTCCTGGTTTCGTCTGTCCGCTGCCTGCCTCGACCTTGCCTGCCCGATGCCGTGTTGCCTTCTCCTTGGACTCCTCGATGTGAGAGACCCACACCTAAGTCCTGCCAGCCCCAGCACCCAAAGGCTCAACCTGCAGGGAACATGGGCTGGTAAAGTTGAAGTTCCAGTTGGGTCTTCTCCGCCTGCACCGCCCAACGATGAGGCCACTGGGGCCTCACCTTGGTGGTGGTATCAACCTCATCTCGACTCAAGGGTCCACATAAGCAACAGGTTGCTGAGGCCATGGATCCGGCGGATCTGAGTGGTCTTCAAGCCATCCCCGGATTGGCTCAGAGGCTCCAGCAACAACAGTGCCTGGATGTCCTAGCAGCCACAGTGGAACGTCTAGCGAATTGCCTGGACTCAGCACTGATGCCCGGTGCCCCGCCACCTGTGCCCGTGACAGCACCGGTTCCCGCCGCAGTACTCCATCTCCCGGCACCTCCTCGCTACGCTGTGCCATGGCTTTCTGAACCATTGCTTCATGCATTTCTCTTTGCAACCTTCCCAATTTATCAGTGACCAGATCAAGACCAACTTTATTCTATCACTTCTCGACAGCAAGGCCCTAGCTTGGGTCTCCCCCCCCCCCCCCCCCCCATGTGGGAATGCTGGGATTCTCTACTCCTGGATCTTCCCCGCTTCATACAGACCTTTAAACAGGTCTTTGATGAACCCGGATGGCAGTCCACGGCCACCTCTGACTTCTTCACCTCCGCCAGAGGTCACGCCCCTTAGCGGAGTATGCTGTGGAGTTCCACACTCTAGCTTCGAAACTAGGTTGGTGCGAGGACAGTCTTTGTAGCATTTTCCTGGGGCTGGCCTCGAGAATCAAAGATGAACTGGCCACCCGGGAACTTCCAGAAGGCTTAGAGGCCCTCATTGACCTAACCGGGTGAATCGACCGCCACCTCCAATAGCGCCTGTGGGAGCTGAAACCAGGCCGTAAGGCCATCCCTATGGCGCCATCCTTCTCCTGGCCCCTGGCTCCACCTCCTCTGTCCGAGCCAGCCCAGACTCGGGGAGAGGATCCCATGCAGGTCAGTCTCAGCCACCTCACCCCAGATGAAAAACAACAGCGCTGGACCTTGGGCTTATGCCTCTTCTGTGCTGGCAAGGGTCACATGCTGGCCCAGTGTCCTGAGAGGCCGGCAAACTCCAGAGCCTAGGTGTCACAGGTGAGATGACCCTAGGTTGCACTAACCCAGCTACCGAGCTCACCACTCTAGTAAATCATATCCATCCTGAGGGCTCATTTTCCACGCAGGCCTTCATCAACTCCGGAGCTGGAGGGAACTTTATCCTTTCGGACTTAATCAAGTGACTGAATCTCCCAGTAATGCCCAGAACAGCACCGCTAGTGATCTCCTCCATCCAAAGGGACACGTTACTGGGTTGGATTACCCACATCACCGCTGCAATAATACACATGATGAGTGATATCGGCCACGGGAGCATGATAAATAGTTTTTTCACTGTACCACAAACAATAGGTGTAGTTATTTCTGGCATTAAATCCTACGATAGTGTGCGTTACTCTATGGCACGCCACACTAGCAGACCCTCATTTCCATTTACTCCACCCAAACTCCCCCCACTCGAATATTCAGTTTTTAATTTGCATACACATGTTGCGTTGTGTTATTTATCACACACATTACAGTATTATCGTGCGCATTCCGGCATTATTGCACGCGGTAAGGCCCTAACACAAAATGATAAATGACCCTAATTGTTTGGAAAAGAAAAGTTATTCTCAGAAAATGAGGGTGCAGATCTCTGAGGGCACATTTTCCCTGGGCAATTTGCACAGGAAAAGCACAATGCGTACTTTGCCTTTGAAAACTAGTACAAAGTCCGCAAGTTAAAGTACCTGCAGATTCCGTAAACTCTCATGGTTTGAAAATGTCTCCCTTTGTAATGTGTCATTGCAGAGCAGTCAAGCAAGTAGTGGTGGAAAAGATGGTATAGTTCTTCCCACATCACCAACAAAACGTTTTAACATAGTTGTTTCCACCATCTCTTCTCATCCTCTTTTTACAGTTTCCATTTTCATTTACTATCCAAACTTTTTTTTTAACTCTGTTTTGAAATATTTTCCAGCATGCCTCTTCCAACTCACATGGATGTTCCTTAACGCATTCTAATCTGAGCACTGACAGATGAAAAGTGCTAAAATCCTGGGATGCATTGCTTAAACGGCAAGAGCTTGTAGTACTGAACACTGATTCTGTAAACAGAAAGCAGGAGAAGCCCCTTAGTACATCTGAATACTAGACTAAGAAAAATACATTTTGACAATTGTCCAAAACGATCTATGCACAGAGAAAGAAAAATGTTTCTAATCTGAGTTAATCCCATGGCATGTGCCTTCAATCTGATGGTTTAAGGAGCACAAGGTCACAGAAACGCAAGCCCCATTGGGTCATGGTGTCCTCAGGAGTCCATATCCAAGGCAGGTGGGAGAAAAAAGCAGATGAACTGCAACATCCCCCATACCTGACACACAGGCCGATTCAGTAAAAGTCGCGGGAGAGCCGACAAGAGCCTGTTCTCCCGACGCGCGCACAGGCCACTCTCCTGTGCGCGCGATTCAGGAGGGAACAAAATGCAAATGAGGGCCCGCGGTAAAAGGAGGTTTTAGGGACACTAGCACGTCCCGAGCGCCTCCTTTTTGACAGAAGCGGCGGCTGTCAGCAGGTTTGACAGCAGATGCTCAATTTTACCGGCGTCGGTTCTCGAGCCCGCTGACGGCTACGGGTTCAGAAAATGGACGCCGGCAAAATTGAGCGGCCATCTTCCGACCAGCGGGCCGCAAGCTGCGGGCAGATTTTTAATTAATTTTTTTAATTAATTTTTTTTTAATTTTTACTTTCTTTTTACTTTTGGGGCCTCCGACTTAATATCGCTATGATATTAAGTCGGAGGGTGTACAGAAAAGCAGTTTTTACTGCTTTTCTGTACACTTTCCTGGTGCCAGCTGAATTAACGCCAGCCTTTGAGCAGGCGTTAATTTCTGAAAGTAAAATGTGCAGCTTGGCTGCACATTTTACTTTCTGTATCGCGTGGGAATAACTAATAGGGCCATCAACATGCATTTGCATGTTGCGGGTGCTATTAGTTTCGGGGGGTTGGCCGTGCGTTTTTGATGCGCTATTACCCCTTACTGTACAAGAGTTAAAAATAGCATGTCGAAAACGCGCGGCCAAACACGGGCTAACAGTTCATCTTCATGATCCTTTTGTTGCAATAACCTTGCGAATGGACGAGTATCCCAAAATTGAATTTCGGATTTTACTTCTGTTCACGGTTATGCTGTTTTTGACTGAAAGTTGTTGACATGTTTACTATTATTTCTTGACATTGCCTTATTTCATGATGGCACATGAAATTTGGAAGGGAGAGGTACAGATGAGTAAATGTAGTTCTTTTTGGATTGCTGACCTCCACTCAGAATCTCCGTAAGCAGAAGGTGCTGGCAGCTTCAGTTAAGCAGAACTAGACTGCCATAGTGGAGCTTATACTTTGATGCAATATTATGCTGTGATGTTTTTTAACACTTTGAATTATATACTCCAGAGAAACTTCAATCTGGTACAGAACTTGTTTTTCTTTTTGTCAAATATTGCTATAGAAAATGTAACACACAGAGTTTGTTCTCCCTGGTGACATGTTCTAGGGCTAGCATCCTTGGGATAATATATCAGGTTTGCCGCATGCATCTAATAGTTTGTGTATGTGAAGGTGATGCCTCTTTATTAAACAGATGTTTGAATTTCTGAAAATATAAATTACAATGAGTTTGTAATTTAAGTTAAATTATTTTTCAGTCTCCATCACAGTGAATAAAGAAAAACTAGGCAATGCATTTGAATGTTTGGTTTTATTCAGATTCATTGCTGTGGATTTTGACATACTTGATGGAAAACTATGTGCAGGACATATAGAGGTCAGTTTTCAAAGGGTTTAGGTGCCCTAATGTGTGGTAGTTAGGCTCCTAAATTAGCCTTTTTGAAAATTTACAAGGGGTACCTAAATTTAGCCTTTCAGATTCACTGGGTCCCAAAATGAGAGCCTAAAAAGTGGGTAGCTATGGGGTGAAATTAGAACAATAAAGAAAATTAGGTGCTTAGCACTAATTTTCAGCATGACGCCTTACTAAGCTACGGTATTTGTCCTGGAAAAGAACATTCTACAGAGTATACTAAGCTGCCGTATTCAGTAGGGATGTGAATCGGGCTTCGGATGATTGAAAATACCGTCGATATTTTCAAAATCGTCAGAAATCGGGGGCTCCCCCAAAACGATAGGAAAACCCCACGATATTGTTCGTGGGGGTTCTCTTATCGTTTTGGGGGAAGGCGGGAAAAATGGCACACAAAAATAACCCCTAAACCCACCCGACCCTTTAAAACTAATCCCTTAGCTTCCCCCACCCTCCTGACCCCCCAAAAATCTTTTTACAGGTACCTGGTGGTCCAGTGGGGGTCCCGGGAGCGATCTCCCGCTCCCGGGCCGTCGGCTGCCACTAATCAAAATGGTGCCGATGGCCCTTTGCCCTTACCATGTGACAGGGTATCCGTACCATTGGCCGGCCCCTGTCACATGGTAGGAGCACTGGATGGCCCGCGCCATTTTAAAGATGGTGCCGGACATCCAGTGCTCCCTCCTTGTGACAGAGGCCGGCCAATGGTACGGATACCCTATCCCAAGGTAAGGGCAAAGGCCATCGGCGTCATTTTTATTAGTGGCAGCCGACAGCCCGAGAGCAGGAGATCGCTCCTGGGAACCCCATTGGACCACCAGGTACCTGTAAAATGTTTTGGGGGGGGTCGGGAGGGTGGGGGAAGCTAAGGGATTAGTTTTAAAGGGTCTGGGTGGGTTTTTCGTTTATCGGCTCAGGTGCAGCCGATAAACAAAACCGCGATCGGGCCGGACGAAAAAAAGAAAACACGATGTGAATTGGAACCAGAATCCGAACCGATTCCAATTCCGATTCACATCTGTAGTATTCAGTGTCACTGCCTAGAAAAACATTATAGTATTTTCCCTATTGGTAAAATTTCCATTGGGAAAAGTATTGTGGCAAAATGTGTGCAAAGGCAGCCCTGGGCTGTGGGGTCACTTTGCCTTAAAGGGATTGATCATCCCCAAACTACACCCTACCAAGTTAAGCAAAAACCCTGGGGGTCTCTGGAGACTTCCTGCCCCCCCCCCCCCCCCCCCATCATCCCTGTCCCTAAAAGCAGCCAGTCACCAAAAAATATTTTAAACTATAGAACCCTGCGCATAGTCCTGCCATCAACCCTCAACCCCTCCCCTTTGTCAAAAAATGACTCTATGGAGTCTGACACCCCCACCCCCTGGACTTATCAAATTTATCCTGGTGGTCTAAGTGGTGGCCTGGAGTATCTCCCTGGGCTCTGGGCCTGGCAGCAGACATTTTCCAAAATGGCACCAGCTGCTTCTATCATGTGATAAACTAAAAGCAAGCCAGCGCCATTTTGAGTGTTGGTTCTGACATCCAGGGTGATTTATTTGACAAAGGGGAGGGGATGGGATGGGGCAGCAACCAGGGCACTAGTTGGGGGTGGGGAATTTTGGCTGCTTCCAGGGGTGGCATGAGGGGTTGGACAGGAGGTCTCTAGGGAACCCTGGGTTGTTTGCTACACTGGAGGGAGTGTTATTTGGGACCAATCAGCCAGTTTAAGGTATGTCTCCAGGAACATTGGCACGCATGTTAGAAGCCTGATGCTTCTGGGATAAGTTAGCTAATTTGGAAACAAATAATGTGGCTTACAATTGTTGAGGCAAGCCATGTTATTTGTTTGCATGTATTAGGCTAGTCAGCTCATTAGCATATTTGCAACATCAGGGACAGAATGATGAGCAATATTTTAAATACCATGTGTTATCACTGCATTAGGCCATTTACCACACGGTAAACGCCAGACACAGCTTAGTAGACCCTTTAAGAATCCTAAATCTAGGCAAATTAACACAGTTCAAAATTTAGGGACCTAAATATATGTGAAATATTTTTAGCTGAAAACATAGATGAAAATAGATGCCTAAATTTAGCAGCTGAGCTTTTTTTCGGATATCGGCCTCATGCTCATTTTCTTCTATAAAAACACTGAAATGTAATGATTTAGAAACATCAGTATGGATCACAGTCTGAAAGCTAGTTCTTATATGTGATAACACTTTTTCATTAATCAAACAGTCCGATTAAGTCTCTAACTTTTTAACCAGATTGTGTGATTATGATAGAGGTACCCATTTTTAAATACAATTATTTTTGTGCAATTGAATTCTTTGGAGTGCCTGACTGCTGTTTGGTACATATTTGTTATGGAGAGGGTTCATATTTAGCCATTTAAAACAAATTCTATTGCATTCTTTTCTCTGGCATTTGAGGGCTACGCAATGTTTTTAATTGATGGCACATTGTCATAATGTTTCCTGTAACATTTTCTAAGTGTTCCACTTTGGCAGTTATCCTAATGCATTTTAAAAAATGTCTGCTCAAGGAACTGGCATTTAACTCTGGTAGCGACCACTCATGATGATTCCCAAAGAAGAGTGAATGGCATGCCAGACTAGTTTTCTTTCCCAGTCTGCAACATAAAATGAATAACGTAGCCTACTGGTTGTCACTTGTTGCTAGAAGGTCATTCTAAATTTCTTTGCCAGTAACATATTGATTTTTAATAGGGCCCAACTAAAGTGCTCAAATCATAAATAAGTCTCACGTAGGTATTGCCAGGTCATGAGTTATCCCGTAATACGGTGGAAAAAACTATACAGACAGTAAATATCATTGCCTTTATTATGGCTACACAAGAAATATATATAAGGTTTTTTTTTCCTTGTTTATGTACCACAGAAAGCATCAAGCAGCAGCAAACTTCACAGCCATCCTGGAGGAATTCAGCTGGAAGAGGAAGAGGTGGATTGGCGCACCATTTCTGATTTATCAGGTCAGCAAGGTCTGTTGTAGCTCTGCTGGCATGTTCATTAGAAAATGCTGCAACTGAAAGAACAACAAGGCTTTTAAAAACTAAGAGGTTGATTTTCAAAGCATTGCTCGCGCAAAAATACCCACATACGTACGTATGTGGGTCACACACGTACAAAGTGGATATTAAAAATCCGCGAACTACGCATGTATGTACCCACGCACGCATCAAAAATAAGAGGGCAGAAAAGGGGGCAGGGCATGGGCGGAGCATGGGCGTTCCGGGGTGGGGCCAATAGTTAACACGCGTAACTCCGTATTTTAAGACCGGAGACTGCAGTGCGCATCGGCTTGCTATCCATGTAACTTTACTGCTGCTCTGGATGAGGAGCAAGTCTGGTGATCTCGTGTTTTAGGGCTTACAGGAAAGAATGAGAGGTCTGAGTCAACTGTGGGGCATGTCGGGTGAAGTCCTGGATATTATCTGTCAAACTGGGGGACTAATTGTAAAAAGTGGGTTGTACTTCGCACAATCATGTTTTAAAATCCACCTATATACGCGCGTAAAAGCCAGCAAAACCCTAGGAAAAATATGCAAATTGCATTTTCTCAAGCAGTCTCTTAAGATTAGTCGCCTGCTTACGCGGATGAGGTGTATTTTAAAACATATACATGCAAGTGCGCGCACAATTTAAAATTGCAGCTTATCTCCATTCGGGTGCATGCGTGCTCGTTTTAAAATTAGCCAGAAAATTAGCAACGCATACAAGACCCCCATGGTAGAAAAAGAACTTAAGGGATGATAGGAAGGGAGGGCACCTGTGAAGGCAGAACGTAAAGGCACTGCACTTTGTCCTCATTCATGATTTTTATTCATTAGAACAAATGTGTTTATATGGAGGTGTGGTAACTCAAGTGGCAAGGGCTTGGAAACAGCCAGAGGAAAAAGGAGGCAGACTCTGGCTGTTCATTAAGTGTGGTTTATTTACAGTGAAAACAAAGGGCAGTACAAACCAACATAAACAAATTAGGCAGCTTCCCTTGACATTCAGGTATCTCACAACTACTGGGTGTCACACATAGCAGGTTCTTAGCACACGCCTGGATCCTGCTTGCTCCCTGGGGCCTCTCTAACTTTTTCAAGCCCTGAGGTCTTAAACTCTGGAGCAGGGCTCCTTCCTTCCTGCAAGATTCTCTGTATGTCTGAATTTTAAGGAGGACCGGGCGAGACAGCTGTGCTGAGTTCTTTAAGGTAGTCTGAGGGAGTTTTCTATAGACTCCCTCACGAAAGCTATTTATTTATTTCAAAGCATTTATGAATCGCTTAACTGATATAATCTTTCTAAGTGCTATGAACCATTGATAGTATACAGACTAAAAATAAACTTCAAATAAATAAATAAATAAACAATAAAATAAAATAAACACAAAAAATAAAATACACTAGTAACATTGTAACATAGTACATAATAATGATGGCAGAAAAGGACCAAATGGTTCATCCAGTCTGCCCAGCAAGCTTCTTATGGTAATATCTGTTGTGCCATGTAGGTCAACCCTAAATTTCTCTTAATCATAGTCCATGCAATTTCCCCCAATCCTTATGATAAGAGTAGTAGTATTTACAGTATTACAATAAATTCATAAAACATACATAAGGTCAATAATGAGCATCCCCATGGAGCTTGCAGGGCCCTCAGGACTACAAGCACATTTGCACTCAATTCTCACCAGCATGTGGAATTTTACGCATGTACTTTTCTTCCCCATTGAAACAGGCACAAAGCTCAAATTGGAAATTAAGTGCAGAGATTTGATTATGTAACCTCCATCTGTAATTTTCCTCTCTTGACCTGACCCTGACCCTTTTTCTTAGCAAGCAATAGTATGATACTGCAAATGCATGAATACTCTTACTCTGCACAGAGTGGGGAGGCAATAATCAGACTGCAATATTATACGGATATAAACCCACGTTTACTTTTTAAAAAATGTCTGATTATTGCCACCTTAGTGTACTTGCACTTAGTAAACCTTTACACTACAGTAACAAAAGGATTCAAGGCACCTGCATAGTGATGTGATGTGAAATGAGAGAGTCTTGGAAGCTGTCAGGTGCACTTTGTTAAAATATTTTATGGAAATGAAGAGCATCTCACCAAGAGGAAGTGAGCAGGTGAGAACCACCATGTTACGTACCTACAATTATTAGATGCCATGGAACTCTGATAGCATAAACAGTGAATAACAAATTACATTTACAACCTAAATAGAGCTTGTTGATTAAAATGAAGATATTGAATTTAGAGGGCAATATTCAAAGCCATTGCCACTGGTAAAACAGTGTTTTACTTGTGGAAATGGGCTTTTTAAATATTACCCACCTTCAGTGCAATCAAATTATGCACTATGTTCAACAATGCGGATACGTTTACCCACACAGTTTAGCAGCATTCCTAACAGTGGGAGAGGATAGCCAGAAAACCGAAAAATAATTAAACAAGAAAAAAACCAAATACAAACACAAAACAGTTGAGCTTCCAGAAGCCCTGGTCCAAAATATTGCCCTAAGCTGGGCCTCAGGGCCTAGCCCCGAGCTTAGCCCAGTATTGAGATCTAACCCTGGGCTAGTCCTCAGCTATACAACACAATGGTGCCAGCTGCATTGCAGGAAGGCCTCAAAGTGAAGTCACTTTGATGCCATTCCCAGGTAGATGGCACCATTTTTAAAGTGTTGAGGCCTGGGCAGGAGTGACTGGGCATCGCTCCTGCAGTTTTTCTGCTAGATCCAGTAAGGGGGAAGAGAGTCCTGGGGTGGGAGCTCTCTAGTCCTGGGTTAAGGACCCAGCTCCAGCCTTCTACAGGCAGGCCTTGGAACTAGGCCTCAGTGCCAGGGCTTGGTCCTGGCTACCAGAGACCCGTTTTTTAAAAATGCAACAAATACAAAAATAATTGATCATTTTCAGAGGCTATTTTTGGTTTGATCCATTTGAAACAAATCATAAATGGCCTCATTCATTGAAAACAATTTTATATCTCTATTAAACATATATCTTAACTGTTTAGACATTTACTGAAGAAGTCCTCTGCAATCATCTGTTTTCTGATCTGTAGTCCACTCACTGTAGATCCCCTGACTGCGGCAAAGGACACAGGGATTCTCCTCTAGATTAGAGTTAATATCAGCTGCTATATTCATGAAGCACACAGCATGTAAACACAATGTCTGCCACTTTTTGGGGAGTATAGTATAAGACACATTGGGGTTGATGCAATAAAAATGCGCCGAAAGCAGGCACTGAGTGTTCAGCACCCGCTTTCCTAATGCGTACTCAGGCACCTCTCCAGGGGATGTCATGCAATATTTAAATTAGGGGTCGCACTGTCAAGAAGGCACTAAGGTCGATTGCGCACTCCTATTGCCTCTTCAGCAGTGGGCACCCAGGAGAGTTCAGCTGTCCATGGGTTCAGAAAATGGATGCTGACTTTATTGGCATCCGTTTTCCTAACCGGTGCACATCCATGGGTTCGAAAAACAGACGCTGGTTAACTGAGCATCCTTTTCCCTAACCTGACTGCTGGTATTTTTTGTTGTTGTTGTTGTTTAATTTTTTGTTTTTTAAATCTTTACAACTTTTCATTCTTCCGATTTAATATCGCTGCAATATTAAGTTGGATGATGTACAGAAAAGCTCTATTTTCTGTACAACTTTTTGGGGTGCTCAGAAATTAATGCCTGCCCAGAGCACTTTTTTTTTTGCTTGTGGGGTGAATAACTAATAGCCTCATTGACATGCATTTGTATGTGATATGTGCTATTAGTTTTGTGGCACATTGGACGCATGTTGTGGAGGCGCTAATCCCTTTTAGCATAAGGGGCTATGGACGCACCTCCAAAACGTGCATCCAACCGCGGATTAAACAGTGTGCTCGGCTGAGTGCACTGTTTTGCATTGGCCCTGAAGGGGTGTTAGCTTGGTAGTTCCTCCTTTTTCCATTTTCTTTCAATTCAGTTAGAACCAGTTCTGGGATTCTGGTGCTATGAGGCTTCATTCACAATTACCTGGCAATTTCCAGTCTATTTTAATAGACCCCCATCCCATTGGTCCTAGTTTGATCATTGCAGCAATGTTCCTGAGATCCTGAGCCATGTGTGAAGATTTATTGCCGATTTCACCTCCATCCTGCAGGTGGTGGTATTAGTTGCTTGGACTGTCTAGCCAGTCCTCCCAGCTCTATGTCCCCCTCACTCCCCCCGGCAGCAGTGATCTTGTTTTCTGCTTGGACATGTATTTATACTCAGGAAATCATCAGTCAGTTGCCAGAGCCTGGTCCTGCTGTAAAGTACTAGGGAAGAAACCCTGGTGAATTATCTTTAAATTCACTCCCAAATCTCTTCACCTCAGCTAATTTGGTGTAAGGCTACTCTAATAAACTTCCATTGTTTATCTCAGGACCCCACTCTACACCAAATAAAACCAAAGTAACCACACTGTTGGGCACAAAAAAAAAAAAAGAATTCCTCCAGATTTATTAATAAAATGTCCTAACAATAAACAAAATATATTTCATATATGACAAATTTTCAGCAACCCTGTCTGATTAAAAAACCTTATCACTGCCACAACAACAAATCACAACAATATTCTCACTGGCTCCCTGTTACCTTAAACTTGTGACTGCCTTTTAAATGTGTGATCAGCTCTGTTTTAAAGTAGGAAAACAGCATTTGCAAATAACATCCTTCAAGGAAATTTCTCACCCACAAGCTGGAAACTGGGAATTGTCAGTGGCCATCTGTCTCTTCCCAAATGTCCTGAATGTCTCTCATGTGGGTCTTTCTTTCTCTGTCTGCGTCTGCTGGTAATAAGGCTGTTCCAGATGATATTACAATGCTGTTAATCTTTAACTAGTACTGTGAATCTGTCTTACCACTGAATGTAATTGCACTTTTATTACAGTTACTTGTTACTGCAGTTATGCACAGCTGGTTGTGTGTAAGTGAACTGGTTAGTAAGTAAGAAGTTCCTTCAAGAATGCATAAGTGTTCAAAGTGCATTCTGCCAGCAGCTGTCTCCTAGTTGCATATACTTTTCCAAATCAATCAATGGAAATCTTGCCGTGACATCATGCCACCATTGTTTATGCAAGATATTGAAAACTATTCCCAATTCAGCAGAGGTTACTTACCATCTGATAGCTGGTGTTTCCGATGTTCAGGATTTGAAACAATGTCCACTTAATAAAGTCACATATTCAGTTCTTTGCAAGACCAACAGTTATTTTTGCAATTTCAAATGTCTATCTTTGATGAGTTGATGATCACTGACTAATACTTCTGACAGTTTCCCAGCCTTTGACTAATTAACAATTCAACGTGATTACTATCTAACCCACCATCTGCCTTACAGAAACTAGCCTTTCCCTCTTCCTTATCTCACAGAACAGGAAAATTAAGATAATAGACAATAAAGGTTAAAGGTCAGCTGGACAGAGGAAACCAGGACTTCTGTTAGAAGTTAGCAGAAATGGGAGAAAAGCATGATCTATCTAAAATAATCATTAACTACTAATGTCTTCATAAAAAAGAAATATATAAAAATTAGACCAAAAGGAAATATATGCTAGCCCTTAACTTACACTACTTCCTGGTCCTCATACTCTGGCTCCATCTTTGTTGCCTGAATTCAGAAAACTTCTTCATTTCTGGTTTCTACCTTCAGTGTTCCTGCTTGACCTATTTGTGTTCCTGGTTTCCTGGTGTGCTCTAGCTTCTTGCTGTGTTCCAGGCTTCTTGCTCCTTGTTTGTGTCAGGGGCTAGCCCCATTTTTCATGCCTTGCCAGGCACCAGCATCTGAAGGCTCAACTCGAGGGGAATATGGATGGCTGTCAGCTGCTTGGATTTACCTTTGTAGATGTTAGGCCATTCATTCCTGGGGCAACTAACAGACAATTGATGTCATATCATGCACCAGGGCTCTTATAAGCCACCAGGAGTCACACCTCATGACTGCCTCCCACACCGCTTCTGGAATATCCCCAGTTCCAGCTGACCCAGAGTGCAGAAGGCCTGATTTAGGAATTAAATGTAAAATAATACTAAACATCAGGACAGACATTTTAACAGTCCAGTGTGTACTCAATGACAAATCAAATGGATGTTTTTACCTTAAACCTTCTCTCTACTGGTATCCTTTGGCTACGGGAGTGAGCAGCCGAATCAGATAGCCATGTCCTCTGTTACTTTTTAAACATAAAGCACACAGAGAATCCAAAACTTTATTAAGCATCAGGACATCATGTGGGTTTCCAGGTCAAAACTAGCTGTTCTGTAGATAGAGCAACCCATATTTCTGTAATAAGGGTATAGTATACTAATGTGTGGGCATATGTGTTCCATACAGCTTAATGTGTTCCTTATAGCTTAATGGTATATCCATTGTAGTCTTTGCATAAATGCATAGCGGAGGTGTATCCCTTGCATTTAGCCAAATCATAGAATGCAGGAGTGTCATAAGGGGTGGGCAAGGCAGAGGACACCACTGTCACTACTGCAGCTGAAATAAGCTCCCACGTGACCATCTTGTGCGGCTTTATTATGGAAGGAGAGACACCCCACACACACACTACCCAGGGTACCATTTACCTGGTGATGGTCCTGGTAATATGTGTAAGTACTGCTATACCAGAAGTTATGTGTATTTATCCTACCTTAGCAGGAGTTGCCCCTTTACCTTAGATGTAGCATTTTTTTCTAGTTTGATGCCAGACAGTGGCAAGCAGGGGCTTGCATTTGCTTTCAAATGACATAAAAAAAAAACCACAGCAGAACACACTGTTTCATCACATATCATTTGAAACCAAAATGAATAGAAAAACCCAACGAAATTTGTCAGATTTTTCATTATGCTTCGAAATGCACCCCCAGACTCCCAGCTTGATCTCCCCGCTGCTGCACCATTCCCTCACCAGTGCCGATGAAATAAAATAATTAACTCCCCCCACCCCTTTCCTAGGCATTCTGTACCACTGTAGAACCTAATGGAACTAGCCTCGGGTCAAATCAGGTCGCAGAGGGGCAGGAGCAAATTGGGGTTCGCTCCTGCCCCATTTGGCCTACTGGAACCCCACAGTTGGAGTAAGCTGCACTGGGGGGGGGGGGGAGGAGGTGAGAGATAGGGGAAGGCCTTTTAGAGGGGAAGTTAATTGCTTTATTTCAGTGATGCTGTGGAGGTTGGTGAGAGGCAGGGGGAACCCAGCCTCTTCCTTTCCTTTTGTTCTCTTCCCCCCCCCCCCCCCCCCCCCCCCCCTATTTATTTTGGTTCAAATAAAGGAAACAAAATAAACATCAAATGCAATTTAAAAAAAAACACATTTGAAGAAAAATGAAACAAAACAAAAACTATTTTCATGCACCTCCCTAGTGGCAAGTTCAAATTCCAAGGTCTTCAACTGAGATTTAGGTTGTGGCAAGACAGAGCAGTGCAGTGAGTGTAGGGCCTTCATGCTGGGCAACATCGTTTTCTCCTTTCTTGCTGAGAAGGGGCGGTGAGGAGAGAACAGGAAGGGAACTTCCTCCCAAAACGGATGCTTTTACCTTGTCGGGCATTGCTTTATTATGCCAAAAGCAAAAGGGGGTCAATTAACAATGCTAACAGAAGGGAAGAATGTAACCAAGAAAGACAGGTAAATACTCTGAATGGCCTAAACAATAGTTCTGCTTGAAGTCAAAAATACTTCGGAATCATTCACTCAGAATATATTTTAAAAAAAACTATGATACAGCATCTCTGAAAAGATAGAACTGACTGCTAAACATTTCTCAGTCTGTGAATAATCCATGGGAGTTTATAGACGATGCATTTGCATCTCTAGGGTAGCTGGAGGCCATCTGCAGGCAGCTCTGTGTAAAGTGACTATTTCTTCAGATTGGCCATTGCCAGTTAATAAAATAAGAATGTAAAAATCCACCATTTAATATACAGACGGGTTCTCCACGCTTATTGACCAAAGTCTGGGAAACATTTCCTAGTCTGCAGCAAATCCCATGGCTATAGTGGAAAAACCACTGTGTGAAAGAGACTTTTTAATGGATGGATGCATTTATACCGCTGAGGCTCAGACTGTGTGGTAAGCAGATTCAACACGGTAGAATACCCAAACAACTAGTCCCACTTGAAAAGTGCCAGCCCAATAAACTTGCTAATTTATTTGGCTTCTCTGCAATTTTTGTATGTTTCCATAGTTAATTTTCTTTTTTGTTTTTGTAAAAACTTTTATTTTTGTTGAAAAACAAATTTATTTTAAAGATGGACATGGTTGCTGCAGTCAATCAATTGTTTATCCCATAGCAGGACGTACGACACAGATGGCTGGAGCTGTCCTGTACTACCTCACAATAGGGTAATTGTTTAATTGTTTGTTTTTTCTTGGAACTAGTTATGCCTTTGATGCTTGCTAGAGTATGATATTAAGAAATTGCCATGCTGGGTCAGACCAAGGGTCCATCAAGCCAAGCATCCTGTTTCCAATAGAGGCCAAACCAGACCACAAGAACCTGGCAAGTACCCAAATACTAAGATGATCCCATGCCACTGATGCAATTAATAGAGGTGGCTATTCCCTAAGTAAACTTGATTAATATCCGTTAATCGACTTCTCCTCCAAGAACTTATCCAAACCTTTTTTGAACCCAGCTACACTAACTGCACTAACCACATCCTCTGGCAACAAATTCCAGGGCTTTATTGTGCGTTGAGTGAAAAAGAATTTTCTCTGATTAGTCTTAAATGTGCTACTTGCTAACTTCATGGAATGCCCCCAAGTCCTTCTATTATTTGAAAGTGTTCAAACTAGCGAACCCCGACTAACCAACGGACTCCCCGCCAAAGCTACGATATGACCACCCGACTGATTTACGCCCAATTATATCTATTCTCCCTCCTCCCCACTTCTTGTGGATCTCCCTCTCCTCCTCCTTCTTACTCCTAATACCCCACCCACCCCCCTTCAACTACCTAACTGCTTTGATTAACTCTATTGTTTAAAAAAAAAAAAAAAATGTACATATGTATATAATCCACGTATTATCTCCACCACCCCCTGTTTACCGACTCCTTGTTAAAAATTTATATTATTGTAAAGCTTGTTGCTAGGTTATGTTACATTGTGAACCGAGGTGATGTTTTGCAAACGTGCCTCGGTATATAAAAAAACCCTTAAATAAAGTGTAAATAACTGAGTCACATCTATTCGTTCAAGACCTCTCATGATCTTAAAGACCTCTATCATATCCCCCGTCAGCTGTCTTTTCTCCAAGCTGAACAGCCCTAACCTCTTCAGCCTTTCCTCATAGGGGAGCTGTTCCATCCCCTTTATCATTTTGGTTGCCTTTCTCTGTATCTTCTCCATTGCAACTATATCTTTTTTGAGATGTGGCGACCAGAATTATACACAGTATTCAAGGTGCGGTCTCACCATGGAGCGATATAGAGGCATTATGACATTTTCCGTTTTATTAACCATTCCCTTCCTAATAATTCCTAACATTCTGTTTGCTTTTTTGACTGCTGAAGCACACTGAGCTGACGATTTTAAAGTATTATCCACTATGATGCCTAGATCTTTTTCCTGGGTGGTAGCTCCTAATATGGAACCTAACACCGTGTAACTACAGCAAGGTTATTTTTCCCTATATGCAACACCTTGCACTTGTCCACATTAAATTTCATCTGCCATTTCGATGCCCAATCTTCCAGTCTTGCAAGGTCCTCCTGTAATGTATCACAGTCCATTTGTGATTTAACTTCTCTGAATAATTTTGTATCATCCGCAAATTTGATAACCTCACTCGTCGTATTCCTTTCCAGATCATTTATATATATATTGAAAAGCACTGGTCCAAGTACAGATCCCTGAGGCACTCCACTGTTTACCCTTTTCCACTGAGAAAATTGACCATTTAATCCTACTCTCTTTTTCCTGTCTTTTAACCAGTGTGTAATCCACGAAAGGACATCGCCTCCTATCCCATGACCTTTTAGTTTTCGTAGAAGCCTTTCATGAGGGACTTTGTCAAATGCCTTCTGAAAATCCAAATACACTACATCTACCGGTTCACCTTTATCCACATGTTTACTAACTCCTTCAAAAAAATGAAGCAGATTTGTTAGGCAAGACTTCCCTTGGGTAAATCCATGTTGACTGTGTTCCATTAAATCATGTCTTTCTATATGCTCTATGATTTTGATCTTGAGAATAATTTCCACTATTTTTCCCAGCATTGAAGTCAGGCTCACTGGTCTATAGTTACCCGGATCACCCCTGGAGCCTTTTTTAAATATTGGGGTTAAATTGGCCACCCTTCAATCTTCAGGTACAATGGATGATTTTAATGATAGGTTACAAATTTTAACTAATAGATCAGAAATTTCATTTTTTAGTTCCTTCAGTACCCTAGGATGCATACCATCTGGTCCAAGTGATTTGCTACTCTTTAGTTTGTCAATCTGGCCTACTACATATTCCAGGTTCACAGTGATTTCGTTCAGTTCGTCTGACTCATCACCCCTGAAAACCATCATTGGGTTAACTAGAATCATACAACTCAACTCGTCTAGGAGGTGCTCAGTCCAGTCTTTGGGACATACTTAGCCAGTCAGTTTTCCATGAATATACATGACATAGGTTTGCTAACAAGGAAATATACATTTCAAGCATGTTCATTCTGGATATCCTGGAAACCTGACTGGCTAAGTGTGTCCCAAATACTGGAATGGGAACCCCTTCTCTAGGACAATGAACAGATCTGATTTTCAGTATACACACAGGGGAGGGGGGTATTTGCAGTTCCTGTGGGTACTAATTTTCAAACAGAACCTCCCCACAGAGTGTCCCCTTGAAAATCCATCAATGGGACAGTGCTGTGGGGATTCCTTACCATGCATACTTTGCAGCTGCAAAATATGCATGGGAATTTCAAAATGAAATCCCAGCATATACTATAAGGGGTCCACCCTAATGTCACCCTCAATGCTATCCCTTTTCCCTGCAGCAAAAAGTACACATTCTGTGGACAGTGGGCATACTGTTTCCCATATTCGGGTAGAGGGAAATTATCAGAAGGCATTTTTCTGTGGGTAAACAAGTGTTTACTCTTGGAAAACCTTCTGAAAATTGCCCAGCAATGAAAATTCATGAAAAATACAAAGGTTTATATTTGATCTATGACCAAGCTAATTTGCACAGTTTGATTAACTTGAAAACTAAACCTATTCATGCCCTCTGTTATGAATTATGCTGTGGAGTTAGCAATCTGTTCAGGACCACTTCACCAGGGGGGCGGAGTTAGCAATCTGTTACGGATCTTGCTAGGGAGTTAGCAATCTGATAGGCTTGGCTCCTGTAGGAGGAGGAGTTTAGCAATCTGTTAGTGCTCTGCTCCCCCAGAGGGAAGGAGTAGCAACTGTTATGCTTTGTTCCTGTAGAAAGATGAGCCAGCAACCTGTATGATCCCCACAGGGAGATAGCTATCTGATATGGATCAGCTTCCGCAGAAAGAGGAGTAACACTTAGTAGAAATAGTGAATCCCTGGGCCGATGGCAGATGACAGCACCCTCAAGTGGAGATCCTGGGAGGAACCACCGGCTTGGCTTGGAGTATTGAGACAAACACAGTTCTTTATTAGACTGGAAGTAGAACCACCAGAGGTGGCAGTAGAGAGTTGATGTGCCCGGCAGGGCTGAAGTCCCTCTGATACTGGAATTACGATCTCTGAGTTGCTGAGCTGTAAGGAGAGACTATAGGTAGTGAGTAGACAGGATATGCTGGGCATAACCAGTGGTAGATGATACACTCACATTGGTAGATATATGTAATGTCCTCTGTGCAACAGAGAGTCTTCAGTATTCAGGAACAGGAGCCGCAGGTGAGTACTGGTTCCTGTAGGCAGTCTGAAATAGAACTCACAATAACTGTGTATGGGATGGCTTCTGGAATAGAAGAGAGGCAAGGAGAGATTTAGGAACATAGGCCCTCGTGGAGTGAGTACCGGTTCCTATCTATTAATCTGTAATAGTAACCCATAAGATATAGGTATGCGATATCTTCTGAGGAAGAAGAGAGTCTGAGAAAGGTATTAGGAACATAGGCCCTCGTGGAGCGAGTACTGGTTCCTATCTGCAATCTGCAATGGTAACTCATGCTCTCCGTACCTGCGATAACGTCTTAGACTGAAGGGAGCCTTAGAAATTAGGAACAAGGGCCCTCGTGGAGCGAGTACCAGTTCCTGTCTGTAATAGGACTCACTGTGTTCACGTCTGCGATCGCTTCCAGGCAATAGGAGTCTTCTGAGTCTTCGGAAACGTAGGCCCTCGAGGAGCGAGTACCGGATCCCGTCCAACAATCTGAAATCAAGAAGAGAGAGAGCGGAGCCCCCAAGGAGCGGGTACTCCTAGTAAGTTTGAAAAGGCCGAGCAGTGGAGAAAGGTTTCCCCTTGCTCACTCGGATCGTTGTTGCAAGTAGCGTGGACTGCCGAAGCAAGTCCCGTTGGAGTTCCTTGCTAACTCATTTGTAGTTAGCAAACAAAGACCTTTTAAATTGAAAACGGAGACGTCAATACGGGGGGATGCCCCCAAGGTTCACGCCCTTGCTGCGCCCTTACGTCATCAGGAACATGGCGGATCTGTGGCGTCAAGCCAGCCTGGGGATTCCAGGACCAAGAGACGGGGAGAAGCCGCGGCTGCTTCTGTCAATCTGAGCCGAAGGGAGTCGCCACAAAGGTAGAGAGGGTGGAGCGAGGGCGAGAATAGGCATGAACGCAACACCCTCAAAAAACTGGAGTTTTGTGCCCTTTCATTAAATGCAGAGATATGCTAGCAATTTTTTATCAATACCAATTTCCTGTCAACAGAGCTCTCACCAGCTCTGTTCTCCTCAATGAGTCATGTTTCATAGTTATTTAACTAGACACTCCCAGGAAGCCCTATCATACACCACCATTTAAACTGTACCTTCGTATTATATGAAATAGCCATACTTAGAAATGAAAGCTTACTGCAGATATTTGGAATTTATTTCATAGCCAAATGAATTCAGAACATAAAATTTTCAGTGTTTAGTTCTGGGGTTTTTATTTAGAAACAGCAACTATATTTGATATACTGTTGGTATAAGCTAACATATATTTCATGATATTATGACAAATTTAAGTTCAGTTTATGAATGAACAGAAGTCAGTAGAACTAGCATAGTGTGCCATTATTATACTTCTTTCTGGAACACATTTTATTTCACGTCTGAGATTTTCACATATTTATCCAGTATTTGTGGGGAATTCACAGATGTGCTTTATTTGAAAGTCTCATATATCTTACACATTGGGAGTAAATTTGTATCTGCCCACATAAAGAGAGTTTGAGGCAAGACTTGCCATGGGGTAAAAACTAATAATTAAAGCTTTTTCAAGTACACCACTCTGTAGCTTTTCTAGTAGGGGCAATTTAGAAATGTGAATATAAACAAATAAATAAAGCAGGAAACCTGCAAGGGAAATAGTTGGGGCCATTAGATGACCATGGGATACTGAGGGCAGATAAGTCATAGCAGAAAAACTAAATGAATTCTTTACTTTGGTCCTTACTGCGGTGTGCCCCCTTCGCCACTGGAAGGTTCCTCCTCTCCTGGACAAGCAACGGAAGAGCCAAAGCAACAGTAAACTAATCCTGGAGAAGCGCCTCTGACGCTGCCAGGCCAGAATCTGCCTTTACTGTGGCGAACCAGGCCATTTAATAGCTCACTGTCCGGTCAGGCCGGTAAACTCTTGAGCCTAGGTCTCATTGGAGGACTGACCCTAGGCCTTACTACACCAGCTCCTCCCTTAATGCTCTCAGTGGGAGACCAGGACTTTTCCACCCTTGCCCTAGTGGATTCCGGAACAGGAGGGAACTTCATGATGCAGGCTGTCATGGAACACCTCCAGATCTTCACTCTTCCTTGCCCTCTTTCTTTGGTCCTCTCTTCCATCCACGAGGATCCTCTCCCAGGAAGAGTTACTCGCATTACTGTTCCACTAAAGTTTTGTACCGGTTCTCTCCATGTAGAACATCTGGCATTCCACGCATCAAGAAAGCCATACACCTAGTGGTTCTTGGATTGACCTGGCTCCAGCAACATTCTCCTCAGTTTGATTGGGCCTCCCTGCAGTTGGCCTGGTGGGGGTCATACAACCTGCTTAGAAAGCTTGCAACCCAGCCATTTTCTGTGAAATTCTGTTGTTCCCGCTGGCCTTCCTCCACAATATGCACAATTTGTTGATAGTTTTTCCAAAAAGGGTGTGGACATTTTGCCTGCTCATCGTGAGTTTGATTGTGCAATTAATCTCTGCCGGTACTAAACCCCCTTGGGGTAGGGTCTACCCACTATCCTTGCCAGAGACCAGGGATATGTCCGAATATATCCAGGAAACCTTACACAAAGGGTTTATCTGCTGGTCAACTTCTCCTGCAGGCACTGGCTTCTTTTTCATGGGTAAGAAGGATGGGACCCTCCATCCATGTATTGACTATCGTGGCTTGAATGCATCACATGGAAGGATCACTACCCCTTACCCCTAATTTTTAGCTATTTGATCACCTGCAAGAGGCCAGGATCTTCTCCATATTGGACCACCAAGGAGTGTATAACCTAATGTGGATACGAGAAGGCGACGAGTGGAAGATGGCTTTCAACACCAGAGATGGCCATTATGACTATCTGGTCATGCCATTTGGTCTTTGCATCACCCCAGCTGTGTTTCAAAATATGATAAATGTATTTTCAGAGATCTCCTCTACGAATATGTGGTCATACACCTGGACAACATCTTAGTCTTCTCCAAGAACCTGCAAACCCATTGCCAAGATATCTCTATGGTTCTCCAATGCCTTCGGGATAATCGCTTATATGCAGAAATGTTTATTCAAGATAGCCTCCCATTCCTGGGCTACATTGTCTCCAACTGAGGGTTTCAAATGGACCCTGAGAAGCTCACTAAACCAGAGAAATCTATCATCAATTGACAGATGTACCATACTATCAGGTGCTCACAGAAGATCCCACATTGGAGTTGAAAGCTCGGATAGGGGAGATCATTCAATTGAGTATAAAGAATGGTTTTCTCTCTAGTAGAGATATACGGGCATTAAGGGTAGAATATCCGATATGCCCTTTACTTTATACTCTTCCTAAGATTCATAAAAATCTGAATCAACCCCCAGGTCGTCTGATTGTGGCAAGTAGAGGTTCTATTTTGGAACCGTTGTCTAATTTTCTGGATATTTTCCTTAAACCGTTTGTCCAACGGACTGCTTCCTTTGTTCAGGATACTACTCAAATGCTTGCATTGTTACAGTCTTTACCTCCTCTTCCGAAGGAATGCCTTCTAGTTACATTGGACGTTGAAGCTCTGTACACTAATATTTCTCAGAAAGAAGCATTTGCATTGAATGAAAATGTCATGAATGTACATGAACATCCTCATCAGGTTCCTACGGCTTTTCTGATGTCTTTAATGGAATTAGTGATATTTCATAACCTCTTTAGGTTTGAGTCTACTTACTATCTTCAAGTGCAAGGAGTGGCAATGAGGGCAACAGTAGCCCCTGATGTAGCTAATCTGTTTGTAGGTCATTTCGAAGAAGAGGTCTTGTATCCCCCCTCCTTGGTTTAAAAATATTCTAATTTGGAGACGCTATATAGATGACATCTTTTTCATCTGGACATCATCTAGTGGTGAATTACATGATTTTTTGACATGGATTAATGGGCAAAATGCCTCTGAAATTTTCTATGCAATATCATGAATTTTCAATGGCTTTTTTGGATATTACCATCATTAGAGAAGAGGAGGGGTTAAAAACTACACTATATCGAAAAAGCACAGATCGGAATAAATTCCTACAGTATTCGAGTTGGCCATCCAAAAAAATTGAAAGACAGTTTGCATATAAGTCAGTTTTTGCGCCTCAGGTGGATATGTTCTACCATGGCAGAGTTTAATTTACAATCAGCAGTTATATTCACTCGGTTTAGGGAGCGAGGGTACCCTAACTCAGTGATAAAAAAAAAAGGCATACAGAACAGTCCTATTTGCAAATAGAGACCTGCTGTTGAATTATAAAAACACTCAGGAAGACTGTCCTACATTATAGCAACCATGTGGGTGATGTGATTGGTATTTTACAGAGACATTTGTCTATCTTGGCTCTCCACGAGAAATGTAATGATTTACCATGATTTTCTTTTGTGAGGAATAAAAATATTCGGGATAAATTGGTTCATGCCTGTTTGAAAACTGAAGTAAAGGGACCCTGTGAGCAACAGCTAAAAGGGAACTATTCATGTGGTGCATGTGAGATGTGTGGTTTAACCATAGCCGGTGCGGTATGGCAACATCCTGATTTGAAACGGACAATTCTTTTGAATGGGTCCACAAATTGTAATTCAAGTTCAGTTATTTATGTTCTACAATACCCTTGTGATTTAGTTTATGTGGGCTGTACAAAAAGAAAGATGAGGACACGGTTGATAGAACATAAAAGCTGCATCAAAACATCTGAGTTGACTGCTCCGAATGTAGCCCACTCTTTGGATAAAAAACATCAATTTAAGGATTTGAAGTGGACAATTTTGGGATCTGTATTGCCCTCAGTATGGGGGGGGGGGGGGTGATATTCAATTTATGTTGAATTGCCGAGAACATTTTTGGATTTTTAAATTAGATACTGTGCAACCAAATGGGCTGAATGAGGTGATTAATTGGTACTCCTTGATCTAAATAGGAAGGATTTGATGATGTAAAATTGTTTTTTTTTTATAATTTATAATTTATTCAATTTTTAAATTCAAAACAATAAATAAAATTAACATAAAAGGCAATAAACAGTGAACAATTCAAGCAAACTTATTATAAGAAGATTAATACAGTCAAAAGTAAATTTGATTGTCACATTTATCCAATAAATGAGGGTCTTTATACAGTAAAGAAAACTTACATAATACAATTAACAAGGAGGAGAGGGGTAGAAATCTTTATTTTTACAGACCTGTTTCTGCTGCTTCAACCTGATTTTCCTTTACTAACTCTTTATCTCTCAAAAAACTTTCTAGATTTTGTGGCATACTAAAAATAAATGTCTTGCCTTGATAATTGACTAAACATCTACATGGGAACCTTAAATAAAAAGTTGCACCCAATTCAATAGTCCTACTTTTCAAAACCAAAAACTGTTTCCTGCGCACCTGAGTGGCCCTTGAAACGTATGGAAAAACATAAAATTTTTGACCACAAAATAATAGTTCCCTATTTTTTAGAGATTTTTCAAAAATAAACTCTTTATCCTTTTCTAGAGAAAAAGATACAAGAAGAGTAGCTCTCTTATTTATGATGTCAATAGATTCTTCCAAAAAAAGTAGACACTCCTGGGGATTGTAGGTCTCCCTGATTCCCAGGAGTGTCTCTTAATTGGAGAGGAAAATAATAGATCTTAGAAATGATTGGAATCTCATTATCTTTATATGCTAAATTTTCCTTAAGATATTTTACAAACATCTCATAAGGAGACAAAAGTATTGTATAAGTAAAATTTACAAACCACAAGTTTTTAACTTTTAAACAATTCTCTAACTCATTATGTAACACTATATTATCTGTAATACAGTTAGATTCAACACTTTGAGCTTTCTGAATTTTCAATAATAAACTATTTACCTTAAATTCAGTTAATTTTTTCCCCTGATCTTTAATCATTGATCTATTTCCACCTACCATAGCTGAAAAGGATAAATTCATTTGTGTTACATTAGTATCTAGTTTCTGCAGCATTCTCCACAAGTCATCCAGAGTAACATTGGTGGCATCTACAGCAGTTGCCTGTATGCCACCAATGTTTACAGAGGGGCTTCCATTTACTCCCTGTTGATGAATATTCAAGGGTTGTGAAGCTGCTGAATCTACATATAACTCACCTACATTTGCAAAACTCACACTTGCTGCTTCATTTTCAATGGAATTACCCTCCTCTGTAAATCCTGGGGGCTGTATAGGAGTTGGTCCAGCACCAGGACTTAGAGAGACATCTAATATGTCTCTAACACTGTCCTCTCTTGGCAAGTTGAGCCTACTTAGATGAGCATCCATCGGACCGAGTCTTAAAGTAGCTGGAGAGGAGGTGATGATCTTGGTCTTCCTCTTGCGCCCCATATATCCCAAAACAATTGCAAAATAAAATACAGCAATCAGAAGACAGTCAAAGCCAGTCTAAGCCATACACAGGGTTTTAAAGCCCCAGTCCAGCTGATAGTCTCTCTGCGGGAGCCCTAGCTGCAGCAGCTAATTTCAATCAGGGCTTACCACGAGTGCTTGGAGGGCTCCGACTGAGCTCCCTTCTCTCTCCCTTCAAGGCCCTCGATGTAAAATTGTTTTGATCTGCCAATGAAATGATGTTGATTGAAGATGGGTTGTTCCCGCCTTTGACGTTGATGTCATTTCCGTTCTGGAAGATATAAAGAGTTGGGTTCGATGCCATTTTCATTTAAAGGGAAGCTAAACGTTGTGAGTTATACCGTATTAAAGGATTTTTTGAAGTTGTGAGCGGTCTGATGGACTAAAGTTGAGAGGAATCTCCAATGTGAAAAAAGACCCCCTGATGCAGATATCAAAACGTGGATCCATATCGGGACATTGATGATTATACAAAGATAAGAGTGGTTTCTATTTTAGACTCTCTGTATAAGCATTGCTTTATGGAAAGACTGCTCTAGTAAGGACCTTCGATAAAAAATAAAAAATGAAATAAACACACAAAAGTGAAAAAGTATTAACTGAAAGAAGTAAGAGTTCCCAAGGTCTGGGCAAAGCTCTTTAATTGAAAAGGAACAATAATATAATAAAATAAAGTTGGACTTATGAATAAAAGCAGGATGTGAATTATACAATCTGGGTACTTGGAGGTCCTACAAAAAGAAAAAGCAAAAAAAAAAGAGAAAATAAAGTGGTGTGATAATTTAGGTAAGACTGATTAGTTAAACTACTACTGGGAGACCTGTGTTTTTTGGTGATTTTTTAGTCCCCAGATTATATTGCTTATTCGGCTTGGGGTTGTTGATTCTACATAAGAACTGTTGGATTCGTGGACCCTTGGGCCGATCGGAGCCGTAGGAAGAGCTGCTGTAGGTGGTAGAAGCAGTGACCCCGACCGGGAGGCGGCAAGGACAGACTGGTGGCAGGTCGAAGGCGGGACTCTGGAAGCCCTATGCGACCAAGGGCTCTGGCGAGGAAGGAGGTGATGGTGGCGCTGGCACGGCGTTGAGAAAACCTTCGCCCTGGAAGCCGATCCTCCCCCGAGAGGAGCTCGTAGGAGTTTGGCCGCTGGGACTTAGGAGATTCACCCTGGAAGCCGGAGTCCCCCCAGGAGGAGCCCGTAGGGACCCGGCCGCTGGGACTTAGGAGGGCCCGCGGGGGCCTGGTCAGCTGTAGTCCAAGGTCGAGTGCCGAAGGGTCGTTGCTCGCCGGTCCAGAGTCAGGAACCAATGGATCACCGTCAGCCAGTCCAAGATCAGGAGCCCGAGAGTCAACGTAAGCCAGTCCGAGGTCAGAAGCCAGAGGGTCAACGTAAGCCGGTCCGAGGTCAGAAGCCAGAGGGTCAACGTAAGCCGGTCCGAGGTCAGAAGCCAGAGGAAACCAAATGCCAGTCCGGAGTCAGGAGCCAAGAAGAAACGTCAGCCAATCCGAGTCAGGAGCCAAGGGAAAACAACAAGCGGAACGCAGCAACTGGAGACAGGAACAACCCTGGGAACCTCGTTGCAAGGCCCTGAGGAGAGGGACTGCAGGGCTTAAGTAGCCCTGCAGCGTCTGACGTCACTGGGAGGATGGAGGCAGGTTTCCCGCGCCTGGCCCTTTAAGAATCGGGCCGAGACACGCGCGTGCCCCTAGGGGGCGGAGCTAGCCGCGGCGAGACGCCGGCTGCTCCGGCAGTGCAGGAGCCGCGTGGAGGGAGCAGGGGCAGGCCCGAGCACCGCGCGGGGATGCCGAGAGCGCCGCGGCGAGAGCCCCTGGAGACCCGAGGAGGGCCGGGAAGCCCCGGAATCCCGCGGAGGTAGGCGAAGTGGCCGGGGCCGACCCGGAGCCGCAACAAGAACATGCCATACTGGGTCAGACCATCAAGCCCAGCATCCTGTTTCCAACAGTGGCCAATCCAGGCTACAAGTACCTGGCAAGTACCCAAAAACTAAGTATATCTCATGCTATAGCAGTGGCCATTTTCTAAGTCAGCTTGATTAATAGCATGTAATGGACTTCTCCTCCAGGAACTTATCCAAACCTTTTTTAAACCCAGCAATACTAACTGCACTAACCACATCCCCTGGCAAAAAATTCCATATTTTAATTGTGCATTGAGTGAAAAAGAACTTTCTCTGATTAGTTTTAAATGTGCTACATGCTAACTTCATGGAGTGTCACCTAGTCCTTCTATTAGCCAAAAGAGTAAATAAATGTTTCACATTTACCCGATCTAGATCTCTCATTTTAAAGACCTCTATCATATCCCCCCTCAGCCGTCTCTTCTCTAAGCTAAACAGTCCTAACCTCTTTAGTCTTTCCTCATAGGGGAGCTGTTCCATCCCCTTTATTATTTTGGCCGACCTTCTCTCTACCTTCTCCATTGCAACTATATCTTTTTGAGATGCGGCGACCAGAATTGTACACAATATTCAAGGTGTGGTCTCACCATGGAGCGATACAGAAACATTATGACATTTTCCGTTTTATTCACCATTCCCTTCCTAATAATTCCTAACATTCTGTTTGCTTTTTTAACTGCTGCAGCACACTGAGCCGACGATTTCAATGTATTATCCACTATGATGCCTAGATCTCTTTCCTGGGTGGTAGCTCCTAATATGGAACCTAATATAGTGTAACTATAGCATGGGATATTTTCCCTATATGCATCACCTTGTACTTATCCACATTAAATTTCATCTGCCATTTGTATGCCCAATTTTCCATTCTCACGAGGTCTTCCTGCAATTTATCACAATCTGCTTGTGATTTAACTACTCTGAATAATTTTGTATCATCTGCAAATTTGATTACCTCTCTTGTCGAATTCCTTTCCAGATCATTTATAAAATTATTGAAAAGCACAGGTCCCAGTAGAGATCCCTGAGGCACCCCACTGCCCACCCCCGCCACTGAGAAAATTGTCCATTTAATCCTACTCTCTGTTTCCTGTCTTTTAACCAGTTTGTCCAAGAAAGGACATCACCACCTATCCCATAACTTTTTACTTTTCCTAGAAGCCTCTCATGAGGAACTTTGTCAAATGCCTTCTGTAAATCCAAATACACTACATCTACTGGTTCAACTTTATCTACATGTTTGCTAACCCCTTCAAACAAGTGAAGCAGATTTGTGAGGCAAGACTTGCCTTGGTTAAAGCCATGCTGACTTTGTTTTATTAAGCCATGTCTTTGTATATGTTCTGTGATTTTGATCTTTAGAACACTTTCCACTATTTTTCCTGGCATTGAAGTCAGGCTAACTAGTCTGTAGTTTCCTGGATCGCCCCTGGAACTCTTTTTAAATATTGGTGTTACAATAAAAACCCTCCAGTCTTTAAGTACAATGAATGATTTTAATGATAGGCTACACATTTTTGCTAATAGATCTGAAATTTCGTTTTTAAGTTCCATCAGAACCCTGGGGTATATACCATCCAGTACAGATGATTTACTACTCTTCAGTTTGTCAATCAGGCCTACCACACCTTCTAGGTTTATCGTGATTTGGTTCAGTTCATCTGAACCAAATCACCCTTGAAAACTTTCTCCGGAACCGGTATCTCCCCAACATCCTCTTCAGTGAACACTGAAGCAAAGACATTGTTTAATCTTTCCATGATGGCCTTATCTTCTCTAAGTGCCCCTTTAGCCCCTCGATCATCTAATGGTCCAACTGACTCCCTCGCAGGCTTTCTGCTTCAGATATATTTTTTAAAGTTTTTACTGTGAGTTTTTGCCAACTTCTTTTCAAATTCTCTCTTAGGCTGTCTTATCAATGTCTTACATTTAACTTGCCAACACTTATGTTTTATCCTATTTTATTCTGTTGTATCCTTCTTCCAATTTTTGAATGAAGATCTTTTGGCTAACATAGCCTCTTTCACCTCACCTTTTAACTATGCCAGTAACCATTTTGCCTTTCTTCCACCTTTCTTAGGCCTGGATTTATCAAAATGCACTAAATATCGCATGCGATAGGAAAAGGGGCGTGTTTTATGCTAATAGGCAGTTTATCACAAAGTGTGCAATCTTAGCGCTTCGATAGGTATTAGAGCCTAGCCATAATGCCCTCATACTAGGTAGGTATTTATACCTCTATATGAGGCCCACCTACTTACTTGAGGTGAGGTTTAGGTATTAGTGTAGGGGTTAGGGGCCATTTCGCAAAATTGTGACGCCAGCCCACAAATCCCGCCCCAAACTCCTCCCCTTTTTCTGATTTGCATCGCACCATGCGTTATGGTGCTTTCGTGGCTGTTAAAGGCGTTTTCACGTGCGTTAAAGGTGCTTAACTCATGCGAAAACACCATTTAGCACTTTGATAAATGCACCCCTTAACGTGTGGAATACATCTGGACTGTGCTTCTAGGATGGTATTTTTTAACAATGTCTACACCTCTTGCACACTTTTTACCTTTGTAGCTGCTCCTTTCAGTTTTTTTCTAAATATTTTTCTCATTTTATCAAAGTTTCCCTTTTGAAAGTTTAGCACTAGAGCCGTGGATTTGCTTACTGTCCCCCTTCCAGTCATTAATTCAAATTTGATCATATTATGATCACTATTGCCAAGCGGCCCCACCACCATTACCTCTCACACCAAATCCTGTGCTCCACTGAGAATTAGATCTAAAATTGCTCCCTCTCTCGTCGGTTCCTGAACCAATTGCTCCATAAAACTCTTTGGGATCTGCTGGGTACTTCCGCTGTGGGAAACAGAATGCTGGGCTCAATGGACCTTTAGTCTGACCCAGAATGGCACTTCTTAAATGGCCCACAGTAAGAGCATGTGATATAATGCAGTCCATCGCAAAAGCAAAATATATATGTTCATCTGATCATAACTATCGCTACGATGTCAGTCAGACTTTGCAACTTGCTCTTCCTTTCCAGATCTTCTTGGCTTTAACCTCTTCTTTCATTCTTCCTGTCTTGTTGTTCAATGAAGATAGGCATTAATATGATGTTGCTAATACATATTAATACAAGCACAGTTTAAATAATTGTGATTGTTCCCTTTGTGCTTTTAACACAATAAAGCTCAGCCGTTTTCTCATGTTATCATTTGTCCACCCGATTTTAATCGATTTTATTGCACTTCTAAGGAGACTGCAAATTAGTAAGTTTCAGAACACTATGTGAAAAGATTCAGCAAGAGAATAGCAGTTTTAACGTTCTTCATTTCAAATGGTTCAAGGTATCTCTAAAATACTATATACAAAAATATATGCATAGCCATGTACCTAATAATCTGTCATATTTTCATTGATTTCCTTATAAAATGGTGAACATTTGAAGATTTAAACAACAGAATTTTGCATTTAGTTATTTTAGAGATAGTAAGCTGGTAATGATGAATGAGATTTTTATATCTGAAACTATGTGACTTAATTTGCCAAACGATGGTATACTGTATTGTACAAAATTATTATGATGTCTTAATTTGACAGTTTTCAAATCAAATCATTTCTGCATCTTATACTCAAATATGTTTAGTTTAATTTAAATTTCTGATTTATAGTCTGCATTTTGTGATGGTCAGCCATTTCAAAGCGGATTACATTCAGGTAGCTCCCTGGCCCTAGATGGCTTATAAGCTTAGGGCTCTATTTCCTAAGCCATGTTCTTGTCCACCAATACGACGGGGAAAAATATCCCAGCAAAGTGCCCCTGGTCAGAAGCACGCAATGGTGATCTCACAGCCTAGTGTTGCATTCTTCTTAAAGGGCCCAAATTGTTTGATTAAGGCTTCACCGCAGGTGGAATTAACATTCCTGAGGTCTATGAGACTCCCAGTTCCCCTTTCCTGCCCCTTGAAGCAGCTTCAGAGGTTACCATGTTTCTAAAAAGAATAAAATAGTGCTGTTCCCTCCCTCCCAAACCCTGCTCCTTTGAACATAAAATTTCCCCTGTACCTCCTATCTGCCACCCACTCTAGCCCGCATCATCCCGTACCTTCAAATTCTGGTGGTCTAGTGGGACCTAGAATGACCCCTAGGGCTCTAGACTCAGTGCTGCCATTTACAAAATGGCACCAACCAGTCATTTTTATACTTCTACTCTTATCATGTGTTAGGAGTAGAAAAACTATACATTGCCACGCGGTGTCATTTTGAAAATGGCAGAGCCAAGCCTGGAGCACTAAGAGGCACTCCAGGCCCCATTAGACCATTAGGGCTTTAAGGTAGGAATTTTTTGCCTACTTGGGGGTAGGGAGATTGTTCGGGCATCTCAGAATACCAGGACATGCGTTAACATCCTGATGCTCTCGGGGGAAAGTTAGCTACAGCTTTTTAATTGTAGCTAATTTTCTTTATAAAAATGCTACTTATGAATTTTAATGAAAGCTACATTATCATATTTGCATCAGATTGACTAGTACTGAGCTGATTTGCTTGCAAAGCCGGGTGATTTGGTAGGGAGATAATCCATGGTATTTGAAATATACCATGTTATTGCTGTGTTAAGGCTTTTTACTGGATGTTAATGCCTAAACAGGGCTTAGTAAATGACCCCTTAAATTTGTACGTGAGGCAATGAAGGGTGAAGTGACTTGCCTGCTACTTTAAGCACTAAGTTATATGTTGTGATGTAATACAGGACAAGAGAAGAGTAATTTGAATATTGTTTGAGGGGACTGGATATTTAGTTTTTTCTTGCACAATGCAATTTAATTGGATTGGCCTTGTTCTTTGAATATCAACTACTTTAGATATTCAGTAGTGTATGTAATATTTTATTTGAAGATAATGACTATGTTTAAATCTTCAAAAATGCTTGAAAATAAGACTTTTATTATGGTATATCAAATAGTTTATCATCAGAAATAATGATAGTAACATTTGCAGTAAGGGCATTTGTTTTAAGCGTGGTAAGTGGACATGAAGAAAAGAGTATTCCATGATCTTGCTTTCATTCTATGGTGATATCAAAAGCTCTAAATAATCAGCTAAATAAGTTTTTAATCATATCCCCTTACAAGGGCACGCCACAAACATCCTTTCTTTCCCCAACCCAATCTTAAGCCTCCTCTCACAGCTGAATCAAATGCAATTTTGGACTAGACATGCTGGTTACAGCCTAAGTATCAGTATTTAATTATGATTTATTATCTTGCATTTGATTATGCATTGTATTATTTTCTATTGTAGACCACATTGTCTTGAACTTTTGTCCAAGGAAGATTGCTCTATAAGTCTAAAATAACAAAACAAAACATCATGACGTGACATTTACAACTTTGCAATAATAACCTTCATTGGGGCAATGACAGCATGCTCGCTAATATTACATTTCAAGATTAGGGTGGCCCCCTAATTGCCAAGTCTTCTGAATAATCATCATCCTGATCCAGCTGCTCCAAGTTCATTAGTGATGCTGCTTCATCCATATGTCAGCTCTTGCTGCTCTGTGTGAGACAGGCATTGAAGCAATAGAAAACTGGCCTGTTCCCTAGCCACCCTCCTTCTGCACAACAACTACGGACCTGGATGACCTTTTCCAGCCTTCATGGGCAAATGATGAGGCCCACTGACTGTGAGAAAACAGGTGAGGGCTGTTATTCCCTAAGCCTTATTTTCAGTTCAAGGTTCACTAAACCTTCTTATGGTGTTGTACAAAGAAGTAGATTCCCATTATGTACATGGGCACATATTGGCCACATCTTCCATCGACAATCTCTGGAAATAGCCAAATCAATTAAGTCATCCAGTTCAGTCATTTTAGGCAAATATCACAGATTTGGTAAACATCTGCTTTAATAATTAAAATCCATTGTATTCTTAGAGTTCAGCAAGCAAAATGATAATGTACATTATTACTGTTCATAGTATACTATACTTTTTTAAGGAGCCAATCCACACCATATAGGGTAAGCAGGCCACAAATGGAACAGTGCTCCACCTCTGGATCCCAGGGGGTTGGAGGCCTGAGTGGACTGGCAACCACAGATATAAGTGCGGGCCGGTCCACCCACCAGTCTCTTCTTTCAGCAGTTTCCCATTCTGGCCAGTTGCTCTCAAGTGCCCCATTTCTCTTCAGTGGTATCATAGCTTGGGTTATGCCCCTACACAATCTAAAATAAATTATATTTTCCCCAATGTCTCTAGAGCCAATGTTCTGCATTTTCCATTATGTACATCATCACACATCATAAAATGTAGCATAACTATCCAAGATTCGCATATATGATAATAGTTACCATTTAACTTGGTTACAGCCTCTCTTTGGTCTGTGCTGGAAACCAGGCTTTCTGATTTAACTGCTTTTTCCTTTGTTCTAATGGATAAAAGGAAAGTTGGGCATCCTACACTGAGCTCTTTGCCTTCTTCCCAACACTGTAGCTCTTCTTTTCAGCTATATCATGTTTCTCACGTTATATTTTCTTTCATTTCAGCATCTTTTTAGAAGCATAATGTATGGGGTTTTTTGTTACTCGATCCCTTTATTGTATGGTCTAGTTTGCACGCTCTAATCCCTGTTATTGGTGCCCGGTATATACCAGAACGTGCTGTCTTTCACTGTCATTGTTTTTTCGCTGCATGGCTCTGAGTGTTAGTTCTGGGTACAGCACTTGCCCACACAGAGTGCTAGGGTTTCACTCCAGGGCTCTGCTTTGGCATGCCGCTTTATCACATGCATTTAATTGCATTTTAACCCCAGCATTTCCTAGTTTGATGGGTCATTTATTGCATCTGGTTATCCATGCTTCAGGTGTGCCCTTGGTATGGCGAGCAGGAGATCCTGGCATTGGGAAGCGCAGCTGCTTCAGTTTCATGTAATTTCGCAGAGAAGCACTGAAATCCTCAGAACTGCAACATGTGTATATGTTGTCTGGTAGAGGAGTCTGGGAAGATAACTCTGTATCTAGTTGTCACCTGCAGCTCCTTACGCCATCATGTTCTATTGTTCATGTATGTTTGCAAAGTTGCATGATGAATCCCTTGATGGTCATTGCATCTTATTGCTAGCAGATCCCCCTTTAGATCTTATCCTACGTGATAATCAAGTGGCAGTGTGCAACAGGAGCCTTCACCTTCTCCTCCACTGAAGGGAGCAACATTATATCAAACACACTTGATATGATGTGGAGGCAGAGGGGAAGGAGAAAAGCCGCTGCGCTGGGCATTAGCCAGAAAATCATCACATAGGCTGTGCCACCTGCACAAGGTTAAAGTGGGATATGCTGTCAAACAGAATTTCTTGACCAGCATGAGGTTCACCATGCTCCTTCGCAAGCATGCCTGAACAGTAGCATCCTCTGTCACATTTCCCAGACTCGGAAATGCTGTACATTACTGTAAACATTCTACATATTGCCGTAAAGCATTGAGGCCCTTACCTCAGACTCAGAAATGTACACTTACATTATGCCGCCATATAAAATCTCAGCTCCATCTGATCTTTGCCCCCTCTGCTTTTTTTTCTCTGTAGGCATGATGTTTATTGTTTCTTGGGAAATAAATAGGATGGTGGGAAGAGGTGAATTGCACTTGTCACAGTTGTGGATCCACAAAGTGGCTATCACAGCATGAATTATTTTTATTCATATTAAAGTGGAAGGAATTAATTTAATATTAAAGTTGTAAAAATATGTGTTCATTCTTAATGTACAACATTATAATGAATGTTTGCCAGATACTTCACCAACACATTTGATCTTTGGTGTTCTTGCTTGCTTAAGCTTTTCTTTAGATTTTTCTACTCATTTTTTTCCCTAATTCTTTATGGAAGGTATCTGGTTACATTCCTGCTAGACAGCTATGAAAATACACTTTACCTGAGACAGGATGATACTTCATACAGATTGTTTTTGGGGTCATCCTGACTTAATTAATGATAGGCTACCCAGTATATTCTGTTCGAGCAGTTGCTTCCTTGCTTTTTCACTAGCCTCCATATATCAATGGTGATAACCAGAATTAAATGGGATGCCAGTTACAATAATAGGAATGGTCATATGTGCCCTTTTCAGATAGAAGCAAATGAAGACTCTACTAATACTATTATTTATCATGTCTAAGGTGCTACTAGACATACCCTAACTTACTTTTTAAAATACTTAATGTTCATAGCCCTAGTGCTAAGTTTTGACACTTGTACTATCAAAATAAAATACCTTATGATATTGCAGTTACATGTTGCACTACCATTGTTTTTCCTACTAAAAATACAAGAGAGGAAATTTCAGATGCTACCCTAAGTACAAAGAAATATAACTATTTGTTGATGCAACCACCCCTCCTAAAGAAAACTGCATTTGCAGGAACGGTTATCAAATAGTGTGTTTCTGTACATTGCAAGGTCAATAATGAAAGTCTTTTCTGCAGGTAATGCATGTGGTTTTACTCATGGAAATGAGCTTTATGATTGTTTCTCACCTTGAAAATGATGAAAGAACCGCATGTGTCAACAATGCATGCACCTTTTACCCATGGGAGTTTGGAGGTGTTCCCGGGGACGGAAACTGCACACGTAGTTTTACCTTGAAAGAAATACGCACAGATTGGTGCAGGCACTTTTTTATGGGACAATAATCAAAGCAAAATTACCCACATACTTATGCTTTGATTATTCAGCAAACCTGGCAGGTAAAATCGACCTATGGGAGGGTTATTTAGAAATATGGGCAGTTTGATTATTGCCTCCTGTGAATAGAAATGTATTTGTCATGACCTCAGTGACGGGTCCCCTATTATATAATGTTCAGTGAACTACCAAATGGCATCTGAACTAAATCAGTAGTAGCAGTTATCACATTTATACAGAGACTAGCTGTATATATCAGTGTTCGGAAGGAGTGCTCCATTCATTTATTGACCTAATATAAAAAAAATGAAAGAACTAGAAAACTTACACTCCATCTATTTATAGGACATGTCCTTTCCACAAGACCACACTTAGAAAATGTGGTAATATTTCATTTAGTCATTTCCATTGTGCTTGAGTTTGAAAAATGTACTTTGCTGTAAAAAAAAAATATATATATATATATATATCAACTCACCCCATTATAAAGTACATAGTTTTCAGTGAACCCTAAAAAGGTTATTTCATAAAAATTATAACACTCTAGTTCTATGCATAAGACTACATCTCGGAACGTTTTCTAAAAGAGCCAAGATGCTTCTATCATTAAAGAAAATGTTTTATATTGCCCATTTGCATATTGATGGAGATCCAAAAGAAAGAGTAATATTTCAGTCTTATAAAATCCTGATGAGGAGCTAATCATATGACTGAAAAGGCGGCATTTCTTAAGATTTTCCCATAAATATATACATAGATACCAATAAAAAAAAATGTTTCTTTGGAGTTTGATTCACCAAGATTTGTTGATTTAGAAACATTTCTGTCAGAAATTTATATTTTGATTGTGTTGAATAAATATACTGTACTCATAAGATATCAAGCTCAGACGTCCTGCTACATCAGAAAAACTAATTCACATTGATTTTATGTAAGATTTTAGTCCAGCCCCTGTTTAAGGAAACAATTTACTGAAGTGTGGTATGTTTACCTCAAGGAAAACTACTGTGGGATTTACTAAACACTGCGGTAGTTTTACATGTGTTCCGGCCATGTTGGCAGCCCCACATCCAACTGTTGCCGTGTTTTAAAGGGACTTCCCAACCCTAGAAATCAGTGAACCCCCACCCTGCACATCCATAACTCCCAGCTCCAAGTAAAAAAAATCCCTAGTGGTCTAGGGGACCCCCATATGCACACACACACACCATTCTCCTGCAACTTCAACTTTTTAAAAATTAAACGTAAAGCCTCCCCCAGACACCTTACATTCATAAATCTACTTTGAAATAATCATAACAAAACAGCTCCACCTAGACGTTATCCCCTGGAATGCCTCTCATCTGTGCATGCAACAGTACATACTTCCAATGTCCGTGCATGAAATTTTACATGCATATTGGTCATGCAGTTTTCTAAAGGGCCATTTCTGGAAGAAAAGCACTACTTTACCCACAGAAGTCCCTTTAAAAATTACTTTGGGCAGAATGTTTCAATTTTATTATATTAGAATTTTCAAAACTACAGAGCTGGAGTCTATATAGAGGTCTCCCAGATTAGATAAAATTTTGAAGTGCACAATCCCATACACTTATTAGGATCACATTAATAAACCATAATTTCTAATATACTCCCACTGGACTGCCAGTTCCTCCCAATGTGTCTGACTGTGTCCTCTCAGAGTATTAAAATTCTGTACATATTTTTAAGCATACTTTGATTTGCATTTTATTTTGGTTTATGTATATTTTTTTCTGAAATTCTGGTATACTGTGGTTGCTAATTTTATTTAAACATACAGTTTTATAAGTGAATCCTTATAAACCAAATATTTTAAAATGTATTAACATATATGTTGCTAAACACTAGTATTTTCTATTAGTAGGATAGAAAGTACATTCTTCTGTCTTGTTCATTGTTGAAGTGGTTTTATATATCTGACTACAAGCATGAAAATCATGTATCGTCTCTCGCTCTTGCAACTCTTATGTCTGCTATATCTGTTTCATGCATGTGAAGCCTGACAAGTTGTCGCACATTTACACTTCTTATCACTGGTAGCTTTTGATCATTTTCTGTGTGTTTGCCATGTGTTACTGTAATGAGCATTAGGGATTTCATGCTGCCATTTAGTGTGTAGAATGCATACTTGTTTTTCAAAGTGTTACAAGCTTTTATTTGCTTGTTTTATACACATTCAAATTTGTTTAGTTATGATATTGACACAGACAAACAGGATTTCTAGTATCCTTGTGTTTTTTATTTTTTCTCTGATACAGTTTCATGCCTCAGCTTTTTCCATCATCTGTCAGCAGTTTATTTTCTCTGTACGCTTGATTTTTATCGGCTCTTGGTCTTTATTAGGCCAGATTTGTTAGCTTATATAGTGTCTCCTCTATCTCAGTAGCACAATAGCATGATGCTCCTATGGCTACAAGATGAGCAGTAGCCAATAAGAAATAAGAGGTTAGCAGTCCCTCCTTCCTCTTAGAAACACTGATGGCTTAGCTATATCTCATGTTCAGTCTTCATCTCCTCTGTTCACTAGAAAGCAACAGAGGATATATATTTATTTCTTTATACTATCAAGAAGATTTATTTTCTTGTATTTATAGTGTGTATGTCAGTTCTTGTATGAGCTATTTTGTGGTGTGATGAATATTTTCTGGAAAATCTGTTCCATCTTCTAGGGGCTACAAAGTACTAGAGTAGTTATTGTGTAAATCATGCTTGATAATGTGGCTGAGCATTATGACAGAACCGTATGTTGTGTATGCAGTCATAGGAAAGCACAGTTGCATTATTTTCTGGTATGTTTGAAAATCTGAGAAGTGTTTATTCGGTGTTTATTTGGCCTCTGTTGGAAACAGGATGCTGGGCTTGATGGACCCTTGGTCTGACCCAGCATGGCAATTTCTTATGTTTATTTATTTATTTAAAAACTTTTCTATACCGTTGCTAAGTTTAAATACCATCGCAACGGTTTACATGTAGGCACATATTTAATATAGGAAAGTGTACTATAGTACATTCTAACAGGTGCCGTCAAAGGTTCGGTTACAATATATCATTAGACATAGTTATTTAGCGAAGTAGTTCATGACCAATTGTACCAAGGTACTTACACGGGTAGTTTTATCACACATAGTTTTATAGTTAAGCTTATTGTGGTGTAGAGTTCATAGATTAATCTACTGTAAAGTTCTAAGTACCCTGGGTCGGTGCCTTTCTGTCTTTTCTTGAATAATTTCTCTCTATTCTCTCATCTCTTTGTTCTTATGTTCAATTTCTTAAAAGAGTTTGCATGCATGTAGAAAGTGTGCATAATGAAGGCATGACTGAAAGATCATATTTAAAAGAGAAGGAGAAAAGATTTGAATATAAAGAAAAACTATGTATTAAATTAGGATAAAAGATGGTACGCTTGTTGTAAAATAGTTTACAGCCTATAATATATACCAAAGCTGTTTTTAAAATCCAGCATCCCAATCTCAGGCAACAACAAACAATTTCTATTTAAGCTTATTTTTTTTTTTGGCCTGGGAAACTATAGCTGGTGTTTAAAGATAGTGAAAGATTGCTTAACATATTTTTTAGGTGTTATGAGATAGAGTAAGAAAGGCAGATTTGTTGTTACTAGATTTTCTTTTTTTCTTAATGTGTTAACATTTTTAAATGAGCCCAAATCATTCCTGTAGGAATTAATGGTCACTGCATGGTTATAGCAGCAGTGATAACTAAACTTAAACCAGCCTCAGGCAGGAGTAAATATTTGGGTTTGATGGAGTAAAAGTATATCTCTAAGGGATCCTTCACAAAATATATAAATATTGTTTCTATTATATTTTGCCTTTCTAAGCTTAAACACTGAATACATTTCATAGAGACAAGCAATTAACTTCTGCCTTTACAGATGTATTCTGTTCAATAAGGAACATACACAAAGGCATTTCCTAGCTCAAAAGCGAAAGCAGGAAACTGAAGGGGAGGGATGAAATGGATCAGTAAGATGGATCTGAATGCAACCACTCTAGAAATCACACAAAAATTATATTGTAATGGGGTATGACTTGCCTGTATGAGACAAACAAGGACCTGAGACCTTTACCAGAATACAGTACCACCCAGGAAGATCTCCAAACAAATAATTGCGGATATAAAACTAAGGAAAGTTCTGTGGACTTTTGTTGTATGCCATGATGACAATTGAGGTCTGACATTGAAAACCTTGCTAGCCAATCAGATTTGAAATGAACTCTAGTCAACTGATAATGACTTGCCAACAGTGCAAAGTGTCGCTTTAATTGTCATAAGGCTCAGTCATATGTAATGAGATATCTGAAAAGCCAGTTAATTAGATGTCTATGAACTGACTAACCAATGAATGAAACCCAGCACTAGACTTCAGCCACTTATGAGCCAGATATCAACAATGCAAGCTAGGCTCTACCTGCAAAACCATCAGCACAGAAGTCTAAATCAAGAAGATTGCCATGAACAACAAGAATTGCTGAGCATACAAGATGTTGCAGAGGATCCTGGCAGCATAATGGAATGCTCTGCTAAATACCCCAGTTTGGCCAGATTTGTGAAGCAGCTAAATTTCAGGTGATATAAATCTTTTATGGGGGTTAGATAACTAATCAGCCTCCAGGATAGCAACTATAGGTAGTAAGCTTTGTTAATAAATTTTGGATGAATTCCTATGATAAGTGATAGTCCAGAGCCCGTGGAGTTATTGGAAAAGATTGGGTCACATAACCTATAATTTGTACTTGGTTACAGATCCTGGGAGGTGGAGGGATCCACTAAGAGTTTAGTTATATACCAATTGGGAGTCTGGGAGGTGGAGGAGTCCACTGAGGGTTGGTCCATTCATACATTATCAAATAGCTTATTAGAGTGGGAGATTAATTTGGAGCAATAGGAATCCAAGATTTTGAGATTAGGCTTCTGATTTGTGTTCCCTGCATTAACTCATCTTAAGGTTAGAATTGTATTTTTTAAATGTTCTCTGGGAAAGAAGTGAAAATTAATGGGCAACAACTATGAGACTAATGATAAAGAGCTCCTTCTAACAAATAACTGAGGAAGGAAATCATTATTAAACTTATAAAGTAAGAGGAAGAATATACAATGTACTAAACTCACAGAATACCTTTTAAACTATGTGGCTTTTGTTCAATACTTACAGGTCAATACAGTAAAGTGTGGCCGCGGTTACCCCGCTCCTAACCCGCTTTCTACTCACTTTCCGGCCGTGTTAGCCCTTCCTGCGATACACAATCCCCTTTAACCGATTCTTACCGCCTCTTTAAATCACCAGGTAACCCCTTCTGCCCGCGGCATGTATATTAGATGTAAACGATCAAATTAGCTATTCCCTCCCATACAGTAACGTGCGCCCCAACTATCGCTTTTTTACCCTGCCGTTTTGCCGTGCGTTTAACCTGCTAACTTACCGCCTACCCTTACCCCTGCATTAGAGGCAGGGTTAAGGGTAGGCAGCAAACTTTCCCCCAGCCCCGCTCACCTGCCCTGGCCGCGTCAATGGGTGCTGGTCTCCGGGGCAGCCCCAGTCCTCTCCCCCCTCCTCCCAAAGCAACGAAAGCGGAAAAAAATCTAAAAAAGCGGAAAAAAAAAAAGTAGCAACGAAGTGGACGGTTCTCCTACGCTCGGGATTGCCAGTCCTCTCTCCCCTCCTCCCGAAGCAAGGCGCGTAAAGCAGCCTTGCTTCAGGAGGAGGGGAGAGAGGACTGGCAGTGTAAAGCAACGACTTACTTTTTTCGCAGCCTTCCTCCAGAGACGGACATCGGCGGAGATGGACCGCTGCTCCCCTGCCTCCCGGAGATGAAGATGGATGCCTGCATGGGTGAAAGCGGCCCCTGTGCGTGCAATTGGGCCGCTCAAGGTGTGACGTCATGACATTTGGCGTCATGACATGTGACGTCACCCCTCCCTGCCACTCACCCCTTACCTTCCCCCGCAGTCACTCAACCCATCCCTCCCACTCACTACCACGCAGTGTCTCTTCTTACTGGGGAGGGATGTGCAGGGCCAGTGCTAGCTTTTTTGCTGCCCCCTCCTCATTCTGGGTTTTTTTTTTAACATTTAATTGGTTTTCTTTTCCTAATAAGGGCCAGTGCAAGGGCTTAGGCACCCCAAGAAAATCTTACAGCTTTGTGCCCAGGCCTCCCCCCAACACAGCCCTCTCCACAAACAATTTAAAATTATTCATTTATAATACAAGATTATACATGAAAAAGGACACTCAAATTAAAGTCTTTTGAGGTAAAAATATCACAACAACATGTATATTATATTTACATACTTTGCTGTGGTGTCAACCAGAAAACCCTGCATAAAAGCCAAAAGGACACTTGGAACATGTGGTTTTAGGACTATTGCAATGCATATTGCATGTGGGCTTGATCTTCAGAAAGCCATGAAAAAACTAAATTACAATTACAATATAATAAACCTCTCATTCCAAAACAACACTAACTGCTAGCACTCAAACAGTAACAACCCTACCTATGTAAAGGCCTTAAAATACAAAAATACCACTTGTCGGGAAAACAGAACAAACCAAGCTGCTATAGATTCCTACACAGAAACTATATGCTAGCAGAATACTTCACCTCGGTCCCACATGAAGAACCCAGACAGACCCTCACTAAATACAGAATAAAGAGACCATAAATAGAAGCATGCAGATAAAAACTGAACTGGAAATCACAAAAAGTCATACTTCGTATGCAGTGCACCAGTGGAAAAACAGAAACATCACCATTTCTCTAAAACATAAAGCAATAAAATCAAGACATCTAAAGCAGCAATTATAATGGTAAAACCTTACTAATAAAAAGAATTAATATTTCATAACAACTGATGAGCAGAACAACATTCAATAATTAAAAATGCAAATATTATTCTTTTATTTTTCATTTCCCAAATACCAATAAAATATTTCGTAACATCATACAGATCAAATAACACCCGATTAATTAAAATCAGTAAGAGCAAAAAAATTACTCACTTTGCATTCCTGGGAACTTTTGAATTCCAGTCACCTTAAGATTGTCATGGATTAGTGGGAGAAGGAAGGTGCACAAACTTTCTCCTCTCTTGTGTACAACACGTTCATTCTCATGCTCACACAGACATACACACTCTTTCAAATCTCACACAGGCTCACAGATACACACATACATGCTGGCTCCCTCCCTCTCTCTTAGGCACACACACACATGCTGGCTACATCTTTCAGATACTCTCACAAAGTAGCCCTCTCTCTCAGGCATGCAAGAACACACATATATATGATTGTTCCCTCTCTCTCAGGCACACACACACTCACATATATATGCTCCCTCTCTCTCAGTCACTCACACACACACACACACATATATATGCTTATTTCCTCTCTCTCGGGCACACAGACACGTATTGGCTTCCTCGCTCTTTCTCAGGTACACACATACTTGCTGGCTCCCTCTCACTCAGGCACACACACACAACACTCTCAGGCGTGCGCGCACACACACGGGCTCCCTCTCTCTCAAATACACACATAATTGTGGCTCCCTATCTCTCAAGCCAACACATGCACTGTCTCCCTCTCTCTCAGACAGACAGACACACACACACAGATATACAACTTGGCTCAAGCACACACACACTCTGCCTCCTTCTCTCTCATGCACACACATGCTGGCTCCCTCACAGACAGACAGGCCACACATATGCTCCCTCTCCTCCTGTTGGGATGAGATCTCCAGGCTTCCTCCACTTCAGCTGCCGAGTCTGGCTCAATCCTTCAGCAACCGCGGGGTTTTCTCCACTTTGGCCGCTGGGTGGGTTGGGAAACATCCCCCCCCCCCCCACCACCTCACCCGGTGGCCACACAGACCTCCTGCAGTTTGGCCACCAGGCAGAATGGGATCTCCCGGTAGCTACAGGCATCTAAAATTGGTGGTGCACGACCCACACCTTTCTAAAGTTGGTGGTGCCTTTGTACCATTGTGCACAGTGGAAGCTATGGCCCTGCCCTCCACGGAAGCTGCAACTGCTGTCTCTTGAATTCCTGGAGGATTTCCAAGGAGGAGCTTATTGCCAGCTCGACTCTGTCCCCCTGCCGAGGAATTTTTTCCCTTTCAGCTCTCCTGTGTTTCCTTTTTTTTTTAGCACACCCTCATGCGGTTTGTGTGGACTTCATACAAATACCAGATCCTTGTGTTTCATTCCCCCTTTAAGATACCTTTTTTTTGGGGGGGGAGGGGCTCTCAGCAGAAGCCCCCCTGTGGCTCCTCATTGGTCCATCCCACTCCCTGTAGCAACCTATCCCAGCTCTCCTGAGGAGGAGAGGGAGAGGCTTCTGAGAGCAGTGAACTTGTGCACAACATTCATAGCCATTTTTCTCCAGGTTTCCTTACTTTTGTTCTGATTTATTTCGGTAAAGGGCTGTTATAAATGATGGGTGGCTTCATTATATGTGTCTTAAAGACAGTTTATCAGTTTTAAGTCAGACAAAATCCTTGTGCTGCTCACACCAGGGGCACATACATTCTCGTGGGTACAAGTACCCTCATTATAGAACCTTGTCACAGACACTTACTTCGGTCCATATTGAGGGTGGGCAATTTTCCAAAACCTAGAAAGATTTGAAAATTACCCTCATTGAACAAAATCTGTAACATGATATGAAAAATAAAAACTTGGTCAAAGCAATGGACAAAATAAAAAATAATTTCTATCTGAAAGAAAGGAAATGTTCACCAATATACCAATTAATACATTGTTAGTTATTCAAGTAAGGTTCTTAGAATAATACTAAACAGGGACAAGTCACAGAGACCGCAAGGCCAACAAACTAAAGTGCACTAAGGCCAAAATAGTGGTAATTTGATTTAAACCTGCATTAATGCAGGTTAAACCTTGGTTTAACACATGCTAATGCTGCATTAGGCTTATTGCGGTCGGATGTTCAGCCACATTACTGTTAATGCAGAGTTAACACAGACTATTGTGCTAAAAATATTAATGAACTAAATTGCATGCAAATGTATGCAAAGCAGCACATTAATATTAAAATATAGCTATCGCAAATCATGTTAAGTTACACAATTTCTGGTAATCCACCAGTAATAGAAGTCTTTGAGATATAGTAAAGTTTTCTCATTAGTCTTCAGGAGCTAATGCATAGCCCAAGATATCTCTCCTCCTCCACCCCTCCCCTCCCAAGCAAAATGAGTTCTTCCTTAGCCATCTGAATAAGCCTCCTTCCTTCCCCTGCAGAATGAGTCCTCCACCAGGCCACCAGAACCACCCTTCTCTATCCCTCCCCTTAGGCCAAAATCTCCTTCTGTACCCCATCATCCTGTGTAGCAGCTGAAGGGGGCAGGAGATCACTCTTGTTTCCTGCTCTACTATTCAAAATGGGCCTGATGACTTCATACGATCCTTTACCCCCTGGGAGAGGGTGAAGCGTGAGAAGGGCAATGCTAAGTCATCGTTGTTATATGCTGCAGAACACTGGCTTTAACATGCATTAGTACATCTGGCATTTAATATAGTGTCTGGGGTAGATACTGCCTGCATTAAAATTGGCCATTGGCTACATTAATGGCCAGTTTTAATGTGACTTAGTAGAACCAGCTGGATTTAGAGCTGGAAGATCTTCAAATTTAAAATGTGTGAAAAGACTACTGTTATCTCCAAAAAGAACACTATCATAGTTTCATAGATTTAAAAAAAAAAAAAAAAAAAGCTTTTGATAGGGTTTGGCAGAAAGCAATTTGGATGAAAATTAGGAAGCAGAACATCAGTCCCACACTGATGAGCCTTTTTGAAAAACTGTGTAAGAAAACAAGCAGCAGAGCCCTGCTTGACAACATCAGTAGCAGTACATCGGGACTGTCTTCTTTCACCATACTTATTTAATTTTCACCTGGGGCAAATCATGTCAGATGCTTTAGAGAACTTCACTAGAACAGTGTCTGCTAGAGGACAAGAAATTAACAACCTTCATTTTGCAGAAGACATTGATGTAACAGCTGGAACTGCCAACAAGTTTAAAGAAATAACAGAAGGGCTGCATAAAGCTGCAAGGAGATATGGAATGGAAATTACTGTGGAGAATAGTAAAGTAATGATATCGGCCAGCAGCAATGAAAATGCATCAGTAAAAATCGGTAATGAGAAGTTAGAAAAAGTAAGACTTTAAACATCTTGGAGGATCCATTACAGAAGTTAAGTATATGGGGGGAAAAAAGTAAAAATAAGAATAGTTGTCACTGTTAAAATGAACTGGCGAAGCTGTTGAAACTGTGGATTTACAGCAACATCGCAGTGAAATCAAATAACCACCTGTCATACGGTGTTGTCATTTCATCAGCCTTCTATGGCTGCGAGACCTGGACACCCAGTAGGGCACTAGAAAACTGAATTGAAACCTTTGAAATGTGGTGCTTTAAATAACTTCTAAGTGTACTTTACATGGTACACAGGTCAAATCAGGCAAGTCTGTAAATACATATCCTTATTTGAAGTCATAAAAAAAGAAAGATTAAATGGTTTAGACAGGTAACAAGAATGCCTGGCATCCTTACAAACATCATTTTACAGGGGGGCAATGGATAGATGAAAAAAAAAAAAGAGGAAGACCTAGACCAGTGGTCCCCAACCCTGCCCTGGGGGCCCACCAGCCAGTCGGGTTTTCAGGATATCCACAATGAATATGCATGAGATAAAATGTGCATGTTATGGAGGCAGTGCATGCACATTTTCTCTCATGCATATTCATTGTGGATATCCTGAAAACCCGACTGGCTGGTGGGGCCCCCAAGACAGGGTTGGGGACCACTGACCTAGACCACCAATACTGAGACAGGATGGATTAAAATCGATTCTATAAGCCTTACAAAAGACCAGAGAAAATGGAGGGAAGAGGTTGCTGAATCAAATTTCCTCAGCGGTTGATCTGACCAAGGGACTGACTGACTGATTTTCTTCTACAACAACTGCTAGTCCCCTTTTTCTTCTGAAATTGCCTCAAAAGGCCAAAAATGAATTTGAGTAAATGAAGCCTGTTATGGGAAGTTCACACCATTATATCCCATGAGGAAATATCTCATTTGCGCCACCAGCTACAACAAATTGAGAGAGGATTTGAAGTGAAAATGACTGATTGAAATAAGTGAGGGTCTGTCTCACTTTCCTAGATCTATTTGGAGGTTTATTTTTACATTGCGTTATTCTCTGTCTTAATAGCTAATTGGGTGAGCATCCTGTTATAAGAACATAAGATTTGACCAAGGGTCCATCAAGCCCAGCATCCTATTTCTAACACTGGCCAATCCAGGTACCTGGCATATACCCAAACATTAACTAGATCTCAAGCTACTATTCCTTACTGATTAATAGCATTTTTTGGATTTTTCCTCTAGGAACTTAGAGGTAGATTTTCAAAGGATTACGCACGTAAGATATTCGCCTAACCCCCGAAAACCTACCCCCTGCGTGTGCCGAGCCTATTTTGCATAGGCTCGGCGCACGCACAAGCCCCGGGACGCGCGTATATTCCCGGGCTTTAAAAAATGGGCGGCCTGAGGGCATGGCCAGGGCGTGGCAGTGGATCGGGGTGGGTCGGGGGCAGGGATGGGGCGTGGCGGCGGTTCGGGGGCGGTCCGGGGGTGGGCCAGAATCCTCCTGCACAGCGGCTTGTGCCGGGGGATGGCAAGCTGGCGCACACAAATTACGCCTGCCAGAGGCAGGCGTAACTCAACAAAATAAGGTAAGGGGGGGGGATTTAGGTAGGGCTGGGAGGTGGGTTAGATAGGGGAAGGGAGGGAAAGGTGGGGGGACCAAAGAAAAGTTCCCTCCAAGGTGCCCAAGTGTGCACCCCCTTGCGCACGCCGACCCTAGATTTTATAACATGCACGCGGCAGCGCATGCATGTTATAAAATCGGGTGTACATTTGTGCGCGTCGGGTAGCGCGCACAAATGTACCCCACGCGCGTAATATTAAAAATCTGCCCCTTATTGTATTCAATACTGGAAATTCTCCCTACTTCCATCATTGAAGTGTTCCGAAAATCAGGCTGCAGTTCTAGCATAATAAGACTCTGTAACGGGTAAAGAAAGAGGAAGGAGTTGTGTGGCATGTTGTACATCTAGAAAATGTAGGCAGCTTTTGTGTGTGGGTCACTTCTATGCTCTTCATTCACACCTTCCACAGTGGATTTTGTTGACGAACATGTGCATTTATCTCAGCTATAATAAGCATATTCCGTTTTGATAAGCTCACAATTTCCAGAATTCAAACAGGCATGTGCACTAATGAAACTCTGCTCTTAGCAAACTTCATTGACATGACTTGTTTGCTTTTGAAAACAGAGCCTGATATTTCTGTTAAACAAAAAGCCAGATAAATGATGTTTCTAACTTCCAGTGGGTGAAGAGAACTGGACTCTGCCAGGATAAAGGGGCTCAACCACTTCAGGTGCAACTGCCTCATCTAGCCTATCTATAAGTAAGCCCACCCTTGTCCTATGCTGTAATATTTATAATAAATAACTGTCAGTCCATTATTCGAAAGATCTTTATTGGATGGATATGGCAGCAGCATAGGTCATAGCATTAAAACTATTATATTACAAACAATTACTAACATTCATTCAATTTACAAATCATCAATTACTAAAATATTCTCAATCCCCAGGGGTGACCACGCCCTCACCTGCTGAATTTCAGTTCGCTAAATGCTCGATAGGATCCTGCTACTGCAATGTAGCACCGTTGTGGATGCAGGGCCATCAAAGCCATGCTCCAGTTTCATAAGTGCTCTATAGTAGGGATGTGAATCGTTTATCTGACGATTGAAAATATCGTCCGATATTTTCAATATCGTCAGATATTGGGGGGGTCCCCGATAACGATAAGAAACCCCACGATTAATTTAGTGGGTTTTCTTATCGTTATGGGGGAGGGGGAGAAAGGACACAACCTAAAAACATAACCTGACCCTTTAAAATGAGTTTGTTAGTAACCCCCCACCCTCCGGACCCCCCCCCCCCCAAACATTTTTAAATACCTGGTGGTCCAGCGGGGGTCCCGGGAGCATTCTCCTGCTCTCAGGCTGTCGGCTGCCACTAATCAAAATGGCGCCGATGGCACTTTGCTCTTACCATGTGACAGGGGCTATCGGTGCCATTGGTCGGCCCCTGTCACATGGTAGGTGCACTGGATGGCCCGTGCCATTTTTAAAGATAGCACCGGCCATCCATTGCTCCTACCATGTGGCAGGGGCCGACCAATGGCACCGATAGCCCCTGTCACATGGTAAGAGCAAAGGGCCATCGGCGCCATTTTGATTAGTGGCAGCCGACAGCCCGAGCGCAGGAGAATGCTCCCGGGACCCCCGCTGGACCACCAGGTATTTAAAAATGTTTGGGGGGGGTCTGGAGGGTGGGGGGTTACTAACAAACTCATTTTAAAGGGTCAGGCGTGCTGCTGAGTTGGGATCCGCCCCTGGCCCTTTAAGAGGCTAGGCAGTCCACGTGCGCACGCCTAGGGGCAGAGACAATGCCATGGAGGATGCCGAGCCCCGCCTTGAGGCCTGGACAGAAGCTTGAGCACGGGGGAGCCATGGGACTGACTGCAGCTGTGAAGTGGGATAGCCCAGAGCTCGTGGATGGACGAGAAAGGTGAGCAGGCCTGGACACGGCCGGGAAGCGCAACAGTACCCCCCCTTCTAGGCCCACCCCCCCTTACCGGCCTGGGCTTGTCAGTGTGAATCCTTTGGAACTCCGTGAGGAGGTCTTTGTCATATATGTGGTGGGAGGGCTCCCAGAAGTTCTCCTCGGGCCCGAAGCCCTCCCACAACAAGAGGTATTCCCAATGACCCCTTCTACGTCGGATGTCAAGAACCACCTTGACCTGGAGGATAGCCTCCGGTTCAGCACTGCGTTGGGTAGGTGCAGGAGACTGTTGAGAAGGCCAGGTCAAAACTAGCAGTTTTAGTAAGGAGACGTGAAAAGTGTTGTGGATTCCCATGGAAGGGGGCAGCTGCAGCTGGTATGTCACTGCTCCTATGCATTGGACGATTGGGAATGAGGGTAGTCGTAACTTGATGTTTTTGGTACTGAGCCAAACTTTATGGCCTGGCCGGAACAGAGGTGCAGTGCGACGGTGAGCATCAGTGAAGCATTTGGCTTTCTCAGCAGCCTGACCCAGTCTCTCCTTGACCTGATTCCAGAGACGGCAAATCTTCTGTACCGTAGACTGGGCTGCAGGCGAGGGTACGGAAAGTGGCACTGGTAGGGGCAAGCGTGGCTGGTGACTGAATACTACGGAGAAGGGAAAGACGTCAGTGGCAGAGGCGATGTGGGTATTGTGAGATAACTCGACCCATGGCAAGAGGTCGGCCCAGTTATCCTTCTGATCATTGATGTAGGATCTTAGGAATGACTTCAGAGAACGGTTTGTCCTCTCGGCTTGGCCATTCGTTTGAGGGTGGTAAGCCGAGGTCAGATTCAGAGTGATGTCAAACCTTTTACATAGAGACTCCCAGTACTTGGCAGCGAATTGTGGTCCAAGATCAGAAATAATCTCTTTGGGTAATCCATGTAAGCAGAATACATTGTTCAGGAATAGTTTTGCCAATTCAGGAGCCGAAGGGAGACTCTGTAGTGGAACGAAGTGGGCCATTTTTGAAAAGCGGTCGATGATAACCCAGATGACCGTGATGCCCTTTGATGGGGGTAGATCGTTGATGAAATCAGTAGGTATGCTCGACCAGGGTTCAGTGGGAGCTGGAAGAGGTTGGAGGAATCCCCAAGGATGGCCAGTCAGAGGTTCTTGCTGTGCACAGATGGGGCAAGAGTCCACATAACTGCGGGAGTCCTTAACCATGTTAGGCCACCAGTAATGTCTTCTTAAAATCTCAAGGGTCCGAGCCCAGCCGGGATGGCCGGCCAACTTCGAGTCATGGGCCCAGCGGAGGATGCACTCTCAGAGATGCCGTGGGACCACCGTCTTTCCAGCTGACACTGTATTGGTAACTGCAAGGGTTATGCAGGCTGGGTCGATGATGTGCCTAGGAGTTTCAGGCATATCATCTGGCTCGAGAGAGCGAGAGAGAGTGTCTGCTCAGGTGTTCTTTGCTGCAGGACGGTAGCGGAGTTCAAAGTTAAAACATTCAAAGAACAACGCCCAAAGGGCCTGTCTGAGGTTCAATAGCTGGGCTTCCTTTAAGTGTTCGAGATTCTTACTGTCTATAAAGATCGTGAATTTATGCTGTGCTCCTTGTAACCAGGGGCACCATTCTTGAAGGGCCAATTTCACAGCTAAGAACTCACGGTCCCCAATTGTGTAGTTTTGCTCTGCAGAAGAAAACTTGTGTGAGTAGAAGGAACAGGGAACTAAGACCCCCTTGGAGGAATATTGGCTCAGGACTACCCCTGCACCTATGGCGGAGGCGTCAACTTCGATGATGAAGGGGTGGTTAGGATCTGGGTGACGTAAACAGGGTCCAGTGCAGAAGGCCTCTTTCAAGGCGTGGAAAGCAGATTGAGCCTGGGGACTCCAAACTTGAAGGTTACTACCTTTCCTAGTCATGGCCGTGAGTGGAGCAGCTAGCATGGAGTAGTTAGTGATGAAGTTCCTGTAATAGTTTGTAAATCCAAGGAACCTTTGTAAGGCGCAGAGGCCTACTGGCTGGAGCCAATCTCAAATTCCTTGGAGTTTCTCAGGGTCCATGGTGAAACCACGATTGGAGATAATGTAGCCCAGAAATGGGAGACAAGCCTGCTCGAAGATACATTTCTCTAATTTTGTCTGAGACGTTGGAGAACAGTTTCCATGACAAATGAGTATAGTAGGGTCCCGGAAGATCTCATTCATCAAGCGTTGAAAGACCGCAGGGGCGTTACAAAATCTGAAAGGCATTACTACGTACTCGTAGTGGCTGTCCCTTGTATTGAAAGCGGTCTTCCAGATATCCTCTGGCTGGATCCGTACAAGATCGTATGCCCCTCAGAGATCTAGCTTTGTAAAGATCTGGGCTCCTTGTAGGCGATCAAATAATTTGCTAATGAGTGGCAGAGGGTAGCGATCCTTGTAAGTTGTAGCGTTTAGCCCACGGCAGTCAATGCAAGGACGTAAACTGCCATCCTTCTTCTTCACGAAGAAGAATCTGGTTCCTGCCAGGGAATCGGAGGGTCTTATGAATCCTTTATTCAAATTCTCTTTAATGTACTCAGACATTGCTTGGGTTTCCGGTAGCGAGAGAGGGTAGGTTCTGACTTTGGGAGGTGTGGTCCCTGGTAGGAGCTCAGTGGGACAATTAAATTCTCGGTGTGGAAGCAGGATGTCAGCATTTTGTTTAGAGAACACATCTTTGAAATCAGAATATGGAGCAGGTAACCCGGTAAGGGTTGTAGAGTTCAGAACGGTGACCACTGGAGACACCTGTCGCAGACAGCAGTTCTGGCACTGGGGTCCCCACTGGATTAACTGTAGGGATTGCCAATCTAAGTGGGGTCTGTGTACCTGGAGCCAAGGAAGTCCTAGGATTACCGGTTGCATAGAACGCTTCAAAACATACAGAGAGATCTCTTCTTAATGGAGGGTTCCCACAGAGAGGCAGAAGGCTACGGTGCAATGTGTGATGCGTCCAGGAAGGTGCTCTCCCTAAATGGAAGCAATGCGGAGAGGTTCTTCCAGAAGTTGAAGCAGAATCTGGAGTAGTGTGACGATATCGTCCAGAATAAAGTTGCCACTCGCCCCGGTGTCCACAAGTGCAGTAGTGGCAAAGGTGCGTGATTCCCTGCAGAGGGACACAGGGAGTAATAATTGGGGGCCTGTATCAGAAGTGCCCAAGCTCGGGACCCCCAGCAGGCTCGGGCTCTGCAGTTTCCCGGACGCATGGGGCAGGATTGCAGGAGATGTCCAGAACCACCACAGTATAGGCAAAGGACTTCTTTCTTGCATCGAAGGCGCTCTTCAGGAGACAAGAACCTGCGATTGATCTGCATCGGCTTCTCTGGTGATGGAGGAGGTGCCGGTAAGGCCTTCAACTGGGGACTTATAACCTGGGCTGGGTGTGAGGCAGGAGGCCGGGAGACCTTTATCTCCTGGTGTCGCTGACATAGGCGATGCTCAATCTTACCAACCAGGGAAATCAGATCATCCAGAGATGTGGGAATCTCACAAGCAGCCAGCTCATCCTTGAGGGCAGGAGACAACCCATCCAGATAGATTGCCTGTAGGCAGTCCTCTTGCCACCCCAGTTCTGTGGCTAGTGTCCTGAATTCTAGTGTGAATTCGGTGAGCGAATGCGAGCCTTGACGGAGGTGGAGAAGCTGGTGACCCGCAACCGCCTGGCAGCCGGGATCCTCGAAGGTCCACTTGAAAATGGAAATTAAGTGGGAGAGGTGACAGAGGATGTCATCGGAGCGCTCCCAAAGTGGGGAAACCCATGCCAGGGCTTCCCCCTCAAGGCGTGAGAGGATGAAGGTGATCTTGGTAGTCTCATTTGGAAACAGTGAAGGCTGTAATGTGAATTGCATAAAACATTGGTTGAGGAAGCCTTGACAGAGGCGTGGATCCCCATTAAAATAGGGTGGAGCTGGAAGGGCCAGCGATGCCTGTAGAGATGGGGTTTGAGCCCAACCTTCTGAACTGGCCGTAACAGAATCCTCTAGTTGAGACCGTAGTCTCTCCACAGATGAAGTCAATGCTTCCAGGGTACGCTGTTGCTCTTGGACATGAGCGGCTAGGCCAGGAATGGCCTGCAAGGCGGGAGACTCCGCCGAGTCCATGGCCTTGGCAACCTGTTGCGCTGGAGGTGGACCCTTGGCCTGGTGCAGGATTGGTACGGCCCTCCGGTCGGACCCGGAGAGCGCCTGCAACCAGGAGGCGGAGCACAGGAGGAGACAGAGGCTAGCTGGAGCTTCGCCAATAGCAATCGGGGTTCCCTCAGGTTGAGCCCTTGGTTACCCGGACCGCCTGGTCATAGGTGGCCCTTGCAGGGTCTCCTAGAGAGAAAGTTCAGAGGTGTGCCCACCACGAACATGGGTACATGGTCAAAGGTCAGACAGGAGAGTCCAGAGGTCACAGGAGGCCAGAAAAGAGTGTCTGAGTGGATAGCAAGGATCAAGGCCAGAGTATCAGTCCAGAATGATCAGCCGATGCAGGGGTCAGTACCTGTAGTCAATCCAGAAGTAGTCAGATCAGGCAGAGGTCAAGTTCCAGGCAGCGATCAGGAGTAGTCAGTGTACAGGCAGAGGTCGGTTCCAGGCAGCGATCAGGAGCAGTCAGTGTACAGGCAGAAGTCAGGTCCGGGCAGCAATCAGGAGTAGTCAGAAGCAAGCAATGGTCAGTACTGGAGATCAGTCTGAAGGGTACTTCCAGGGATGAAGGGATGAAGGAACAGGAGACGCTGAAACAGGAGTCACTGGAACAAGAGACACTGGAACAAGAGACGCTGGAACAAGAGACACCGGTGTGTACGACCCGATTGTCAAGGCGAGGAAGTGGTGTCAGACCACTTCCTTTAATGCAGCCATCAATCAGGGTATGCCGCGGAGCTGAGATCTGCCCCTGCCCTTTAAGAGACTGGGCAGTCTGCGCGTGTGCGCCTAGGGGCGGAGCCAATGCCATGGAGGATGCCGAGCCCCACCGTGAGGCCTGGACAGAAGCTTGAGCGCGAGGGAGCCGGGGACGCCACGAACTGGCTGCGGCTGCAGAGTGGGTTAGCCTGGAGCTCGTAGACAGACGGGAAAGGTGAGCAGGCCAAGCCTGATGGACTCTCTACCTGGGTAACATTAAGCTAGGTTGAGAGAACATTGCACAAATCTCATCTTTGTGTGAGCTGTCCATCTCGGATACTACTCAGTGTGCTTTTGATTCTGGGAAAAGTTATTTTCTAGAGATGTTGAAATGTCTGCTGACACAGTACCATAACATCTTGATCTCACTATTTGTGGAGGCTGGGGTAGGGGGATCTGTAATCTCATGGTTCTCTTCTTTACTCAATAACCACTCCCACCTAGTAAGGATAGGAGTTAGGTTTTCTTCCTGGCAACAAATTGATACCAGTGTACTACAAGGCTCTGCGCTTATTGCAGCCCTTTTCAACATTTACTTTACTTTATTATGTAAATTGCTGGCCACCTTGGGTGTCTTATATAAATTATATGCAAACGATATCCAGTTCTCTTTTCCCCATCATTTCATCTTGGCCACCAACATTTCAATTTCTTTCAATTTGTCCATCAACAGTAAAACAGTGGCTTATTCATAATAGACTAATTTTCAATATTGAAAAAAAACGAGTTGGTCCATTTTTGCAAATTCCCCAAGATTGATGTTCCTTTTATATTTTTATTTGATGGTTCCTCTCTTCCTATCAAAACGCAGGCAAGTAGCTTGGGTGTGATAGCTTGGGTGTGATCATTGATGCTTCCTTGTCTATGCATGTTAAAGGAATAACATCAGCAGCCTTCGTGAAATTAAGAATGCTGAGCAGGCTAAAACCTCTGTTAAGACCTCATGATTTTCATTTTTTGATGGATTATTGCAATTCCTTTATCTTAAGTTTACTAGCCTGCATGCTGCATTCCCTTCAATTATTATAGAACATGTTCTGACCAGAGCCTCAATGTATGAACACGTCACCCCAATTCTATCTTCCTTACACTGGCTCCTGATAGATTGGAGAATTACAGTAAATTTAAAGTTTTAAGTTTAATTCATAAACTAGTCAACCCAGAAATCACATAGATCAACTCAGCTCTATCTACAGGCCCTCTCATGCCCTTCACTTTACTGATAAGGGCCTACTCGACGTACCTGCTCCCAAACTTGCCCACGTAACAGAAATGAGAGATCGAGCATTTTTTGTGGCAGGTCCAATCTTATGGAAGTCGCTACCATAAAACTTTTGTCTTCTTTCAGAAGTTAAACAATTAAAAAAAGAGTTAAAAAAACAAATGTTTCACTAGGCCTTCAGTTAAAGATTCAGGTGGTAGTATTGTTCCTTTGCTGTTCCTTATTGATTTTTTAAGCATGTTGCTATATGTTTGTTTTTAATTTGTGTGGCTTTTTTCAGTTTGACTTTTGTATTGTCTTTATTTTAATAGTTGTTTTTAGCTTATGGATATTCTTTTGTAACCTGCCTTGATCGTTGGGAGAGTATGAGATATAAATCCATAAATAAATAAATAATCCCCGATGTTTTAAAATCTGTGCAGTCTGGGGTGGATTTTAAAAGGGTTACGCGCATAAGTTACACGCGTAGCCCTTAAAAAAACCCTGCGCGCACCGAGCCTACTTTGCCTAGGCTCGGCGGCGCGCGGAAGCCCCGGGATGCGCATAAGTCCCGGGGCTTTGCTAGGGGGGCGTGTTGGGGGTGGCGCGACGTTCAGGGCATTCCGGGGGGCGTGGTGCCGGCCCGGGGGCGTTCCGGGGGCGTGGCCAAGGCCTTCGGATCAGCCCCCGGGTCGGGTGATGGCGCACCAGCGGGCCACCGGCGCGCGTGAGTTACGTCTGCCTTGAGCAGGCGGAACTTTTGCGATAAAGATAGGGGGGGTTTAGATAGGGCTGGGAGGGTGGGTTAGGTAGGGGAAGGGAGGAGAGGGGAGGGGAGGGGAAGGTGGGGCGAGGTGGAAGGAAAGCGCGCCGCAGGGCACGGCGCACGCAAGGTGCACAAATGTGCACCCCCTTGCGCATGCCGACCCTGGATTTTAAAAGCTACGCGCGTATCTATTGAAATCCAGCATACTGTTTGCGCCTGGTGTGCGAACAAAAGTACGCGCTCGTACTTTTTTTAAAAATGTACCCCTCTGTGTTTTATGTATGGAATAGTGGCTAATATATTCAAATATTCTTTGTTATCCCCCAAAGTTTAAAATCACCAAAAGTACAAGAAAATAGTACAGTACTTGAGAGATATTGAGTCCAGATTTTAAAAATAGAAGTTTAAATTCTAAAAATGGTAAGTAATATTGGGGCAATATCAAATTGTCCATTAGATGCAATGTCTGCAGATACCTTGTACCTAATTTTCAAGGGAAGGAACGTGCATTTCTTTAAAATTTATTTTCTGAATAAATTAAGAATGGGGAACTTTTAAATAAAATGTAAGTTTTTTTAAGTCTGCCGGTACAAGGTCCCATGCAGGTCTGAAAGCTAGTTGTCAAAGCAAAACTCCCTGTGGGGTTTACCTTTGAAAATTCAGGCACTGGGAAATGGGGTTCTTTAATCATGCAAACATTTGCAAATGTAGACACATAAATAGGCATGCAGATTTTGAAATGTTGTCTCCAGGTGTGCTTTCCCTCCCCCAACTTGACTGCCTTTTTTTTGCCACAGTGAGTGGGGGAGAGGTATATCAACAGCCCTTTTTGAAAATTGCCCTTCCCATGTCTTCTGGGGAATGTGAGTCTCTGATAGGCTAAGCAACAGTTTAGAGTGTTACTGCGGAACAAAAAAAACAAACTTTTCTGGCATGAATGAAGCCTCAAATTACAAATAAATTATAAAACATTACTTTCTCCTTTGAGTGTACTGCATAAGAATTCAAGAGGGGCGCTGTAAGTGAGCCAGCCTTTTTGTGTCTATCTAGTGGATTGAAGTACACTTCGTTACACTGAAACACACTTTGGCAATGAGCATTTAACAGCCTCACTGCATGCAGAGTGCTCTGTATTGTCATGTCTGTAGAAGGGATAGGACAGTAGGTCTGGATGAATAATGTACCGAGTGTTGTACATTCTAATGAAATGAAATGAGCTGCATTAATACAGCACGTAGCAAAAGTTTCCATCTGTTGCGGTACTGAGGGAGGGAATTGTAAACAGAAAACATCTCTTCGGATTTTGACACATGTTAAAATATGAAGCTTACCAAAAAACTGTGACAATCTCTTAATAGCAAGAATTGGCACAAACATTTGCATATTATGCCGTTACCGAGGCAACACCAGTGAACAGAGAAACATGTTTTACAGAGCTTACCGGCCAGAGATATAGTGTCAGTGATTGGTTTGTATTTCTGATTTTTTTTTTATAGAGCTTTAGATGTTTAGTTTTATAACCTCATATATAGTGTTATGGCAGCATTCTGTACTGCATTGGCCAGCAGCTGGTAGAATAATTATTTTTCAAACGTAAACATTTTAAATCAGATGAAATAATTTTGTTTACTGAAAAGTAATCATAGAATTTTATTACAACTATTATAATGCATCAGATTTATCATGAAGAACGCAGGGATTAATGTTATAAAGCTGTTTTCCAAATTAGGATTTTATATCAGGAACATTCATAGCCAGCAATATCATTTATTTAATCCTCTCTGCTTGATATTTGGAAGAAACAGAATTTATAAATGAGATTAGAACTTCACACATATGAAACTTGGAAATGCACCCACACAGGAAGAATTTCATTTCTCTGGAATAAACAGCTATGCTTTCTGACTCTTAGTATAAGGTTTAAAAGAACTATCAAACCATTCAGAAAAATCTAAAAATGACTGTGCTGACTTCAAACAAGGGGAGGGGTGGGGAAAGACATCCACTGTAAACCCCAATTTCGCAGGAACTGAGGCTTTTAAAATCCTACTTAGAACATAAGAAAATAAGATATGCCATACTGGGTCAGACCACGGGTCAATCAAGCCCAGTATCCTGTTTCCAACAGTGGCCAATCCAAGTCACAAGTACCTGCCAAGTAACCAAACATTAGATAGATCACAAGCTACTATTGCTTATTAGTTACCATCAAAGCAGTTTATGGATTTATCCCCTAGGAACTTATCCAAACCTTTTTTAAACCCAGTTACTCTAACTGCTGTAGCCACATCCTCTGACAATGAATTCCAGAGCTTAACTATACGCTGAGTGAAAAATAATTTTCTATGGAGTTCCCCTGGTCCTTCTATTATGTGAGAGAGTAAATAACTGATTTACATTAACTTGTTCAAATTTTCATGATTTTGTAGACTTCTATCATATCCCCCCTTTAGCCTATCCTCATAGGGCAGCCGCCGCATGCCCTTATCATTTTGGTTGCCCTTCTCTACACATTCTCTAGTGCAGCTATAATCCTTTTTGAGATGCGTGACCAGAACTGCACACAGTATTCAAGGTGCGGTCTCACCATAGAGCAATACAGAGGCATTCTGATATCCTCCATTTTATTTTCCATTCCCTTCTTAATAATTCCTAACATTCTGTTTGCTTTTTTGATTGCCACAGCACACTGAGCTGACGATTTCAATATATTATCCACTATGATGCCTAAATCTCTTTCCTGGGTGATAACTCCTAAAATAGAACCTAATATTGTGTAACTACAGCAAGGGTTATTTTTCTGTATATGCATTACTTTGCACTTGTCCACATTAAATTTCATCTGCCATTTGGAAGCCCCATCTTCCAGTCTCACAAGATCCTCCTGCAATTCATCACAATCCACTTGATATTTAACTACTCTCCATAATTTTGTGTCATCCACAAATTTGATCTCCTCTCTCATTTTACCCCTTTCCAGATCATTTATAAATATATTAAAAAGCACAGGTCCAAGTACAGATCCCTGAGGCACTCTATTGTTTACCTTTTTCCACTGTGAAAACTGACCATTTAATCCTACTCTCTGTTTCCTGTCTTTTAACCAACTTGCAATCCACAAAAGGACATCACCTCCTATCCCATGACTTTTTAGTTTTCATAGAAGCCTCTCACACAAGACTTTGTCAAATGTCTTCTGGAAATCCAAATACACCACATCTACCGGTTCACCTTTGTCCACATGTTTATTCACCCCTTTAAAAAAATGTAGATTTGTGAGGCAAGACTTTGGTAAATCCATGCTGGTTGTGTCCCATCAAACCATGTCTATCTAAATGTTTTGTGATTTTATTCTTTAAAACATTTTTTACGATTTTTCCCGGCACTGAAGTCAGGCTCACTGGTCTATAGTTTCCCAGATCACCCCTGGATCCCTTTTTAAATATAGGGGTTACCTTGGCCATCTTCCAATCTTCATGTACATTGGATTATTTTAATGATAGGTCACAAATTTTTATTAATAGGTTTGAAATTTCATTTTTTAGTTCTTTCAGAACCCTGGGGTGTATACCATCCAGTCCAGGTGATTTACTACTCTTCAGTTTGCCAATCAGGCCTTCCACATCTTCCAGGTTCACTGTGATTTGGTTCAGTTGATTTGAATCATCACACATGAAACCCTTCTCTAGAATGGGTATCTCTCCAATATCCTCTTCAGTAAACACTGAAGCAAAGAAATCATTTAGTCTTTCCACGTTGGCCTTATCTTCTCTAAGTGCCCCTTTAACCCCTTGATCATCCAGCGGTCCACCTGACTGCCTTGCAGGCTTTCTGCTTTGGATATATTTTAAAAAGGTTTTATTGTGAATTTTTGCCTCTGTGGCCGACTTCTTTTCAAATTTTCTCTTAGCCTGTCTTATCAATGTCTTATATTTAACTTGCCAATGCTTATGCTTTATCCTATTTTCTTCTGATGGATCCTTCTTCCAATTTTTGAATGAAGATCTTTAGCTAAAATAGCCTCTTTCACCTCACCCTTTAACCATTTTGCCTTCCTTCCACCTTTCTTAATGCATGCAATACATCTGGTCTGTGCTTCCAAGATGGGTTTGTTTGTTTTTTTTAAAGTTTTCCAAAAATACAAAGATACATTACTTTCCCAGCTATAACAGACTCTTTTGAGATACAGAATAGCTAAGATTCAACAAAACATAATCCTGAAAGAATCATAATCTGGAAGACAAAATGATTTGCTCAAAGTCACAAGGTATGTAAGTGTGGGAAGTGGGATCTGAAACATTGTTCCCTGGTTCTGAGCCCTGTGACGTGGTTTTAACCACTAGGCCACACCTGCTTCCCAGCTATTCAGCATGAATATTAAAAAGATAGGCTTTGACTTCCACTTGTCAATTTGCATTATGACAAAATCAGTGAGTCCTGACTGCATTGCTTGTGGCTGTCCCAGTTTGAAAGGCATGAGCTCGAAATAATTGTCCATCAAGACCCAATGCCTCTAAAATTCACCTAAGAACCACCATGAACTGATATTTAGTCAAAAGTGATGAGTCTCTGTGCACCAGAAACTGCCAGTGCTTTGCATTATGAATGCTTATATTGTTTGTTGTGTCCCGCGCCCGTGCTGCCCCCTACCTCCACCGTGGCGGCAACCCACCACGGCAACTCATGATCTGGTCCCCTGGGCCAGTGCCTGTCTCTCCGGGGCCAGTTCGCAGTCTGGTCGCCGGGTGGGGAGCCGTCCCTGCTCCTCCCTCGCGGCGTTCTGCTGGCTTTCCTCAACAGAGGAAATCCAAGATGGTCGCCACCATCTTTAGGCGTGAGGCCGCGCCCCCCTGGCTTGACTTAAAGGGCCCTGATCCCTTTAATGATACTCACCTGCTTTCAATGATCCAGGGCAGAGGAAGTATATAAGGAGGCTTCCTCTGCTCATTCCTTGACTTGGCAACATCCTACATTGGTCAGGTCTGCTTGCTTCGGTGAGTTCCAGTGTCTTGATTCCTTGTTCCTGGTTCGTCTTGGTGTTCCTGGTTCCTGACTTCGGATTGGCAAGCGGTGACCCCCTGGTGTGTGACCTCGGACTGGTAAGCGACGACCCTCTGGCACTTGACCTTGCACTTCTTCCTGACCATCGTCTCCAAAGGCCCACCTAAGTCCCAGCGGCCCTGGTCCCTACAGGCTCCTCCTGGGAGGACCGCAGACTTCCAGTGGTGAAGACACACTTCCGTTCCCGACGTCACGACTCTTCGTTCGCCTCCACAGTCATCTCTGTCTACAGTGCCGAGGGTCAGCTGGTCACATCTTCTGTTCCTGCCTCGCCTCCCGATGGGAGAACCTACGGATCTTCTCCAAAGGTATACCATCCTCCCATCGGCCCAAGGGTTCACAAGCCTGAGCATAACATTGTTATCTGCATTGAACACTATAAAAGACATTTTAAAGAAATAAATAATAAATAAAGGCCCGAACATTGCAGACAAGATAAGTCACCAGATTAGCCAGCCTGCTTAACTTTAAAAATTTTGCCAAAACCTGCCTTGTCTCTTTTGGATCAATGAATTCCAAAATTTATCTTATCCCCAACCAAATGCACATGGTCCGGTTGTAAACCAGTTCTCCCTGCCCCATTTTTGGACAAATCTATCAACTGGCTAATTCTAAATTCTCCAAAAAAGGCAAAAATAATGGACACATGAAAAAAGACAGCTCTTATAATCTGAGATACAGACACTGGTGACATCTTCCATATTTATTTATTTTAGATTTATGTCATGCCTTTTCATTGGTAACTCAACAAAGATTACATGAACAGCCAATGCCAATATACTGTTGACTCATTGACCCTGCTTTAACCTGCCAGCAACTGTCTGAGGAGGAGGCATCTGCTATTGGACTGTCCCATCCATGAACCATACCAAAAAAAAAAAAAAGAAAAAACTGAAATATGAGTGTGACTTGTGTACTCAGGCTCTCTTCAGTGAGTCACAGGTTACACTCTCTGACAGTAACTTTCAAACCAGCATGTGGGCACACTTGTGTGTATGTTTGTCAGCCCACACACAAGGATACAATTATTTCATAATTTGCATGCATGTTATAAAATAGCCTAGCTGCGTGCAGGTGCCAAATTTTAAGTGGGCACCTGCAAGTGCATGGAAATGCCACTTCTACCGCTTACATCGGGGGATTTTATAAGGGGTGCATGCCAATTTTACCAGTTTGTCCACAGTGTGCCCAGTTAAGATAGGGCCTTCAAACTCCCCCCCCCCCCACCCAGTTTGATAGCCTTCACTTCTCTAATTACCCTTAAAACCTCACCGATCTACCTATTTATCTTTATTTTATAACTTTCATAGAATCCACAGCAGAAGTAAAATTACATGGCAGGGCACGCTGGCGCATGCCAGAGCGTGTGAGTATTTACACACACATTTTAGGTTCATGCCCCAAAATGCCCATGCACCCAGACCACACCCATACTCCACCCCTTTTTGAAAACTTCCAAGATGTGAGCACTGTGGCATTTACGCATGGCTTTTAAAATCCACTCAGCGTGCACGAGCCCGACACATTTGTGCATCCCCTAATTAAAGCGAGCATCAGGTTTTTAAAATTAATCTTTATAATATTATTTAGTGTGTTTGTGTGTTTGTGCCTTTAATAGTCAGGCAGTGAATAAACAAGTTAGACTGTTTGCATTTTTAAATAGTCAGTCAATAAGGTAGCAGTAGGTAGGCAGTGAATACACAAGTTAGACTGTTTGTATTTTTAGTCAGTCAATAAGGTAGCAGTAGGTAGTGTGTTTATTTTTTAAAAGTCTGCCTGACTATTAAAGTGTCCTCCAGACTTTTAAAGAGCTAAGTGTTTTATTTAATAATAACTGAGTGCATTGTATTGAAAAACAAAAAAAAAAAAAACCACAAAAAGTAGCCAGAAGCTAGAAATAAGCTAGGAGCAGTATATACCAAAGTAAAAAAGTTGAATAGTTCAGCTCAGTTACTTACCTTGGAAAGGTGTTGAGGTAGTGTGATTAGGTTTGAATAGGGAACAACATTTGTTAATCAAGGGATCTGTGAGTCACTCAGGCTGACTAACTAAAGTTAGACTGTTTGTAATTCCCAACCCTCCCACCCCTCGCCCACCCACCCCAAGCTCATCCCTTAATTTATAGGCAGGTGCCACTTGCACAAAAAAAAAACAAAAAAAACCCCATCAACAAAAACTTTATTGAGAATTCGATCAGACCCCAGTAGGCCACTACCAGACATATAGTGAATTCACTAATACATTTAAAGGAACTTAGACACATTCCTACTCCCATAGCAACCTAAAACTTAACTAGGAACTGATCAAAATTGAGATGAAGGCAGCAGTCCAGCAGCAAGAGGGGGGCTTCCCAGTCTTTTGCATCGAGTGTCACATGTATGATTTTTTACCCACCGGTGAGAAGTTGTACATGTGCATGCGATGCAAAGAGCTCCTGGCTCTCAGAGAACGAGTCCGATCTCTGGAGGCTAGAGTGGCAGACCTGGAGGAGCTGAGGGAGACAGAGAGGTATATAGATGAGACCTTCAGGGACATAGTAGTCCAGTCCCAACTTCAGACTGGCAGCCCTGGTGCTGCCTTGGAGGAAGAAGGTCTCATAATGGGAGAGCACCAACCAGATGTAGCAGGAAAGGATCCTGTAGCAAGGACCTGCTCTCTAGGTGATGCATTGTCCTTTTGCACTGAGGATATCTCCCCAAGGCCTACTGCCCAGGAGGGAAGGGTTAGGTCGGCCGTCATAGTTGGTGATTCGATTATTAGGAATGTAGATAGCTGGGTGGCGGGTGGGCGTGAGGATCGCCTGGTAACATGCCTACCTGGTGCGAAGGTGGCGGACCTCACGCGTCACCTAGATAGGATTTTAGACAGTGCTGGGGAGGAGCCGGCTGTCGTGGTACACGTGGGCACCAACGACATAGGAAAATGTGGGAGGGAGGTTCTGGAAGCCAAATTTAGGCTCTTAGGTAGAAAGATTAAATCCAGAACCTCCAGGGTAGCATTCTCTGAAATGCTCCCTGTTCCACGCGCAGGTCACCAGAGGCAGGCAGAGCTCCGGAGTCTCAATGCGTGGATGAGACGATGGTGCAAGGAAGAGGGATTCAGTTTTGTTAGGAACTGGGGAACCTTTTGGGGAAGGGGGAGTCTCTTCCGAAGGGATGGGCTCCACCTTAACCAGGGTGGAACCAGACTGCTGGCGCTAACCTTTAAAAAGGAGATAGAGCAGCTTTTAAACTAGAACAAAGGGGAAAGCCGACAGTCGCTCAGCAGCGCATGGTTCGGAGAGATGTATCTTTAAAGGATACTAATGATGCATTAGAATTAGGGCATCCCGACAGTGAGGTTCCAATAATTAGAAAAGTAGTCCAAGTGCCTGTAACTAAAAACTCACCTGAGCTAAAAAATTGTAACTTATCCCTATCAATTAAAAAGCAGAATAAAAATACAATCAAAAAACAAACTTGAAATGTTTGTATGCTAATGCCAGAAGTCTAAGAAGTAAGATGGGAGAACTAGAATGTATAGCAGTAAATGATGACATAGACTTAATTGGCATCTCAGAGACATGGTGGAAAGAGGATAACCAATGGGACAGTGCTATACCGGGGTACAAATTATATCGCAATGACAGAGAGGAGCAGTCGGGAGGAGGTGTGGCGCTTTATGTCCGGGATGGCATAGAGTCCAACAGGATATACATCCTGCATGAGACTAAATACAAAATTGAATCTTTATGGGTAGAAATCCCTTGTGTATCAGGGAAGACTACAGTGATAGGGGTATACTACCGTCCACCTGGTCAAGATGGTGAGATGGACAGTGAAATGCTAAGAGAAATTAGGGAAGCTAACCAAATTGGTAGTGCAGTAATAATGGGAGACTTCAATTACCCCAATATAGACTGGGTAAATGTATCATCGGGTCACGCTAGAGAGATAACGTTCCTGGATGGAATAAATGATAGCTTTATGGAGCAATTGGTTCAGGAACCGACGAGAGAGGGAGCAATTTTAGATCTAATTCTCAGTGGAGCACAGGACTTGGTGAGAGAGGTAACGGTGGTGGGGCCGCTTGGCAATAGTGATCATAATATGATCAAATTTGATTTAATGACTGGAAAAGGAACAGTGTGCAAATCCAAGGCTCTCGTGCTAAACTTTCAAAAGGGAAACTTTGATAAAATGAGAAAAATTGTTACAAAAAAACTGAAAGGAGCAGCTACAAAAGTAAAAAATGTCCAAGAGGCGTGGTCATTGTTAAAAAATACCATTCTAGAAGCACAGTCCAGATGTATTCCACACATTAAGAAAGGTGGAAAGAAGGCAAAACGATTACCGGCATGGTTAAAAGGGGAGGGTGAAAGAAGCTATTTTAGCCAAAAGATCTTCATTCAAAAATTGGAAGAAGGATCCAACAGAAGAAAATAGGATAAAGCATAAACATTGGCAAGTTAAATGTAAGACATTGATAAGACAGGCTAAGAGAGAATTTGAAAAGAAGTTGGCTGTAGAGGCAAAAACTCACAGTAAAAAACTTTTTTAAATATATCCGAAGCAGAAAGCCTGTGAGGGAGTCAGTTGGACCATTAGATGATCGAGGGGTTAAAGGGGCACTTAGAGAAGATAAGGCCATCGCGGAAAGATTAAATGATTTCTTTGCTTCGGTGTTTACTGAAGAGGATGTTGGGGAGGTACCCGTAATGGAGAAGGTTTTCATGGGTAATGATTCAGATGGACTGAATCAAATCACGGTGAACCTAGAAGATGTGGTAGGCCTGATTGACAAACTGAAGAGTAGTAAATCACCTGGACCGGATGGTATACACCCCAGAGTTCTGAAGGAACTAAAAAATGAAATTTCAGACCTATTAGTAAAAATTTGTAACTTATCATTAAAATCATCCATTGTACCTGAAGACTGGAGGATAGCAAATGTAACCCCAATATTTAAAAAGGGCTCCAGGGGCGATCCGGGAAACTACAGACCGGTTAGCCTGACTTCAGTGCCAGGAAAAATAGTGGAAAGTGTTATAAACATCAAAATCACAGAACATATAGAAAGACATGGTTTAATGGAACAAAGTCAGCATGGCTTTACCCAGGGCAAGTCTTGCCTCACAAATCTGCTTCACTTTTTTGAAGGAGTTAATAAACATGTGGATAAAGGTGAACCGGTAGATATAGTATACTTGGATTTTCAGAAGGCGTTTGACAAAGTTCCTCATGAGAGGCTTCTAGGAAAAGTAAAAAGTCATGGGATAGGTGGCGATGTCCTTTCGTGGATTGCAAACTGGCTAAAAGACAGGAAACAGAGAGTAGGATTAAATGGGCAATTTTCTCAGTGGAAGGGAGTGGACAGTGGAGTACCTCAGGGTTCTGTGTTGGGACCCTTACTGTTCAATATATTTATAAATGATCTGGAAAGAAATACGACGAGTGAGATAATCAAATTTGCAGATGACACAAAATTGTGCAGAGTAGTTAAATCACAAGCAGATTGTGATAAATTGCAGGAAGACCTTGTGAGACTGGAAAATTGGGCATCCAAATGGCAGATGAAATTTAATGTGGATAAGTGCAAGGTGATGCATATAGGGAAAAATAACCCATGCTATAATTACACGATGTTGGGTTCCATATTAGGTGCTACAACCCAAGAAAGAGATCTAGGTGTCATAGTGGATAACACATTGAAATCGTCGGTTCAGTGTGCTGCGGCAGTCAAAAAAGCAAACAGAATGTTGGGAATTATTAGAAAAGGAATGATGAATAAAACGGAAAATGTCATAATGCCTCTGTATCGCTCCATGGTGAGACCGCACCTTGAATACTGTGTACAATTCTGGTCGCCGCATCTCAAAAAAGATATAATTGCGATGGAGAAGGTACAGAGAAGGGCTACCAAAATGATAAGGGGAATGGAACAACTCCCCTATGAGGAAAGACTAAAGAGGTTAGGACTTTTCAGCTTGGAGAAGAGACGACTGAGGGGGGATATGATAGAGGTGTTTAAAATCATGAGAGGTCTAGAACGGGTAGATGTGAATCGGTTATTTACTCTTTCGGATAGTAGAAGGACTAGGGGACACTCCATGAAGTTAGCATGGGGCACATTTAAAACTAATCGGAGAAAGTTCTTTTTTACTCAACGCACAATTAAACTCTGGAATTTGTTGCCAGAGAATGTGGTTCGTGCAGTTAGTATAGCTGTGTTTAAAAAAGGATTGGATAAGTTCTTGGAGGAGAAGTCCATTACCTGCTATTAAGTTCACTTAGAGAATAGCCACTGCCATTAGCAATGGTTACATGGAATAGACTTAGTTTTTGGGTACTTGCCAGGTTCTTATGGCCTGGATTGGCCACTGTTGGAAACAGGATGCTGGGCTTGATGGACCCTTGGTCTGACCCAGTATGGCATTTTCTTATGTTCTTATGTTCTTATGACATGGTTTAATGGAACAAAGTCAGCATGGCTTTACCCAGGGCAAGTCTTGCCTCACAAATCTGCTTCACTTTTTTGAAGGAGTTAATAAACATGTGGATAAAGGTGAACCGGTAGATATAGTATACTTGGATTTTCAGAAGGCGTTTGACAAAGTTCCTCATGAGAGGCTTCTAGGAAAAGTAAAAAGTCATGGGATAGGTGGCGATGTCCTTTTGTGGATTGCAAACTGGCTAAAAGACAGGAAACAGAGAGTAGGATTAAATGGGCAATTCTCTCAGTGGAAGGGAGTGGACAGTGGAGTGCCTCAGGGATCTGTATTGGGACCCTTACTGTTCAATATATTTATAAATGATCTGGAAAGAAATACGACGAGTGAGATAATCAAATTTGCAGATGACACAAAATTGTTCAGAGTAGTTAAATCACAAGCAGATTGTGATAAATTGCAGGAAGACCTTGTGAGACTGGAAAATTGGGCATCCAAATGGCAGATGAAATTTAATGTGGATAAGTGCAAGGTGATGCATATAGGGAAAAATAACCCATGCTATAATTACACGATGTTGGGTTCCATATTAGGTGCTACAACCCAAGAAAGAGATCTAGGTGTCATAGTGGATAACACATTGAAATCATCGGTTCAGTGTGCTGCGGCAGTCAAAAAAGCAAACAGAATGTTGGGAATTATTAGAAAAGGAATGATGAATAAAACGGAAAATGTCATAATGCCTCTGTATCGCTCCATGGTGAGACCGCACCTTGAATACTGTGTACAATTCTGGTCGCCGCATCTCAAAAAAGATATAATTGCGATGGAGAAGGTACAGAGAAGGGCTACCAAAATGATAAGGGGAATGGAACAACTCCCCTATGAGGAAAGACTAAAGAGGTTAGGACTTTTCAGCTTGGAGAAGAGACGTCTGAGGGGGGATATGATAGAGGTGTTTAAAATCATGAGAGGTCTAGAACGGGTAGATGTGAATCGGTTATTTACTCTTTCGGATAGTAGAAAGACTAGGGGACACTCCATGAAGTTAGCATGGGGCACATTTAAAACTAATCGGAGAAAGTTCTTTTTTACTCAACGCACAATTAAACTCTGGAATTTGTTGCCAGAGAATGTGGTTCGTGCAGTTAGTATAGCTGTGTTTAAAAAAGGATTGGATAAGTTCTTGGAGGAGAAGTCCATTACCTGCTATTAAGTTCACTTAGAGAATAGCCACTGCCATTAGCAATGGTTACATGGAATAGACTTAGTTTTTGGTTACTTGCCAGGTTCTTATGGCCTGGATTGGCCACTGTTGGAAACAGGATGCTGGGCTTGATGGACCCTTGGTCTGACCCAGTATGGCATTTTCTTATGTTCTTATGTTCTTATATCGGGGCTAAGTCTCTGCATAATATTGCATTTTTTCCTTTTTCTCTTTTTTTAACATATTTGGAGGGGGGTTCTCTGTGGGAGAATAAACCTCCTAGACCTTGGGTGCTATGTGTCAATCTCCAAGTGTAATAAAAGAAACAGAGGGACACGTTGACTAGTGTTCCACCACAAAGTATTTTACTGAAGCACTTACTCAACAAAAATGATCTGACACAGAATATACTTTTCCCTTGGTAAACCCATACTCTAGAAATAAATGCTTCAGCCAGTAACTATGTGATCAGTCTTATCAGTTACTGTAAACCCCCCCCCCCCCCCCCCAATTCCCTCTTGAAATTTAGGGGTTCCCAAAATCTATTCCCTCTGGAAATTTTGCCCCATTTCCAAGTTCCCTCCCAGTTTTCCCCTACCTAGCCTGCCTTCCTTATACCCTACCAGCCCCGACCCCTAAACCTAAATTTTTATGGGTTATCATAAGGTTTGGCATAACTACAAAGAGCAGCATTTGCTACCTTCAAGAAGAAAATGGAGGTAACCTGCATGACACGGCAGATGCTACCATAAGAAGCTTGGATGGGCAGACTGGATGGACCATTTCGTCCTTTTCTGCCGTAATTAGTATGTTAAATAATACATACATATTATCACGTTCATGCTCCACATATGCATAAAACAGGGGCAGTGTAGGGGTGTTCTAGGGGCGAGGCCAACATTTATGCACAAAAGTTGCTATTTTAAAAGACACACACATAGTTTTGCATACTTATGTAATTTTACACCTGTTAATTATCTGGGGTAAGTGATATTAAATATGTTTATTGTGTAGTGCTGACTGGGTTTGAGAACTGGGTGAATTAAACATAGAAACATAGAAATGACGGCAGAAAAAGACCAATCGGTGCATCCAGTCTGCCCAGAAAGCTCCCACACTTTCACCGACCACCAAGTTCAGAGCCCTTGTTGGTAATGTTTGATTCAAATTTACTGCTACCACCTGCCATTGATGCAGAGAGTAATGTTGGAGTTGCATCAAAGGTGAGCATAAGGCTTAATGGTTAAGGGTAGTAACTGCTGCATCATGTTCCGAGAGCGCTAGGGAGCGATCCCAATTCCAGGGAGAGTCGTGTGCCCTTGGACCACGACGCGACTGCAGAGAGCTCCGTAGAAGTGCCGAGGCAGGTGAGACGTGTCCAAGCACAGGCAGACAGGCTGAAGACCAGGGACTCGGACCTCCGCCGAACCTGACGCATCAGTAGAGACCCAACAACGCAATGCTGGTCTCTGGGGTAGCCCTCCGGCCACTCGATAGCCTTTTCAGACGTGCCATACGGGAACAGCAAATGTGTCAGGATGGACAGAGGTCGAGGGCAGATGATGGAACTGGAACAAGACTTAAAGACTGAAGACACAATCAGACAAGGACTCTTGAAGACATGATCAGACGATACTTGAAGACAGGGTCAGATGATACTTAAAGACAGGGTCAGACGAAGGTACTTGATAAGGTTGAGGCAAGGCTGAAGAGAAGAACATCAGGGACATTGATGAAGGCACTTGATGAGTAGATAGACGACAGAAGAGTTAAAACTCAGTATGAAGGAATCTGGCCAAGATTCGTAGTGGCAACCATCCTGGACTGAGCTATGGGAACCCGGCGTGATCGGTGCAGACCAACCTGAAGAAGCAGAGGCTTCAGACCCAGCGCAGAAGATGAATCAGAAGGTCAAGACTGAAGATTGAAGAGAGGACGGCCCATTAGGAGGTAAATCCAGAACCAGGACATCTGAGAAGAAGGCTACCCTGACGAGGGATCCAAAGAGTCTGAAGGCTTCCTTGAAGGAGCCAAAAAGGTCTGAACGCTTAACAGCGAAAAAACTGAAGACGAAGACGTCAAAATGATCTGAAGACGAGGACAACTTGACTTGAAGACGTCTGGAACATCAGGATATCTAGACTTCAACCCCCAGGGCACTCAGTCAAGAGCATCATGGAGGTGTAGAGAGAACTGGAGAATGAGACATCAAAGACATCTGAACATCTGGACTTCGGACCCCCAGGTCACTCAACCAAGAGCATCGAGGTGGCTCAGAGAGGCAGAACAAATGGACGATGGACCTCAGGAAGGACAGGACATCAGAAGGCGAGGACTTCAGGAAGATCTGAAGGTGAGGACATCAGGAGGGTTGGATGATGAAGACATCTGAAGACAAGGACTTAAGATCTGGCGAGAGACCAAACATGGAACGAAGATGTAGACGAAGGATCAGGAACCACAAATGAAGACTAGGAAATTCCCATGAAGAACAGAGTGCCTTGAAGAAGCGGAGGAGGACATCGGAGACTCCTGGACCGAAGAGCTGGAATGGAAGATCCAGGAGCAGTCCAGCTCCATGACTGACTCCTTGCGAAGGCAATGAAGAACTGACGGCTGGACTCTTTTGTAGGGCTGAAGAGGAAACACCCAAGATGACATCACTAGGAGGAGCCAGAAGGACTGGCCCTTTAAATACGGAGGAGAGGCGTGGCCCCACACCTAAGGAGGCAGGACCAGGGACAGCAACCATGCTGTGAAGAGGAAGCTGAAGCGGCACTAGGCTGTGAAACCAGGCCCAGCATCTGCAGCTCCCTGCCGCAAGGAGGAAGGCTTCAGGGTAGCCTCCGCCACATAGGAGGAAGCTGAGGGTGGCTCCATGCTGCACTGGAAAATGGAGGATGATGGTGGCCTCCGGGCCACATAGGAACAGCGTCTGCGGCCTCCTGGCCGCAGGGTGGAAAAGCTACGTTGAGGCTCCTGCCGCAAAGATGGAACGATGGCGGTGGTTCCAGGCAGCGACAGCAGCTGTGAGCAGCGGCTTCCGGGACGCATGGAGTAATGGCAGCAAAGCCCGCTGTGTGGGAGCTGAACATGGGTGGTCTCCAGACCACGGAGGAAAGAGGACGGCAGCTCCCTGCCGCGTAACACAGGGAGAGCAGGCAAGCTGGTGGTGAGAGAAAAGTGAGAGGCTGCTCACGGGCCTAACGTGAGCAAAATCGAAACACATCAAGCAAGTTACCCCGATGCTTGTTTACCCAGACTGCACAGATCAATGCCTTGTTGGATCTTGTCTGAATGTAAATCCTCTTTTCCACATTTCTCCCTGCTGTTGAAGCAGAGAGCAGCACTATACATTCAAAGTGAAGTATCAGGCTTAATTGGTTTAGGGTAGTAACCGCCGCAATAAGCAAGCTAACCCCACGCTTATTTGTTTACCCAAACTGTGTAGTTCAGACCTTTTTGGTTGTTGCAATCCTCTTTTCCACATTTCCCCCTGCTATTGAAGCAGAGAGCAATGTTGGAGTTACATTAACCGTGTGAAGGCTTATTGAGTAAGAGTAGTAATTACCAGGTAGTATCCACCATTCCAGCAAGCCACCCTCATGGCTCTTCTCTTCATTCCCATGCTCTAGCCTTTATGGATCCACAGTGTTTATCCCATGCCCCTTTGAAATCCTTCACAGTTTTAGTCTTCACCACTTCCCCCAGAAGGGCATTCCAGGCATCCACCACCCTCTCCGTGAAGAAATAGTTCCTGACATTGGTTCTGAGTCTTCCCCCGTGGAGTTTCAAATCATGACCCCCTAGTTCTACTGATATTTTTCCAACGGAAAAGGTTTGTTGTTGACCATGGATCTTTAAAACCTTTCAAGTATCTGAAAGTCTGTATCATATCACCCCCTGCTCCTCTTCTCCTCCAGGGTATACATATTTAGGTTATTCAATCTCTCCTCATAAGTCCTTTTATGAAGACCATCCATCTTTTTGGTCGTCCTTTTCTGGACCGCCTTCATTCTGTCTCTGTCCCTTTGGAGATACGGTCTTCAGAACTGAACACAGTACTCCAGGTGAGGCCTCACCAAGGCCCTGTGCAAGGGGATCATCACTTCCTTTCTCTTACTAGATATTCCTCTCTCTATGCAACCCAGCATTCTTCTGGCTTTAGCTATTGTTTTGTCACATTTAATTCGCCGACTTCAGATCATTAGACACTATCACCCCAAGGTCTCTCTCCTGCTCCGTGCACATCAGCCCTTCATCCCCATCAAATACAGTTCTTTCAGATTTCCAAACCCCATATGCATGACTCTGCACTTCTTGGCATTGAATCTCAGCTGCTATATCTTCGACCACTCTTCCAGCTTCCTTAAATCCCATCTCATTCTCTCCACTCCTTCCAGCATGTCCACTCTGTTGCAGATCTTATTATCATCCGCAAAAAGACAAACCTTACCTTCTATCCCATCCTCAATGTCACTCACAAAGATATTGAACAGGACCGGTCCCAACACTACTACTTGGTTAAACTGGCAATTTCCTTGGCATGTATACATCTTAAAATGTACTGATTTTCATAAGTCCTACTTAAGAACATAAGATCATAAGGCTTGCCATACTAGGTCAGACCAAGGGTCCATTAAGTCCAATATCCTGTTTCCAGCAGTGGCCAAGCCAGGTCACAAGTACTTGACAGGATCCCAAGGGGTAGATAGATTCCAAGCTGCTTATCCCAAGAGTAAGCAGTGGATTTCTGCAACTCTTCCTTAATAATTGTTAATGGACTTTTCCTCCAGAAACGTCCAAAAAAAGCTATACTAATAGCTTTCACCCCAACCGCTGGCAACGAATTCCAAAGCTTAATTATGCACGGAGTAAAACAATATTTTCTCTTATTTGTTTTAAGTGTGTCCCTGGTCTTTGTACTTTTCGAAAGAGTAAACAACTGATTAACATGTACTTTATTTTCACATGTAAAGTATACATGCGTAATTTTTAAAATAGGTAGGACAAGTATGCATGTTTAATTTATTGATGTCTGTTTTTTCAATGCATTGACTGTATTTATGTGTAAGCCTAAATACAAATGTATGTTGTGGAGTAGAGATACGCATATACTATAAAACGCATATATATCATATGCGTAGGTCAAAAAATACTAATGTAGATTTGCCCGTGACCATATAGCACATATATGCCACCACGCATGTTTGTTTGAAAATTATCCTTTATTTTTCTATATTAAGACATGCCTGATAACCTGGGAGGTCTGCATTCAGATTTGCAGTTTAAAATATCAGTCTTTGCCTCTGATTTACTGAGCGATTCATATTGATGTATAAAATTGTATAAAACCTTCATCTATCTTTGTGTTCCTCACTGCACTTGCTGTTGTTCAAAGATTTATACTCTGATGTGTACAAGAAACTCTCACTTCTATAATGAGCTGCCTCTTCTGACCCAAATTTTAGTGCAATCATAATTCAACGTAATAACATATTAGTAGTACCTTGAGAGGTCTGGTAGTGCTGATGATACTTTGTGACATTCTTAAATGAATCAGGGAGAATATATAGGAAATATTTTCTATTTCATACATAAATTTCCTGTAATCAGTGATAATGGGAAAGGAGATGCATAAAAGCATATGACAGTCTAATGAGATTTATATACAACTTGTTTTCACTTTACTGTACCAAGAGTGTAGCCTGAGATGTTTAAAGTTTGGGATTCCAAATATGGCATGCTCTTGGCACCAGAGCCAATGCAAGAGTATTGGCCACCCTAGGCGACCCTTGCACTGCTGCCCCCCCCCCCCTACCTGTTTTGGCGCCAATTGTGTTCTTCTCAGGGCACCGAGCTGTAGGGGGCGCCGAAGAGCAGCCACGTGGTGCCGCAAGTGGGGCCTATCCCGCTCGTGGCAAACAGGCCCCCCCCCCTACCTGTTTCGCTCCAACTGATTCTATTTCTCTTTGCCGTGAGAGGGATAGGCTCCGCTTGTGGCACCACGTGGCTGCTCTTCGGCACCCCCTACGGCTTGGCGCTAGGCGACCGCTGAAGTTCGCCTAATGGACGCGCTGGCCCTGCTTGGCACTTAGGGCTGTGTTCACCCCATGTTCGTTTGAGCTCTAAAGGGTTTTTTAATAATGAGATAAAGACCATAGATACAATAACTTCTCTTAGACATTTCAGTATTAGAGAAAAATACCCAACAACACTTTGGTTGATGGTGGAAATTCAGAAATTAAAACAGGGCTAATATAAATTAGAAAGGAAATGGTGAAAATCTCATGCAGAATCATACAAATTGTTCTGTAAGGTATATTTCTGAATTTATAATGATGAGTTGCTGAAAGTTAAACAAATGGATTTATCCAACAGAATTATTAAAGCTAAAAATTCAACAAAAAGGATGTTTTGGTTGTAAAGAGTTTTATGAATCCAACATTAGGTTCCCCTAGTTTGCTCTCATCAATGGCCAACTAGTAAATGTTGGCTAATCATTTTCGGGTAGATATTAAATCAGCCCCGTGCGTAAATTCCAGGGTTTACTTGCGTGGCCGAGCCTTACGCACACTGGGCCAATTTTCAAACAGGCCCGACCACGCACGTAAACCCTGGTATGTGATTAAGTGCTGGGGCCTGTAAAGGGGGCCATCCAGGGGATGGGAAGGGGCTGGAGGTGGCCAGTACAGCGGCCATTTGCCTCTGTACCGGGGAAGGGAATCCTGGCACGCGCAAGTTGCTACTGCAAAGGGTTTTGGGGATGGGGAAGAGAGGGGAAGGGGAAGGGAGATTAGGGTAGGAGGTAGGAAAGTTCCCCTCCCAGTCCGCTCCTTAAGTGGAGTGGACTGGGAAGGAATTGGGGAAGGCCACGATGCATCGCCATGCAAAACTTGCATAATTCTCCCCCCCCCTTGCAAGCACCACACGCACATGCGTGCAGCCCAACGATTTTATAACATGCATGCACCAGTGCGCACATGTTATAAAATTGACGCATCCATGTGTGCGTGCCTGGAAGCGCGTGCACATGGACGCATGCACACATGTATTAAAATCTACCCCTAAATGAATAAAGTGGCATTAATTAGAGATAAGATAGCAGCTGCTTTGATTGGAGAGATTTTACCTTCCCCTCAATTCTCTTCTGAGGGGGTATTGAATAATTCAGATAACATGAAGTGAGACAATAAAAGAAATTGTTATAGACACCAACTCAAAAACTTCCATCTTGGACTCTTGACCTCTCAGTTCATTAAACTTCTGGGAATAAGCTATTAGATTGGATTAGGGCAATTATAAATTCATCATTGAGGGAGATTGTTTCTCCTGTTGTGTTGGAAGATGCAGTGGTTCATTCACTATTATAAAAAGCCCTCTGTAGATTAGCAATATTGAATAATTTTCACCAGTAACACTTAGGGCTTTGATTTAAGTGACTTATAAATAAATAAATAGATAGATAGATAGATAGATAGAAAGATAACTAAAATGACCTAGTAAATGATGGCAGATAAATACGAAAATGGCCCATGCAGCCTGTCCAGTAGCAGTCCATCCACTCTGTAAAGATGCACATACAAATTCTTCCAAGGAACCCAACTCCCATTTCTCTTTCCCCCGTGTTTTTTAGTGTTGTAACTGCCACTCTGTACAGGTTACCCCATGTTCTGGGCTGTAACTCCCACTCCATTAAGGTTACCCCAGTACTTCATTACTATTTCCTTTTCTAGTAGGGAAACTCTCTGTTTATCCCACACTTTTTAAATTCCATTATCATTTGTATCTCCACCACCTCCTTTGGGAGGGCATTCCAGTCATCCATCACCTTTTCCATGAAAAAATATTTCCTGATATTCTTCCTGTGTCTACTCCCTTGGAGCTTCATATCATGATTCCTTCCTATCCATTTAAAAAGCTTTGCATCTTGTGGATTGATATCTTTCAGGTATTTAAATGTCGGTATCATATTCTCCCTGTCTCTCCTCTTTTCTAGGGCATATATATCAAAGTCCTTCAGTCTCATCTCATAATGCTTTTGGTACAAACCCCACCCATTCTAATTGCTTTTCTCTGAACCATCTCTAGCCTTTCTGTATCCTTTCTGAGATACAACCTCCAGTACTTCTGTCATCTACACTTCCTTTCAAAGTTGACAGAGCAAGCATTGTCTCGAAAGTTCATGAAGCTTATTGATACAGAACAGATGATTCTCATCAAGCAGGATTTAGACAAAAGAAGAGCACCAAGACAGTATCATTGGCAGCAAGAGATGATCTTTTAAGAGCCCTTAATAAAGGAACTTCTAAGGAGGTCATTTTTTATTTATTTATTTATTTTTAGAAATAATATACTCAAGAATATCTCTTGAAAACAGAAAATTTTAGAGCTATAAGAAAATCAGGCACATAAGAAGAAAAAAATGTACCTGCCCACAGCTGTAGAATTAGACCACATCAAAGGAGAGAATAATTAAGCAAAAAAAAAAAAGAGAGAAATACGTCTTCTTGTTAATGCCACTTATCCCTAATACAAGTCCACTGTGCCTTCAATGGCAGGGGAGAAAGTCTGATACTTCACTTTCAATGCATATCCAGCATAACTCTCTGCTTCAACAGCAGGGGGAATGAAGAAAAGTGGATCTATATACAGACAACAACCAACAAGGACTGAATTATTTAGTCTGAGTAAACAAATAAGCATGGGTATAGCTTGCTTATTGCAGCGGTTACTACCCTAACTAATTAAGCTAGATATTTCACTTAGATGCAGTTCCAACCCTGCTCTCTACATTAATGATGGGGGTGGAAGGGAAATAGAACCAAAAGGTTACTAAGAGCCAAGAGTAACAGATAAGTATGAGAAAAAAAAAAGTGCAAAGCTTGCTGGGCAGACTGGATGGGCCATTTGGTCTTCTTCTGCCGTCATTTCTATGTTTCTATGTTTCTATAATTATTATCCTATTTTGAAGAAAAGCTTTCAACTGGATTGTGTCAAACAAGAGATAACTAGATCCTTGGAAGTTTACAGAACATTTACAAGGAAATTTGAATAAAAACATACCCCCTCCCCCCAAATCAATTACCCTTTGCTTTTGCTTTTTAAGCAAAAAGAGTTTCCTTCTTTGCTGGGTTTCTCTTTCAAGATTAGAAAACAACATAATTTTTGACCATAAAAATTATTTTCTTTCTATTGAAAAATTGTTTTAGAGTCTACTGTATTAGTTTTCTAAAAGAAAAATAACTAATAAAATTGCCTTTTCCACCATCTCAGTTTTAGAATGTTCTAAACACCCAACAGGTCTAATTCTGCAATATTTCTATTTAGATCTATCTCAAAGGATCAAAGCTAAAAAAATGCTTAAGTAAAAGAGGGGACCGATTCCTTAGAAACCATCCAAAATTCTAGATAAAACTTCATTAGTATACCTAGGGGAGATTATTATTGGACAGTTGGGAAAATTAAGAAATCTTGGGGAAGATAGTTAAAAGCAAAACATATATGTAACTTAGGCTGGATTTTCCTACGGTGCACAGGTTTTTGAATTCCATAGTAACGGGGAGCAGGGGGGTAAAGCGAGGGGCGGACTTACGAAAGCCGGCAGCGATCGCACCACTGCAGTTTTATCGCTGCCAGTTGGGCGTGCTACTGGCGGCAATAAGGGGTCTTACCTTATCGCCCCCAGCGAAGTTTCCGCAGCGTCCGCCCCGACGACGCTCCGACTCCTCCCCTTCCTGTCCTGACGCCGCCCCTACTCCGCCCCTATGAAGCTATCGCACACAATAGCTCCTTAGCCAGATAACACTTATCCAGCTAAGTTACAAGGATATTCAATAGCACAACTATGCCACTGAATATCCACGCACAAAACGCTACTTAGCCGGATAAGAGTTATCTGGCTAAGTCTAGACCTGCTCAATAGTAGGTCTAGACTTAGCTGGTTAACTTATCCAACTAACTGTAAATATCACTACTTAGCCTGATAAGCTATCAGGCTAAGTAGTGATAGCCTGATAGCCTGATAGCCTGATAAGCTATCAGGCTAAGTAGCGCCGTCCCAATCTGCCCATTGCCTGCCCACTTTTTCTGCAGCTAAAAGTCACTTATCCGGCTATCTAGCAACTGATGAGTTTACCTGGATATTCAGTGGCTGCTAGATAGCCGGATAAGTGCTACTTATCTGGTTATCTGCCATTTCAATATTGAGCCCCTTAAGTTTAACCTTCTCGAAAAGTTTCCAATTTTTCTAGCTTTCAATGTAACACCTGATTATTCTTAAGAGCTAAACCAGATTCACATAAAGAAGAACAATTTTCCTTGACTTCCTTAATCTTAATATCCTCCTGCTCCTTAAACATTTGTGAATGTACATCTATACAGCTAGATAAATTCCACAAAGATCCCAATACATTATCACTTTTAACAGAAACTGACTTTTCCAAATTCACAATTGTGGACCATAATAAATCTATGGCACTGCTGCAGATTTAATAGGGGAAGATGAACAAACCTCTTACAAAACAGAGGGAGTAGATGAAATTATCCTCCATGCCAATGGATGATCCCCATCCAGTATGGGAAAGTAGAAACAGAAGGAAAAATAATTGGCTACAAATGAAATACTCCCCTACAAGAATATCTTATTAATGCAAAATCGTAAGCATATAATCAATTTCAAACAAAACCTAATGCCTACATTCAACAAGAATGTTTTTATTTTAAACTATTTATAAAATAATGTTATTACAACATTAAATCAAAAGACATAAATATGTTTTACAAATATAATATTTTCATAGCAAAATTATGACACACCACACAAGTACCACACAAATGTAGACTCACCACATACCACACACCACACAAATATAGACATACAAGATAGGGCTTTTTTTTTTTTAATGTACTAACATATCACATATAACCAATCACACATCCACATCCATACAAAAATTAAAATCTAAACAGTACTATTTTGCTCACTGAATTTTCTCAAGAACCCTTCTTCCAGGAGACGACCAAGTTCCAATCCAATTCCGTAATGCATTCTGAAAAGAACAGTTAGACCTCTAGTCCAAACCATAGAACTTTGTATAAAGAACTTTATATAAGGAATAACTTCCAAATTTACATTCTAGACACAGATCTTCATAAAGAACGATCTCTCCTTAAGAAGGAAGTCCCGACTAGGGCCCAAGTTTCGCCTCACACAACGAGCTGCTTCAGGGGAACGCACAAAATATAAAAAAGTGAACCTTGGTGCACACTTCTTCTTGCCGTCTCCTCTCAATCTCATTTACTTTGATGCAGGACTGGTGACAAGATAAGTGCTTCCTCACCTCTCATTGTTGATTGGCTTTGGCAGCAGAATGTCTTCCTGCCTCAGTCTAGGTCCTAGCGCCCACCCGCTCCTCAGCACAGACAGAGGAAAGAGGCTGCAGCTGAGAAGCAATGGTGATTTCTAGCACCCAGAGATCCTGGGTGCTTTCCCAGAGACCCAGAGTCTCTAAACCAAAATTCAGAGAGTTCCTGGTAAGACATGACAGGAGGTACCCCACCACACATAACTATATAAGAATTAGAATGTAGGCTTTGGAAGCCATTTGCTTCAATAGTTTTGTGCCTAGAATCTTCCGCTATGCATTTTTCTTAGCATTCTTTGCTGCATTGCGCATTAGTGAATTTGCGGCGCAATCTGCTCATGGGCCTATTCCCTCATGCCTACAGATTGATGATGCTATCATATCTCACAATAACCTGATCATAACAATTTGCAAGTCCAAAACCCACCAGAGTTCCAAAGCTACTAGGGCAGAGCTGCATAGGTGAGCAGGGGATAGCACTTGCTCAGTGCAAAACCTGAGGCAGTACCGCTCCTTGCTAACTGGTAGTGGGCAGAACATTACTGATACACGAGGACGAATGCCCCTTGTCCCACTACCAATTCATTAGGCTACCTTAATAGTCTTTGAAGGCAGCAGGTATAGAAAGCCAAGGTATCATAACTCATTCATTTAACCACTGCTGGAATTCCATCCTCTCTTGGGCACATGAGCAGATCCGCAGTGACACAATAATGAAATGCCCATTGTTATCCCACCCCCTGCGAGCACAATGAGCAGACTTGCGGTGGCGGCGCAGTGATGATGTGTCCACAAGGATCTCCCCTGCAGGCACATGATCAGAACCGTGGTGGTGCATTGAAGATCTGCTCACAAGGTTCTCCCCCCCCCCCCCCCCATAGGTTAAAGAGGAAGATGATGGCCTGGCAAAGAACGGCCCACAAAAGTATCATCTCCAGTGAGCTGAAGACTCTCTACCTGGGTAACATCAAGCTAGGTTGAGAGAATATTGCACAAATTTCATCTTTGGGTGAGTTTCCTCACTCCGAAGGTCATCAAATCTTCACAAGAGACCACTGTCCTGTTCGTACGTCTCACATTGAATGTCAAAGTGGCCCCTAACCCTTACACTAATACTTAAACCTCACCTCAAATTGCTAGGTGGGCCTCCCATAGAGATATAAATATCTATCTAGCATGAGGGCATTATGGCTAGTGTCTCTCTCTCTCTCTCCCCCCCCCCCCCCTCCCCTCAGTGGTTGTAGAAGGGCCCCAATAGCTAGGCTGGCTCTCCAGGAGCTTAAAAACAGTATTTGCCCTGTGCAATAAAGCCCTATCACACGGCTTTATGCAAATGAAAAAGGTGTAATTAAAATTCACATTAAAGCCATGCAATACAGCTTCACAAAACTGTGAACCCACTTGGCCAAAATATCCTCCCCTTTTTCTCATTTGCATTGCACCAAGCGTTATGGTGTTTTCGCATGCGTTAAGGTGTTTTTTGCATGCAAAAACGCCATATAGCACTTTGATAAATGACCCCCTTATATGGTAACTTTGATACTGGCGAGTGGGCGCACATGTACGCCTGTATGCCAGCTCGCGCCAAAGAACATAGCCGTTTTATAACATATGCATGTATATGCACACATGGTATAAAAAGGCTGTCTGCATGTATATGTGCGCAGAATTTCATATGGATGCGAACTTGTGCACGCATACGCCACCCTGCTACGTAAGTGGGGGGATTTGAGTAGACACACACATCGATGCAATTACCAGTTTCCCCAGTTCATTCCCAGTTTACCCAGGTAAGGGGATAGGACTTCTTAACCCACTTAGTTAAATAGCCTCCCTTTTGCCCTGTTAGCACCATCCTTAAAACCCCACTGATTAGCCTAGATTTATTTATTTTATTACTTACACGTCATCCATAGCATTGATAAAGTTATGCGGCAGGGGACCCTGGCGCGTTTATGCGCATAAATATTTACGTGCCCATTTCATGTTAAAGTCCCGGAATGCCCAAGTCCCTCTCATGGCCCACCCAGACCATGCCCACACCCCGCCCCTTTTTTCAACTTCTTATTTGTGTGTGCACCAGAAGATACTCATGTACACGGGCCACTTTTAAAATCCGCTTGGCACAAGCCAGCCAGACATATTCGCGTATCTCCCGGTTTTGGTGCGCACTGAGCTTTTAAAATTCACCTCCTGGGGGTAATATTCAAAAGATTTCACGCATGTAAATGAGCGTTTTGAAAATTGCCCTGGGGGTTGTACATGTCTGCGCGGGATGCGATGGCATACTTATTTTTACATGTATTTGAAAGAGACATTCCTTGCGGCAGATATGGGCAGGGGAACCATTTAGGTACATACCTGCTAATTTTCAAAACGGAAATCCACTTTGAAAATTAGGGCTGAAATGTGCACTAAATCAAAATGGAAAAAAATGGACACAAAAACCAAAAATGACATTGAAAAAATCTCAAAAATGTTTTTTTGCACAGCCCATTTTGTTTTGGTTTTTTACGTGAGTAGCCTTATTCTCTGTAATTTCCTTTTATTTTATGTTTTTCTTATGTAACTTCTTTCTATGCCCTCCTTTTGGAGGTTTGATTGATATTCCCCTAACTACTTGCAACTTTTTCAGATACTTTACAGCATTCCACATTTGAATCTGAAATATCTCTAGGTCTTAGGATCAAATATAGTATTCAGTTCTGTCCAGTTTTGGCTGTCAGTTGTCTTTAATCACTGTATTTTGAATCCTTGATCCACTAAACTACATGAGGTCTTTACAGGTATCTTGAGTCTTGTAATAACTATTGTAAGGTTTTCTTCTGTTTTGGTTAAAAACAAACAGTATGACTCCAATTTTTTTTAATTTATTTCCTAAAAAGATGTTGAAACTGACAGCAAAGACATAACATAGTTTACTAGGTATCCTACGGTAGCAATTACTTTGTAATTTCACAGTACCATAACTTCATTATATGGAATTTATTTATAATTACGCAGCATCTTTTGATATAATAAGTAGCAATTAATGTGTCACCCCTCTGCTACCTCATATCTATCTACATTAGATAGGAATTGCTTGGCAAGTTTAACAGCAAAACACATAATTGGTTTAAATTTCAGGCATCAGCAATAGTTAGAGCAAGGTGCTCAAGGGCCACCAACCAGTCAGGACATCCCTAATGAATATATATGGAAGAAATTTGCATACACTTGCATCAGTGTGCATGCAGATCTCTCTTTCACGCATATTCATTAGGGATATTCTGAAAATCCAACCAGTTGGTGGCCTTTGAGAACAGGCATTGCCTTCTCCGCAGTTAGAGTCTCTGAAATATCCACTTCAATAATTCTTGCTTCTGATTCCTGTGGTTTTTCTGTCACATCCATTACTTTGTCTCATAATTAATTAGAGATTTGTTTCAGATCTGTATGTAAGGCATGGATACTGTGTATCTTGATCAACAATTACTTATTTCAGACACACAATGACACTCAAGCTCAAAATCTGAATCACTTTGGCTACTTGAGTAGTGCTGCCCTCTGCAGTACTGTTACAGCAACCAATGACTTGTAATATGGTTACTTTTTAAGTAGTTTGTGATGTCTTTTATTGGGCCAACACAAGAACTATACTAATATGCAGTGCCTGTGCCTTCTTCAGATGTCTGCCTCCACTTCAGGAAGATGCAACCCTTTTTGGTGCTAAAGTAATCAGAGTAGTGATCAATAATAGATTCTTTGTTTTATGAAAACTAATCAGTAAATTACTTTTCAGAAGTAATATTGACAACCCTTGTTGTAGTGAGCAATATATACACTGCTCTTAATTATTATCTGTTATAAGATTGTATAAGAACTCAATACAATTTTACTATCTGTAGTATGAAAGTTTCTCTTCCAAAAATGTTGTAGTAATATTAATCAGTGTATCATGATTCTTATGGCTGTTCTGTTTTGGAATCAAATCCGCTCCCCACCTCTAATTCAAGATCATCAGAAATGCAGACAAGAAACAGCTTTTGTTGCTCTTATAATGCCATTATGCACAAGCCCCATGCATCATCCTCCATTATTCTTGCCAATGCTGGGAGATTCACTTCTATTATTCCTCTAACCACAGTTGTCTAATATCACAATGAGCTTGGATCTCCCTTATGGAACCATAAAGTACTAATCTGTGAGGTCTGGTGCCACAGGGTTTGAACCACAGACAGCTTAGAGAATGGATGTCATGGCTGGTGAACTAACCTGAGAACACAAGAAAAGACCAAAGCCCCTAAGGAAATGACCTCCAAAACCACACAAAGACCTGGAAAGTTTAGTTCATTTATGCACTTAATATACTGCAGTGTCAATATGAAAGTGGTTTACAATTAAAAATGAAAATTTACAAATACAATTACAACATAACAACTAATATTCTCAAAATAAATTTCATGAAAATTACTGACATGAACATGCAGTACTTCCCAGCTCCACCCTCCCCTCACCACCAGCCCAAACTCTCACAAATACATAGCACACCAAAATTGCATTTAAATAAGGCCACAGTTATTGTATCCCATAACAAATAGACCCAAGCCAGGCAACATAAAAACTACTGTCAGTCAGATTCAAAACAAAACAAGCCCTGACAACAGCAGCCCCGGAGCTGACTGCCACATCCCAACAGTCCACCAACAACCAACTCCAGCTTCCAAAGCCACCTCAGCAGTTCCGCACCACACCCCATGGCCTCCCTTGCCATGTTCCAGCAGGTGAAGTCACTGACATGGTCATTACCAAACTTAACTTCCACAGCTACAGACAATGGATTTATTGACCCCCAAGGCATCAACAGAATCCCTGATCAACATATGAGCAACATATTAAGCCTAAAATAAACCTAGGCTTAGGTCAACCACCACAAATCAGAGTATGCCAAAGATTACCCTCATTCCCCCAATAAACTGCATTCATCAAAGAAAATCTGCTCTAAAGCCTCTTGAATGTCATTAATGAAAAGGTTGATATCTATGTCAGATCCTTTTATACCATCCCTCCGATACAGGCTAAGACACCCATCTCTGGCCCACTCATGTTTCACCCTAAAACTCCCTTAGGCAAGCAACCAGGAGCCAATCTGATTATTAACCTTCCTGAAACTGTCCCTCCAAAGAAGCTGATTGGCAAATTTCCATCTCCCAATTAAATCCAACCACTCAAACCAGGTAACTGGCAAAGAATTAAACAGCATGCTTAACTCTTTCTTAACTATGGCCACTAAATCACGACAAGAACAAAAACCCAAATCATTGCACCCCAAATGAAGCACCACAACCCACAGCATCTCTGTCCGCTGTAGTGGAGTAAAGAACTGTTCCCACTGCATGCCATGAATTCCCAGTGTCTGCCCCTTCCTGCCAGACCAAGATCAGATCACCACTTGCTGAGAAGACCAGTGAGTGAAAGAGTGGCCATGACCCAGGCACAGACTCGAGCACCAACCCTATCCAGAGTCCTGTAACCAAAGAAACAAAGATAAGTCATGGAAAAGACACTATCACTACACCAACAAAGTAATAAAATATAAGAACCACCACGTATAAAGATGCTGGGCAATATGGCAGCTGAAGAACTGCATGAACCGCAAGAATTTATAACGTAAGTCGAAGCCCTGAGGAAGGATGTGAAATGCTGTCTGTGTTGGGCAGGATGTGATTATTGAAAGTTGTGGCACTTTTTGAAAGATATCGCAACGGTTACTTCAGAAGTTAAGTGCCTGTTCAAAATTAAATATTTTAAATTGCCAGGTTCTTTTGGGTACTTGCCAGGTTCTTGTGGCCTGGATTGGCCACTGTTGGAAACGGGATGCTGGGCTTGATGGACCCTTGGTCTGACCCAATATGGCAATTTCTTATGTTCTTAATGCAAACAAAATTCTTAAAAACACAAGAGATGGGAGGCCTATGATTAAAAGATTGAGCTAAAATATATCAGGTGAATTTTCAAAGGAGTTACACGCAAACAAAAAAGCCATTTACACATATAAAATGCACTTACACAGGTAAATCCTATGGACAATTCAATAGCATACAGTATTGCCCAGACTACGAGGATTTGTGCTCATAGCTTTCCAGCTTCTCTCCTTCAGGTCACTGGTCTTCTTGGACTTCTTTTCTGCCTTATTCACCCATTTCCTTGAGATTTGGGGGGGGGGGTGACATTCCAATTTCCTTCTGCCACCCCCGTCATCTAGTTTAAATGCCTTATGGCATAGGATTTGAATTTATCTCTTAGGATCCTTTTTCCTGCCACAGACAGATGTAAGGATGAACAAAGAAGATAGATGCCAAATGTCTTTAAAATCCTTTATTGAAGCGGAGACACAAAATTAGCCTAATTTTGTGTCTCCACAGACAGATGTAAGCCATCTTTGACATAGAGCCTTTTACTGTTCCAGACACGGCCCCAGCCTCCAATATATTCAAAACTTTCTTCTTTACACCAAGTTTTGAGCCATGCATTGAAGTTCTCTATGTGGCTTAGCCACTCTTTCCCCTTTCCATAAACAGGTAATATTTCTAAATTTGGCCAACATTCTCTCCACCTAGCATGTTGTTGCCCAGGTAGAGTGTCCATCAAGCTAGGTAGAGAGAACGTTGCCCAAACCACTTCTTGGAGTGAGCGTCCTCACTCCGACGGCCAGCAAATCTGCACTAGAGACCACTGTTCTGTCCGTAGGTCTCATGTGGAATGCGAAAGTGGCCCCCAACCCCCAACGCTCATACTAATTCCCACCCCGAGTTAGTAGGTAGCCCTCCCATAGGGATTCAAATACCTATGTAGGACATAGGCACTATAGTAAGGTTCTCTCTCTCTCTCTCTCTCTCTCTCTCTCTCTCTCTCTCTCTCTCTCTCTCTCTCTCTCTCTCTCTCTCTCTCTCTCTCTCTCTCATCCAATTCTAGTCACCCAGTCAAAGAAATTGATTAGATTTATCTGTCAAGACCTACCTGTAATAAAACTATGCTCTCTCTGTTCCTGCAATCCAATGGATTACAGTACACTTAGCAGCAATTTCATTAATTTACTTCCCACTGAGATCAGACTAACTGGCATATAGTCCTCAGGATCCTCCATATTTCCACTTTTGTGAAGAGAAACCACATCTGATTGTCTTCAGTTCTCTGGAATCACTCCCGACTCTAAAGAAACATCGGAAAGGTCAGACAGTGGAGATATAATAGCTGTCACGGAGACCTGGTACATGGAAAACCATGACTGGGATAAAGTTATACCGGCCTACTATCTATTCAAGAAGGACCTGGTAGGAAGGAAGGGAGGAGATGTGGCACTATAAGTAAAGAACAATATTAAAGCAAAAGAATTGCTGGAGTTATGAAATAAGGAGGAAACACTGTGAGTTAATCTGCAAAGAGGGAATGGAACATCTATTTATATTGGTGTAATATATAGACCTCCATCACAGACAGAGGGGATGGATAAAGATTTAATGGCTGATATTCACAGGATTGCTGTGAAAGGGGAGATACTAATTCTAGGGGATTTCGATCTGCCAGATATTGATTGGGACATCCCAGCTGCAGTATCTTCTAGAAGCAAGGAGAACCTAGATACTGTACAAGGAAAACTGTTCTGTCAACTGGTAATGGAACCCATATGGGAGAAAGCGATACCGGACCTGGTGCTTACCAACAGGTATTGCTAATGTTGCAGTGGGTAATCATCTGGAATCCAGTGACCACCAGATGTTTTGGTTCAATATTAGGATGCAGGGGATGAAGGTTCATTCTAAGGCAAGGGTCCTAGACTTCAGAAAAACTGACTTTCTTAAAATTGGGGAGTACCTCAAGGAGTCATTAGCTGGATAGGAAAATCTAGGAAAAATAGAAGGGCAGTAGGCAAAACTAAAAGGAGGGGCTTAAGGGCAACTAATCTTTTTGTTAGTGTAGGGGACTTTTGGTTTCCCTAACTAAAATGAGAGATCCAATTTACTGGGAAGGTTCAGTATAGAAATTAGTGAGAGAGGTAGGAACAGCAGATGGTGCATTCTAGCTGTTTATCATCCCAAAGCACCAGCCATCCTCATGGATTTTTAGTTCAGCTTCTGTGGAAGCAGGTTACTTTCCTGCCTCCTGTTTGCTAATTTGTCTTAAGATATGGGAAAAGAATAAGGAAGTTTTCCCATTTAGGGTTCAGCCTCCCATTGTTTATCCAGCCTTTAAGCTTGTTTTGGACTCTTTTAAGCCACTTTATGAGCATTCCCTGTGAGAGCCCTGGTACCCCTTTGCAGTGGATTGGAGCATCTGATGTGTAAGGTTAGATCATGTGTTAGGGAAGATTCTGACAGGCTTCTATCTCTCTTCCAGAGGAAAAAGCTGTCTGGTGACCTGATGAAAAGAAATTATATTTTTTAATTAACTGTCTTTTTGCACCAACTCATCTGTTTGGAAGCAAAGAAGTTTTATTCCACCCTTCCTGCTTCTTGTTGATTTTTCCCCTCTTTTTGGATTCAAATAATACTTTTGTTCGACTTGAATGTCCCTTGGTAACCTTTTCACCTTTGATCCAGCTCTCTCTGAGATACCTGCTTGTGCATGGAATGGATGGAGGGGACATGGTGGAAGGGGTCTGAGTTCCTTTGCTGGATGGGGCAGATGGTGCTGTTGTTGATCCTCTAGAATCTGTTAGCTGATGTAAAGTGAGATTTATTATTTGCATTACAGACTTCGCTATGAACAGCTTTCTGGGCTTCTTCCAGCCCTGAAATTCTTTGAGTTTGCTTGTGCAGCTCTATAACCCAAAGGTCCTGCATCTGCTAAACCCCCAAGCCAGCTTACTGCATCCCGTAGGCATGTAACCTTCTACGGCCTCCATAGATAGGTAGATCCTGTAGGGCAGCTCTACAAAGGTGTTTAAGTGTGTAAATGTTAATTTTTTAGTGATGCATATGTTTAAATTATTTTAGCATATTATAAGCCTAGGCCCCTCTGTGTATTCCAAGTATCTGAATCTAATCAGAGTAGTAGTTCCACAGCATAAGTGTTTTATCCCTTCTTATACATTGTTCTCCTTTTGGCTTCATTTGCTATGTTTTAAGCTCTTTGTGAATAAACTTCACAAAATCCTATCATGTCTGCTTATTTACAACCCAAATTGACTGAAGTAAAATAAAAAAGAGATTTTATATTATGATTTTTCTATTTAGTGCATATTTTATGCTTGTTAAGGTATAGCCATTCTCTAACTACAATTGTACTTGTTTTTGTACCTGAGATTGTAATTACTTGTATGAACTTCAGTATTTTGAATAGTTGCCAGTAAGAGACTAATTAAATTGTAAGGTTTGCATGTGAAAAAAATGTGAATTTGGTACCTTTTGTTTTGTAACTTGGGGATCAAAATAGGCTTTGGCCTAGTAGAACATTCACAGATGCAGGCCATGAGGGGACTTCTGGGGTGTGGTATAACTACATGTGAAAGGACAAAAGCAGTTGCTATAGTAGTTCTTCTAGTTGACATCCTATGTGGTATCAAGAAATTTGGTATTGCTTAAAAATGATTACGTTAGTGTGGTATTAGTGATGGGAAAAATGTAAAAGAAAAGCTTAACTGTTCTTCTAGAAAATGGTAAAGGGATTATAGTATGAAACAGGATACTATGCAAAAAAAAGTGTAGCATATATATTAAGGCTGCTTTGCACGAACTAAAAATATCATCTATGCAATAAGGCCATAATGTGCACAGTAAAACAGTAACCTAACGTTAGCAATTATGCACTAAAATTCTGGACTGGGCACTTACCATTTTGGAGTTGCCTTCTTTCTTCCTGGGCAGAAGGGATTGCATAGTCCTCCTGCTAGCATGGCCACTGAACTCAGAACGATGCTGCCGTTGGCACTTATTACATAGCAAGCCAGGCAGTCTTTCTTCCCTAGGGGTTCTTTGTAGAGGATTTAACAGGGTATATGAAGTCTCTCAGCAAATGGGTTTATACAGTTTTTGGTTTTTGTAAGTTATCACCTGTGATCCATAATTCATGTGGGTGTTCACCATCCCACTCTATGATTCTTGATTTGGGATGTATGGTATATGTTTTTTGGGGGGTTTTTAAGCTTATGTGTGACTGAGTCATTCATTAGCAGGTCATTTGGACTTATTAAAACAGATATAGTGCTATCACAAAGCAGAAATGGGATAGATGGAGACAAAATACATAAAACCATAGAAACATAGAAATGACAGCAGAAAAAGACCAATTGGCCCATCCAGTCTGCCCAACAAGCTCCCACACTTATTTCACCATACTTGTCTGTTTCACCGACCACCAAGTTCAGGGCCCTTGTTGGTAACTGTTTGATTCAAATTTCCTGCCACCCACTGCCATTGATGCAGAGAGTAATGTTGGAGTTGCATCAAAGGTGAGCATAAGGCTTAATGTTTAAGGGTAGTAACCGCCTCCTCAAGCAAGTTACCCCGATGCTTGTTTACCCAGACTGCACAGATCAATGCCTTGTTGGATGTTGTTTGAATGTAAATCCTCTTTTCCACATTTCTCCCTGCTGTTGAAGCAGAGAGCAATGCTGTATATACATTCAAAGTGAAGTATCAGGCTTAATTGGTTTAGGGTAGTAACCGCCGTAATAAGCAAGTTACCCCCACGCTTATTTGTTTGCCCAGACTTGGTAGCTCAGTCCTTGTTGGTTATTGTCTGAATGCAAATCCTCTTTTCCACATATCCCCCTGCCATTGAAGCAGAGAGCAATGCTGTATATGTAATACCGCTCATTCTGATTCTAAACAATATTAAGGTCTTTCAGGAAATATAATCTGAGGTTTGTGACCTGTAGCTTGCAATTCAAAAACTACTTGGCTAGTGATCTGTGAAATAAATAAATCTATCTGTTCTACACTCCCTCAATTTATGGTTCATGGGCAATGTTCCCTCAAATTTTTCGTGGGCCATGCGTGCAAGATAGCTGTCATGTGCAACATAATGCAGGGGCAGATTGGCCTATTGGGGGATCGGGCATCCCCCGGTGGACCGGTCGCTCTGGTCACATGGTCTGCCGAGCGTGGCCGTGGCAGAGCCGTGCTCAGCAGACCACGGGGTATCTCCTGGGCCGGCCTGGGCGGAAAATCCCCGGGCCAATCTTTACCCGGAATCTGCCCCTGAGATAATATATACATTTGTGCACAGATTTTAAAAACACCATTCTATTTTCCTTTTCTTGAGTGTGCTATGCTGTCCTGTGTGCACATGTTTCATGACCTGTGTTCATACACACAGCTTACAGGGAACTTTTGTCATGGGATCTAGGAATGGTAGGATTCTTCATAATAGGAAGAGATTTTGCCCAGTTTCATCTGAAATTCAATTTCTGTTGTTGTGGGGTTTTTTACTGTTATTATATTTCTAAAATGAAATAACAGACTTCACAATAGTTTATGCATTCTTGGCACCTAGATAATATTCTATGCCAGCTTTGGAATTTCTCTCATTGTTGCTCATAAAATTTGAAAAGAAATGCAATAGCTTTTCCTATAGACCTTGTTTCCCTTCAAAAAGCATTGCCCTTGACCTGCAGCCGAGGAGTGAAAGTAAATGGTAGATGGCTGCATCTCAGGGAAACATATAAACACTGAGCTCATAGCCTAAGAAAAGTAATTTGCTTAAGGAATGAGATAACTGAAGAAAAATAGATTTGGCTTCCTATGTGGAGGAAAACAGAAAACCCTGCATAAAATAACTGAAGCTATAAAATGATATGACTTTATTCAGTAAAGCCACATTCTTATCCTTTTTACTTTCTTTTCTCTTTTATTTCCCAGTATGCCGGATGGCATACTTTTCCAAACATGCCAGAACTTAATTGTGGCATAAAGTATTGGTGGAGTATTGTTAGAATGGGGGTAACTTTTATGCTTCTCTATGGAATTTCCCTTTGAAAATTCAGGCTGGCAAGGGAATGCAGGTACTTTGCACCCATGAATTCTGTTCCCGCTTTGAAGCAAAATACTATCTCTGAAGGTAAATGCAGGGATTTCCAACTGAAATTCTTGCTTCTACTTTCACTTCCCAGGCCTAACACTGCTCCCTGTTACTTTTGGGTAAACGTCTATGCACTGTGAACGGTAGGCTTCATTTTCAAAAGGTTTCCATGCGCAAAGTCGGCATAAATGCCTGCAAGTAGCATGGGCATGCTTATGTACTGTTTTGGAAACACTGAACGCACACAGTGAGGTATGGAACTGTTATAATGGGGAAAAAGGTGGGAGATTTAGGGGTTTTCCAGGGCGAGGCTCAGAGGTTTGCACACAGGTTGTTATTTTGCAAGCGATATATGCACATAAATAGGAAACATAAGAACATAAGAAAATGCCATACTGGGTCAGACCAAGGGTCCATCAAGCCCAGCATCCCGCTTCCATATGGTTTTACACCTGCTAATTACATCATGAAAGTGAAATTGCATTTGTCTTTTGTCTGCAGTTTTTGGGTGGGAGGTCTGAGGTAAGTGGGGGGAGGGTCAGGGTAAACCAGTGATTGCAAGTACATGCACAAGTATTTTCAGAAGGAGAAAATGTGCATTCCTTATAAAGTATATGTCTGTGGATATAACTCAGTTATTATATGCACATGCTATAATTTCATGCATGTAATTTCATAAAATGGATAGAGAAAATATTTATATTCCAGCATTACAAATATAATCCATGTATTTCAGGGCAGAAATATGTGGTATTTTATAAACTGTGTAGCTGCTACCTCACAGTTTAAAAAATATTACTCACAGGTTCACTTATGCATACATTTAGGAGGTTATTTTGTAAGCCTGTCACATGTGAAAAGGGACTTTTCGCGTGTGATAGGTTGCCGGGGGCAGAGGCGGGGAGGGGAGGAGTCGGGGCAGTGAGGAGGCGGACGCGGCGGGAACTTCGCTGGCGGCAATAAGGTAAGATCCGTTATCGCCGCCAGTAGCGTGCCCAATAGCGCCACCTTTCACGGTGGCGCTATTGGGTGCGAAAGCCGGCAGCGATAACACCGCGGTGGTGCGATCGCTGCTGGCTTTCGCAGGCCCCCCCCCTTTGCCTCCCCGCCCCCGTTACCACCGGGATTCTCCATTCTCTGCGAGAATGGAAAATCCAGGCCTTAGTGACTTTTGCAAACTATTGAAAAATCAGACTCCATGTGTACATTTGTACCCTCACTGGAGAGCAAGAGGGCAATTTTTAACAAGCTTTATACATGGATAAACACCTGTTTACCTGCATAAAATGTTTTGAAAATCACGGTTTCCAACTAAATGTGTGCTTACATGGTGAGTGGATTTTAAGACAAAAATATGATTGCTGGAAACAGAAATTAATACCGTATCCTATTTCTGACACGTCTCATGCCTGATTTTTTTGCCTTTATCTCCATTTCTGTTAACAGGAAAGGGAAAATGGGTTATAATGCATACTCTAAGTTCTCATCACACACATGGTTTGCCTTTGAGAATTAGCAATCATAAAGAATCTGCGCTGAAAGTGGCCATGTACCTTGCACTTGCTATTTCTTTGGTGATCAAAAGGGGAGGAAGTGGGGGGACAAAATAGTGAAATTTGAATGCCTTTATGCTATTTTACTCCCCCAATCTAAATATGCCCCGGAGAAGAAGCCTACACCCAGGGACACCAGCACACCCTGCCTCCATCAGTACAGTGGCTGAAGTCAGCTCCCATGCGTCCGTATCACTGGAGTGGGACCAGTCAGCTAGCCACATCCACGAAAGGGGACCATCTCCCCCTCTGTTCTGATAGCAGAGGGGATCACATATCTCTTGTCCCCTCCCTGCTGGTCACAGCTTCAGAGAGTGATCCCTCCACCAGCCAGCCATTGCATCGTGTAGTCCAGGAATACCTCATTTTTACTTAGCTAAAGGTACGGGCCCTGTGGAAGCCCACGTGTACTTTTGGCCATGCAGAGGAGGGCAATTCTCACACAGGCCTATTTACCTAGGTGAATGCCTTTGAAAATTGCCCTCATTGTGTCTACATGAATATTAATCCTAGCTTAAACCAGTATTTAGAACTACTGGAGAACAGAAATACTGGATAACCAGATGCACTAGAGATTCAAATGAAGCTTCATTAAAAAGGAAAAAGACAACATTGGTGGGCTTATTTTTGGCAAGCTGATAATATTACTGATTGCATATGTGTAACCCTTTCTTGGCGGATGCCACATATCCTGGGGCTGTCCTCATACTTCTCCTTCCCCTTCCCTGAGTCTTCAAAGTGTGAATCCTTTCTGTGGGGGTGAAGGCTTTCCTTCTTGGCCCAGACAGCAGTGTTTTCTCCTGTGTGTGTGCGCTACCATAACTCTTGGGGGCAGGAACACTGACAAACCAGGTAGGATTCACAGGATGGGTGATCAAATTATAGCCTACTGTAATTCCTAGTAATAGAATCAATAGATGCAAAACAGATATTTCCACAGACTCTCTGAGACTGTGGAAATATCCTTCCAGGCAGGGGCTTGGAGCCCGGGTATCCTCCATTGTAAGGAAAGACGATTATCCCAAGGGGCTGGGGAATCCTAACAGTGACTGGATCCCTTCCCCCAGTACTTGAGGTCCATGTTGAATCCTGACTTCACCTGGCAGTGTCCTGTGTTCTGGGGTGGAAACTCCAGATGGGGGGGGGGGGGGGGGGGCTCCTGATGTTCCTCCTGTGGTGATTCCTCTTCAAAAGACAAAGCTGGCCTCCTGGGAGGAGAAGCCTACACTGGAGACAGTTACTCAGAGTCTCCAGCTCAGGGGAAAGGAAGGGGCAGAAAAATCTCCCTTTCCCCAAGAATGGAGAAAAATAAAACTTGCAGTCTTACATTTGGATGTCTTCCCACACCGGGTACTGCAACCTCTCCTTATACTGGTCAGGAAAAATGTACAATTCCTCCTGACCACCCTGAGCAAAGGATTCATCCTGCCAGGTATGGAAGAGATGAAAAAGGCAGAGATCAGGAAAAACTGCAAAACTCTCTTAATCTCCTTTTTTCCTCCCAACCTTATTACAGGAACTGGCAAGGCCTGTGCCTTTCTCCCTTTTTGTCAGACTGGGGGCCTAACTCAGAGAGCACATCTGAAACACAGCCTTCCCTTTCAAATGCAACCTACATCTCCCTTACTCTCTCCTAGACTACACCGCCCTCCCCCCTCCCCACCCATACTTTTGGGACATCCAATTCCAGACAAACTCTGGGGAGATGCTGTAATAAATGATTTCTCCCTCTGCAGCTGACTACCCAAGGGCCAGAACTAGGGACATCTAGTGGAGACCCCAAGGGCCCTCTACAGATGAATAGTTGCTGAACCTGAGATTTTCTCAGATATCTTTTTATACTTAACTGTAGAATAAAGTTAATCTGGTGTTTATGCTCTCTCTCCCTGAAGTGGGGGGAGGCTTTTCCTGTGGTAAGGGCACTAGGATCAAATGTAGCAGCATGACCACTTGTAAGATCACTCCTTATCCAGTTGGTATTTGTTTCCTTCCTTCTTGGTTCTCTACCGTTGTACCTGAAGACTAGAATGTGGCCAGTGTATCCCCGATATTTAAAAATAGCTCCAAGGGTGATCTGGGAAACTATAGACCAGTGAGCCTGACTTAAGTGCTGGGAAAAATCGTGGAAACTGTATAAAGAATAACATCAGAGAACATTTAGTTAGACACGGTTTAAAGGATTTACCCAAGGGAGGTCTTGCCTCACAAATCCCCTACATTTTTGGAAAGAGTGAATAAACATGTGAACAAAGGTGAAGCAGTAGATGTGATGTATTTGGATTTTCAGAAGGCGATCGACAAAATCCCTCATGAGAAGCTTCTAAGAAAACTAAAAAGTCATGGGATAGGAGGTGATGTCCTTCTGTGGATTGCAAACTGGTTAAAAGACAGGAAACAGGGAGTAGGATTAAATGGTCAGTTTTCACAGTGGAGTGCCTCAGGGAGCTGTACTGGAACCGGTGCTTTTTATATATTTATAAATGATCTGGAAAGTGGTGTGACTAATGAAGTCATCAAATTTGTGAATGACACAAAATTATGCAGAATATTTAAATCTCAAACGAATGGGATAAATTGCAGGAGGTCATTGTGATACTGGGAGACTGAGCTCCCAAATGGCAGATGAAATTTAACGTGGACCAATGCAAAGAGATGCATAAAGGGAAAAATAACCCTTTGCTGTAGTTACACAATGTTAGGTTCTATCTTAGTAGTTACCACCCAGAAAAGAGATCTAGGCTTCATAGTGGATAATACATTGAAATCGTCGGCTCAGTGTGCTGCGGCAGTCAAAAAAGTGAACAGAATGTTAGGAATTATTATGAAGGGACTAGCAAATAAAACGGAGGATGTCATAATGCCTCTGTATTGCTCCATGGTGAGACGGCACCTTGAATACTGTGTACAATTCTGATCACCGCATCTCAAAAAGGATATAGTAGCACTTGAAAAGGTATAGAGAAGGGCAACCAACCTGATAAGGACATGGCACATCTCCCCTATGAGGAAAGGCTAAAGAGGTTAGGGCTGCTCAGCTTAGAGAGGAGATGGCTGAGGGGAGATATGATAGAAATCTAGAAATCATGAAAGGAATTGAACAGGTAAATATAAATCAGTTATTTACTCTCTCAGATAATAGGACTAGGGGGCACTCCATGAAATTAGCAAGCACCTCATTTAAAACAAATCAGAGAAAATTATTTTTCACTCAGCGCATAGTTAATCTCTGGACTTCAATGTCAGAGGATGTGGTTATGGCAGTTAGTGTAACTGGATTTCAAAAAGGTTTGAAAAGTTCCTAGAGAAGTCCATAAACTGCTATTAATCAATAAGGAATGGTAGCCTGGGATCTGTTTAATGTTTGGGTACTTGCCAGGTACTTGTGACTTCGATTGGCCATTATTGGACACAGGATGCTGGGCTTGATGGACCATAGGTCTGACTCAGTATGGCATATCTTATGTTCTTATGTACCCTCCTAAATTATAAGCTGTTTTGGGTTGTCCTTTAGGGGTAATTTTCAAGGAGCCCGCCTCAATTAGGCAGCAAAAACATGCAGAAGTTGTACCAATTTTCAAAGTGGACTTAGGCACATACATCTGCTTTAAAAAGTATCCCACCAAATTTACCTGCACACAGGTGTACCCTTTATGTTCACAGGACATTTCCAACAAAATTTATGTGCATGCTTTTGAAAATCCAAACACCTCGCCAGCTCCATTCCTGGGAATGCCTATGCCCAGTCTGGGCAAACTTACAAACAAACTGGACCTATGCTTGTACATTTACCCACATATCAGGAGGGCAATTTTATAACAGACCATTTCAGCAGGTAAAAAACTGCTTTATCCACAGAATTGGCTTTCACAATTGCCCTCTCAGTAGACTAGAGTAAATGTAGAACAATTACCCAGAACTCAGCTAATTAGGGCAGAGTTGAACGTGTTGGATTTGAAGCATTCTTTAAGCCATGCTGTGTAGTGAGCATTAACTATATTGTATGCACTTCTCTTCAGCAATGCATGAAATTCACTGGATTATAAGGGTTATACTGATGGTGCTGTCAGAAAAAAAGTATTTAAGAATCAGTGAAATGCTCTTATACTCATATAGATATCTTCTTTTATTCTTCACTGAACCACAATGGAAAAATAATTTTCCAGATCAGAAAACACATGAATATACTGTATATCCATAGAATGTTTTACTCTACGTAGTGACTTGTTTAGACATATCTGGCAAGTCACACTAATTTCCATTAACACAGTAACAAACCTAAACTGCAGAATAGTTGTGCTTTTCTTTTGGTCCCTATGATTCTTTGATTTGTTATTTTTGCTTTGATATCATAACTGGAAAATCAGTAGAACAGCTGCATTGGGAACAGAGAGGCAGATTTATGAGTAGGTTAAAAGAAATCATTTCTTGCAGAGATCTCACTGCAAGTACAAGTTGCTGCAGGCAAATATCCTCTCAACAAGAAATGGTGAAGCTTACTGGAGTACCGTAGGAGGGTAGAGATCTGAAGAGTCCTTCAGTATGCCCCCCATGCATAAAGAAATATAGTATTGTCTTTTAAAGGTTATTCTACCACTTAAATATTGCTATTTGTCTTACAGATACCTGCCAAAGTTTGAATATTCTCAGAAGATTATGTACTTAAAACTGAAGCTGAATCACTTTGCTTAACCCTAATGTATACATATGGGAAACCAAGTCTGTAGAATAGAGGATGTCATCTCAACCATTACAGAGATCAATCTTTTATGAAAATAACTGGTGTCAGTGGGCATGCAGTGTAGTAGTGCTTGGAAACATTCACCTGATGCACGAAAGAATGCTGCTGGACGTTGTCTCTCATATACCTTTTATAACACTATTTAAAAGTAGACTCCAGTGGCATCACAAATGACAGACTACTGATAATGTTTGTGCATTTCTGGCCACAGAAACACACACTGAGGTATTCACCAAACCAGAGAAGCCCGGGTTCAAATCCCACTGCTTCTCCTTGTGACCTTGGCCAAGTTACTTCACTCTCCGTTGCCTCAGGTACAGACTTAGGGGGTCATTTATTAACTGTGATATTTTACCATAGGAGGGGCAAAATATCATTGGGGAGGACATTCCTTGGATATTTTACCCCTTCTCTGGGAAAATATTGCAGCGGTTTCCCCATAATATTTTTTTATCACAGAAAAACCCCCCCCAATAAAATAATATCATGGGGAAAAGGCTCAATAGTGTGCAATGGTAGCCCACTTCACCCAGGGATGCCCTCATCATAAAGGGTCAAGTGACCCGGAAACCCCCTTCCAATAAGTCAAACCACCATACAGAGTCTGAGTAAACCACAGCCACCCACCCCCATTGCCTGTTGAGGTGACCCAGGCTCAAAATGCTATAAAAACTTAAATTTAATATCAGACGACAACACCCTGCGCCCTTCTCAAATTTCTCCCCTTTGTTCAAAGTTACCCCCGCTCCAACCAAAGATTTGCCTCAAATCCAAATCATGCCCCCCAAGTAGCCAGTCCAACCCAACATAAACCATAATCCCTAGAAGTCTAGTGGCCTTCCCACCCACCTTACATAGAAAATAGATCCTGGTGGTCTAGGGGAAGCCCGAAAATCCCCATCCCAGACCCTCTCTGTTGTGGTTGTGGACCCTTGAGCCAGAGCAAGTGATGAAACCCACCGAGGGATTGCCCCCAGTGGAACTCGTCTCCGGGAGGTGGTGCTGGTGAGGACAACCCAACAGGACCTTCACCTATACCAGCCCTCGTTCCCCGCAGGTTGAGCCCTTGGATGCCGGGGCTGGCAGGACTTAGGTGCGGATGCCTCGGCGAAGCAGGTGAAGAATGAGACGAAGACAAGGTCAGCAGTCTGGGTCTGGGCAGGCAGCGAAGAAGCAGGAACGGTGAAACAGGCCAGGGGTCAAGACGGGCAGCAGACAAGCAGAGATGAGAAGACAAGCCGAGGTCAAACCTGGAGATCAAGCAGAGGACTGGATACATGAGCAGGGATGAGGCAGGAGCTGGAACAAGGTGGAACGAAGGCAGGAACTGGATCAAGGCAAGAACAAAGGCAGGAACTGGATCAAGGCAGGTACTGGATCAAGGTAGGTACTGGATCAAGGCAGGAACTGGATCAAAGCAGGAACGCAGAAACAAACGCACAGCAACTAGACACTCTGCAGAGAAGACCCGTTGCAAAAGCAATCCTCTGTGGCAGCTGTGGAGTTTAAATACCCCTCCTTGAAGATGTCATCCTCCGGGGCTGGACTTGGTTTTCGTGCCACTGCCCCTTTAAAGGGCAGAGCCTCCCAAGCGTGCCTAGGGAGAGCCCCGCTGAGGAGAGAAGAATGGCATGGGAGGCCTGGCGTGGAGCGGATCGTGCCGCACTGAGCCACGGCGAAGAGGGGCAGCAGAGCACGTAGGAGGGCTTAGTCAGGGGTTGCTGCAGCCGAGAGCCGCAACACTCTCTTACCTAATAAATCAATGGGGTAGATTTTAAAACATGCGTGCGCACATAGACACATCAATTTTATAAGATGCGTGCGTCACCATGCGCATGTTATAAAATACGATACCCACGCGCACATGTGCGCCCAAATCTAATAGCTCACGCATGTGCAGGCGGGTCTTGACGGGCGCCTGCAGGGCAGGGGAATTTTTTAAAGTATGCGCAACAATAATCAGGCCTTTGCCTAGTTCCCTCCCAGTCCAATCCAATCAAGGAGCGGAATGGGAGGGAACTTCCCTAACCTTCTAACTACCCTTCCTCCCTTTTCCCTCTCCACCCTCTCCACCCTAACCCCTAAACCCCACCTAACTACTCGATTTTTTTTATTTTAAAACTTACCTGCTCCTTTGAGTGGACGTAAGTTGTGCATTCCGGCCGGCTGCCAATGAGCACTTCCCCAGGACAGGGCCTAATGACCGCTGTCCTAGTCGGCCCCAGGCCTGCCCCTTTCAAGGAACCCGGCACTTCGGCACATATCGGGAGATACGCACGAGGTAGGGATGTGAATCATTTTTTGACGATTTAAAATATCGTCCGATATATTTTAAATCGTCAAAAATCGTTAAAGGCGATATATAATAGGAATTCCCCCGATTTATCGTCAAAAATCGTAAATCGGGGGAAGGGGGAGGGGAAGGGGGAGGGCGGGAAAACCGGCACACTAAAACAACCCTAAAACCCACCCCGACCCTTTAAAATAAATCCCCCACCCTCCCGAACCCCCCAAAATGTCTTAAATTACCTGGGGTCCAGTGGGTGGGTCCCGGTGTGATGTTCCACTCTCGGGCCACGGGTTGATAGAAATGGCGCCGGCGCTGCCTTTGCCCTGTCATATGACAGGGCAAAGGTAGGGCCGGCGTTTTGGTTCCTGTCCCCCAACGTCACGAGCGTAGGAGATCGCTCCCGGACCCCCGCTGGACCCCCAGGGACTTTTGGCCAGCTTGGGAGGGCTTCCTGACCCCCAAAAGACTTGCCAAAAGTCCAGAAGCGGTTCGGGAATGACCTCCTGCACTCGAATCATGTTGCCGTAATGCAAAATGGCGCCGGCCCTATGGCCATACGGCCGGCGCCATTTTGCAGTACGGCAATATGGCCATACGGCCGGCGCCATTTTGCAATGAGTATTTAAAAAAACAAAACTGCGACGATCCGATTCCCTCCCCCCCCAGCCAAAATCGATCGTTAAGACGATCAATCACACGATTCACATCTCTAGCACAAAGTCAGGCCATTTTTAAAATGCACTCGGTGCGCACACACGGCCCAGCCACACGCGTATCCCCCAGTTTTTGCACATGCCGGGCTTTTGGAAATTTGGGCTAATCTGTGGAGGCCTGGTGCTAACCCATAGTGCCCCCTAGCTCCGAGCCACTTGACGCTGTTTTCCAAAATGGTGCCAACAGGTCTTTGCCCCATCGCATAATAGGTGCAAAGCCACATTGGTGCCATTTTCCAAAATGGCATTGACCTGCCCAGAGCCAGGGAGTACTACAGGTTGCCACTAGACCACCATGGATTGATTTCATAGATAGTTTGGGGATTCTTCGGGCAGAGAGGTTCGAAGCTCCCTTAGACCACCATGGCCTATTTTCTATTTAATGGGGGTGGGTGCAACTTGATGACCAGGGATTATAGTTTATGTTGGGGAGGGCCAGGGCCACCTGCTACATGGGGATTTTGGATATGGGGGGAGTCTTTCATTGGGGTGGGATAATTTTGAACAAAGGGAGGGGTATGGGAAGGGGGCAGGGCATTCACACAACATTATATGTCATTTTTTATATTATTTTGAGCATGGGCACCTCAACAGGTGGTGGGGGTGTCACGTAAGACCTTTCCACAGGAGGAGTTTTGGACAATGGGGGAGATATTTTGGGGCCATGTGGCCCTTTTAGGAAGCCTCCCTGGGACATCAGGGTGTGCATTAGTGTCCTGACACCCCCGGGATCTTTTACCTACAACTCCTGGGTTTGTGTGCCTTTTTTTTTTTTTTTAAAGGAAGCCTCATTATTGAATTTGCACAGGACTATCTATGCATTAACTCTTTTGCATGCATTAGTAAATTTCAATACGGGTGGATTTTTTGGGAACACATACGATATTGCAAATATCACACGATGTTGCCACGATTTGGGGATATTGCACAATAAACACTGTTTTATGCACGCTATACCCTTATTGCAGCTTAGTAAATGTACCCTTATATTTTGTGCCCTCTAGGGACAGGGGAATACCTACAGTACCTGAATGTAGTCCACTCTGAAGTGGCTGAAAGATGGAATATAAATAACATAAAAAAATAAACTGTGATGCTCAAAGCACCACAGCTTAGTGACTACTACGGTAACTAAAGTGCATAAAAACCACACTGTAAAACATATTGTAAAGCAGTTTAGTAAATAGGCCTTTTAGGTGCTCAAACCTAGGTACAGAGACAGCTGGCCTAAAACTAGCCGGCTCTGTTGTTGCACCACATTGCAGTCCCAACCTAAAGTCTTAAATAGTTCCTCCACCCCCACCCCACAGCCTGAACAGCTGATCATCAATTACTCCTCAAGCTAATAACGCCCTCCCACCCTGTGCTCCAATCAGATTGTGTGGGTAGGGGAGAGGCAGGGATTGATGCGAGGAATGGGTGGGCAGTGGGTTGGGTGGGATGATTCTATGCAAGGTGTGAGAAAGGTAGGATCCCCAGCTGACGAGCAACGGGTCTTTATTCTAAGGATCTACTCCGAAAGTACAAATTTGGTCAGGTAAATCCTCTGTAGCAGAGGTTCCCAAACCTGTCCTGAGGGACTTCCAGCTAATCAGGTTTTCAGAATATGTGCAATGAATATGCATGAGATAAATCTGCATGCACTGTATGCAAATCTCTCATGTAAATATCCTGAAAACCCGACTGGCTAGGGGTCCCCTGAGACAAGTTTGGGAACCACTGCTCTATCGTGCTTAAGCTGGTTATCTTACACTCAGCTAAATTAAGGATCATTTTCAGCCACAGTTTAGCTGGCTAGATTGTGGCTGAAAATGATCATAAATCTAGCGAGCTATTATGGCTGCTCAGCAGCAGTTTGAAAATGTGCCCCTTATTATCCATATAGGACTTGATATTCCAAGCGATTTATGCACATAAAATCCTGTTATATGTGATTCGTTTTGAAAATCAGTTAAGGGCTTGTGCATGTAAAAGTATGTGCGAAACTCCATGTTATTTGTACCTTTTATCTGCACTAGCAAGAGGCATTCCAGGGGTTGGGGTTGGGGGCAGGAAAAGCATTTACCTGCCTACTGTCAAAAGTATGCATGTAAATACCGTATGCATGCAGAAAGTTACACCTACATATGTCTATGTATGTACCCGGAGAACCCATGAGTTTTCAAAGCAGACTTATGTCGACTTTGAAATTCCAGGCTAAAGTTCATCCCTGAAGACTTTAGGCCTATGTAGGTTATTATAAAATTACCCTCATAATGTAAGTAGATAAATCTAACCAACAGAGCTGCTTTAAACTGTACTACATTATATTTATAATCTCTTTCTTCTCCACTGTTATTTATGGGCTTATGATGCTTAGCTTAATAGCAGGAGCACAGGACATAGGAAAGGAGCAAAAAGATGTATTGTGATAAATGTGAGTCACATAATTACAGCAACATTTACCTGAGGCCTCTGATTTCATTTTTATCTTGCATGTATTAAAAATCACCAGCCATTTTACCATATATATTAAAATGAGATTGTAAATCACGAGTGATTTTATTAGAGTAAGACAATTTGTAACATACACAGCAGAACTGTACAAAAATATTCACAGTGGAAGCAAACAGAATAAAAACTAAACTTTTCACTCTGACAAATTTGAAGACAGTGTCTTCTTTTGTTAATTATTTCATTATAGAATATAACTGGAAAATATGTTGTGAATCAGGAAAAACAAAAACAGAAATTTACCCTTTTTACTCCATTGATACAAACTTCCTTTCATCTTTTTTTTTTTTTTCGAGTGCTTTTCAATTCGTGTATGAAAGCACTTAGGGTTGATTCAGTCTATCTGCCTGTAGGCACGTAAGGTCCACAAATATTCACTTATCAGGAACAAACTTGGCAGGGGAGTGGGGGAATGATAATGGAACATGGGCCCAGTGCCAGCCTTTGGGTAGGTTGTGCAGGGCGCTGAGAGCAGAAGGGTGTCCTGGGCACCGCTGGCATTGCCCATGAGGTGGAAGAGCCAGTGGGGAGCCAAATTTTGCTCAGGGTACCATTTGCCCTAGAGCTCGCTCTGCATGGACCTGGCATCTACACTTTGAAAATGACCGATTTGATAAAAGTGAGATCATTTTCAATAGGGTCAAATTTGAAACGTGTTAGACAATGTTGAAAAATGTAATACTAACAGCTTATCAGCTATGACTGAGGTTATAAAGAGGGCATAGTTTTCTATCTACCACAGTACCATATTGCTATATTTGTAGGTCAGTGATTTCCAAAGTTTTCTTTTTACTAAGGACCCTTTTCACATCTCAGCAAATTTCCCAGACTTCTTTAAAAAAAAAAAGTATATTAGGTATGTCATGACTGATGGCCTACTGCTTACCAACAAAATAGACACTATGAACAAAAATCAAAATCAATCCTAAAAAAAAACATGAGGGCAAAAAAACCACATATGTAGATACTAGCAAAAGTCCTACAGACACTAGCCAAAAAAACAAAACTACTAACTAGACTCCAACACAATAATAAAAAAAAACCTCTAGATGTTGCCATAAAAACCCTATCAGACACCATAAAAGAAACCCAGAAAAACCTTACTATGAATACTGCTCCTGAATGAGCTGCTTCAGACTGAACGGATATGGGCCCAGCCCCAGAGATACTTCTTCAGATAGGAGGGAGTATTTCACTGGTGGTGCCACTTTGCTCTCTCTCTCTCTCCCTCCCACATTTCTTTCTTCCTTTACTACTTCCTCTTTACCTTCCCTGTATTGTCTCTCCTCCGCTTCTTTGGATGCTACTGCACAGCTTGTGCAACCTCAATTGATTTTAAGGGAGCATTGATGGGTAAACCTTGACATCAACATTCTGGTACCAAGCACCTGACTATTCACTGACCGTGTGGTGAAAGGGAAGAGAGAGCTCAAGAAGCAGGGGTGTGAAAGGATTATTGTAATCAAGTAGTTCTTAAAAGTTGTGGTATAATGTTTGTATTTGGACAACAAGTAATGACTACATCTGTTTACCTTTTACAGAAAATGTGTTTCAAGCAATGGAACCTTCAGTCACTCAAGAGAAGAGAAGGAGATCGGCTTCATGGTTACAAATCTTGATCCAAAACCCATGAACATTTTTACAATTACTTTTCTATGTCGAACTTCAAAGTATTTTATTAGCATGCTGCCTGTGCAGGAACAAAAAATGCTAATGGTAAGCAGGCTTTTGATTCAATCTGTTGAATAGAAGAGCTATAAAAACAATGGCTTCAAAGGTTTCCTGCTTATATGTTTTGACAGTTGTTTGCTGGGCAAGTGCTCTTTGGTATTTAAGTGTAACCCGTCCCACTTCCTCATACACAGGCCACAAATCATTTAGTAGCGTATCCATAGTAAGAAAGAATGTCTCTTTTAGCAATATTAGAACTCGACCTATAAATCCACATTCTTTTGAATTCCTCATAAATGAACCTGACAAGTGTGAGAAGAATGGACCTTTTTTAGTAATTCTGATAAGCACAACACACAAAGAATTTGATGCAAGACAAGCAATTCGAGAAACATGGGGTGATGAAAGCAACTTCAAAGGCATTAAAATTGTTACGCTCTTTCTTCTTGGAAAGAATGCTGACCCTGTTCTAAATCAGATGGTTGAGCAAGAAAGTCAAATTTTTCATGATATTGTTGTGGAGGACTTCATTGATTCTTATCATAATCTTACCCTCAAAACTATGATGGGCATGAGATGGGTGGCCACATTTTGCTCAAAAGCAAAGTACGTGATGAAAACAGATAGTGATATTTTTGTAAACATGGATAACCTGATCTACAAACTGCTAAAACCCACCACAAAGCCAAGAAGAAGATATTTCACTGGTTATGTCATCAATGGAGGACCAATAAGAGATGTTCGCAGCAAATGGTACATGCCTAGAGATTTGTATCCTGAGAGTAATTATCCACCATTCTGTTCAGGCACTGGCTACATTTTTTCTGCTGATGTAGCAGAACTTATTTACAAAACATCCCTCCACACCAGACTGCTGCATCTTGAAGATGTGTATGTGGGACTTTGCCTTCGGAAACTTGGCATTCACCCATTTCAAAATAGTGGCTTTAATCACTGGAAAATGGCATACAGCTTGTGTAGATATCGCCGAGTCATAACTGTGCATCAAATAGGTCCTGAAGAAATGCACAGAATTTGGAATGATATGTCGAGCAAAAAACATCTCAGATGTTAAAACTTTTACAGGTGTATATATATATATATATATAACTTTTTTTTTTAATTGGGGAAGGGACAGAAGATACTGCAATGTATTTGTCTACAGATATGATTCTGGAGATACAAGTTTTGGATTTTTCTTTTTTTTTTTTTTTTTATTTTGTTCCTTGGATTACAGACTTCAGACTCTATTCCTACACTTGTACAGACAAGGCAGCTCCAAATAGCTATAGTATTTCATCAATTTTTCCCTCCCTCAAGCTATATATAATTTGTAAAGAACTTTATTCAGAAAATATATACAATATTCAAACATAGTGTACAGTTTTCAATAGTCCTTCTAGGTGCAGTCTGTAAGTAGTTTTGTACCTGTGGACCTGATAGACAATTTTTTAAAAAACTATGGCCTAGATTCATCATTTTGCTATAAATTTTGCATGAAGAGCACTCATGATAAAAAAAAATGGGGGTGTAGTTAGGGTAATTTCTGAGTTACTGCAATGCATGTTAAATGTATTGCACCTGTGATATTTTCATTTCACAGCTTGCAAAATGCCCAGACAGACAGTTCCTTGTTTTGGGCTCTCATATTAGTCAACTATTTATATCACCATAGTAGGTCATTTAGTAACTTGAGATGATGTTTTGGTAGTGGTCTAGGGTTGGGGACCAGTTTTATATATACAGTGAGACGTATCAACAGCACAGTACACATCAGTGAAGATTTGATGTGATTTGGAGTGAGAAAAGATACACAAAGATAAGATTTCTACAATGTACTCTCGCCCTAGCTTGATGCATTCTCTACATGGGTGCTGTCAAGCTAGGGCGAGAGTACATTGTAGAAATCTCATCTTTGTATATGGTTCCTCATGCCAAATCTCATCAAATCTTCACTGATGTGTACTGTGCTGTTTGTACTTCTGACTGTTCATGTAAAACTGGCCCTCAAACTCTAGACCACCACCAAAACCACACCTTGAGTTACTAGATGACCCTCCTATAGTGGTATAAATAGATGACAAAGAGGTGTGCCACCCCAAAGGTTCTCTCCCTCTCCCTCCCTCCCTCTCTCCCTTTGCCAAAACAGGATTCATGAATCCAATTTCGGGCATTTCGCACAGCTTAATGGCAGGAAAAAAGGTGTTTTTATTTCCGGTGTTAAAACATGCATTACGCTATTGCACACAATGTTAAACAGCCCTAATTTTCATAAACCCCACCCAAACTCCTCCCCTTCGATTAAACTTTCAAAATTTGCATATGCATCACGAGATGCGAACAATAACGTATACATTATGATGTTATCATGGGCATTAGGGTCGTAGCACCAGCGATAACATCCTAATGCATTTTGATGAATGACCCTGTACGTACATAGTTTATTTTGAAATTTTATTTATGTGGCACACGGGTACAAAAATCCCTGTGAGGCTTCTTCCTTCACTTTCTGTGGACAGAGGAAAGAGGGGAAAATATGCATCTAGATGTGAAAAATGCCATTCTGCGAACATATTTTAGTCCTCTGACCTAAAGATGGCTGTCTAGGAATGCCTCTTTTAATGTGGCTAAAAGTATGCATGCTATGAACCCCACGCATATTTTTTAGCTGCTCTGAAAAGGGAAATTCAGACAGGCCAATTTATCAGGCAAATGGCTTTGAAAATTGCCCTTGGAATAGGTAGATATTTCTGAGGAAATCTATGGGCTATGCCACATAAAGCAATGTAGTTTCCAAATGGCAACCATGGCTTGCTCCCTGATATCTGCAAATTGTTATCATTGTGCTGTTTCTCTCTTTGTTATGTGTGTGTGTATATATTTTTTTTTTCCTTCCATTATTTAGTAGAAAAAAAAAGATTGACAAGCAGTTTCCGGTGATGCCTTTTTAAAATTAACCTAATAAATTTAGACTAGCCGTGGAAAGCTACGCTCCCTCATCAGGTCAAATGAGCAGAAAAATGCAAAGGATGATATTTTCTAAATATACACATTAATTACAGATTGCATTACAATGGTGATATATGTTTTCAATTTTTAAAGAGCTGTAAAGTAAAAGGGAAGAGGAAGGGGAAGGTATAATAGGGGTTGATGTGATGAGAAGACCTAACCGAGACACTGCTGAAGATTCTCAAGTAATATAAGAAGGAAACAACATCCGTCTTTTATCCTTTTAGGTTTCTCTCAAAGTGTCTGATCATTTTATTCAAGTGTCTTATGTTTAAGGACCTTCATTTTCAGATTTTATTTTCCTGGCAATGCATCAGCATTCATTATACTGAACAAATACAGAGGAAAATCAGTAGGAAAAAAAATGACTTATTTTTCCACATATTTTATCCCATTTTTATTCAGTATAATGAACACTAGTAAATTCCCAGGGAAAATAAAATCAAAACTGAAAACAGTTTAAAGTTCATCATTATTATTCTGATCATAAAGCCATTGATACAATAATATGAGCTGGAGAAATGTCCCCCTGTTGTTCTCTGAGATGTTATCTTGCATCTGACCTATTGCACTGGTGTAGCATTCCTCGTCACATTTTTACATTATATAATATATATGTTAGTGAAGGGGCGTGAATGAGAAACCCCATTATCGTGTATGGGGTAGCTATAGGGTCTTCTAATATATACTGGCTAGTTATGACCTCTTGCTTACCCTTTCCTATTAAGAAAATACTATATCGTTAGTATCTTGTGATCTTCCAAGACCTCAAAAATCATTTCAATTAATGTGTCAACTGTGCAAAAGATAAGCACAACTTTCAATACCTCTTCAATGGTTTACAACTAATATAAACAATATGATGAATTATGAATATCTATTGGTCAGTGTGACATGTCAAATGTAATATTCACATATAACTAGGGACCTTTGCTTTCCGTTTTTATTTTATTTTTCCTGGGAATTTAGCAGTATTTATTACAACAAAAGCACAAATTTTAGATACTGGAAAAATAGTCGGGTTTTTTTCCATTGATTCCTCACGTTTTTGTATTTGTTGTAATAAACACTGACAAATTACTGGGCAAAATAAAATAAAAACTGAAAATGAAGGTCCCTATATATAGTAAAAAGTAAAAACTACTTTGCTAATGTCAGGCCTATTTACCAATACACGATAATGTGCATATAGGGGCAGATTTTTAATCTTATGTGCACGGGGTATATTTGAGCGCGCTACCTGGCGCGCACAAATTTACACCCGATTTTAAAACATGCGCGCGCTGCTACGCACATTATAAAATCCGGTGTCAGTGCACGCAAGGGGGTGTACACTTGTGCACGCCGAGCCCTAGGGGAGGCCCGATGGCTTTTCCCGTTCCCTCCGAGGCCTCTGGCAGGCATAACTTGTGCGTGCCGGCCAGCTGCCGGCGCGCCAACCCCCAGCACAGCCGCTGTGCTGGAGGACTCAGGACCACCCCCGCACCGCTGCCCCAGCCCCGCCCCTGGACCGCCCCTTTTTCAAAGCCCCGGGACAAACGCACAGCCCGGGGCTTGCGCGTGCCGCCAAGCCTATGCAAAATAGGTTTGGCGCGAGTAGGGGTAGGTTTTAAAGGTTTACGCGCGTAACCCTTTGAAAATCTACCCCATAGTTAGTAAATAGGCTCCATTGTTAAGTAGGCAACTCTGCTCCTCCATTGCCACAAGCCAGTCGGGTTTTCAACCTATCCACACTGAATATTCATGAGATGCATTTGCAATCACTGCCTTTATTTCATGTAAATCCATCTCATGCATGTTCATTGTAGATATCCTGAAAACCTGAGCATCTTGCAATGTCTTAAGGCCAGAGTTTCCTACCCCTGTGTTAATGTGTTTTGAGAAAAAGACTCCTTAATTTCCTTCCCAGCTACATTCTGTACTTTGATGCCCATCAAATTAAAACTCTTCATGCATAGTCAATGACAAGTAAGAAGGCTTATCATTAACTTTATTACCATACTTTTCAAAGTATGCATCTAAAAATGGGTCAGATGGAGCTATAAACTCAAGCAAATCAAGGGGGTCATTTTCTATAGCTTTCACATGCGTGCGATAGCTAGATCGGGGTGGAGTCATCACCAGTAGGGGAGGAGTCAGGCCGGCACCAGGGCGGATGCGATGAAGACATCGCTGATGGCGAAAAGGTAAGGCCCCTTATCGCCGCCAGTAATGCGCCCAATAGCACCACCTTTCACGGTGGCGCTATTGGTTTGCAAAAGTCGGCAGCGATAGCACTGCGGTGGTGAGATCACTGCTGGGGTTCGCAGGCCCGCCCCCCGCTTCGCCCCCCCACCCCCCGGTACCGCGCGATTCACTAAGGCCTGTGATTTTAGAAAATCCAGGCCAAAGATAGTTTCCATTGGCTAAGAAACCACATTTTTCTACACTTCCACAGATTGCCAATGCATGTTCACAAATGTATTACAGCAACACTATGTTTCAAAAAGTTTATACTCATATTTTTCTTCTTCTGACTTGATGTTGATGCAGCCTTCTATGTGACATCTTTGTAAATAATCCTTCACCCTTTGCTGGTGTTCGTCACCATTTTCAGATTGTGATGCATGTTTCCAATCAGTGAATCCAAAGTCTGATAAGGCAGCAGGAGTAGGTACCAGTCCCTGTAGGTACCAATCTGCTCAGGTTTTCAGAATATCCCTAATGTGTATACATAAACTAGATTTACGTAGATTTTTGTGCACACTTCTACAGTTGTATCTCATGCATATTCGTTAGGGATATCCTAATAACCTTAGCAGAGTGGTATCCATGAGAACTGGAGGTTGACTATCATTGGGCGGATTATGATGGAGTGGGAGGATCATGATGGAAGTGGGCCCTAAACAATTCTTTTTACGCATTGGATAAATTGACCTTGGTGCTAGCATAAAGGTAGATTTTAAGAGTTGCACGTGGGCACACGTGCGCCCGTTTGCCGGCGCGCACACATAGACACTTCGATTTTATAACATGCGCGCATATATACGCGCATGTTATAAAATCCACTACCCGCACACACATGTGCGCGCGATTTTATATCAACGTGCACATGTGCGTGCGAATGCCATCTCATGCGCATGTGGGGGGATTTTAGTAGATGCGTGCGCGATGCATTAGGGCCTATTTCCCTGTTCCCTCCCAGTTCTCCCCAGTAAAGGAGCGAACTTCCTAAACCCCCTACCTAACCTGCTGCCCTTTTACCCTACTAACCCTGACCCCTAAAACTCCTCTGACTACCCTAATTTTTTTTATTTTACTACTTACCCGTAGTCCATAGTAGCAGCAAGTTATATGGTCCTAGGATTCCAGTGCATGCTTGTGCACAACTCTGATTTAATGGTACTATTCTGGCCCGCCCATGCCCTGCTCAGACCCCACCCCGGCCCGCCCCTTCTTGCAAAACCCTTTCTAATGCGTGAATCTCCTGTTACGTGCATGGCTGCACGCCTCTTAAAATCCGCGCAGCCCATGCACGTCCCAATTGCGCGTATATCTCCTCGATTTGCCTCACGTAGAGCTTTTAAAATTCTCCCTGTAGTTTATTGCATGGGATGTTGCAGATTTTCATGCTATTTTCTTTGTATTATTTCAGTTTGAAATTCAGTTTTATTTTTTACTATCTTTGCTTCAGATAAGATGGTTACCAGAAACCAAGAACTGGAGAAGCAGGGACTATTTCAGTGGTTCATTCTTCAGTAATAGAGACTGTAGGTCTTTTATGATTTTTCCTAGTTTTTCTAATTCTGGGTTATATGTTACTACAAGGGGTGTTTGCTCTGTGGTTTCCCTTTCTTTCTACTAAACTAGGTTTTCCCCAGATGTTTCAAGCACAGATACAATCTTCTTGAAGATGATTTTAGGGTTATAGCCTCTTTCTATGTATGATCCAGTAAGGCTTTTGAGGTGTTTTCATTTTGCTTTTGGATCAGAGCATATATAATGGAACCATTGCCTTGGCTTTTTTATGCAATGGGTGGAAACTGGAGCTGTGGAGAAAGCTGTATCTATCTGCTGGCTTTTTCTATACATAAGTTTCCTAACAGCTATTGTTGTTTGAGACTGCCCTATCCAAAACATGTATTCTTTCCATGGAGAAGTCTATTTTGAATCTGACCGAGGGCTGGAATGCAGTGACTCAGTTATAAAATATTTTGAAAGTCCGTTCTCCCTCAAATAAATGTTATCAATGTATTGATAATTTCTAAAAGAATGAATGTGGCATCTATTCAGGGATGTTCCTTCCAGTTCTTTCTTTAAGAAGTACTAAAATGGTACTGCATACTACTCAAGAACATAACCTATTCAAAATTAAACTGATCAGACACTTTAAAACAAACATAAGAAGAGGACCTAATAGTTTCCTTACCACTACCATACATAACTTTGCTGTTTCTCTGTCAATCTTATTATCACTCTGTCACCTCATCCCATCTTCCACCTTCCCACCACTCTTATTTTACAACTCTTTGCAGATGTAAATCACTAAAATACAACCTGTAATGTACCTGTATGTCATCCTTTACATTATTCTTTATGTCTTGAAAGCTAGTGCCAGATACATTGAGTTAGTCCGACAAAAAGGTATAACCTACATCTTGTCATTTCTGTGCATCAAGTGAATTAGAACAGCAACCACACTACATTATTCTTTTGGAATATGAATCTGATATATAAATGAAAGTCAGCTACTATCTAAATCTGTTTTGTTTCCGCAGCAAAACATTGAACACTTACTACTGCTATTATATTTTATTGTTTCTGTAATGCTGCTCGAACTGTACAGTGCTCTATCAATGCACAAAAGAGATTGTATACTCCATGGAGCAGTGACTATCTAGTTAAGACACACAGACAAGACAAGAGATTGCAGAAAATTTAAGTTTAAAACATATATAGAAGTTAGGAAAATACCTTATTTGTTTATTTATTTATTTAGAATTTCTATATACCGACATTCTCGATACACATATCGAATCAGGTCGGTTTCCATTGAACAAAACAGTCGCGGTTAAGGCGTTACATTAAACGGAGTTTCTGAACATGAGAACGTAAAAATATTAAACAGTTTCTGAACATTAGAACGTAAATATTAAATAGACATCAATAACACGTCAAACCTTTGCATACAGTAGACTAATTACATAATCACAAGTTAGCATTTTCTTAGGTAATTTAGAGCCATTGCCAATGTATTTTTTTCAGAACTTTTCCCCAAGGTGTATGTCACCTGTGCAAATCTTTTTTGCACCAGGAAATCTTAAATTAAACAATCAGCCTGACTGATTTGGACTTTTCTGGTACATAGAGGTCTTTTCGAACTGACAGAGTCATTCATCAAAATGTGTTAAGGCCCTAACGCCCGCAATAACGCCATAACACATGCATTATTTATCACATCGAGAGATGCATATGCAAATTTTAGTCAAAGGGGAGGAGTTTATGAAAATGAGGAATGTTTAACACTGTGTGTGATAGTGTAACGTACATTAGAACTATACCTTTTTTCCTGGCGTTAAGCTGTGCAATATGCCTGAAATGGGATTTGTGATAAATATTGCAAATCCTGTTTCATAGAGAGAGATTGAGAGATTCTGGGATGGCACACATATTAGTCAACTATTTATACCACTGTAGGAGGGTCAACTAGTAACTCAAGGTGAGGTTTTGGGGCCAGTTTTACATTCACACTGAGACATACGAACAGCACAGTACACATCGGTGAACATTTGATGTGATATGGAATGAGGAAAGGTACACAAAGATGAGATTTCTACAATGTACTCTCAGCCTAGGATGATTGCACCTATGTAGAGAGTTCATCAAGCTAGAGCAAAAGTACATGTAGAAATCTCATCTTTCTGTACCTTTCCTCATTCCAAATCACATCAAATGTTCACCGATGTGTACTGTGCTGTTCGTATGTCTCATTGTGAATGTAAAACAGGTCCCAAAACCCTAGACCACCGCCAAAACCTCACCTCGAGATACTAGTTGACTCTCCTACAGCGATATATATAATTGACTTATATAATAGGGATGTGAATCGTTTTAGGACGATTAAAATTATCGTCCGATAATTTTAATATCGTCTTAAACCGTTATGGAACACAATACAATAGAGATTCTAACGATTTATCGTTATAAATCGTTAGAATCGTGAGCCGGCACACTAAAACCCCCTAAAACCCACCCCCGACCCTTTAAATTAAATCCCCCACCCTCCCGAACCCCCCCCAAATGAGTTAAATAACCTGCGGGTCCAGCGGCGGTCTGGAACGGCAGCGGTCCGGAACGGGCTCCTGCTCCTGAATCTTGTTGTCTTCAGCCGGCGCCATTTTCCAAAATGGCGCCGAAAAATGGCGGCGGCCATAGACGAACACGATTGGACGGCAGGAGGTCCTTCCGGACCCCCGCTGGACTTTTGGCAAGTCTCGTGGGGGTCAGGAGGCCCCCCACAAGCTGGCCAAAAGTTCCTGGAGGTCCAGCGGGGGTCAGGGAGCGATTTCCCGCCGCGAATCGTTTTCGTACGGAAAATGGCGCCGGCAGGAGATCGACTGCAGGAGGTTGTTCAGCGAGGCGCCGGAACCCTCGCTGAACGACCTCCTGCAGTCGATCTCCTGCCGGCGCCATTTTCCGTACGAAAACGATTCGCGGCGGGAAATCGCTCCCTGACCCCCGCTGGACCTCCAGGAACTTTTGGCCAGCTTGTGGGGGGCCTCCTGACCCCCACGAGACTTGCCAAAAGTCCAGCGGGGGTCCGGAAGGACCTCCTGCCGTCCAATCGTGTTCGTCTATGGCCGCCGCCATTTTTCGGCGCCATTTTGGAAAATGGCGCCGGCTGAAGACAACAAGATTCAGGAGCAGGAGCCCGTTCCGGACCGCTGCCGTTCCGGACCGCCGCTGGACCCGCAGGTTATTTAACTCATTTGGGGGGGGTTCGGGAGGGTGGGGGATTTAATTTAAAGGGTCGGGGGTGGGTTTTAGGGGGTTTTAATGTGCCGGTTTTGCGATTTTTAGATTTTTAGATTTTTCACGATTTTTCACGATTTTTCACGATATTTTACCCCCCCAAACGGCAACAATACGATTCCCTCCCCCTCCCAGCCGAAATCGATCGTTAAGACGATCGAGGACACGATTCACATCCCTATTATATAAACCTTTAACACAAATCCCATATTTTATAGAGTCTCTCTCTCTCTCCCTCTCCCTCTCCACTTTGCAGTAACTCAACATGCCCCTTTTTTTTTTTAAGCACAGGCACTATTCATACAAAAAGTATAGCAAAATTAATCTAGGCCTTAATTTGGACATTTTCCAATTTCCAAAATTTTCTAACTCAAGAGAGATGAATTTTTCAAGAAAACATCATCGTTTTTTCTTAAAATTTCTTGTTTGACCTCAAAAACTATGAGAACACAACTTTGAAATCTTTGACTTCCAAAATTTAAGGATTTTGATGATTTTTTTAAATTAAAAAACAACCAGAAATATTTGTCCCATTTTTAGTTATTCCTTTTTCAATTGAGTTATTAAAGTCTGTATTATACTGTATATAACAGATGCTTCTCACTGTCTTGTCAACTGCCTTCTTCTGCTTCATTCCATTTACAATGTTACATTAGTTTTCATTTTATCACATTCTTTCCCCTGGTTCATATTTTTTGTTTTTATAGATTCTGGAAAATTAGACAAGAGAGGAGGAATATTGTAAATAATAATAATGTAATGTGTTGAGCAGGAAATCCAGATTAAGATAAACACCTTGTTTTACCTGGATCCCAGAGAGATGTGCCCAAAGTCACAAAAAGTAAATGCTAGAGTTGAACTCATGTCCTATGATTTCTCCTGAACCATAGCCCAATGCTGTAACCACTAGATCACTCACCTTTCTATTTAGGGCTCTCTGATAGTATTAGGAAAAGATTTGCAAGAAAAAATATGTGACAGATTTTGGTGAAATATAATCATTTTTAGAGTTGGATCTAGTCAACCTTTGCAGCATTTTTCAGTTCTTTAACAATTTGTTATGGCAGTGTACCCTTTCGTGTCGAAATTTGGGAAATAGCCATTTAACAACCTCATGAAATGCAAGTAAGTTGTGAACTAAATAAGCAAGGAAAAATAGCCCTGCTTTCAAAGGAGGAAAACTGTTTCCTAGAAGAGAAAATAATTAGTGATTGCAATTCTATTCTCCATCTTATTTTAGTTACATTATTGTACCAGGCAAAAGGCTATGAGGAAAAAAAATAAAAATCAAAGGATAGATATTCAAAGCTGGCCATGTAAGTAACTTAGGGGGTCATTTTCTAAAGGGATCGAATGGGAAAAGAGCCGCTATTGGGTGCAAAAGCTGGCAGTGATAAAACCGCGGTGGTGCGATCGCTGCCGGCTTTCGCAGGCCTGCCCCCCCCCCCCCCCGCTTCAGCCCCTCGTTACCTCCAGATTCTCTTAAGGACTGCGACCTTAGAAAATCCAGGCCTTAGCCAGTTAGAAGTTATCTAAGTTATGATGTATATTTAGTGACATGGCAAAACCGTGGAATATACGCATATCTATACGCACTTAGGCAGATAAGTCTACCCAGCTAAGTTTAGACCTGCTCTATGGAGCATCTAAATTTAAAACATATAATTATGCAGCTATCTCCGAATATCAGTAGTTAGCCATATAAATAATATGGCTAACTTGCTGTGCCCCTGATCCAGTACACATCTACTTTTGTGCATGTAACTTTTAGCCATATAAGTGACTTATACTGCTAAGCAGCAGCTGCTGAACATAGGGACATATTCAGCAGCCGCTGCTTAGCTGCATAAATCCCACTTATCTGGCTAAATAGCACTGAACATACTTTGAATATTGGGCCCCAAGAGTTTATGACAATGGGTTCTATTGTGACAGCAAAACATTTATTCCTTCATCAATCCAACATGAACTCAATCGTGAAGAACAAATAATTAGTCATTTGACACACCCATGTTTCACCTTGCAGCTTCATTGGGAAGGACAAATCTGGAATAAAGCCAAATAAATACATATATAAGAACAGTGAACAAGATTAAAACATAATACCAAAATGATAATGAAAATAGCAAATAAACCTCGTACCTCTCAAGACAATTTCCAGGTATAATTCATATCAACTGTCATGTCAGAAACAGCATCTCATTCAGTTTAACATTACAATGCCCCAAGATGACAGGTCAAATCCCTGTTCAAATGGGACAAAGAAGTCACATGCTGGCAAATAACTAATCAGAATAAAGATAATACAGGGACCCTGAAATGGCACAAGCTCGAACAAAACCCGATATCTCTGTTATCTCTCATAAATCCTGTTGGCCTCCCCCCAGGTCCTACTGAACCTGTACTATCAGCTTTTGGGAAGTTAGTATTACATGATTTATTATTGTTTGAATCAAAACAATTCTATGGTCTATCTAGACATGATCATCTGGCTTTAAAATCCTAATCTCAAGATTCATCCATCATTATTAAACCAGATATTAGGGTGGTGGAATTGTCCTGATAGACCAGTGTAAGTATGTATCTTAAGTACAGCACCAAATATCTGACTCTAATTTCTATGTTGAGTTATCTTCAGATCCTACCGCCCAGTTCCAGGATGATATAATGGCTTATGTCCATCTCGGTCTAGATTCACATTATTTGGCTTCCCGTAAAGATGGTTTCCTGATAGAAAGCACTTGATTACTACTGTTTTCTGTGTGTTGCCAAAAATACAGAAGTCCTCCTAGTTGACCTATTATGGGGTAGATTTTCAAAGAGATAAGCGCGTACCCCCCCGAAAACCTACCCCAAACCCCCCCTGTGCACGCCAAGCCTATTTTGCATAGGCGCGGTGGCGCACGCAAGCCCTGGACACGCGTAAGTCCCGGGGCTTTGCAAAGGGAGCGTGTCGGGGGCGTGTCGGGTGGACGGCACAAATTTCGGGGCGGGGCAGGAGGCATGTCGGGGGCGTAAATCTGCCAACAAAGGTAGGGGGGGTTAGCTAGGGCCGGGGGGGTTGGTTAGGTAGGGGAAGGGAGGGGAAGGTGAGGGGAGGTGGAAGGAAAGTTCCCTCGGAGGGAACAGGCAGCGCCTGCCGGGCTCGGCGTGCGTAGGTTGCACAAATATGCACCCCCTTGCGTGCACCGACCCCAGATTTTATAAGATAAGCGCGGCTACGCGCGTATCTTATAAAATCCAGCGTACTTTTGTTCGCGCCTGGTGCACGAACAAAAGTACACGCGCGCTTAAATTTATAAAATCTACCCTTATGTGTAGCATTCATTCCCTTTGGTAACCGATATACACATTTTTGGATTGTTTCCTGCAATCCTTTGTAACCTTAGTGCCATCATATATGCGGAATTCTGGGCATTTTATATCATTATTAGATTCATTATAATTACCATTGGAGTGACTTCCTGTAGTCACTCTAGATATAGAATCCTTATAATTTAATATCCACAAGAGGAAGCTATTTCTGTAATTTGAACAGTCCGTAACCAACAGCCTTTGGATAGCCATGTTCCAACTGAATTCTTGGTGGGCTTAACACATTTTGCCTTAGTAAGAAAAGTTTTCATGTTTGAAAACCACTTTTTTTCAACAAAGGGGACAGTGATGGGCACAACCATGGCCCCCAACATCACCTGCCACTATGTCTCCCATTTTGAATCATGCTGGTTTTGCAATTCAATATTTTGGCCATTCGTTACCACCTGACCTGATGTTATTATGGTTTGGTCTGACACAGAGATTCAGTTTTATCTCGTCTTAGATTGGCTACACACATCAATAGTTACAAGTATCCATTTTTGATAGACATCTGATTTTTCAAGAAGACCCATTGGTCTCCTTGATTTACAAGAAAGAAACAGATAAAAATATTCATTTGTTGTATACCAGTTATTATTATGTCATCTTATATCCATATAACTTACTGTATTTTGACAAAACCTCTTCTAAGATTAGAACTTGCATCTACAAAAACTGCAGTCATATTCATAGATCCAGAGAGGAAGCCCTTCTTGTGACTCACTGGTTGGGAGCACACCGTGATGTATATGAGTTGCATATTTTTTGCAATTGATAAACTAAATGGTCAGTGTAGAGGTGGAGATTAGGATAAATTCCAAATCCATAGGAGCAGCGATGGATATATACCTTTAGTCTTTGTACCCTCTGAGTTTAAATTGCGAGACAGAATGGTCTCTGTTTTACTAATATTTTACTCCAGCTCCCTCCTGCAAGTATCATAGTGCTAACATGTTATGGTGAGTTTGAGTTCTTGCTATTTTATTTATACAAGTATCTCTATCTGTAATTGTAACATTACAATGCTCTTATGGTTTTTCTTTCCTAACTTCGGTTGATGATTTATCAAGTGGTTTGTATAGAATTCAACCTGTCAGCTGGGGGCATTGGTATGCTCAATAGTGGGACATAGCTACATATATATATATATATATATATATATATATATATCATTATTGGATTCATTATAATTACTATTCTGGTGACTTCCTCTAGTCATTCTAGATGTAGAATCTTTATACTTTAATATCTGTGGTTGCAAGGAACATGAGGGACATATATATATATATATATATATATATATATATATGTATATGGTACTGTTTAGAATGATAGGCCTGGTGGTTATTATTTTATTCATTTTTCCTTTATATTGATATAGTGAGCTGACTCTTTCTGCTCTGTGTAATAAGTTTTGTTTGAACTTGTGCCATTTCATGATTCCTGTAGTATCTCTATTCTTATTGGTTATTTGTCATCATGTGACTTTTTCACACCATTTGGACAGGGATATAATCTGTCACCTGGGGGTCATTGTTATGTAAAACTGAATGAGATACTGTTTCTCACATGACTATTTATATGAATTATATTTGGATATTGACTTGAAAGGTACAAGGTTTGTTTGCTATTTTTATTATCATTTTGATGTTATGATTTAATCTTGTTCACGGTTCTTATACATGTATCTATTTGGTTTTAGTCCAGAATTGTCCCTCCCAATGAAACTGCAAGGCAAAACACTGCCATGTCAAGGGAATACATTTGTTCTGAATTCATATTGGTTTGATGAAGAAATAAATGTTTTGCTGGTATTATAGAACTTTTGTCTGAAATCTTTGATTTTTAATTTTTTCCCCACATAACGTTTTGCCTCTATATTGCAAAGTGTGGGGTTATAGTTACACCCACTCCTCTCTGCTGAACATTATTGTTCCCCCAACAAGAAGTTCAGAGTTATGTACAAGGCAAAACAAATTTTGCTGTCCCTATATATGTTTTAGATCGATAGATGTGTTTATGTATACACACGTCTATCTATCTATATATAAATATAGTGCAAAAAAATAAGACAGTGAATACACTTACTAGTGTTCATGATGTGTGTGTACATCCCTAAGGTGTTCCTCTCACACGCGCGCAGCCTCTCACTCCCATGCTCTCTCTCATACAAACACACACAGGCTTCTTGTGTGTCTTGAGAATTACATTTGCTCTATTAAAGCTTTCAGCAGGAGAGAGAAGATAACTACTTAAGACAAATTAAATGAAACATAAAGTCCATGGCATGTTTATATGCCCACATCTTTTTGAAGAAAGGTATCGGTAATATAATATTTGCAATCTGTTTAAGAGATTGAAGTTGTATATATCAAACTTGCAATTGACATTGTGCACAGCACCATAATACATGTTGTGTTTGTCTGTACTAGGTTTCTTATAGTTTCATTTCTAGGTGATACCATATAGCATGAGTGATGCTTGCAAAGGAAAATGCAAGTGACTAGCGATGGAGGTTAGTCTATTTTAGTCCACATATACTAGGTACTATTTATAGACAGGCATCTAAATTATTATGGGATGAATGACAACCTAGAGGAACTGGTCACTTTGATTTTCTGACTCTTTTAAAGCATTTAACTGGGAGAGTGTGGGCCTAGCAATGAACAATGACATCCTAATCGTGTATAGTCCTGGGGTAGGCAACTCTGGTCCCCAAGCACTACAAACAGGCCTAGTTTTCAGGGTATCCACAATGAATATGCATGAGAAACATTTGAATACAATGAAAGCAGTGCATGCAAATTTCTCATGCTTATTCATTATGGATATCTTGAAAACCAGACCACTGATACTCAAGGACCAGTGTTCCTTATCCCTGCTATAAACTCTACCAGAACAGAAAGACTGGAAATACAGAATACTTTCCTGGCCAGCCAATAAGACAGCTCAGCAGCTATGGCAATCATCTTTCACTGAAAGTAGCCCAAACAGTTTGCTGATTAAGAATGCGGTTGAGCAGCATTTTGATAAAAATGATTTTAGTTAATATGTTCTTTTCTTCAGGTCTTATGGCCTATTTGCTGAAGGATTTTTTTGTTTTTGCCTTTGCAAAAATGTTTTAAAACTGGAGTCCAAAAGTTTACTAATCTTCAGTGAAGCAGGATTTAACACATTGTATACTTTTCATTCTACTAAATCAATTATGCAAAACTTCTCCAATATATATTTTTTCAAATATCACTATTACAAGGCAATGTAACATTGAAAAAGGATCAAAAAATTATTCAAATGTACAACTCACGTTAAAAAAAATTGTAAATACTCATTGTAGATGTGTATATATTTATATTTTTTTAAAACATTTCTTAATTGTATATACATGTGTGTAGAATTAGCTTGCTTTGTAATCTTTTAGAATGCATGCTATTTATTCAAGCGTTACATTTATCCTTTAATCATTTAATGAAAGATCCATAAGCATGTTCCAATATGATTTCATATAAATGTTGTTACTTTTATACCTTTTGTTAGCTTTCTGACAGCAAAAAGGTTAGTACATCAGCAGCCTGTAAGCAAATATGTTTTTAGATTGTTTTTTTATTCATCCACGTTTTTGCAAACTGTAGCCTCAAAGTATTAACTTGTTTTATAATAAAATTGTATCTCCTGCTTAACAGTGTTAACATCACAGTGGTATTATGCGTTAACAAGAAGTGTTTTTTTTTATCTGTGTTGCAATTGTTTTATTCAAAGTAACTCATGGAATTGCATAAAATACTGGATTCCTATGTTGCTCATTTAAAAATGAATAAAATGAAACTTTTCAGACTAAAACATTTCCCGACTATGAGAAACATATTTTACCAGTGTTCAAAGAAGGAAGTCATGCTTATTTTTTTGCCAAGTATACCAGGTACCACATTTCTCCCAGGCTGTATTAATTTGCTGGGAAATGTTTCAGAGTATTCAGACATTACACCACATAAAAGAAGGTTATTACTTCAATTGTCAGTAAAAAATTGGTTCATGTTTTCTAATGTGTCAAAAACACAGTAAGGGTAAAGATGATTCTTGTCAGTAAAGGATGACTTGTGAATGAAATAAGTAATGTACTAGACAAGATTTGTTGATATTAAGTGAACTCTTGGTGTATCATTATATATGAACTGCTGTATTTATGTCAAAAACTGTATATATTGTTTTAAGTGTCTGTAAAAGTGCACACTTAATGTTAGTGTATTATTTGGGATTATGTGGGATTTTCAGTCAAGTTGCTAATCAAAATACTATATTTTGTATAAATGTCAATCAGGTAAAAATGGGAAATTAAACCTTGTGTACAGTCAATCCTCTTGTTATGTAAATTACATTATATTGAAGCATGATGTTAATGTATAGGCACATGTGTAATGGAGATTAATATTCAGTATAAAGTTGATTTTTTTTAACACTGTCACAATAAACAATACAGGAGGATATAAACTTATTCATCTTTTTTATTTTGTGTACCAATTTACTGAAATCTAAGATTTCTTGTCCAATAAGATATTTTCTACATGCAATTTAAAAAAAATACTCTTGGTAATTCAGACCCAGAAGTAGTGACTATTTAGCTTAGCTCTTTTGTTGTACATGTTTTTATAAATCCTAGCTCAGTCACAACACTTCTCTCGAGTTGTTAGGGCGGTGGTATCAGCTGTATCAATGACCACAGAAATAAAAATTGATATACCATACTGAATCCAACTAGAATGTGTACACCATGGGTGAAACGGATTTTTTTGCTCATTTATTGGACCTCATACATGGGCATCTTGTAACGCTATCAACTATTGCGTCCATTATCCACAATTGGTACATTTTGAAGATGCATCCTATTTTCTCTGCTGCCCCTTTGATTTCATATAGTCGGGGTAAACATTTAAGAGATATAGTGATACATTCATTCTTATCACAGGACAATAATATTCAGTCCAATTTGCCATCTGGACATTGGCCTTGCAACAAATGCTCTTTATGTTCTCAAATGTTATCAGGCCCATCATGAACGGATAATGCAGGGAAGACCCGTGTGGCAAAATTTCATTCTGATTGTCTAACCTCATATGTGATCTACATCATTGTCTGTCCCTGCGAAAAGATCTATGTTGGTCGCACAAAATGCTCTATTCGCACTAGGCTTATTGAACATCGAAGATGCCTTCTGACCAAGAAAATCCAAGCACCCATCGTTGCACATTGTTTTTAGAAAAGCATAAGTTTGTGGATCTCAAATGGCGAGTGAAAGACCGTATTCATCTATCTTGGGGGGGGGGGGGGGGTGATCCACAACATCTCCTTAACCTTAGGGAGCAACAATGGATTTTTAATTTAAACACTGTACAATCTAATGGCCTTAACTTGTGAGTGGAATGCTATTCCATCATTTAAAGGTCTGGTTTGTCAATAGCAACTACTGACGTCAATGGCTGCCTACGTGGCATTTTTGCATTGGCTGTGGTTCTTTTAAAAAATGGCATGAGTGCGGCCCCTCTGGTGAGGAAATGCACTACCGGCAGGTCGACAAAAGAAGCCATTCATAACATGTTGGTACCACATCGCTGAATATCGTTTGCAAGTATCAAAAAATTATAGGGGTAGATTTTATAAATGTACGCGCGGGCGTACTTTTGTTCGTGCACCAGGCGCGAACAAAAGTACGCTGGATTTTATAAGATACGCGCGTAGCTGCGTGTATCTTAAAAAATACGGGGTTGGCGCACGCAAGGGGGTGCACATTTGTGCAACCTGCGTGCGCCGAGCCCAGCGCGCGCTGCCTGTTCCCTTCCCCCACCTTCCCCTCCCTTCCCCTACCTAACCCACCCCCCCCCCCGGCCCTATCTAAACCCCCCCCCCACCTTTGTCGGCAAAGTTACGCCTACTGGAAGCAGGCGTATCTTTGCGCGCGCCGGGCCAGCTGCCCCGCTCTGTGTTCCGGTCCAGGGGCTGGTCCGGAAGCTGCAGCCACGCCCCCGGAACGCCCCCGGGCTGAAACCACGCCCCGCGGCGCCGCCCCCGAAACGCAGCGTCACTCGCGACACGCCCCTCCATGCAAGCCCTGGGACTTACGCGCATCCCGGGGCTTGCGCGCGCCGCCGAGCCTATGCAAAATAGGCTCGGCGCACGCAGGGGGGGTTTGGGGTAGGTTTTCGGGAGGGTACGCGAGTGCCCCTTTGAAAATCTACCTCATAGATTTTTGGTTTGTAAACTCTGGGCCTCATTTTCTAATGTTAGCGCACGCTTGAGCTAGTAGCGCAAACATGCGCTAGCATCATCGGGGCGGAGTCGGGGCATCACCGGGGCTGACCCTGCGAAGAAGGCACAGACAGCGAAAAGGTAAGGAGCCTTTTCGCTGCCTGTTTCACGCCCAATAACTACACCTTTTATGGTGTAGTTATTGGGCGCGTTTCTTTGCGCATTTCTTTGCGTGTTTCTTTGCGCTACCAAGCTATCAAGCTAAGTAAAATCTTCTGAAATTTTGTACAATAGAAGAGAACCCTTGTATGATGTATATGATTCATCTGAATTTTACTATTTGGGCTAAAGTTTTGCACTGAAGCAAAGAAAAATTTAATTTCTTGACCGATGATTATACCTTTTGGCACATTCACCTTTATGCTACTTATCATTACAAGATGCCCATGTATGAGGTCCAATAAATGAGCAAAAAAATCTGTTTCACCCATGGTGTACACATTCTAGTTGGATTCAGTGTGGTATATCAGTTTTTATTTCTGTGGTGGTTTATAAATTCTAGAACATACTTGAAGTTACAAGTTAATTTAACTTGCAAAACTTTCTGAATGAAGGATTTTAGTATATGGTCTTTTGTAACGTCAACAAAAAATTGACAAAAAAATTACAAAATTGACAAAAAAAATACAAATTAAAAAAATAAAAAAGCAGAAAAATGAAGTTATGTAATTAGGCAACCAGCCCACAATAGAAAGAGCATTTACTGCTAATACCTGTCTAAACATAAAGAAGACCAGAGACCATCTCTGACTTCAACAGTCATTGCCCTATATGGACTGCATCATCACTAGACATGTGCAAAAACCTGCTGTTTTGAACCAAATCCCTGCCTATTTGCTAGGTATTTACAGGGGCAGTGAGGGGAATGATGGTTATTGGACTACAATCTATATCAAGGAGATAATTATTTATTCATCTGTTTTTCCTCCAGATTCTAGTATTAAGGTCTGAGATCTTAATAAACTCTATCTGAAAATGAGGTTTTGAATGGTTTATCTGTAGGCTTTGCTGCTGTTTTTATAAGCTGTTTACAGTTTGATTTTATCTTACTGGGTGGTTATTTCCCCCTCCGCCAAGAGATTATTTTTAAATCTTTAAGCAGAACTGTTAGAGAAGCCCTGTGTTCCAATTAGATTGTCTGCAATCAAATTAAACATCCTGTGAAACTTACTCATATTTTGCAACTCTGCTGAGTAAGCAGAGAGTTGGCAAGTTATCTGGGTAAAGGTACTCAAGAAAATTTAGCCAAATATTCAGCAAAACATACTGGGTACACATTCCACTGAATATACCTAGCTAAAGTCAAAGTTACTTCGATGAAGTAATTCTGACAACTTTAGAACAGCCCTCTGGAATGACTAGACCTATCTGGATAAACGTATCTATATAGCACTGGGTACGAGTGTTAACTGCCTGGCTAAATTTCTGCACTACCATTAAAATGACACTATACTGCCTCTTTTTTTATCCAGTAACGTATCTTCCGTAAGTAGGGGAAACTGAAGACTTGGAATTTGTCCGGTTGAACATGGATGTGCATGGGGTCAATTTATATTCTTTCAGCCAAATTTTAAATGCCCAGTGTGTGTAAAAATCGGTACTTATGCGCCTGGCCGGGCCCTTTTGAAAATGCACCTGGCATGCACAGGGCCCGGCCAGGCGCATAAGTACCGATTTTTACACACACTGGGCATTTAAAATTCGGCTGCCGGTGCACGTGTACACACGGCCAATGGATTTTATAACATGCATGCGCCGGCACATACATGTTATAAAATCATCGCATCCATGTGCATGCGCCGGGAACTGCGCATCTTTTAAAATCTACCCCTTTATGCAACTGACATGCAACAATAGCACATCATTGCAGCATTTACCAGAAACCGAAAAATCATTCTGATTGGTCATGATGCACTGAATAGTATTACTTGGTTCCTGTACCTGAAGTTCTTCATAACAATTGTCAAGAAAAGTGTAGTAACTTAAATTTCATTTGTATGGTTGTTTATGATAGTAAGGGGATCATTTTTAGACTGGCCACATAGCTGCGAAGTCCGTGGGTACTTTTTACCCATGGACTCTGCACTAAATTTCAGAGTGAAAGTAGCCATGCAATGTCACTTTGAAAATTGTATAAGGAAAAGTATCCCAAACATTCATACCTGCCATTTCATGTGGCCATTTTTTCTGAGTACATAAGAACATAAGAAAATGCCATACTGGGTCAGACCAAGGGTCCATCAAGCCCAGCATCCTGTTTCCAACAGTGGCCAATCCAGGCCGTAAGAACCTGGCAAGTACCCAAAAGCTAAGTCCATTCCATTTTACCATTGCTAATGGCAGTGGCTATTCTCTAAGTGAACCTAATAGCAGGTAATGGACTTCTCCTCCAAGAACTTATCCAATCCTTTTTTAAACACAGCTATACTAACTGCACTAACCACATCCTCTGGCAACAAATTCCAGAGTTTAATTGTGCGTTGAGTAAAAAAGAACTTTCTCTGATTAGTTTTAAATGTGCCCCATGCTAACTTCATGGAGTGTCCCCTAGTCTTTCTACTATCCGAAAGAGTAAATAACCGATTCACAACTACCCGTTCTAGACCTCTCATGATTTTAAACACCTCTATCATATCCCCCCCTCAGCTGTCTCTTCTCCAAGCTGAAAAGTCCTAACCTCTTTAGTCTTTCCTCATAGGGGAGTTGTTCCATTCCCCTTATCATTCTCTCTGTCACTACTGAAAATCCTGCCTAGCAACTAGACAGGAGAAGGAAAATGATGCCTTGAAGGGAGCCAGTCATAATACAAAACAAGGCAAGGCAGAGAGGGCCCAACTGGAATAAACCCAAGTATTTCATCATTGCCTCCTTTTTTCTACTAATAATACCTCTTCCTCTGGCTTTCACGGAGTGCTGTCACACTGTTTTGCTACCTTGAGATCCCTGATATTTCTCTCCTGATTGGTATACAACAGTATCTCACTCTTAATTTTGAATTGTTTTCTTGAGAGAGCCTCTGGGGTGGCACACATAGTAGTCAACTATTTATACTACTATAGGAGGGCCAGCTAGTAACTCGAGGTGAAGCTTTGGTGGTTGTGTAGGGTTTGGGGGCCAGTTTTACAAGCAGAGTGAGACGTACAAACACCACACTAGACCTCAGTGAAGATCTGACATCATTTGGAATGAGTAAAGTCACACAAAATCTTTCACCCTAGCTCAATGGACTCTCTACCAGGGTTTTGGAGAGCTACCAAAGTTTTATTAAGCTAGCTGGCTCTCCTATAGTGATATAAATAGTTCACTAAGATGAAGGCCTTATAAAGAGTCTCTCTCTCTCTCTCTCTGTCTTGTAAATGCCTGTCTGGGCACTGTACAAGTATTGTGGGGTGCCATAAATCTAAAATTATCATAACCATGCCCCTTTACGGGCATTATTCATATAAAATTATATCATTTTGATGAATCTAGGGGTATGATAATTAATTAATACTTTACTAACAGAGAGATTTATGCTTATACAACTTAAAAATACTGCAGCAAGTCTGATTTTAAAGAAGGTCTTACTTGACACTAACAACCCAGAACATTAGGCCTATTTCAAAGTTCCCTTTGTATTTATTCTACAATTGTTTGAGGCTGATAGAATGGATTGTTGTGCAGCAAGGTACAGGCCTTCCTGGATAAATAATATAACACTTCACTCAGGTTTCCACTAGCACAAACATAGTAACAGTAAATGATGGCAGAAAAAGACCCAAACAGTCCATCCAGTCTAAAAAGCTTTTTGATTTATATTTATTTTAATAGTGTAGTAACTGCCACTCCACTTAGATTATCCCCAATGCCTTCTGTTAAGGTTACTCTCAGGCCTTCTGTTAAGGGTAGTAATTGCCATTTGTACAATTTAAACTCCCCCCCTCCCCTTCTTGCCTTCTGTTAATGGTAGTAGCTGCCACTCCATGCAGGTTAACCACCATGCCTCTATTAAGGACAGTAACTGCCACTCCATATAGATTATCCCCAATGTATTCTGTTATGAGTAGTAACTGCTGCTCTGTGCAGATTATTTCCATGCCTTCTCCTAAGGGTAGTGACTACCTCTGTGTACAGGTTACTCACTGTGGGCCAGATTTTCTAACATGCGCACGGGCATAGATTTGTGCGCACAGCCCGGCGCGCACAAATCTATGTCCGATTTTATAACATGCACGCACAGCCGTGCACATGTTATAAAATCCGGGGTCGGTGCACGCAAGGGGGTGCACACTTGTGCACCCTGTATGCACCGAGCCCTAGGGGAGCCCCAATGGCTTTCCCCATTCCCTCCCCCCATCTTTCCCTCCCTTCCCCTATCTAACCCGTCCCCCAGCCCTACCTAAATCCCCCCCACCTTTGTTGTCTTAGTTACGCCTGCCTCTGGCAGGCATAACTTGCACGCACCGGCTGGCTGCCAGCGCACGATCCTCCGGCACGGCCGCCATGCCGGAGGCCTCGGTCCCGCCCCCAGACCACCCCAGACTGCCTCCACCCCTTACAGCCCCTTTTTCAAAGCCCTGGGACATACTCACATCCCGGGGCTTGCACGCATCGCCGAGCCTATGCAAAATAGGCTCAGTGCGCACAGGGGCACTTTCTCGGGGTTATGCGCATAAGTTACGCACATAACCCTTTGAAAATCTGCCCCTGTGCCTTCTATTAAGAGTACTAACTGCCACTTTGTGCAGGTTACCCCATGCCTTCTGTTAAGGGTAGCAATTGCTGCTCCCTGCAGGTTACCCCATAGGTGCCTTCTGTTAAGGATAGTAACTGCTGCTCCATGCAGGTGTCTTGGTTCTGCTCTGATAGTCAGCTTTAAGTGAAGAAGACTTTTATAAGGAGTCCCCTTATAGGTTACCCTTTCTACTTAGAACCCCATGTCAAATAAGTTTAACACATCAGTGCTCCTTAGAGTTGATGCATCATTTTGAGCTCAGTTAATTATTTGAGATCAGAGTCACTCAATAACTCAATCAGAGATATATTCTTAAAAAAGAAGAATATGATTTTCATTTTGCATGAGGAAAGTATTTAATTGATCAAGTCATGTTATAGATACAGAACAATATAAATGGTTTCTTACCAAATACGAGTAAAAACTGCTAGGGGGCATGCCATATTCTAGATAGAACAGCAGCCTCAAGCATCTGCACTTCACAGTATATATATCCTTTCTCTTGCTGACCTTTATGGCCTATACTAATTCTATTTCAATATAAATCAAATTGTTATACTTGGTTTGTGAGCCCTTGGGTCATGGAGAGAGTTGACTCCACCCACAGGGAGGAGCCCTGTGGGAACTCTCCATTGATAGGCATGGTCTCAGCTATGATGGAGAGAAGAGTCAGAGAATATTTATTGTACAGCAAGAGAAACCCGAGGAGCGGGTTTGGTAAACTTAGTCCTTGGAGTAAGATGACCTGAGATGGATACTCCGGTAGTGGTCTGCAGAGCAGGGTAACCCAGGTAATACTTGCTTCTTGATGGTTCTTGTGCGTGGTAGCTCCGGTAGTGGTCCGCAGCATGGGGTAGGCTGGAGATAGGTGAAGGTAGCTGGCACAAGGCAGTATGGATCTGATAGTGATCCGCAGAGCGGGGTAACCCGAGGATCCATACAGCAATAATGAAGAAGAGTCTCGAAATGGCCATCGCGAGTATTAACGGCCGTTTTCCACTCGTCCCCTTGATGAATGCAAACAAAGTTGTAAGCACCCTTTAAATCCAACTTGGTGAAGATCTTAGTGCCTTGAAGCCAATCAAACAATTCTGAAATTAATGGTAAAGGATACCGATCCTTGATGGTAATTTCGTTCAGACTAAGGGTGAAGGGATCCATCCTCCTTGCTGACAAAAAAGAATCCGGCTACCGCCGGTGACTTAGATGGTCTAATGAATCCTTTCTGTAGATTTTCTTGAATATAGGCCGACATGTCCTCAGTTTCAGATAATGAGAGTGGATAAACTCTTCCTCTGGGCGACTCTGTGTCGGGCTTTCGGTTTATTGCACAGTCAAATGATCTGTGTGGTGGAAGCACATCAGCTGCCTGTTTGGAAAATACATCTTGAAATGTTGTATACTGTGGTGGTAAACCAGGGATAGCAGTAGTGGTAACCATACATGGTAATGGGGTAACATTCTTCAAGCATCTGTCATGGCAATTCAGGCCCCATTGTGATAGTTCCATTGAAGATCAGTTGAAGTCGGGAGAGTGGTCTTATAACCATGGGATGCAAAGCACTATGGGGTGGATAGCTTTCTTGAGGATCAGAAACGTGATGGTCTCAGTATGCAGGGACCCAGTGTGTAGGCAAATGGGCTGTGTGGTGAGCAAGATGTCTCCTGGCAATGGCTCGCCATGTATGGATGAGCAAAGCAGCGGTGTGGGTACTGGTTCGGTAGGAATTCGTAGGTGCTCTACCAATATTTTCAGAATAAAGTTCCCACCTGCACCAGAATCGAGGTGGCGAATTTGAGAGGCCCAGAGATGATGGAGACCGGGAGAGTCAGTGGAGGAGATGGTGCAGTCAGACCTAGGAAGAGTCCTCCGGTGGATCCTAGGTCTGCATGTTTCCCTGACAGATGGGACAAGTTTGGACTGCATGGCCAGTTTTCCCGCAATACATGCAGAGGCCCATCTTCTTGCGAAAGTGCCTCTCTTTGGCGGTTAAGTGGCTATGGCCTAATTGCATGGGTTCGTCTTCTTCTTCTTCAGGATTTGAGAGGCTCAGAGATGATGGAGACCGGGAGAGTCAGTGGAGGAGATGGTGCAGTCAGACCTAGGAAGAGTCCTCCGGTGGATCCTAGGTCTGCATGTTTCCCTTACAGATGGGAGGTGAAGGCAAGGATCGGGGGCGATTACCTCTGGAGGAGTGTCTCTTGAGAGGTTTTACCTCAGCAGATCGCTCTCGTATCCGGCGGTCAATACGTCCAGCAAGGTCAATAAGAGAGCTTAGCGTGTCAGGCAACTCATGTGTGGCAAGTTCATCTTTTATACGGGAGTTAAGGCCTTCTAAGACGATAGCTCGTAAACAACCCGAATCCCACAGAAGTTCAGAAGACAGGGTTTTAAATTCAATCACGTAGTTTGGGAATGGCTTAGTCCCTTATTGGAGGTGTAGGAGTGCTGAACTGGCTATAGACTGACGTGCAGGGTTATCAAATACAGACTTGAAGAGAGTCAAGAAGCCAGGCAAGTCATTCAGGACAGGATCATTGCATTCCCACAGTGGTGAAGCCCAAGCCAGGGCTTTTCCATCCAACAAGGACAAGATATACATCGTCTTGGTAACCGCCGTAGGGAAATACAGCGGTTGTAAGGAGAAGTGCATACAGCACTGATTTAGAAAGCCTCTACACAACAGGAAGTCTCCTGAGAAACGAGTAGGGGCAGGTAAAGGAACTGTAGTACACCCAGTAACCACCTGGGGCGATGCATTCTGGTCAGAAGTAGGAGAAGTATTCAGCCTAGCGTTCAGCTGATTAAAGGTGGTAGCCAACATCTCCAAAGTCCTCTGTTGCTCCAAAATCCATTGGACCAGGCCAGGGATGGCCTGCACGACTGAGAGCTGAGCCGGGTCCATGGAGTTAGCAATTTGTTATACTTGTACTTGGTTTGTGGGCCCTTCGGTCATGGCGAGAGTTGACTCCACCCACAGGGAGGAGCCCTGTGGGGACTCTCCATGACAGGCGGGGTCTCAGCAGTGATGGACACATGAGTCAGAGAATGTTGTACGGCAAGAGAAACCCAAAGAGCGGGTTTAGTAAACTTAGTCCTTGGAGTAAGATGACCTGAGATGGATACTCCGGTAGTGGTCCGCAGAGCGGGGTAACCCGGGTAATATTTGCTTCTTGATGGTTCTTGTGCGTGGTAGCTCCGGTAGTGGTCTGCTGCGCGGGGTAGGCCGGATATAGGTGAAGGTAGCTGGCACAAGGCAGTATGAATCCGGTAGTGGTCTGCAGAGCAGGGTAGCCCAAGGATCTGTACAGCAATAGCGAAGCAGAGTCTGTAGGTCTGGTCTAGTACTCACTCCGCTGTTTAGCAGCAGCGAAGACCCAAGGCAGGAACACTGGAGGGTCGTCCGTGGAAGTAGCGAGAGGTACTTACTAAGCTGATGAAGGTGAGACTCACAGAGAAGGCTCTCCAAGGAGTAAATAGCCCTGAGTGCAGCAAGGCTCCCGAGGAGCGGGTACCTGAGTCACTCAGTCTGGAACGCAGGAACAGTGAGGCGAAGCATCTCTGAGAAAAGAATTGAGTAAAATGGAATCCTTGCTAACTCGTAGATAGGAAGGTCCGGTAGGCTTAAGTACACGTAGGCAGTGATGTCATGCGGAGGGGACGCCCCCGAGGTTCCCGCCATGATATGGTTAAGAAGGAGGCAGGCATGCGCGAGTATGCCCTTGGTCATACCAGAAACAAGATGGTGACCGGGATTGCCCACGCTGTCCAGGAATGCCAGGGAGGTCGGCGGGTAGAGGCAGAGGTGGCCATCTTCGAGAGAAGCAGGACTGCAGGGCAAAATGAGGTGAGCAGCAAAGGTCGCAGCCATGTGCGACCGATGGGCGCAACACAAATTAAATTATCTCAGAGACATCTGGCCTCATGTGTTCTAATTACTTAATAATTACATATATATGTCAACTTTCATGGCCATGAGTATTTAACTATAAAAAATTATTGGATCTTTACATCAGATATGCATCATCAAGACAGCAATATGCCTTGATCTTACTTCATCAGTCTATCTAATTGACAGGAGCACCTGTAAGTAAATAAATGTCAAAATAATATAGGCATCAAGCATCTAAAACTTATGACAACTAGATTTATGAAATAGGCATATGTCTCTCCTAATTATAAAGGTCAAAAGGCATCATCATTCATCTAGAGTTCAGTGCTAATCAAGACACAAACTCTAGGAATTTTGCCAAGCTAGAATACATCAATTACGAAGGTCATTCTCAGTTTCTTATCTTAACAAAGTACTGGCTAGCTTCCCAGTTCTGATAGCTGCAGGTGTTCTGAGAAAGAAGAGAAAAAAGTATTCTTTTTAAGAATATTAAAAAAAATTTTTTAACTAGAGACAGCATGACAGCAGTACTGGTCATTTCAGAGGTCCAAAATGGTTCAGAGGTTAGTAATTTTCATATTTCTTTGTTTTAGAGGTACAGGGGACCTAGACACCATGTCACAGGTTACCCACATGCCTTCTGTTAAGGATAGTAAGTGCTGCTCCATGCAGGTTATCTCCCTGCCTTTTGTTAAGAGTAGTAGCTGCTGCTTCTTGCAGATTATCCTTGTGCCTTCTGTTAAGGGTAGTGACTGCCACTACATCCAGATTACCTCCCATATTTAGATTTATTTATTTAGATTTTTATATTCTGCTTTTCGGCACTTCAAAGTGTACATCAATGCAGATTACATATCTTCTGCTAAGGGTAGTAACTGCCATTTGTGCAGGTTACCCCTATGCCTTCTGTTAAAGTTAGTAGCTGCCAATCAATGCAGCTACTAACAATGCAATGCTTTCTCTTAGGTTTGTAACTACCATTCAGTGCAGATTACCCCATGCCATCTGTTAAGGGTGGCAACTGCTACATCCGCTTTGCTGTACACTTTTATCATGAAGTCCAGGTTACCCCCACATGCCTTCTTTTAAGGATAGTAACTGCAGTTTCATGCATGATATCCTCATGCCTTCTGTTACCCCATACATGTCATCTGTTAAGGGTCTTACTACTGCTCCATGCAGGTTACCCATATGCCCTCTGTTAAGGTTAGTAAAACTGATGCTCCATGGTTAATCCTATGCCTTCTGTTAAGGGTAGCAACTGCTAGTCCATGCTGGTTAAGAACAGAAGAAAAGAAGACATTGACATACTGGGTCAGACAGAGGGTCCAGCAAGCCCAGCATCCTGTTTCAACAGTGGCCAATCCAGGTTACAAGTACCTGGCAAGTACCCAAACATTAAATAGATCTCATGCTACTAATGCCAGTAATAAGCAGTTCTATTCCCTAAATCACCTTGATTAATAGTAGTTTATGGACATCTCCTCCTGGAACTTATCCAAATCTTTTTTAAACCCAGATAAATTAAATCCTTAACCATATCCTCTGGCAATGAATTTCAGAGCTTAATTGTGCATTGAGTGAAAATTAATTTTCTCTGATTTGTTTTAAATGTGATACTTGCTAACTTCATGCAGTGCCCCCTAAGTCCTTGTTTTAACTGAAAAAGTAAACAACCAATTCACATTTACCCATTCAAATCCTTTCATGATTTTAAAGATCTCTATCATATCCCCCCTCAGCCGTCTCTTCTTCAAGCTGATCAGCCTAACTTCTTTAGCCGTTCTTCGTAGGAGAGCCATTCCATGTCCTTTATCATTTTAGGACAGGCTAAAAAAGGTTAAGTCTGTACAGCTTGAAGAAGAGTCGGCGGAGGTGGGATACGACAGAGATCCATAAAATTATGAAAGGACTTGAACAGGTAAACATTACTCCTATTCCTTCTGTTATGGGTAGCAAATGCTGCTGCTCTGTGCAGGTTACCCCCCCCCCCCCATGCTTTCTGTTAAGGATAGTAACTGCAGGTTACCCCCATGCCCTCTTTTAAGGGTAGTAACTGCTGCTCCATGTAGGTTAACCCCATGCCTTCTGTTAAGGGTAGTAATTGTCTCTCCATGCAGGTTACACCCCTTTTCTTCCTTTCCATCCTTTAGCCATTAGAAATCCTATGTGTTTATCCCACACCCTTTTGAATTCCCCATGACCGTTCTTGTCTTCACTACTTCTTCTGGGATGGCCTTCCATGCATCCATCATCTTTTCTCTAAAGAAATGTTTACTGACATTGTTCCTGAGTCTATCCTCTGTGTAGAAAACACGTTGGTATCTTTGGCTTGATGAAATTTGCTGTGCATTGGATAAAGACATTGCAGCAATCCTGTTTCTGTTGGACTTATCAGCAGCCTTTGATACTCTGGATCATTCCATCCTATTAGGTAGACTGCAAGACATAGGGATGGGAGATGTCATATAAATTGGTTTTACCACCTTATGACACAGAGTTCAGCGCATAATGACTGGCAGTATCTGGTTGGATCAATAACATATACTTGCACCCACTGGGCAAGATCTTGAAAAACTTTGGTGTATCATATAGGATTTATACTGAGAATGCCCAGATTTTCTTACCCCTTAGAGCTAATCTTGACAATACACTGAAGATCTTATCTACACATGTACACAAAACATTAGATGAAAGAAACAACAAGTATGGGAACATGAATATATTATGGAAATCATTCTTCCCAACTTCAATTAGATATAAAAACATACCTATAAACCCTCACACATACACTTCTGAGGAATTAACATCACTGGCCTACATCAATCGAGTGTCAGATATAAACCTCAAAACCTCATTTTCTCCTTAGTATTCCCTATTAGTCCCTTGTAAAAGCAGCAATACATTTCATCTGACATAATGTACCATTAAAACCTTCCCCCTCTAGTCACCTATCTTCCAAGTAATGACATCCAACATTAGTGACAATGACAGCAGAACAATAGTGGTACCCCTACTGTTAGAAAATGTAACCAAACCACTGTTCACTGTAATAGAAACCCAAAATACAATGTACTCTCACTGCAAAGTTCTGGGAAAGACTTTCTCACAGTAAATGAATTGAAATTCATCACAATTCCTAGAAGAAATAATGTCCCATACTACACAAGACACAACCAACAAAATATATTCCCTAAAATTGAAGTATTTACGGTAGTTAGTGTCAGCTATAAAGAATTATGAATTAAATTACCGGTTAATTACTTACATCCAAGATCCTACACCTGAAATATAAGAATGGGTTTGTGAAATGCAGAATGAACCAGAGCAAGTATTAGCTCAGAAACAATTTTTAAGGTTTTATATATTTTTTATTTTTTTTTAGTACAAAGATGGTGCTGTCAATACACAATACACTCAACATTTAACCATTCAACTCAGGAATCACAAATTCTCAATGATTGTAAAACATTCTCTTTAAAAAAAAAAAATCAGCTAAATGATCAATACCGATATTCAGAAATAATTTAAAGTCCAGGTATACGTATGATTGTATAATTCAAATAAGACAGTCATTATCCATGGAAACCTTGGCTATTAATCACCTGTCTATCAAGACTAGAAGAGCAATAAATGCAGTCTGGCTTCCCTTTATTCTAACCTTACCACATGAATCTAAAAGTCTTTTTTTAAATCGTATAGATATTTGATATGTGATCCTTGTGCTTCTTCGATGCAGGGAGGGAAAGAGGGATGGGGGGAGGTAGGGTTATGGGAGGAGGGGTAAAAATATGGATAGAGTTAAGAAAATATGTACCAAATGTTATGCTTTGGTAATGTTCATTATTTATAATAAAAACAGATTTAACATAAGACAGTCATTATGACCTGCAGCTGTCTACCACATATAAGAATCCAGGTCTTCTGGTAATCCATGTCCAAGTCAAATAATTCAGTCTCCATCTAGGTCTTTAGTTCTCACCTTTCTCACAGGTCCCAATAGATGATATTTGGTCTAAACAGGTCTTCTCTACTAAGGACCTAATAACAAAAAAACAGATAAAAGGAGTGGAGGAATGGCAGCTTAGTGGTTAGAGCAGCAGGCTATGACCCAGGGAAACCAGGGATCAAATCATTGGGCAAGTCATTTTACCCTCCATTACTTCAGGTACAAACTTAGCACCTGATTCACTAAAGGTTTTTCACATAGACACAAAATGGGAGAAAAGCCTTATTGAATCTGGCCCTTAGATTGTAAACCTTCTGGGGCTAGGGAAATACTTACAGTATCCAAATGTAATCTGCTTTGAAATGCTGAAAAAGCAGAATATACAGTAAATCAAATAAATAAACTACCCAAACAAAGGAATCATAGCAAAGATCACCAAAATCCAATCCTTAGAGGTAGGTAAATCTCAACTTTTAACTTTGAGGTAGTAGATTATATAGAAAAAAATTCAGTTCCAACAAAATTCCAGTTGGCAGAGTTATTGACTTGTTCTATTTATAAATAATACATAAATGAAGTAATCATCTATAGCTGTCCAAATAACATGCTTAGCTATGCTATTTTACAGCTGACTGTCCAAAGTATGTGAGAGAGCCACCACTGTTACTCTCACCCTTCCTCCTCAACAGGTTTCTGTTCGGAAACGAAATAAAAAAAATGAATGTTGGAAATAACTACCTAATAAGGAGGGGGACAGGCTTGAAGAGATATGACATAGTGTACTCCCTCTGTAGCAGGGCTAGGAGAGGTACAAGCCTACATCATTACATCTAGTTCAGAAATTTCTTCAAGAACATACAGGACTATCTTAGCTACGTAATGCCCAGCTATCTCTGGATCACATAAGCCTGGGAAGTATTGCTGTCCACAAGCATGGCAATTCCTGTGAAAGGGAATAGGGTCAGTATAGTCTTTACAAGTCTCATATACTCATTGCATTATAGGGACACCCTGAGGTTAACCAAGCTGTAGTTATCCCATCCACATAAGGTATGCTTCATCAAATGTAGGAACTGCTATGTCCACATCTGTAATTCGAGCTCCAAAATCCCAGGTTTCCCTCACTGGACAACTGGGAAACACATTTGAAAAGACTTCCCTCATAGCTCTTTCGACTTCAGTTACCACTTGCTCTTGTCTGGTAGCAGACACACAAGGGTGATAAGAGCATGGATTGTTAACATCATCTCCACAATTTCCATATCTGCTTTCCATGGATTGATAATTGACAAGCAGGGATCAGGCACTATCATATTCTGCACTTGCCACCCTTGATACTCACATTTACCACCCGGAGCAATTTATGAAACCCTTTGGTCTTCCAAGGACAGATCTCTCACAGCCCTCCTTAAAGCTACAACCTGTGCCAGCAATTTGCGCAGATCACTTGTTCCATTCATAGGGTCAACACGAGAATCGAGCATAGACACAGTTGCCCATACTTGCAGCAGATTATTCCCAGTTCATTAGCCCTTGTTAATTGTAACTGCTTCTCTACATCACGTTATTTGTGTTTTTTGGTTGTATTATTCGCACCCCTGTTTTCTGTAAACCGACATGATGTGAACGAGTTCATCAATGCCGGTATAAAAAAACCTAAAAAATAAAATAAAAATAGCAGCACACATGATGTTGATGAAGCCTTCGTGACATGGCACCCAATGGCATTCCTGTCCCGGATCAGTCTTTACTGCTTTAAATCTCAGTCAGGAAATTCCACCAGGGAAATTGCAAATCTCAAGTGAATCCCCTCTGTGATTTCATTGATGGCACTCAAAATCTGGTTTAGGAAAAATGCCCTTTCCAAAGAAATGAAACATGGCACAGCACAGGCACACTTCCCTTCACTCTTGGCTCTGGCTGCGCCTTTGTCATCGTGCTTTTCAAAATATCTCAGGCATATGTCATCAACATGGTGAATGTGGTGACGCAGTGCTCCACATTGTAAATCTGGATTAGCAGATTAAAGCAGGCATGTTCTGCAAACATTTGTACATGCACCATACTATATTCCTCATGCTTTCTTTGCATGCTTTTGGGCTTAGGCAGGCCCTAGTGGTGGGAACGGCAATCATTTTGAATATACAATGAAGTTCACTAAAACTCAACAGTTTTGACCGACAATAAGGCAAAACAGGATACAATCTGTAAAAAATGCAGTTTTCTCAGAAAAGTCACCATATCTCACACATAGGTTTTACGTTAAAACTTCCCATAAGGTTGTCAAATCTGAGTGCTCAGAATTCCCTGAGTGGGGGGAAGACATGTCTTCTAGGCTCTGTAGATTGTGTTAGGAACATGGATCCTTGGGCCGAGGGGAAGTTGGAGCTACCTATGGGGAGGAGCTCCACAGGTCCCCACCGTCGGCTGGTGAGGTTGTAGAGAAGCTGAGAACCCACTGGGGCTTCACCACTACCAGCCCTCATTCCCCTCAGGTTGAGCCCTTGGGTACCGGGGCCGGCTGGACTTACTTGGGGCCTTGGGTCTGGAGTGTCTCATGGTCCTGACACGGTGTGGCAGTGGCAGGCAGCAGAACACATGGTCCAAATACAAGTGAAGATCAGGGCAGGCAGTGAATCTCGTAGATCGGGGTCAAGCATGGGTCAGGGCAGGCGGTGAATCTCGTAATCCAAGGTCAAGCATGGGTCAAGGCAGGCAGCAAATCTCGTAGTCCAGGCCACCATTCATCCCCGGGGAGAAGGAGTTGAATAGTACCATGTCAGTGCAGCTTGTGGGAGTTTCTACAAGAGAGGTCCCTAAAGAATTCAGAGGAAGAAAAAACAAAACCATGACACCCGATTATACTTTTAAAATATGTGACCATCATCATGTAGTCACCCAGTAGTTACAATGTGTACATCTTTGCTATTACAAATAAAGGACAAGAAACATAAGCAGATGTGCAAAAATGAAATAGCAACAAGCAATATCACAAATGACCTATGTAAATAGGCCTACACTTCATTTTACCCTTTTACAAATAGGTGAATACAGCAAAGAGCACATCATGTGGAAGTGGTAACTCAATATGAACATTTCCAAGGACAATGAACAGCAGATGCAACCAGTAAAAACTCAGCAATGCTAGTCCCAAGATAGTCCAGGTTGTGAAAGTGCACTGGTGCAAGCCAGGCAGTTAAGAGGCTATGTCATTGGAGTTTTGTTATTTTTTAAAATACATGGAGGTAGAGGTACCCTCAACATAGGTCAGAGGCTAGAGACAGTAGGCCAGAAGCTGGAGGCAGAGGCTGGAGACAGGAGACCAGGAGCTAGAGACAAAAGGATGAAAACTGCAACTGGAGACAGATTAGGCCAGAGGCTGGAGACTGCAGACAGGATGCCAGAGGCTGGAGATAGGAGACTTCACATCAGGTACTAAACAGACGATCGATGACAGCTTTGTCCAGAACATTTCCACTACCACCAGTATCAGGGATGGGTGCTGTGGTAACTTGACGAGAGCAGCTTGGTAACAGCCAGAAAGAATCAGGCTGTAGACATTGGCTGTTACCCTTTTGTGCACTTTATTTACAGTGAATAAAAGTTCCAAACTCAAAACAAGCAGTGCAGCTCACCTTAGCTTCAGTTAGCACACAAATCAACTCAAAAGAAGCAGTATAGCTTTCCTTAACTCCAAGTAATTCACAATCTTAACAGAGCAGGGTTTTTTTTTATCTTTATGTCAATCACAAGCCACTCCTTCCATATAGTGAGACTTTCTCAGCTCCCCAGGCCTGGGTTCTTATAGTACATAAGAACATAAGACTTGCCATACTGGGTGAAACCAAAGGTCCATCAAGCCCAATATCCTGTTTTCAACAGTGGCCAAGCCAGGTCACAAGTACCTGGCAGGATCCCAAGGGATAGATAGATTCCAAGCTGCTTATCCCAAGAATAAGCAGTGGATTTCTGCAACTTTCCCTTCATAATTGTTAATGGACGTTTCCTCCAGGAACTTGTCCAAATTGTTTTTAAATGCAGCTACACTAATAGCTTTCACCATATCACCTGGCAACAAACTCCGTGCTTAATTATGCGTTGAGTAAAAAAATATTTTCTCTTATTAGTTTTAACTTCATTGTGTGTAACTTCATTGTGTGACCCCTGGTCTTTGTACTTTATGAAAGAGTAAACAACTAATTAATGTTTAGAAACATAGAAACATAGAAAATGACGGCAGAAAAAGACCAATCAGCCCATCTAGTCTGCCCAGCAAGCTTCCACACTTATTTTCCCATACTTATCTGTTTCTTCAACCTTGTTGGTAACTGATTGATTCAAATTTCCTGCCATCCCCTTTCATTGATGCAGAGAGCAATGTTGGAGTTGCATCAAAGGTGAGCATAAGGCTTATGGTTAAGGGTAGTAATCGTTGCATCCAGCAAGTTACCCCGATGCTTGTTTGCCCAGACTGCACAGATTGAAGCTTTGTTGGATGTTGTCTGAATGTAAATCCTTTTTCCCTCATTTCCCCCTAACGTTGAAGCAGAGAGCAACGCTGTATATGTTTTCAAAGTGATGTATTAGGCTTAATTGGTTTAGGGTAGTAACTGCCGTAATAAGCAAGCTACCCCCATGCTTATTTGTTTACCCATTTTATGAAGTTAAGTCCTTTTTGGTTGTTGTCTGAATGCAAATCCTCTTTTCCACATTTTCCCCTGCTGTAGAAGCAGAAAGCAATGCTGTATATGTATTCAAAGTGATGTATCAGGCTTAATTGGTTTAGGGCAGTACCGCCATGATAAGCAAGCTACCCCCACTCCCCACTCCCTTATCCCAGAATCCCTCACTGAGTTCTGCCTTAAAGAAGACTGGGTTAAAAGCCTGAATTGGGCTCCTTAAGGTAGAGTGAAGGAGTTGTTAGTACACGTTGTTAGTACACTTTGTCACATACCCTCCCTTGGCCTTGTCAGGTTGAGCATCCAGTTGTGCCCATGGTATACCCCGGCTCCACCTCAAGTGCATCCCCCCATCCCGCTGTAGTGGCCCCAATACCCATGAGTTGTCTCCATAATGTTAATAATGGGAATAATCTCAACCCATGATTACTGGGTACGAGAGCTTAGGGTGGACACCTACTTCTAGCATGGTTGTCCTGCAGTGGTTATCAAGAGGACATGGGAGTTTAAACACTTCTATTCGTCCCCATATATACATGTCCATGATTTTTCTCTTATAGTTGATGTGTGCTTGACACAGTAAGTCCTGGCTAATGAGCATTTTTCTACAGCTGGAATCTAGCAGTTCAACTTGGATTCAAAAGTCCACAATTCATGCATGCAGGACACATAGACAATTGCAACTTTGGAGTTTTGACAATGTGCAGTCCCAAGCATGTTCCCACTTGTCATTAACATTCTGGGACTCTATCCTCATTCTCTGTTCCTTCTCACATTGTTCGGCTAACTTGCGTTCGCAATCTAGATCAAGCCAGGGACATTCTTCCCTTGAATAACCTTCTATTTTACAGAAAGATCATTCCCATGGAGCTGGTTGGGCTTTTACCCTACTTAAGGACTCTTCAATTTCCAGATGCCTATATGGACAGCGGTCTTCTTTGTGCCGATTCTCCACAAGAAGGGCACAAAAGGAGTAGGTATTCAAAGCCCCATTTCGGGGTTGTTCCAGCCTCTGCAGGATTCCCTTTTTTACCAGACTGAGGGTCATCGTTGCTTCAGAGCATTATTTTTAATTATGTGCACTTCTTCCTCTGGCGCAGGCTAGGTCACCAGGCTAATGTCCATAAATTCACTTTGGCCATATCGACAGTCCTTTGCCAAGTGCCCTTTCTGTCCACAGTTAACACATGTGGATGAGATTGGTACCTGGAAGCCAGGTATGGAGAACAAACCCCTTACCTTGGAGATTCACTCCTGAGGTCCTCTGTACCATGCCATAGAATTGTTATGGGTTGTTTATAAAATACATATTGGCTGCAGTGACTACCCTTTCCATGAGAACTCTATAAAGCTTACCAGCCGCTTCCTGAGCTCTGTCAAGCTCTTCCAACATGCCCTCGAAGCATCAGAACCCAGGTGCTTGATAAGATGTTCCTCCAAGGGGATGAGGGTAATTGGACATGGTGCTCCTCCTCTGGTCTCCCTGGCACACTTCCTTTGGCCACCTTATCTTTCATCTGGGCCTTGAGGTCATAGAATCAGTGTGTCACCTGCTTACTGCTCCACTTCACAGTGCTGTGTCTTTGAATGTTTTGGCTTATTCTATCCCATATATGGCACTTGACTGCCTTTTAGGTTTTTGTTGCCAGGGTCCCAAATAGCATGGCATAGTTGGCGATTACATCTTGGATGTGCTAACCATTCTTTTCTGGTGAAAACTTGCATTCCTGGAGTTGTTGCCTGCCTCTGTTTGGCTGCCTATAGCCTGGCTTGCCACTTCGAGGCTGTCAAGTCTCACTTCCACTCCCTACTCCCATCCCTTCCTCCCTCTCCTCTATCCACTGTCCTTCTCTTCTTTATAGGCCTTTCCAGCCTTTCTTCTCCCACCACACTGTCCTGCCTTTACCTTCCTCCATCCACTCTGACCCCCTCCCTGACTCTACTCCTCTGCTGTTCTCTGCAACCACCCCCTCTATCACTCCTGCGTTCCTCCTCCCTCTGCCACTCCCAGCCCTTCCAACTTGCCAGACCCATCTCTCCTCTCTCCTCCCTAACCTCATGGCCATGCTGTTCACACCCACACGCAGGAGCAGTTCTATAATGAGGCAGGGTGAGGCGGCCGCTTCAGGCAACAGAATTTTGAGGCAGCAAAAAATGCATTCACCTCACCCTGCCCCTGCCCCAGCTGCTTGGGGGCCACCACCAGAGCTCAGGCCAGTGGTGGCCAAAGAATAGAGAATGGCTGAGAGCTGCCACTGGAGCTCAGGCCAGCGGCAGCCGAAGAATGAAGATTGGCTGGGATCGTCGCCAGAGCTCAGGCTGGCGGTGGCCAAACAATGGAGAGAAGCTGGGGGTCACCACCAGCGCTCAGGCCAGCGGCGGCCAAAGAACGGAGAATGGCTGGGAGTCGCCGCCAGAACTCAGGCCGGCGGTGGCTGAAGAAAGAGAAGAGGCCCCACGTGAGAGAGAGGCAGCTTACTTGAGTGTGTGTGCATATGTGTGTGAGAGGCAGCTTCTGTGTGTGTGTATGTATGTGTGTGTGTGTGAGGCAGCTTGCTTGTGTGTGTGTGATTGGCAGCTTGTGTGTGTGTGTGTGTGTGTGAGAGAGAGAGAGAGATTGAGAGCCTGGGGAGGGTGAGAGAGCATGTGTGCAGATGCTTGGGGGGTGTGAGAAAGAGCATGTGTGAGGGTGCTTTCGTGTGGATGCCAGAGAAAGGGAGCCTATGGGGGGCAGAGGGGATGGGGGTCTGGAAGGCAGAGGGTGGGCGGAGTTGGTGGGAAGGATGGGTGGGACAGAGGGTGACACCATCTCATCTTTCGCCTCATGCAGCAGATTGCCTTGAGCCGACCCTGCCAATGCCCACTCCTGCTACTCTTTGCTCTCACACCTGTTATGCACACACACTCCTCTTTTGCACTCTCCAAACACAAAAGGATAGACAGACAAAGAAAACAAAACCTCATACACAAGAAAAGACATCAGACAATGGGGAAAGTAAACACAGAAGAAACAAGGAAAAGACAAGACAATCTGTTAAGGTAATCAAAGCTCGACTCATTATCCTCTCACCAAACTCCTCTAGCCATCAATTCCTGACACACCCTCCAAAGAGGAGCTGCAGGAAGCTAGTTTTTATAGCATTGTGTGCTATTTTTTTTTTTAATTTTATCATGCAATCTGCTATTTGGCTTATTTGCTTTAACACACCCATTTTTTTATTGCCTGAATTTTAACTCAAAAAACATACAATATTTATTCCTTTTTATAACAGCTAAATAAATAGACACCATAGTACTGTAAAGCTGCAAATGACTTTTGCTCATATATTGCTATTCCAATGTAAAACACTTTGGGTGAATTGTGTATTAAAAATAGCAGGTAATAAATATACTAAATAAATAAATATAATCTGATAATATGGTTCATCTGTACATTCCTGTAGTAAATACAATAAAATGGTGAGAATCAGGGAATAAAACGGCTGCTTTCCAATGTGGCTAATGCTCTGTGACATGCTCTGCCAGTAGAACCACACTTGAATTACTTGACTTTCAGGAAATCTGAGTTGAGTTTAGGATGCGTCACAGGTTCTTATATGTTTGTATTTGGTTATATTCATAATGATTGCCTTGGATAAGCACAAATGATCTGTGAGAGCTAGGAAGGGACCAGAAAGCTGAGCAAGAGATGTGGATTGGAGAATGGATGGGCTATATGGTCTTTATCTGCCATCATGCTCAATGTTTATATGACAATTTTCAAACAGATGGGTCCTAAGAATGACCTGGTTCATGCTTTATAGGTACACAGAGCCAAATATTACAATGAAGTTTATTTGGTAAGTTCTGATGTCCTTGATATAAACTAATTTAAATCATACCAGGTAAGATAAAAATACAACTGTATGCTATGTATAATCCTTAAAGACATATATATATATAGAGAGAGAGAGAGATGGAGAGAGAGAGAATACTATTTTTCTGTGGAAAGTTAATTGCTGTGTTTAACCATATTCAGTTAAAGTGTTCATCAGGAAAGGAATAAGAGAGTTACCCTTTAATTACTGTGACAATTCCCTACTTTGTAAAAATGATACGTTGCTTTTAGTACTCTTACAGTATATTCACAGGAGCAATATCAGCTTGAATGTACTGTTTAACAAGGATTTGTTTATGTTTCATGTTTGTTTTAATGTGGGGATATCATTATATGAGTGGATCACCTTTATACTGACACTGAGTATTCTAATAGCTAATTTATTTAATTGAGTATCATAGATTAACAGAGGTCAATATTTAAAGGGTTTATCCAGATAACTTTTCGAGTTACCCAGACAAAACCTGAGATTTGAATATTTCCCCCTGCTCACTGGCTACATTTTTGGGGGTAACTCATTATCCACTCAAAATGTAGCCAAATAAAAAGAGGCAGTGATGGAGGTGTGCTGGGAGCATGGTTAAAGTTTAGCCAGTAAGTGTCTTTATTCAGCACTATCCACCTAAGGTTAGCCAGGTAAGTGTGGCAGAAAACATGTTGCTTGTGGAAGCACCCATTATCCCACCTGCCAAACCCATCCTCTTTGGTATATTCAATGGAACCCTTATCCTGGTTTGTTTTGCTACACAGCTGAATAAAGATGCCTTGGTGACTTTCTTGCTCACGAGCCTGCTGAATATTGATCTCACAATGGCTTCTCACTGTAGGACAACAGAAAAGTCAATCTATTACTTAAACTGAGCTATTGATAGTGATGTTTCATCTCAGATGATCCATATTTGGCTAAAATGTTTGCATGATTCAGTCTTGATCTTTTCTCAGCAGAGTTTCTCTTTTTATTTGCTGGGTTGTACAGAATTATAGATGGTGATTTTACAATGAAGACTATCCTTTCAGCAGACTATGAGAAGAAATCATCAATTTAAGTTGTCTGAACATGAACCAATAATTTCAAGTCAACTATTTTAAATTGTGACTGCTCATATAGGGGTAGATTTTAATAGAAGCGCGCACGGCCTATACGCACGATTTTATAACATGCGCGCGCAGACGTGTGCATGTTATAAAATACGGGGTCAGCGTGCGCAAGGGGGTGCACAATTGTGCACCTTGCGTGCGCCAAGCCGCGCTGGCTTCTTCCGTTCCCCCTAGCCTGAGCTTCCCACCCCTTCCCCTAACCTTCCCCCCCTAGCCCTACTCTAACTCCCCCCCCCCCCCCCGATCTTTATTTTACCTTTTGCCATTGCTGGCACATGATCTCGGACACAGTGGCAAATGGCCACTGTGCCAGGAGCTGCTGACCTCGCCCCTGGACCTCCCCAGACCGCCCATGCCCTGCCCATACCCCACCCCTTTTTTAAAGCCCCGGAGCTTACATGCTTCCCGGGGCTTTATGCGCACCGCCGGGCCTTTTGAAAATAGGCCCAGCGCGCGTAACCCCCCTATGCACATAAATCCTTGAAAATCTGCCCCATAACGTTTTACATGTGAGCAATAACATAATATTATTAATATGACCATCTTGTCACATATGCTAAGGCATGAAATGTGCAAAAAACTGTCTCAAAAAAGATAATTAACTTCAATTTGAAAATCAATTGGTTTGGAAATAAGTATGTGTATGCTGTCTGAAGCCTGAATAAAGAAACAGTTTAAAAAATATATTAATAACATTGAAAAAAGTAAAATGTATATTGTTCAAACAATGTTCACATATAAAGCACCTAGCAATAAGTTAACAATCTGTAAGCTAATGAAAACCCTTTTTTGCAGTAGGTTGGGGGGGGGGGGGGTGTTTAATAACCTTTAGGCACTGCAGGGGTAGGAAACAAACAGGCTGCAGGTTTCAACCAGTGATGAATATCAAAAGCTGCAAGGACCACAGGGAGCCACACATTAAAAATAGCAATCCACACCCATGTTGAGTTCCAAAACAAGGAAAAGAATTTAGTATCAAAAAATAAAAGTCCAAAAGGCAGAAAAAAATCCAGGAAATAGTCCAAACAGGAAAAACAACTTTTTAAAACAGTTAATAGCTCAAGATGGTTACTTACTTTTCATTCATTTATTTATTTATTTATAACTTTTCTATACCGAAGTTCAAATAACATAGTTACTTATCACTATGGTTTACATTTCAACCATAAAACAGACAGTAAAAATAATTGTCTTACAATGAACACGGAGGAAATAAACTTGGATACAACTTTAAGCAAGGGGAATAGCTAAGTATCAAACAAGAAAGAACTGGATAGTTGGGGTAGTGGGCCAACTGGGATAGGGAGGATTGACTGGTGGAGGGGATGAGGGAAGGTGGTAACTACAGCTTTATTGGAAATCAAATGTATAAATAGAAAGCCTAGGCGGTGAAAAAATATACTTAGGAAAGAAAGTTTGGGAAGAGATGGTCCATGGATGTTGTAGCGGGGACGAGTAGTTAAGGGAAAGCTTGTCTGAACAAATGAGTCTTAAGTCTCTTCTTGAAAGTGATCGGGCATTGTTCTAGCCTAAGGTCAGGTGGGAGCAAATTCCATTGTTTGGGACCAGCGGAGGAAAGAGCTCTTTTACTTAAAGAAGTTTTGATTGTAGGTGCTCGAAGAGTGCCTCTCTGCACTAATCTCAGAGGTATGAAGTTGCAGGGGGGTCGAGAGGTCCAGCGGAGAGATGTTAAAAATGGTTTTGTGGGTGATTGATAAAAGCTTGTAGAGGATCCTAAATTTGACTGGGAGCCAATGGAGCTTCTTTAGGATCGGTGTTATATGATCCCTTGAATAAGGTCCCATAGAAGGCTCTTTTCTCACAGGACCCCAAATAAAGGTTATTTTTTCCCTTTAAGCACCAATGAACAGTAGGAATCTTCTCCATTACCAACAATCAGGCTGTGAGCTTCCCCAGGCAGAATCTTTGATCTGAAGGTCCTGATCTAGATGGCTCTCCAATCTGTACACTCTCAAGTAAATTTTAAAAGGAGTATGCGAGCAAAAATATGCTCAATTTTATATCATGCTTACAAGTGCATGCATATCATTTAAAACATCCCTACCACATGTATGTGTGGAATCTACATGTGTAATCACAAGTGGAGAGAGAGACATTCTTTTAAAGAGACAATCTGACATTCTATATATCTCCCACTGTAAGAGGGACACTTTCAACTCAGGGTGGGTTTTGGGAGGGCCAATGTTACAAGGGTCTACAAATCCTTGCGCCCTAGGCAGACCAACCCCATTGATGATCTGCAATGGGAGACAGCAGCATTAGTCCCCACAGCTGATGGGATTAATTCTTGGGCCATGGGGGCTGGAAGAGAAGGCTACTGCAGCTCACAGTTGTGCTCAGGGCGGTGGGGGAAAGTGAGTGAAATTGAGAACGACCTAGCAGGGTGGGTGGGGAGTGAAATTGAGTGAGCCAGCATGTACATAAGTGAGAGTGAGAGAGAATGTGTGTGACTGAGAGCTTGTGTTAGTGAGAGAGATCATGTGTTTGTAAGTGAGAGAGAGAAAAAGAGAGCATGTGTGTGATTGAGAAACTGGTCCTGGAGGTGACTGGTGTGCATGTAAGAGAGAGAGAAAAACTGGTCAGAGAAGTGACTAGTGTGTGTGAAAGAGATTGGTGAGGGAGGTGACTATATGAGAGAAAGAAAGACTAGTTAGGGAGGTGACTGAGAGAGAGAGACTGGTCAGGGAAGTGACTGGTTAGGGAGGTGACTGTGAGAGAGAGACTGGACAGGGAGGTGACTGGTATGCATGTGGTGTGAGAGAAAAATTGGTTAGGGAGGTGACTAGTGTGCATTTAAGAGAGAGAAACTGGTCAGGGAGAAGATTGGTGTGCATGTGAAAGTGTTGCATTCGTGCCTCTTCTCGCCCCTTGCTCCACCCTCTCTACCTGGGATGTGACTCCCTTCGGCTCTGATGGACAGTGCAGCCGTGGCTTCTCTCCACCTCCATAGTCCCGGTTCCCCCGGGCTGGCCTGAAGCTACGGATCCACCATGTTCCTGATGACATAAGGGCAGGTGCACGCACATGCTCCAGACTTTATACCTGCAAGGGCGAGAACCTTGAGGTCTTTGTGGGGGTGAGGAGATAGACAGGAGAGAGCTTTCTTGCACTTTATACCACTTTGAACTTTGTTTCCTGAACTATTAGCTAAGGCTGAGGCAGTCAGCCCGGCACGTCGGCAAGAGGCGCATCGCTGACATCATCGAGGAGGGCTGGGAGGCCATAAAACTGGCTCCTCCTCCGGCATGCTGCCAAAGGGGCGCGCAGCTTTGACGAAACATCGTGGAATTGAGGCAACTTTGTAAGTAAAATATTACCTTATATCTTAGAAATTTCTCTCTCCTAATTGACCCCCAAAAGGAGGACTTAAGATGGTTGCCAGGTTAAAAAACTGTGAAAACCTTCTGCGGAGGTTCTCTACTATTCTTAGATTTCCTTTATTTTATCATGCCACATACTAAATGCAAAGTGAAGCTAAGAGGAGTAACTATAAGTTCACCCTCAAATGATCATCTTCAACCCCACATAGATGGTTTTTTCACAGGCGACATAACACAAACGCCGGGAGGCGTGGTCGCTCAAGGGAGATCTGAGGAGCAGAATATCTCTCTTTTGATCCTTGATACTACACTAAGCCCCAGTGCACTGGACAGACCCGTTCCCCCAGCCCTAATGACGCAGAGGTCCGTGGAGGTGACAGCGCTGTCTCCTGTAGGGATACAGGAGACTTTGGGAGTGCTGCAGTGTCGGGATACCCCGGAAGATGAGCCGGGGCTCCTAAACCCGGCTGACGCGAGAAGGGAAAAAGAAACTACTGAAGAACAAAATCCTCGCGATGAGAGGGAGTTGGTTACCCCCGGAACATCAGAACAAGGTAGGGGTATGGGCACAAGTGAAAGCCAGGCGAAAGAGAATCCAAAGGCTCTAAAACTGAAAATATTACAACAGAACATGCTACCTAGAACTATGGAAGGCATATGTGGAGCATTGAAAGCTATCGAGTCCTCCTTGGCTACATTAACACAGTCTACTATGGACATTAAAAATCAAGTTATGATAATACAACTTTAATATCTACATACAATCAAAAATTAGAAGATATAGATAAAAGAGTTACTCAAACTGAAAAAATGTCTCAGAATTTGGTAAAATCAGAAATGATAATAAATAGTAGGGATGTGAATCGTTTTTCAACGATTAAAATTATCGTCCGATAATGTTTATATCGTCTTAAATCGTTATAGAACACGATACAATAGAAATTCTAACGATTTATCGTTAAAAATCGTTAAATCGTGTTAGTGCGCACTAACTCGAGTTAGTGCGCACTAACTCCCAGTTAGTGCGCACTAACTCGATTTAGTGCGCACTAACTGAAAATGATACAAATAAACACTTTCCAGGTCACTGAAGGTCAGTTAGGAATGAATATGTGTTCCTATTGGCTGGCTGCCCTCTTATCTATTGATGTTACCAAGGTTACCACTGAGGTGATGGTTGGGGGGATGGGAAATGGAACTGGAAACTAACGAACACCAACAGAAAATGAAACAAAGTGTTCACACTTCCCAGGTCAGTAAAGGTCACTAAGGAATGAATATGTATGTATGTATTCCTATTGGCTGGCTGTGCTCTTATCTATTGATGTTACCAATATGGTTGGGGGGATGTGAAATGGAAACAGTTGGAAGCTTGACAAAAAAAGTAATGTAATGATCAGCACTCACGTGACTAGAACTTGTTTGTTTATTATTTTTGTTAGCAGGCACCTGAAATGCTAGTGCATGTTGAATTTGCCAATCACTGTGCATTTTAGAAAGGTGGTCCTGGCTGGAACTGTACACAGTTCAAATATATGTAATTGATTGTTGGTAAGTGTATTTTTTAAGTAGCCACACTGGCACCAGTATGTTTACTTTTCCTCCTACTTAACTCACTAGCTCAGCTTTGTAAGAAGGGCTTCTCTGCTTGTGTGTTGTTTTTGTTTGGTGTGAGGAGAGCAGAAACATCAGATCTTTATTCAATCTACTACAGTCATCTCTTACAGTGCCCTATCCCTATTAATACCAGGAGTGTTGTGATCTTCCTGCACACAGTGCCCTAACCCTGATACCAGTCTGAGACAGCTCCCTCCCTGCATTACTAGTGAGAGGCTGGCTTCACAGACAGGGGGGAGCTGCCTGACCCTCACTCCTGACTTCCCCTTGTCCCAGCTAGTGAATGGTGTGTGGGTGAGGGGGGGGGGAGGATGGTGAAGTCTGAGACAGCTCCCTCCCTGCATTACTAGTGAGAGGCTGGCTTCACAGACAGGGGGGAGCTGCCTGACCCTCACTCCTGACTTCCCCCATGTCCCAGCTAGTGAATGGTGTGTGGGTGAGGGGGGGGGGGGAGGATGGTGAAGTCTGAGACAGCTCCCTCCCTGCATTACTAGTGAGAGGCTGGCTTCACAGACAGGGGGGAGCTGCCTGACCCTCACTCCTGACTTCCCCCATGTCCCAGCTAGTGAATGGTGTGTGGGTGAGGGGGGGGGGGAGGATGGTGAAGTCTGAGACAGCTCCCTCCCTGCATTACTAGTGAGAGGCTGGCTTCACAGACAGGGGGGAGCTGCCTGACCCTCACTCCTGACTTCCCCCATGTCCCAGCTAGTGAATGGTGTGTGGGTGAGGGGGGGGGGGTGGATGGTGAAGTCTGAGACAGCTCCCTCCCTGCATTACTAGTGAGAGGCTGGCTTCACAGACAGGGGGGAGCTGCCTGACCCTCACTCCTGACTTCCCCCATGTCCCAGCTAGTGAATGGTGTGTGGGTGAGGGGGGGGGGAGGATGGTGAAGTCTGAGACAGCTCCCTCCCTGCATTACTAGTGAGAGGCTGGCTTCACAGACAGGGGGGAGCTGCCTGACCCTCACTCCTGACTTCCCCCATGTCCCAGCTAGTGAATGGTGTGTGGGTGAGGGGGGGGGAGGATGGTGAAGTCTGAGACAGCTCCCTCCCTGCATTACTAGTGAGAGGCTGGCTTCGCAGACAGGGGGGAGCTGCCTGACCCTCACTCCTGACTTCCCCCATGTCCCAGCTAGTGAATGGTGTGTGGGTGAGGGGGGGGGAGGATGGTGAAGTCTGAGACAGCTCCCTCCCTGCATTACTAGTGAGAGGCTGGCTTCACAGACAGGGGGGAGCTGCCTGACCCTCACTCCTGACTTCCCCCATGTCCCAGCTAGTGAATGGTGTGTGGGTGAGGGGGGGGGGGGGAGGATGGTGAAGTCTGAGACAGCTCCCTCCCTGCATTACTAGTGAGAGGCTGGCTTCACAGACAGGGGGGAGCTGCCTGACCCTCACTCCTGACTTCCCCCATGTCCCAGCTAGTGAATGGTGTGTGGGTAAGGGGGGGGGGGGGGAGGATGGTGAAGTCTGAGACAGCTCCCTCCCTGCATTACTAGTGAGAGGCTGGCTTCACAGACAGGGGGGAGCTGCCTGACCCTCACTCCTCCGGGGTATTGTGATCTTCCTGCACACAGTGCCCTATCCCTGATACCAGGGGTGTTGTGATCTTCCTGCATGCAGTGCCCTATCCCTATTAATACCAGGAGTGTTGTGATCTTCCTGCATGCAGTGCCCTATCCCTATTAATACCAGGAGTGTTGTGATCTTCCTGCATGCAGTGCCCTATCCCTGATATCGGGATGTGTGCAAGAAGATCACAACACCCCCGGTATCAGGAATAGGGCACTGTGTGCAGGAAGATCACAACACCCCCAGTATCAGGAATAGGGCACTGTGTGCAGGAAGATCACAACACCCCTGGTATTAGGGATAGGGCACTGTGTGCAGGAAGATCACAACACTCCTGGTATTAATAGGGATAGGGCACTGTGTGCAGGAAGATCACAATACCCCTGGTATCAGGGTTAGGGCACAAGTTCTAGTCACATTGACTGATCACATTACTTGTTTTGTCAAGCTACCAACTGTTTCCATTTCCCATCCCCCATATACTGTCAGTAGGAAACTTGGTAACATGAATAAATAAGAGGGCAGCCAATAGGAATACATATTCATTCCTAAACTGACCTTAACTGACCTGAAAAGTGTCAAATTGTATCATTTTCAGTTAGTGCGCACTAACTCCCGTTAGTGCGCACTAACTCGAGTTAGTGCGCACTAATCGGAAAAAACGATTTTTAACGATTTTTTAACTAAAAAATCATGCCTAAGACGATTTTCTTGCCCTGCCACACGATTTCTATCGTTAAGACGATATGGAAAACGATTCACATCCCTAATAAATAGAAGACTAGAAAGTTTAGAGAATGCCTCTAGAATTTGTAATCTAAGAGTGTTAAATTTCCCAGTGATAAGTCTGATCTCTCCGATGGAATTATTTAAATCCTATTTACAGAAGGTATTAGGTATTCCAGAGTCAGCACTCCCAGTAATTATGAAGATTTATTACCTTCCACAAGTTATTAAAAGAGATCAAGGAGAGAGAGGTCAGCCTGATCAGTTGGATATTTCTCAAATACTGGAACTTTCAAATGAGTCAGAAATTTCCCAGAGGAGGCCAGTATTAGTGACATTTGCATTTATATCAGAGTGTAATAATATTCTGAAGATGTTTTTTCGTAAAAGGCATTCATTATTTTATGGCCACAAGATCTGGGTCTATCCAGATCTGACTAGATGTACACAAATCAAGAGAAAAAATTTGGCTTTAGTTTGTTTCCTTTAACTCCAGTGAATTATTCTGCCTTCAAGAAAAGAATTGGAGAACCCTAAAATTGAAGTCAGCCTTCAAGAAAATAATTGGAGAAGCAGTACTCCTGGGGATTCAGCTCAAGGTATTGGATGTTTGTAGCCATGGAACCGGCTCACCTTTCTTCATTGCAGGCTATACCTGGCCTGGCTCAACGCCTTTCTGAACAGCAAGAAACCCTGGAGAAACTTACTGCAGCCTTTCACCAGTTTCTATACAAGAAAACCAGTTACCAGAGATAACTTTAAAATCAGCTGTTCCATTGGCAGCACCTGTTCGATTCTCCGGAGAACTCCAGAAGACTTGAGGCTTCCTGAACCAGTACAGCTTACATTTCACTCTACAACCTTCAGTGTTTCCCACAAGTCTCTCCAAGACCAGCTCCATTCTGTCTTATTTAGATGGGAAAGCCTTGTCATGGGCTTCTACCTAGTGGGAACATAAGGACCCTATCTTGCAGGACATAGAAGGATTTATTGACTTGTTTAAATCTGTTTTTGATGACCCTGCTCGATTTTTTGCTGAATTTGCCGGCTGAATTTGCAAGGTGATGCATATAGGGAAAAATAACCCATGCTATAGTTACACAATGTTAGGTTCCATATTAGGTGCTACCACCCAAGAAAGATCTAGGCGTCATAGTGGATAACACATTGAAATCGTCGGTTCAGTTTGCTGCGGCAGTCAAAAAAGCAAACAGAATGTTGGGAATTATTAGGAAGGGAATAGTGAATAAAACGGAAAATGTCATAATGCCTCTCTATCGCTCCATGGTGAGACCCCACCTTGAATACTGTGTACAATTCTGGTCGCCGCATCTCAAAAAAGATATAATTGTGATGGAGAAGGTATAGAGAAGTGCGACCAAAATAGTAAGGGGAATGGAACAGTTCCCCTATGAGGAAAGACTAAAGAGGTTAGGACTTTTCAGCTTGGAGATGAGACGGCTGAGGGGGGATATGATAGAGGTGTTTAAAATCATGAGAGGTCTAGAACGGGTAGATGTGAATCAGTTATTTAGTCTTTCAGATAATAGAAAAACTAGGGGGCACACCATGAAGTTAGCATGTGGCACATTTAAATCTAATCGGAGAAAGGTCTTCTTCACTCAATGCACAATTAAACTCTGGAATTGGTTGCCAGAGGACGTGGTTAGTTCAGTTAGTATAGCCGTATTTAAAAAAGGATTGGATAAGTTCTTGGAGAAGTCCATTACATGTTATTAATTAAGTTGACTTAGAAAATAGCCACTGCTCTACTATTACTAGCAACGGTAACATGGACTAGACTTAGTTTTTGGGTACTTGCCAGGTTCTTAATGCCTGGATTGGCCACTGTTGGAAACAGGATGCTGGGCTTGATGGACCCTTGGTCTGACCCAGTATGGCATGTTCTTATGTTACGTCATTAAAGATCCTGAAATAATATCATGAGTGATTAAGCTCATAGAGACCTCATATTTAGATGCCAACAGGCTAAGCTAATGTAAGCTTTTGATAGCATTCAATTACATTTTAATCATTGGTCTCAGTGGGCTGAATGTAAGGGGCGCTTTACCAAAAAAGCTGCCCTTTTATGCACATTGAGTCTATAAGTATTTATAAACGGATTGCTCCCACGCTTAAATCCGGAAGTGTACTTATCTTGCCTTGTCCGTCAATGAGCCTTGTGAAGATGTTGAAAAAATGGTCGACTCCGACGTTGCCCCGACACTGAGTGTTTCGGAGAAACCTCCTTCTTCAGGGGGCCGGGTACCACCGACAGGGGCTCTGTTGATATCCGGAAAATCTTACCATATGATGCAAGAGTATTTGTTAATGCGGCAGCATCGCTAGCATTTCGGTTTAGCTTTTGACGATGCTGGACTGAAGGCAATGCGCTCGGCCGTGACACTTCTATTGGCCGATAGAAGTGTCACGGCCGATAGAAGTGTCATCGGCCGATAGAAGTGTCATCGGCCGATAGAAGTGTCACGGCCGAGCGCATTGCCTTCAGTCCAGCATCGTCAAAAGCTAAACCGAAATGCTAGTGATGCTGCCGCATTAACAAATACTCTTGCATCATATGGTAAGATTTTCCGGATATCAACAGAGCCCCTGTCGGTGGTACCCGGCCCCCTGAAGAAGGAGGTTTCTCCGAAACACTCAGTGTCGGGGCAACGTCGGAGTCGACCATTTTTTCAACATCTTCACAAGGCTCATTGACGGACAAGGCAAGATAAGTACACTTCCGGATTTAAGCGTGGGAGCAATCCATTTATAAGTACTTATAGACTCAATGTGCATAAAAGGGCAGCTTTTTTGGTAAAGCGCCCCTTACATTCAGCCCACTGAGACCAATGATTAAAATGTAATTGAATGCTATCAAAAGCTTACATTAGCTTAGCCTGTTGGCATCTAAATATGAGGTCTCTATGAGCTTAATCACTCATGATATTATTTCAGGATCTTTAATGTCGTAGTAGGTTACTAGTTATTTCCTGTATACGTGGATTCTTTATTTTTGGTATGTTCTTATGTTATGCAGGTGAAAGAACAATACATAGAGGGGCAGATTTTCAAAGGGGTATGCGCGTACCCCCCGAAAACCTGCCCCAAGTTCCCCCTGCGTGCACCGAGCCTATGTTGAATAGGCTTGGCGGTGCGCGCAAGCCCCAGGACGCATGTAAGTCCCGGGGCTTTCCAGGGGGGGGGCGTGTTGGGGGGCATGTTGCTGCGGTGTGGCATTTGGGGGCGGGGCTGTGGGCGTGGTTTCGGCCCGGGGCCTTTTGGGGGCGTGGCCAAGGCCTCCAAAACTTCTCCCGGGCTGGGGAATCGCACGCCGGCAGTCAGCCCGGCAGGCGTAACTTGTCCAAGAAATGTAGGGGGGGGGGGTTTAGATAGGGCTGGGGGGATGGGTTAGGTAGGGGAAGGGAGGGGAAGGTGCGGGGGGGGGGGTGGAAGGAAAGTTTGCTCCGAGGCCGCTCTGATTTCGGAGCGATCTTGGAGGGAATGGAGGCAGGCTGTGCGGCTTGGCGCAAGCAGGCTGCCGATTTTGCGCAGCTTTGCGCGTGCCGACCCAGGATTTTAAAAGATACGCGCAGCTAGGCGCGTATCTATTAAAATCCGGCATACGTTTGTTTGCGCCGGTCATGCGAACAAAAGTACGTGCGGGCGCAGTTTTTTTAAATCTACCCCAGAATGTTTAACAAAAAACATATAACATTTAACAAATGTATGGCATAAAAGTATATATGATTGCAGTTTATGATCTATGTAGTGGGTTACAATTAAGAAGTAAAGGGAGATTACAAAGGGTAGAGGTGGTAGTAAAACGATATTGGTAGTGGATCGAATAAATGTAACCATTTGTATCAGTCTTATTTGTTGTGTTTTCTCAATAGGAAATGCACTGGTGGTGATCTGCTGTCTTTTCATATGAAAGGCTATTGTGCTTGGTAGTAGGGAGAGTTTGTGTTGCTGTTACTGAGATGACACCATAATATCTTTTTTGTATGGTGAGTTAAAATGGGAAAATCCTAGTTCTGCTCTGCATCCATTGTTGCAGGTCAGGGGGTTCCTGTGGATGTAGAGTGTATGGTTATTTTTAGCCTTGTGATGGTCATGTGGCTCATGCATGTGAGAACCATCTTTGAGGTGTGACCCAACAGAAAAAAGATTGAGAACCACTGGCCTAGACAGTATTGAGTTGTAAAGGTGTGAATGGATGACCAGATTGCAGGTCCGGTCCTTGAGAGCCACAAAAAGGCCAGGTTTTCAGTATATGCACAATGAATATGCATGAGCTAGATTTGCATGCACTACTTCTATTGTATGTAAATCTATTTCATGCATATTTCATTGTGGATATCCTTAAAACCTGGCCTGTTTGTGGCTTTCGAGGACTGGAGTTGGCCACCCTTGCCATACTTTGTGCTCTGTATGTAGTTTATGCACAGAATCCTGCTGTACCAAAAACACCTATTGCACTGAAGGCAATCTCTGTGAAGAGTCTTTCAGTGCCATTGTAGGCAACTACTGAATGTGCTATGAAGCAGTTACCTTTTGTTTCAACGATCTCGGTCCGGCCTTTTAAGCTCTAGCCTGCTTTTTTTGAGACACGCTCATGCTTAGGAGGATGTATCCTCTAGAACAGTACTTCTCAGCCCAGTCCTCAGGGCACACCTAGCCTGTCAGGTTTTCAGGCTATCCACAATGAATATGCATGACATAGATTTGCATACAATGGAGGCTGTGCATGCAAATTTAATTCATGCATATTTTATTGTGAATAGCCTGAAAACCTGACGGGCTAGCTGTGTCCCGAGGACTGGGTTGAGAACCACTGATCTAGAACATCTTGTTTCTTGAGAACCTACTTCCTGAACTTGAGTGATATCTTTTGTCTCCTCCCACTAGACTTCTCAGGCTCTAAAGGAACTGGTTCACTTTTCTCAACTTTTTATGCCTCTTTAGTAGTGTAGCAAGTCTGATAGTGAGGAATGAAAGGCCTTCATATTGGCTAAACAGATTAGGGCTTTTCAGCTTGGAATAGAGACAACTGAGAAGAGATATGATACAGCAGGGGTGGCCCTCCGGTCCTCAAGAGCCACAAAGAGGCCAGATTTTCAGGAAATCTAAAATGAATATGCATGAGATAGATTTGCAGGTAATGGAGGCTGTGCATTTTCATTGTGAATATCCTGAAAACCTGGTCTATTTGTAGCTCTCAAGGTTCGGAATTTGCCACAAAAGCATAAGCTGGATGGAACAAGTAAATAGAGAATGGTTATTTACTTTTTCAAATAGTTTTAAAGAGTGCAATCTTATCTTAGTAAAACAGGCAGAAGATTTATAACAAGTCAGAGAAAATAATTTTCACTCACTGCACAATCAAACTGCACTTTATTGCCAAATGTGATTAAAGCGTCTAACACAGTGTGGTCTGGACAAGTTCCTAGAGGAAAAGGCCATACACTGTTATTAGCTAGGTAGACTTGGGAAGACTACTGCTGATCCCTGGAGTGAACAACAAAGAACAGATCAAATCTTTGGGTCTGACAGATACTTTCTAGTGACACAGAGTGGTTACTGTTGGAGACAGGATTCTGGGTTTGATGCACCTTTGAGACTCAATATGGCACATCTTATGTTCTTATGTTGTAGCCTCTACATTGTCTTGCCCTTAGGAACATCTTGGCACAATGGGAACCACTACAGATGTTGTTGTCTAGTCCAAAGTAGAGTAGCATCACTGGTGGGTGGCAGTAAGGGTCACCTACCATCTGCAGGCATTTTTTTAAGCCCTCAGGAATATTGAAAAGTGATTTACCAAATCACATTCAAGTTTAAGGGATGGAAAGAAACACTTTTTTTTCTGGGGAGGGGGCTTCATGAGGTTCAAAGGAATGCTGATAAACAGATAAGAAACAATGGGGCAAAGCCACAATTGGACTGGACTGCTTATTTTGACTTTGCAAAGATGGCAATCCTTCATGGGTTAGACTTAAGTTCAGGGTCATCATTACAATAGGGTGAAACAGGGAGTACAACTCAGGCCCTATATTTTGGATGGGCCCCTGTACATTGATATCACATCAGCAATTAATTAATCAATTAACCAATTTAGGCCTGGATCACCATTCTAGCGCAGAATGGTGAATCCCGTGAAAATGGGGGGCAGGGGGCGGACCTGCGAAAGCCGGCAGCCATCACACCACTGCAGTGTAATCGCTGCCGGTTTGCGCACCCAATAGTGCCACCGTGAAAGGTGAATCTATTGGGCGTGCTACTGGTGACGATAATGTAACTTATCTTATCACCACTAGCGAAGACATCGCCGCATCCGCCTCCTCACCATCCCGCCTCCTCCCCTCCCTGCCCCGGCTCCGCCCCGACTCCGCCCCCAGCAAGCTATCGCACAAAAAAAGGGACTTTTCAGTTGCTATAGGCTTAGAAAATGAACCCCTTAGACATTTTATATTCTGTCGTTCCATATGAAGATCAGAATGGTTTACAAGGTGACATTCATAATTACACTCTTGATGTGATTCTCTCTCCTCCCTTCTTGTAGGAGGAGAGCAATGCTTCTTGCCTTCTCCTCTGCTACCAGCTTCAATCGGAAGTCTGAAAGTGCCCGGCTTTGTAGCATTAAAGGACCCACTGGCACTACGATTGTTCAGACTTCAAAATACATCCAAAAAGGAAGAAGCATATACAGGTAAGAAGCACTGCTGTCCATCTGCTGGTAAGAGGAAAGAGGGAGGGGAATAAATTGACTAGTCTGTGTGGTGGGGAGGGGAAGAGAAAGGCATGTGTGTGTGTGTGTGTGTGTGTGTATGTACATGTGGTAAGGGGAAGAGGCAGAAACTCATGTGGAGGCAGCAAGTGAAAAATCTAAAGTGTTAATGTTTAAAAAGGAGTTAGAGCAGTTTTTAAACTACAGAAAGGAGGAAAGCTGACAGTCACTCAGCAGTGCACGGCTCAGAGAGGGGTATACTAATAAAAAAGGAGAGTTAGAGAATCTTGATATAGAAGTTCCCATAAAGGCAAAAGTAGCTCAGGTACCTTTAAATAAAGCACAGATCGTATCCCAATCAACTGCTAGGAAAGCTGTATATACAAATATCAATCATATCTTGAAATGTCTGTATGCAAATGCCAAAAGTCTAAAAAGTAAGTTGGGAGAATTAGAATATATAGCACTGAATGATGAGATAGACATAAATGGCATCTCAGAGACCTGGTGGAAGGACGATAACTAATGGATAAAACAATACCAGTGTACAAATTACATCGCAATGATAGGGTAGATCAACTTGCAAGGGGTGTTGCTATATGTTAGGGATGGCATAGTGTTGTGTTCCGCGCCCGCGGACGGCTGTGGGCGCGCCCCCCTACCTCTTCTTCTGACCAGGTCAGCGGCAGCGTCGGGGCCGACTGCCCTGCGCCGAGCTCGGCACCCCCACACGGCGGTACTTGCCAGGTACTTGCGACTTGGTTGGACACTGTTGGACACAGGATACTGGGCTTGATAGACCCTTGATCTGTCCCAGTATGGCATATCTTACGTTCTTATGTTCTAACTCTTTAACTGCAAAGTACAAATATATGTGAAAGCAAAATCCACATTTGAATGAAATTAGACCAAGAGGACTTTTGATGTGGTGGTTGTACAGGAAGTCCTGAATATGCTCAGAAAAACCTAGATTTTCTGAAATCTGATAGAGGTATCCTATATCTATACTATCAGATGACATCACCCACTTGTGTAGCTGATTTATCTTACTTGTCAGAGAAATAAATTTAAAAACTCAACAGAATTTTCAAAGCGTATGCATATAAATAAAATAAATTCTAATATACAAGAGAAGAAACATTTTTAATTTACATATTTGTTACAGATATATGTTTTGTTTGTATATCTTTATATTGGGTACATAAACCCATGAGAACTGAACAGATTCCAAGTTTAGGTAATATTGGAAATGGACATATGCATTTTAAACACTTGAGTAAAGAATATATTGAAGGCATTCTTCATTTCCTTAAATAGTTTTAATTATTGATTGCACAGGACAAACTATTTACAAAATCCAGGATAGCTATCATCAGGAGCAATGTTGTTAACTCTTCAAGGTTTGGCACTGGACAAGAAATTGTACATGTATGTCATTGTAACCACTATGGACTTTTAATAGCCTACAAAACAATATAAGAATGTTGGCGATACCTACCAATTGCTAATATTAAGCATCTTCAGATGTTTTGTATCTTTATTGTTGTTCCTTTTAATTATTTGTTTATATATATGACCCAGATGCAGGCAGTACTGCCAAAACATTACTATTTCTGGGTTTTATTTTTTTAATGCGTTTTTCAAGCCATTTTTTAAAATTTTGTATATCTTTTTATTTATGATAACATTTTCCAAAATTTGACTGTTTTTATAATTTGATTCAAGACTTTTTATATTAGATTCAAATGGCATATTATATCTGCCTGTTGGTGCTGTCATTTTTCTGAGGTAGCTCAGCCTCTCATATTTTTGACTTGTTTATAAACAAGGACCTATGACTTCCATTGAGATATGGGACAAACAGGACCACACTTTTCAAACATTTTTTTCCTGAGCATATTTTTATTGGATTAATTTAATATATATGGCACCAACAGGTCTCAAACTGAGATTTCTAAATTTCTTCCTATTCCAAGCTATCTGTATACTCAAAAACCTCTGAATTCTCTCCTCTCCCTCTGAATAAAGGTCAGAGGGAGAGGAGAGAGTAAAGAGAAAAAAAACGTTATCCCTGCCCTCTCTGTCCCACCCACTCTCCCATGTCCCTTCTCTACTCTTGTTCTTCTCCCTTTCCTTCACTCCCTTTGTTGGTGCAGTGATGCAGGAGAAAGTGCTTCTTCTAAGCATCTGCTGCTGCTGCTTCTCTGCCTTCCCCTAGCTGAAAACATTTTGAATTAATCCAATAAAAAGGATACCGGTTACAGCCTATTTGTTGATCTTCCTTTCTACATATCCCAATGGATTAGCATGCAGCCACACTACCTTATCCCCTTGAGCAGAAATTAAATAATTCAATAAAAAAAAAATCTGACTGCACCTGAGCATGAACCAAAATTAAATTCAGTCAAACTCATATATTACTAAGCTAGCCACATAGAGACAGAGCCTCAGTTAACTTCACTTTGGAAGAATTATGCTTCCAAAAAGTATGTTAAAACATGTCAAAGTGTGAAGTAGTTTATATTTAAACTTTTTTTCATTTCAAAACCATAAAAATACTTGCAAATCTTATTCCTTGCTGCAAAGTATTACTGTATGCAGAACTGAAAACCTTTCAGAGTGGAGCTTAAATCTACAAACCCTTCAAAGTCATTTTTCTAACACATGCATTAGCAATACACTAAACAATTGTGATATTTTACGACAGGGTTTTGTGTTATAAGGTGACACAAACTGAAGTTACTATTCCAATGAGAACACTTATCTTAACATAATATGTCACAGGTCGTGTAGCTCATTACAATTACATGGTAGTTAAAAAAAAAACAAAGTATGCAACAGTCACACAGGTTAATTAAAGGAAAACTGAATTATTTTAACATTTCCATTCACTTAAAAAATTTACTGGGTGGAGGGGGAAATCACACTGGCCTTCATTTTCTGAAATATCAAATGCATGGATAGAGGAATATTCACAATTAATGACATATTGTTTTTGCACCCTGAGCAAAAATACCACAGATAGAATATCTCTCCAGCTAAATAGCTATACATACAATCAAGAATTTTAGAGATATATTTATTTAGACATATTATGTACCATTTTTCCATATCAAGATATAAAATAAGTTTAAAAAAACATTAATTGGATGTATAATAATTTGTAATTAATAACCTTGAACTATTTCTGCAAAGACACCATGCTAAACAAATAAAGTGACTCAAATAAATTAAGTAATAAAATTTTACCTCATGTGTTATCAATAGCATAAGGTGTGATTTTCACTGAGGGGGTCATTCATCACATCGCATTAGGGCCTTATCACAGGCATTAGTGCCCTAACGCCCACGATAACGCCATAATGCATGCGATAAATAACACATTGCAAAATGCATATGCAGATTCTAAAAATGTAGTCAAAAAGGAGGAGTTTAGGCAGAGTTTATGAAAATGAGGGGTGTTTAACATTGCATACGATAGCATAATACAAGCTATTGTATGATTTAACGCTGGAAATAGCAACACTTTTTTTCCTGTCATTATACCCGAAATGGGAAATGCAATAAAAATCACAAATCCCAGTTGCGCCCGTCAATCGCAGATGGCTGCAACCTTTGCTGCTCACCTCTTTTTGCCCTGCAGCTCTATGTCTAAGGAGGTTGGCCGCCTCGGCTTCTGCATGCTGCCCGCCATGGTGTTCTCGGGATGGTGCTGGTGCTCCCAGCAGCCATCTTACTTCTGGGGTGACCTAGGGCACGTACGCGCGCCTGCCCCCATCTTAATCACATCATGGTGGGAACCTCGGGGGCGTCCCCAATGCATGACGTCAATGCCTACATATATATAATCTCATCAGGCCGGCATACCATCGAGTTAGCAAGGATTCCTGTACTGCTCAATTCCACCATCCTGGGACTTCATTTTGCTGTTCCTGCGCTTCTGTCTGAGTGATCTAGGTACCCGCTCCTCGGGGGCCTTGCCACACTCAGGGCTATCCGCTCCTCGGAGAGCCATCTCTACTTGCCTCTCTTCTCTAACCCAGTGAGTCTCTTCCTATTTCCACAGACGACCCTTCAGTGTTCCTGTACCTCGGGTCTCCACGGTGCCTACCACTACAGCTGGCTACTCTGTTCAGAGTGAGTACTGGATCTGCTCTACAACTTCCGCCTTCTTCTCTGTGTGGATTCTCGTGTTACCCCACGCTGCGGACCACTACCGGGACAACCAACACAAGCTTCATCTAGAGGAAGTATTCCCCAGCTTACCCCGCGCTGCGGTGCCTACCACTACAGCTGGCTACTCTGTTCAGAGTGAGTACTAGATCTGCTCTACAGCTTCCTTCTTCTCTGTGTGGATTCTCGGGTTACCCTGCTCTGCAGATCATTACTGGATCCACACTGTCTTGGCAAACATCTACCACCAGCCTCCGGCCTACCCCGCTCTGCGGACCACTACCGGGACAACCTACACAAGCTTCATCTAAAGGAAGTATTCCCCGGCTTACCCCGCACTGCGGGCCACTACCAGAGAGACCAGCTTACAGGTCATCTACTCTGGACTGAGTCTATTAACCCGCTCCTCGGGTTATCTTGCTGTATAATAAACTACTGCCTCTGGTGTCCATCACTGCTGAGACCCCGCCTGTCATAGTGAGTCCCCACAGGGCTCCTCCCTGTGGGCGGAGTCAGCTCGTGCCATGGCCTAAGGGCCCACTAACTAGTTCTAAACACACAGAACGTAAAAATCCGAGAGAGAGAGAGAGCATCTCTGGGAAGGCACACATATTAGTCAACTTTTTATAACACTGTAAGAGGGGCCATTCTGAACTCAGGGTGAGGTTTTGGTGGTGGCCTAGGTTTTAGAAGGCAGTATTACATGCCCAATTAGAGGTATGAACAGCACAGTAGACATCAGAGAAGATTTTATGTGATTTTGTGTGATGAAAGCTACAAAAAGATGAGATTTGTACAATGTACTCTTGACCTAGCTTGATGCACTCTCTACGTAGCTGAAATCAAGCTAGGTAGAGAGTATAATGTACAAATCTCATCTTTGTGTACCTATCATCACTCCAAAACACATCAAATCTTCACTGATGTCTACTGTGCTGTTCGTGTCTCTGACTGTGCATGTAAAACTGCCCCCTAAAACCTAGGCAACCAGCAAAACCTCACCTGAGTTACTAGTTGCTTTTTTTACAGTGGTATAAATAGTTTACTTATAGGAGAGCCTTATAAAGAGGTTCTCTCTCTCTCTCTTGTCTGAAGTAAGACAGACACTTATTCTAGAAATGATATTTGATGAATTTTTCAGAGGAACTGAAACACATCTCAGTGAACCTGGAAGATGTAATAGGACAAACTAAAGAGTAGCAAATCACCTGGACCAGATGTTACCCCACCCTTTTTTAAAAGGATGATCCGGTAAACTACAGACTAGTGAGCCTAACATCAGTATAGAGAAAAATGGTTGGCACTATTATAAAAAACAAAATTACTGAACATATAGGGGTGGATTTTAAGAGCCCTGCTCGCGTAAATCCGCCTGGATTTACGCGAGCAGGGCCTTGCGCGCCGGTGCGCCTATGTTCCATAGGCCTACCGGCGCGCGCAGAGCACCGGGACTCGCGTAAGTCCAGGGGTTTTTCGAGGGGGGCGTGTCGGGGGGTGTGTCGGATTGGCGTGGCGTTTTGGGGGCGGGACGCGACGTTTCGGGGACGGGCCCGGGGGCGTGGTTTCGGCACAGGGCGGTCCGGGGGCGTGGACGCGCCCTCCAGAACCGCCCCCAGGTCCCATCTCGGCGCGCTAGAGGCCCGCTGGTGCGTGGGGATTTACTTCTCCCTCCGGGAGGCGTAAATCCCCCGACAAAGGTAGGGGGGGTCTAGATAGGGCCGGGGGGGGGTGGGTTAGATAGAGGAAGGGAGGGGAAGGTGAGGGGAGGGCGAAAGCAAGTTCCCTCCGAGGCTGCTCCGATTTCGGAGCGGCCTTGGAGGGAACGGCGGCAGGCTGCGCGGCTTGGCGCGCGCCGGCTACACGAAATCGGCAGCCTTGCGCGCGCCGATCCAGGATTTTAGCGGCTACGCGCGTATCTACTAAAATCCAGTGTACTTTTGTTTGCGCCTGATGCGCCAACAAAAGTAGGCTAAGGCGCGCTTTTTGAAAATCTACCCCATAGTCATAGTTTAATGAGACAAAGCCCACATATATTTAGACAAGGGAAGTCTTGCCTCAACAATCTGCTGCATGTTTTTGAATGTGTGAATAAACATGTGGATAAATGTGAGCCAATTGACTTAGTGTAAATGGATTGTCAGAAAGTGTTTGACAAAGTACTTCATGAGAGAGACTCTTGAGGAAATTAAAAGTCATGGGATAGGAGACAATGTTCTATTGTGGACTGAGAACTGCTTAAAAGATAGAAAACAGAGTAGGGCTAAATGGTCAATTTTCTCAATGAAAAAAGGTGAATAGTGGAGTACCCCAGGGATCTGTACTGGGACAGCAGCTTTTTGTCATATTTATAAATGGGACAATGAGTGAGGTGATCAAATTTGTTGATGATACAAAACTATTCAAACTATTAAATCACAAGAGGATTGTGAGAAATTGCAAGAGGACCTTGCAAGACTGGGCATCCAAAAGCCAATGACATTTAATATGGACAAGTGCAAAGTGATGTACGTAGGGAAGAGCAATCCAAATTAAGGCTACACGATGCAAGGTTCCACATTGGGAGTCACAATCCAGTGAAAAGAATCTGGGCATCATCATGGATAATATGTTCAAATCCTCTGCTTAGTGTACTATGGCAACCAAGAAAGCAAATAGAATGCAATAGTATTAGGAAAGAAATGAAGAATAAAACAGAGGATGTCATAATGCTTCTGTATCACTCCATGGTGAGCCTGCACCTTGAGTATTGTGTGCAATTCTGATCACCGCATTTCAAAAATGATATAGCAGAATTAGAAATGGTACAGAGAAGGACAACAAAAATGATAAATTGGATGGAACTGTCAGCAATATAAGGGTGTTCTTTAATCTGTCTGATACTGCCCACTTCCTTTCCCCTCCTGTAGGGATGGGCAGTGCGACAAACAATTACATCTTATCACCTCCTATGTGTGCAATCCAAGCAGCTCAGACAGACAGACACTCTTCTCCACAGAATCATACTTTTATTGATCTAACATTTCAGGCTTACCAGTTAAAATAAGACAGACAACTCATGCCTCTACAGTCTTTGATACAACACAGGCTTCTAATGATTAAAACTTTGCATCATTTGTGAAAGGGCTACATATCAGATACCTTGACTTGCTTAGGGTATAAATGTAGCTAGCTAACTATCCACATTCTTTTAGTAGATTACCTTCAGTTTCGTTCAGATGTAGTTTCTGTGGCTGGGGGTCTAGGAGGCAGTTTCTCCTGGAATGAGCATGTGCTCTTGGCTTCTGTCACTTGCTGGACTAAGGAGGCTTGTCTGAGCCCTGGCGAAGAAAAGGCAGGTTCAACACGAGCAGCCAGGTAACAGTAGGACCTTCTTAGTTGTAGCCTTCCAGGATATCGGAGCTCATCTGCTTTGTTGCAGGAAGGGGTAGGGGTGATGGCTCAGGCATCGTCTTCAGGTAATAGTGGTTCTTCTTCTACTGGCCACCCATAAACCCTCTCCCTTGCCCTTTTTAACAGGTAGGACATGCATATTTAAGAGCTCAGGCATAGTCAAACAGGAGGCTAAAAAATGGTCTCTCCATTTCAGACTGCTGGACCCCCTTCCCATCGGGGGTGGGGGGGACATCACTACTCCTGCCGTGTGGCAACTCCTGACCAGGATGTGTGATCTTGGTCCTGTAACCTCTTGACCAGTGAGCTGTCTACTGTGCCAGCGCTCACCTGTGAGCCAACCTGTCTGATAAAGTCACCCTTTTGGATAGGGAGTTCCCATCTCCAGGCAGATTTGAGCTGGACACATATACCTGGGCTGCTTAGCTCATTGTTTATGGAGAGAAACTATATTCCTTAAATTAAACAGGCAGCTCAGATAACTTAAGCACATATTGTTATTCTGGTCAAAGTTCCTCATCTGTGTATTTCTGCTGAAATATACATGCCAGTGTCCATCATGTGAAATTGGGACTGTCTTGTGGAGTCAGTATTCATATTTGGTTTCATACAGTGGTAAACTTCTGATATCTCCCTACAGAACCATTCCCCTATGAGGAATGTTAAAGTGGTTAGGGCTCTTCAATTTGGAGAAGAGACGGCTGAAGGAAGATATGCTAGTGGTCTATAAAATAACAATGGGTAAATACTAATTAGTTGTTTACTCTTTCAAAAATTGCAAAAACTAGGGGACATACAATGAAGTTACTAGTTAATACATTTAAAACAAATAGGAGAAAATATATTTTTACTCAATGCAAAATTAAACTCTGGAATTTGTTGCCAGAGGATGCAGTAAAATCTGTTAGTGTAGCAGGGTTAAAAAGGTTGGACAAGTACAAGGAAGAAAAGTCCATAAACCATTAAGGTAAACTTAGGAAAATCCACTGCTTATGCCTGGGATAAGCAGCATGGAATCTATTAACCTTTTAGGATCCTGCCAGATACTTGTGACTTGGATTGGCCACTGTTGGAAACAGAATACTGGGCTTGATGGACCTTTGATCTGATCCAATATGGCAAATCTCATGTTCTAGAGTTCTATAGTCAAAGGATTTGTTTGGCTAATTTTTGTAGTTAAGTGAACAAAATCCAATTTTTAAATTTCTCCCATTGGGCTAAATTTTGTTCAGTCAAATTGTTACTTGAGGAAATTTACCTGCATAAAAAGAGACAGCACTGGGGAACTCCCAGGGTATAGTTTTACTTTGTACAGACAATGCTTTTATTCAAAACTGCCCAGACAAATATCAGGCCTCACGTTACCCAGACACCTTTCTCCAGGTAACTTGACTGAATATTCAGCCAGCACTGATTTAGGTTGAATTTCCAAATAAAGTTAACTGGACAAAAATATCTGGGTGACTTGGTTTGGACTTGGCTGAATCAATATGGATCTCTTAGTCACTATGGGCCTTATTTTCTAAGGCTATCGCACGCTTGCGCTGGTAGCGCAAGCGTGCGATAGCTAGAAATCATAGTGCACGCCTGCGAAGGGGACATTGGGGCGGAGTTAGCCCCGAAAGAGGAGGAATCGGGGCGTCACCAGGGCTGACTCCGCGAAGACGGCACAGACAGCATAAAGGTAAGGAGCCTTTTCGCTGCCTATTTTGCACCGAATAACTACATCTTTTATGGTGTAGTTATTCGGTGCATCGCCGGCAGCGATTGCACCGCAGCTGTGCGATCGCTGCCGGCTAGCACAGGACCGCCCCCTACCCCCTGTTACCACTGGATTTTCTAAGTTCTGCGAACTTAGAAAATACGCCCCTATATGTTAAAAGTTTAAGCTTGTGGAATTTATCTGAAATTGTTGTACAGTCAGCCAATAGGAAGTAGAGATGATGAGCGGTATACGCTAGTGGTGAATAACCATAAATGGAAATGGTATAGCGTAGGAATTCACGGATCCTTGTGTTGAATTGATGAAAGAAGATAAGACTTAAAGCAAGTGTCTCCACCTTTTTATTCATGAATTCTTAGAGAAAGGTTTCGGTCCCCCGACATGAACCATTGTTTTGCCACATGGGCTGCGTGGGGAGGGGGAGAGGACCGGAAAAACTGATATTAATGTCAATTGTGTCTGATGCATAAATCAAAAAACTTTTATCCGAGTATTCGATCAGGGGAGAATGTCAAGATTGGAAACAGGCACCTTGCAGAGGGTTGTCCAAAGAATTAGAACTTCCCAATGCAACAAGCAATGGCTCACAAGGGATCCCAATCAATTTTTTAAAAATGCACGGCTTTCTAACCTGGAGCTGTACGGTAAAGGACAGCCCTGCGGAGATGCCTTTACCGTACCTTTTTAAAACATGGTTTATTTCAAGTCAAGAAGCATCAAGACTCGTCTTATAGGACACCATTGCAGTGGGGTGCTCCCCAGAGGTCTTGCCTATCAGCTATACTTTTTCATATTACCCTTCTTCCACTGAGCTTGTTATTGCAAAATATGAACATTATGTTCCATTTATATGTTGATGACTTGCAGTTTTTTTTCATTGCTGGGGATATAGATGAAGCTTTGCTAAATATAACAAAGGTGATAAATGATATTACTATATGGATGAGTCAGAATAATTTACCAGTAAACAAAAAAATGAAAATGATTTCCTTTGCAATGGGAGTAAGTATAATGAGGCCATTGTTAAAGGTAGGAGGGGAAAATGTAATGACAGCAGAATTCATTTGTGACTTAGGAGTGCTTTTAGATTCTGAATTTTCTTTGCAACTGCAGTTACAAATAGTACTAGATAGGAAAGGTTTTTTCTAACTGGAGAATATATTTTAAATAAATTGAAATATATTTTAAATAAGAATGATTTTAGAAATGTAATGCAGGGATTTGTATTATCATGTGTAGGCTACTGCAATGGGCTTCACATGGGTTTTCCCAAGTGTTATTTGAAAGCAATACAATTATTAATGAATGCTGCAGCTCAGGTGATCACAGGTTGTACATTATCCACACACAACTCCGAATCTTAAAGAACTGCATTGGCTCCCGGTCGAATCCTGAGTCCAATTTAAAATTTTAACAATGGTACATTGAATTGTATATGGGAAATGTTCTTTGTATTTATCAGATTTAGGCCTAGATTTACCAACGTCACAGGGCTCCCTGAATCGTGCGCTAATGGGAGGTGGGGGTGCAAAATGGGGGGGTGGTCCTGCGATATCCGGCAGCGATCACACCTCCGCGGTGCGATTGCTGCCGGCGTCGCACCAAATAACTACACCATAAAAGGTGTAGTTATTTGGTGCGAAACTGGCAGCAAAAAGTAAGCGTACCTTTCGCTGTCTGCGAAGTCTTCGCGGTGTCAGCCCTGGTGCCGCCCCGACTCCTCCTCTTCCGGGGCTGACGCCGCCCTGACTCCGCCTCCATCTTGGTATCGCACGTGATAAGGGACTTTTCGCGTGCAAAACATCCCTTATTGCGTGCGATCCGCATGGTAAATGACCCCCTTAGTGCAAGAATTTTGCTCTCACCTTGTCTATGCTCAGAAAATCAACTGTTGCTAATGTTTCCAGGTGCAAAACATACACAGCTCAAACTGATCTCAAATCATACATTCTCTCAGATAGTTCCTGTGTTATGAAATAAGTTGCCTTTAGAGATACGCATAATAGTAGATTACAAGGGTTTTAAGAAAAGTTTGAAAACTTTCTTTTTTAAAAATGTTTTAAATGATGTTTAATAATTTTGCTTTTTAAGATGCTGTGATAGTTATTTGAACATAAGTGTGGTAAGTTTGTGGTCTAAACAAATCCAGAAAACAAACAAACAAATAAATAAATAATTTTGCACTTGTCACATTAAATTTCATTTGCCATTTGCATGCCTAGTCTCCCAGTTTTGTAAGGTCCTCTTCCAATTTCTCACAGTCCTCTTGTGCTTTAACAACTTTGAATACATTTTGTGTTGTCGGCAAATCTAATCACCTCACTCATCATTCCTATTTCCAGTTCGTTTATAAACAGATCCCTGGGGCACTCCACTATTTCACCTTTCTCCATTGGGAACATTTACCATTTAGCCCTACTCTCTGTTAACTGGTTCTAAATCCACAAACTGGATGCTGCCCCCTATTACATTACTTTGTCATTTCCTAAGAATTCTCTTATAAGGGACTTTGTCAGATGCTTTCTGGAAATCCAGAACAGTATATCAATTGGCTCAGCTTTATCCAGTGCCTGCTCATGAGGCAGCCTCCCGCCCCCCTCCAGCTAATGAAGGAGGAGCCACAACTGGGAGATGCCCACCTCCAAAGCAAGAGAGGAGACAGAGGCTGAGGGGCCAGCCCACCTACCAGCCTTTGTCTGGCATTTTTTTGCCTGGTATAGTTTGCAGCCTCTGCCTCCTCTCCTCTTTTTTCTCACGGTGGCCTACCTTTCCGGTGGCATGTGTTTGTGCAGGGTAGGGGAGAGTGGGCCCGATTTTGGCCCTGTCATGTACAGGGTGAGGGCCCAGTGATACATGGCCACATGTCCTGGTTGTATCTATGTAATAATAAAAAAGGCTGCTCACTTTTGCTCCTGCAGTTTGTAGGAGGCCTGGGTTGATTAATGGCCAGACCCAGAAGGTAGGTTGCGTCTATATTTGGGATGGCCCCCTTTTCATTTCTGCAGTTCTTGGCAGCTTTCAGTCTTTGCAGTGGCCCTATGCATGGGCAGTTTTCAGGGGCATGCCAGTCAGCAAGCAGGGTGGCCATAGAAGCCATATTTTTTCCATCAGCAGGGGTTGAAAAAGGTCTCCTCCTGTGGTCTCCCACTGAGCACTAGGCCTTATGGTGTCCTGAGCTGTGTTGCGGCTGGAGCTGGGGCTTGGGCCTGCCCTCTCCCCTCTGACTATGGGCAGCCTCAAGCGGCGCCTGCAAAAAATCAAAGGCAGGGGAGGGGAAGCCAATTGCTCGAACTGTCTAGGGCCCGTGGAGTGGAGAAGGCCTCGTGAGATTGAGGGCTGCAGCACATGCGTCAGGGGCCTATGTTCCCCATTTGGCATGTTAAAATGTAGGGCCAGCAGCCTTAGCAGAGCAGGGCCAGAACTGATCTGGCACGGTGGGGTGTATGTTTGCTCCTGCCACCCCTCCACCCCTTATGGAGTTCAGCTGCTGGCAGGCAGCAGGGCAAGTGCACCTGTGGAGGGGGGTCCTGATGCAGCTGCCAGTTGAACCTCAGAATAAAAAAAAAATCCTCCAACCAGCATAGATGCTGCATCAGGCTAGTGCTTAGTCAGGAGGCCTCTATTATTGATGTGATACCTGCTTTTCCTATGGTGGCCTATTTGGTGGCATTCTTTGCAGTGTCAGTTGGTACAGGTTAGGCCTGCAATTGTGCTACCAATTGCCATTGGCAGTGTGTAGCCTTTGACATGCTGGCCCCTGGCAGGCCTCGAGCTTAGAGGCGGTGTAGGGTTGATTCATGACCTCCTTTTCTGTTGCCAGGAAACAAAACATAAAGAGGTGTCTAGCTAGTTTTGTGGTAGAACTGGGGAGGGGGGGGGGGGGTAAGTGCAGTCATTTGGCATGTACTGGCCCAGAGTTCAGGGGCAGTCAGCCTTTGGGGAACTGTTTGCCCATGTAGTGGGCCTGGCTGCTAGAAGTAAGGGGCGGCTTCTGGGGAATCAAGCCTTGCATTTCTGGTTGAGGGGGATATCAAAGTTGCATATTTATGACAGGAGTTCTCTGTGGACAACAGCACAAAACAGCCACACGTGTTGGGTGATGTCACTGTCAGCACCAATACAGACTATCAGAGTCTTTTTAGCTCTGAAGTTTCTGGAAAAACTTTGGGAGCATGTGCAAAGGTTCCCATTTAGAGTTACTGTCTTAGATTGCCTTAGAAGTTTGTAGCTGAAATATAGGAATTTGTTATAAATAAATCTATCCTTCCAGGAAGAGGGCGGACATGTGTGACTGTTTTGTGCTGTCGTCCATGGGGAACTCCTGTCAAAGATATGCAACTTTGATTTCTCCGTGGAAACTCACATAAAATAGCCCCACCTGTTGGGAATTCGTAGCTCCACAAAAAAATTCACAACCCTTAAATATAATTTTTTTTTATTTTTACTGAGTAGAGGGAGAAATGTACTTGTTGATAGAATTTACAACTGAACTTCCTACTGCTACTTGATTGGAATAGTCATGGTGGAGGCAGTAGTGTTTGACAAAGGTATCCAAAGAGGACGCTCTACAATTTCAAAAGGCGAGACCCCACTCAAAAAAGCCAGAAACATTGCCTTCGATCTCAAGTCATGGGCTGTTACTTTAGAAGTTACTCTTTGTGTTTGTTGCTGATAACAAAATTGTATATAACTCTTTATCCATGTAGAGAAAATCTGTTTTGTCACTGGTAGACCTTTCTTTACATTTGTATAAGAAATGTAAAGTAGAGTAGAGGTGACAAGTAAAAAAGAAGCACTCAGCGGCAGTCAAGAGAATGTAAATTCTGTTCATGAAGATTTTTGTGAGGCTTCGGATAAAAAAACTGGTAATTCGATGTCCTCATTCAGATGAAAGGGTGGCACTGCCTTAGGTAACAATTTGGGGTTTGTTCTAAGGGAAATCCTTCCTGGAAAAAATTGTGTGTACGGAGCGGTAACTAATGCTTAAATCTCACTTGTCTGGCAGAGATTATGGCTACCAAGAAAAGAGTTTTCCAAGTGAGAACTTTTAATTGGGAACCCTGAATAGGTTCAAAAGGTGGGTGAATGAGAGGTTTTGACAACTATAGAAATATCCTATTGTGGAGTCGGTTTATGAATGGGAGGTTTATATTCCACAAACCTTTCATGAATTTTGTTATGAAGGGGGTGCATAGAAATTGGTTCTTCTCTATGGTCTTGGTGAAAAGCTGATATGGCACTGAGATGGTTCTTAACTGAACTCATCCTTAGATTCTTTTTAGAGAGTATAACAAATATTTCAAAATATTGGAGGCACCTGCTGTGGCTGGTTTTATGTTTTTCTCCTGCACCAGTGTGAGAAATTATTCCATTTGAACTTGTAAGCCCTCCATGTACTAACTTTTCTTGAAGCTGCAATTATTTGTTTCACTTCAGCAGAACATGACTGAAATTCTTTGTTTGAGAAAGAATGAGCCATGCTGCCAATAAAGAATGAATATTGGGATGTAGTAACATGCCCTCGTTCTGAGATACCAGATCTTCCTGGAGAGGAAGTTTGAGAGAATTGCTTTGATACAGGGATAGGAGAATTGAGTACCATATTTGTCTTGGCCAAGCAGGTGCTATGAGAATCATCTTTGCTGATTCCTTCACTATCTACAATGTCTTTGGAATGAGAGGGATTAGTGGATAAGCATATAGAAACAGATTGTTCCAATTCAGATTGAATGCGTCTACTGCTAGAACTCCTGAAGCAAGCAGTTGGGAGCAAAATTAATTAAGTTTTTTGTTTCACTGAGTTGCAAAGAGATCTATTTCCAGAATTCCACATCAGTTGAAGATTGTCTTGAGAATGGAATCTTTTATTTCCCACTCATATAGAAGAATCTGTCTGCCCAGTGAATCTGCCAGTAAATTTTGCTTTCCTAGTGTATGTATACTGCTGTAAGTGTGGTCTGCTGTGAAAAAGCTCTTTTCTATATCTTCACTGCTACAGAACATAGGTTTAGGGATTTTGTTCCCCTTTGCTTGTTTATGCAATACATTGTACTTGGTTGTCCATTTGTATTTGGAGGTGATAACCGATTAGTGCATTATGGAATGAGACGAAAGCATTGTAAACAGCTTAGATCTTGAGGAGATTGGTTTGTAGCTTGGATTCTTTCATTGACCAGAGGCTTTGGGTGCATACATTGTGGAGATGAGCTCCGTAATCCCTGTGAGATGCATCAGTTACTAGGTACTTCGTTGTAATTGGAGGAAGGAAAGGTTTTCCCTGATTTAGATTCTGTTTGTTTATCCACCACAGAAGATTCAACTTCAATTCGAGTGGAATATGCATTTTCTGAGAAAGAGGGTGTAAAAACTGAGACCATTGAGTCTTGAGAGTCCATTGTGCCACGTGCATTTTTAATTTGACATTGGGAACTGAATGTATTGCTGCAGCCATATGGCCTAACATATGCATAAAGATTTTGCTGATGTCTGTTTGTGGGAGCAAACTGCTCAGACTGCTTTGTAGAGAGTCTGGATTCTTTTTTTTGTGGTAAATATGCCCTTTCAGCATTGGAATCCAGTAGAGCTCTAATGAACTCTATTTTCTGAGATTGTGTGAAATTGGATTTTTTTTCCAATTTATGAGAAAACATACATAGAAACATAGAAATAATGGCAGAAAAAGACCAATCGGCCCATCTAGTCTGCCCAGCAAGCTTCCACACTTATTTTCCCATACTTATCTGTTTCACCAACCACCAACTTCAGGGCTCTTGTTGGTAACTGTTTGATTCAAACTTCCTGCCATCCCCTGTCATTGATGCAGAGAGTAATGTGGGAGTTGCATCAAAGGTGAGCATAAGGCTTATGGTTAAGGGTTGTAACAGCCGCATCAAGCAAGATATCCTGATGCTTGTTTACCCAGATTGCACAGATTGAGGCCTTGTTGGATGATCTGAATGTAAATCCTGTTTTCTTCACCTCCCCCTACCATTGCAGCAGATAGTAACGCTGTATATGCTTTCAAAGTGATGTATCAGGCTTAATTGGTTTAGGGTATAACCACTGTAATAAGCAGCTACCCCCACAATTATTTATTTACCCAGATTGTGAAGTTCAGTCCTTGTTGGTTGTTGCCTAAATGTAAATCCTGTTTTCCACTTTTCCCCCTGCCATAGAAGCAGAGAGCAGCACTGTATATGCTTTCAAAGTGATGTATCAGGCTTAATTGGTTTAGGGTAGTAACCGCCGAAATAAGCAAGCTACCCCCACGATTATTTGTTTACCCAGATTATGAAGTTCAGTCCTTGTTGGTTGTTATCTGAATGCCATATGGAGCATTTGTGAATTTGAAATTCAACAAGTGAGGGCGTGATCACCCCTAGGGATTGAGACTATGAGCATATGTTTAGTAATTGAAATTTTGTATGCAATTGATCTATGCTGCGGCCATATCCATCCAATAAAGATCTTCTTTCAAATAACAGTGTGACAGGGTTGTCCTCTTACAAATGCGATAGGTAAATTTGTATGAGATGGGGTAGGGGAGGGCATGGGTAATTATAAGTAGGCAAAAAGAGGCAGTCGCACCTGAGATAGCTGTGCATTTTTATTTTTTTTAAGACAATGTGAAAAATGTACAAGGGTGTGAAAACTTTTTACAAGGTACTGTAGATATAACAGAACTTTAGTAGGATAGAGCATCTAGACTTATGTACTGTGTATAACAGAAAGTTTATTTATTTATTTATTTTTATATACTGACATTTGATCTGTGATATCACATTGGTTTATATTCAGGTACTGTATGTATTTCTCTATCCCCAGAGGGCTTACAATCTAAGTTTTGTACCTGAGGCTATGGAGAGTAAAGTGACTTGCCCAAGGTCACAAGGAGTGACTGTGGGACTTGAACCCTGCTCTCCTGGTTTGTAGCCCACTGCTCTAACCACTAGTCATAATTTAAACTTCTTTAGCTGACATGTATAGCCTGTGCAGAATGGATTTTCTTGCCAGAAAAGCTGAATCTGATAATCAGATTGACCATTAAGCATTTGTATGACACACAATACCTCTCTAAATATGGGCCAGTCACAGTTTTATCTCTTGAAGCCCCTGATAAAATTGCAGAGCATCAAAATCTAATCTAAAGTTTATATATCATCTTTCTGGACCATCAAAGGACTTCCAATGCGATATATAATAAAATAAATAATCAAATACATTATAAATATACATAATATGATACATGATGCATTATCAAATACATTAAAATAAAATATATAATCACATACATCCTAAATATATATAATCCAATACATACATATATTTAAAAACATAATCATGAATGCAAAGTAAAAAAAATATACTGTATATAAAAATTCCCAATCACCAAAAGACCTGGTCAATCCCCCCCCCCCCCCCCTTACCAAAGAGATGAACAATCAGTATATGGTTATTAAAAATCATATAACAAAATACCATATCAATACAGATTAGAAACAGATATCAGTATGCCATAATTTATATACTGTATCATCTCCATTTTTAACCCCAACCTCCCTCTCTCAGAGGGGCTGGGGAGAGAAACAAGGAAGACTTCACCACAACCCAGATGAAACTAAATGTATTGTATTTTTGTTTCATTTATTTATTTATTTATTTATTTATTTGTTTATTTATGTATTTAAAGTTTTTCTATACCGGCATTCGTGATACAATCACTTCATGCCGGTTTACAGGTAACAAGGGGGTGTAAAACAGAACATTGAACAAGTGCATAGAACTGTAAAGTTACATTAAACAAGGTTTTTTCTAACTGGGGGAGGAAAGAGAGTTAGATGAACAGAGCAGATTTAAGATTAATTATTTACATTATGTTGTAGTGTCTCATTCATTGAATTGTTGCTATAATTTAGTTAGGATCTGGGAAGGCTTGTTTAAACAGCCAAGTCTTAAGCCTTTTTCTAAAAGTTAGTAGGCAAGGTTCTTGTCTCAGATCAGAGGGAATAGAATTCCATATCGAGGGACCAGCTGTGGAGAAAACCTGGTCTCTAAAAGTTAGATGGTGTGTCGATTTGGTTTGGGGAACGATTAATGATCCTCTGTAAGCTTCCCTGATAGGTCTGGTGGAGGTATGTCGTCTGAGAGGGATTTGTAGATCGAGTGGAGCCTGGTGATGGATTGCTTTATAGATGATGGTGATGGACTTATGAATGACTCTAAAGTGAATTGGCAGCCAGTGTAAGTTTTTGAGAATGGGGGAGATGTGATCTCTTCTCCTGGTGTTTGTCAAAATTCTTGTGGCCGAGTTTTGGAGCATCTGAAGAGGTTTAATAGAAGCTGAAGGAAGACCCAAGTAATATAGAATTACAGTAGTCTATCTTGGAGAAGAGTACTGCTTGAATGACCGTTCTGAAGTCTCGCATATGAAGGAGAGGTTTGATTCTTTTCAGGACCTGAATTCTTCAAATTGGCATATTCAGCTCTATTGAAGAAGCTGTGAAATTTGCTTTCACCCCATTACTGATTGTCAGTTTAAATTTTCTTAAATGTGCATATATTATATCAATTTCTAGATTCAAAAAACTACAATATTTTTGTTGCTACATGACACTGACATGTGCAGATCTGCTTGTGTGTTAGATATTCAGGCTTCATTAGTGCTTGCAAAACTAATTTTTTCTCATTGACCAAACTGCACCTATGTGAGCTACAGCAACAAGGACTATGATTGATAACACGTTGCTTTAATAGAAAACCTTATCAGACAAGCCAGCAGCTTTATTATAGTATAAAATTACATGTGTTAGATTTAATATTGTAGCTAAACTACAGTCATGAATAAGGCTAAACTCATATATATGTTATGCAGACCGACATGCATTCATTAATACCTAGAGTCTAATGCAAAATAAATAACAAATCGTAAATGGGTATTCGAGCAGCACTTTTTAAATTGATTTAATTACCAAGAGGATATACAACCTGGGCTAAATTCACAGTAATAAAGTAAGCAATGCTAGAGAGAAAATGGCAGAAAGTCTAGTGTGCCACATTCAACAACTTATTTCATACTATATGAAGTCAAATCTGCATGTTTATCTTGTAAAGAGTTGCAACTGCCTGTCAGTATTATGCATGCCTTCATTTTTGAGATACCATTTTTATTTTTTAAGAATGCCCTGTAAAATACAAAATCTCATTCTCAAGAATAATTTCAGGAATAATTTACTGTAAATGATCAAAACAAGTTAGCAGCCTTACATTCAATTGTAAGTAACTAGATTTACCATTCTCTTCAAAATAAGCCAGCCTGAAGGAGATTAATGTGCATTGTAATAAACTTCTTATGCAGAGTATCCAGTGACTGCAGCTGCTGCAGAACGCGATTGCAAGATTACATTTTGGCTATGGCCTCAGGAAATCCATCACTCCTGTTCACTGCAGTATGCCCTGAATGTCATTCACGTAAAGAATACAGTACAAGCTTTGGTAATATATAATGTTCAAGAATTCTGACCTATCCTACTTGGGCTCCAGACAATCTCAGTTTTGAAGTATTTCGCAAGTGACAGAAAATCAAGTGCGTAGAAGTAACCAGCTTTCATTATTATTCTTTTATCCTGTTAAGCCAGTTTGTGCATGCAGGTAGATGAGACATTTCTTACAGTTTACAGCTTATTAAAGTTTATGAATCGCAAAATGCACAAGACTGTAGGTGATTTACAATAAAAACATACACAATTGCTTATACATATACCAAAAGATAATGCTTCTTAATTTAGATACATGGAATTTGACTTCCAAACTTCAGAAATGTAGCTCAACTCAGATTATACCTGATGGACCTCTGGTATCTTTAGGTATGCATACATGACTTTTCAGGAACAGGACAAATTTCTCATCTTTTATACTTTCAGCTACTAAGAGAGCTCTGGAAAAGTAAAATAACTTTTACCCCACACAAGGCCTACAGCCTCAGAATCCAATTATACAAAAATAAGGTGAATGCGATATGCTTCAGAAATATTTTATTTTCTATTATGTTTCTTTTCAATGTGGCATTTGTGACTTTTGCCTACTGTCTGTTACTTAGTCTGGTATCAGCATAAGCTGAGCAGAATTTCATTTTAATTTGTCTTTGTGGGTGTATCTGTTTCATTGAAGTCTTTCTTTCCAAAGGCATTGCAAACATCAATTTATTTAAACTGGGGGTGGAATTTGCGGCATTTTTATTTTTTTTATTATTTATTTTTTTTTTTTTGCACAATTAGGAATGCATCCAGAAGCAAGTGCATTGGTTTTAATACAATTATAATGAGACAAAATAAAAGGCACAGTACTAGCACTAAATGTACTAAATTGTAATTGCCATAACAGACAAAAGCACATTTTGTGATCAAATATAAAACTGATCCACTATAACAATATAATAGGCTGAAACTTAGTTTGTCATGGCATATTCACTCTTTGTTTATATACACTTTCTAGTACTTTGTGGAATGAAGAGAAAGTTGACAATGATATAAATTAGAGGGATTCAAAACTACTTCTTAAACTGCATAAACGTTTTATTTCATAAAATACTCTAACTGACAAACATTGCATGCTTATCTGTAAACATCCAATTTCTTTTGGTTTTGCTGGACCAGATTATCAACAGCCGGTTAGTGTAGTTGGTGCAGTTAGTGTAGCTGGGTTCAAAAAAGGTTTGGATAAGTTCTTGGAGGAGAAGTCCATTAACGGCTATTAATCAAGTTTACTTAGGGGTAGATTTTACAAATTTGCGCACATACGTACTTTTGTTCGCGCACCAGGCGCAAACAAGAGTACGCGGGATTTTAATACATATGCACGTAGCCGCGCGTATCTGTTAAAATGTAGGATCGGTGCACGCAAGGCTGTGCAAAATCGGCAGCCTGCATGCGCCGAGCCGCGCAGCCTGCCTCCGTTCCCTCTGAGGCCGCTCTGAAATCAGAGCGGCCTCGGAGGGATTGCCAGTGCGCAATTTCCAGGCCTGGGAGCTGTTTTGGAGGCCTCGGCCATGTCCCCCGAAACACCCCCCGGGCCAGAACCACGCCTGTGGCCCCACCCCCAAATGACGCGCTGCCGCAACACGCCCCCCAACATGCCCCCCCCCCAGGAAAGCCCTGGGACTTACTCGCATCCCGGGGCTTTCGCGCGCCGCCAAGCCTACTCAACATAGGCTCGGCGCGTGCATGGGGGAACTTCGGGCAGGTTTTCGGGGGGTACGCATGTCCCCTTTGAAAATCTGGCCCTTAGGGAATACCCACTGCTATTAATTGCATCAGTAGCATGGGATCTTCTTAGTGTTTGGGTAATTTCCAGGTTCTTGTGGGCTAGTTTTGGCCTCTGTTGGAAACAGGATGCTGGGCTTGATGGACCCTTGGTCTGACCCAGCATGGCAATTTCTTATGTTCTTAGTGTGGCATTTTTCTGCCACATACTGCTTTCACAAATCTTGTGTGTCTAATTTAAACCAATTACGCCTACCCTAGGGTAGAATGAGCTGGGTGGTAACTCAGGGAACCATGAGGGGTGTCCTGGTCCAGTTGGGCTAGTCTGGTGAGCAGGACAAAAAGAGCCAGTTGGGAGGACGGTGCCAGAAAAAAACAAAAAGATGGCCTGGCGGAGAGCCCAGGCCCCGCCAACCAAATAAGAGGAGCCCTGAAAAGAAAACAGTGCCAGCAGGAATCCCTAGGCTCAGCAGAAGAGCTACAGCTACCCATCCTCTATAGCCCTTAGCTGCTGCCACTGTCTGTCCTTAAGCCTCCTTCTGGCTGCTGACTAAACTGTCTGCTATACTATTGGCAACTAAAATAGGAGGGAGAGAGAACATGGCAGTGAACAGTAGGAGAGTTCATGGGGTGGTGAGTGGAGGACGAGAAGTGATAAGAGAGAGAGAGAGAAGAGCATGGAAGTGGGGGTGGGGGGTGGGGACAAAACAGCATGGGGTAAATGCAGTGGTGAGAAAAAGCAAGTTGGCAGAAAGGGCTGGTGGGAGGGGCCAGTATGGGAGGGGTAGGGAGGATGGAAGATTGTGGTGTGGTGGAGGGGATCATGGGCTCAGGAGGAGTAGAGAGGGTGCAAGAATGTGAGTTATCCTGTAATGCATCCCTTCCCCCAACACACCACCCAACACACTCCTGCACGGCCCCCCACAAGCTGAAAGACAAACATGCAGATCACAGAATCATATGTTCTTTGACTTGTTTTGTATGGAAAAATTATAAGGGGAAATGTCTTACCTCCATTCTCAGGGCTTTTTTTTTTTTTTTTTTACAGATCTGGCGATGCAGGCTTTATATTGAAATTCTGTCCCATCCTGTACAGACTCCAGACTTCACTGCCATATAGAATTTGTTGAATATCAAATCATTTTAATGGTAGTTTTACTGAATGGTTGAAACTGGCCCTTGGGACTTTTTCTTGTAATGTCTTTTACAGATTATTTTACAGGTAATAGTGGAAGCTATGGTATGGCTTACCATTTAAAAACTTTTACCATTCAAATACTTCTATTTAAAAACACCACTAGTAAATAGGATCAGTTCTCAGCCTCAGGAAGATGTGACTGATGGGGAGGGAGGAGGAAACATGAGAATGTATGAGTGTAACTGAGAGTTGAAAGGGTATGGGGAGAGAAAAAAGTCAGCACCCCATTCAATAATCCACACCAAGTACATTTTTTGAGGGGTGGGGGTGGGGAAGACATAGCATGGATGATTTTTGCCATTTACCCTAGCACCAGCCCTGCACACATTACAACTGTATTCACTAGATAAACTCATGTTGGTCATATTGTATTGGTCAATTCAACATTTTGTAGCAAAGTTCTAATATGTGACCAACATGAAGGATGCACATCAGCTTTACATTTGACCAACAATTGCTACTAATGCAAAGCACTATTGTGCACAGGGTCAAAGATAGATTTTAGAATATGTGATCACCGAATTGGCAATTGCCCTTTAATGGAACAACTGTTGTAGATAACTATTGTGCAGTTTTCGGTCCATGCTACTGTATTTCAATGAAAGATTATGGCATATTCCTTACTTCTGATAAAAACATCCATCTTCAGAGCTTTTACAAGAACATTACTCTGATAACAACTTATTCTTGTACTTGGGGCCAGCCTAGTGACTCAATGGCGATGCTATGCAGTACCATGTAGAAGGACCTGGGTTTTGTTTTTGGGTTTGGAGGATGCTGTGGAAACAATATTCACAGACCCTGAGGGAAGAAGTAGAGGAGAATCCCAATCATCATGCAATGCCAACACCTATTGGCCAAATTTAGGTCCCATAATTGCAGGGTTCTAGAAGCAGCATTGTGCATGGCTCCAGTCAAGAACTATCACTGTGTTGACTAGGTTATAATGTGTTTGGGCTTTGTACATTGAACATATGAATTAACATAAGCAATTTAATCTTTTCTGTTAAAATTCGATGATAGTCTTTGAACTTGGTGCAGTCTCTTAAAGAGACAAGAAACTTGAATGTTCAGACTGTGTTTGCACTATGTTGTTCCATTGCCAGTTTGTTTCAACTGAGTAGTTATGTTGATATTTACTTCAGAGCTTCTACTGGGTGTTCATAGTACAAAGTGGTCCGATTAAGGGAACTGCAATGGGTGCTACGATGGCCCCTAGCTTAGCGTGTTTTTTTGTTTCCAATTTTGAAGAAAAATTAATTTACTCTTCTAATTGGTGAATGCACATTTTCCTTTGGCTACAATATATTGAAGATGTCCAATTTTTTCTATTTCTAGATTGGTTGAACAGTTGTAATGGTCATTTACAATTCAATTTCAATATTCATCATTCCGATATTTATTTTCTTGATATTCTAATTTCATTTGATTCTAATAAATTTATCACATCAATTTTTAGAAAAACGACGGATTGTAATACACTTCTGTCTTTTGATAGCCATCATTCTCAAGCCTTGAAAAATTACATTCCATTTAGACAATTTTCAAGGCTCCGGCTATGTTCATCCAAATCTGATTTTACCACTCAAGCTAAGCAGATGCTAGTACAGTTTAAAGAAAGGGGGTACCCTAACACCATCCTGAAAAAAGCTTTCAAACACGCTCTTTATGCCAATCAGGACCTGCTTTGCTTACCTCAATCTCACTCCTCTGATGGAGTTATTAACTGTATATTAACTTTTTCAGCTCATAGCAAAGTTCTTACATCTATCATCCGCTGCTATTGGCCTTAACTCTCAATGCATGAGATGTTCAATTGCCCTATCCGCTTCACGTTCCATCGGGGGAAAAATCTTAGAGACTTTTTAGTCCATTCTGAATTGTCTCCTGTCACTCCCTCACCACCACCTTTTGACGGTCACAGTCCTTGTGGGAGTTGATCAGTTTGCTCACTTTCTTTATCTTTGTCTTTGTTTTATCACCCTGATCGCAACAAAACATTTCCATTACGCTTTAGCTCTAATTGTACAACACCTGGTGTAGTCTATGTTCTCATGTGTCCTTGCCAGTTGCTTTATGTTGGAAAAACAATCCATATGATTAAAACTCGAATTATTGAACATAGATCTAATCTCAATAATCTGCATGAAAATGCTCCTTTAGTTGCCCATTGCGTCGCTCAAGCGCACAGTGGGCCGGATTTTAATAGGGTTATGCGCATAAGGTACACGCGTAACCCTTTTAAAACCCCCCTGCGCGTGCCGAGCCTATTTTGCATAGGCTCGGCGGTGCGCGCAAGCCCCGGGACGCGCGTAAGTCCTGGGGCTTGCAAAAAGGGGTGGTTGGGGGCGTGGTCAGGGGGCATGGTTTCAGATCGGGGGCATGTGGGTGGTCCGGGGTCGTGGCCGAGTGCCCCGACACAGCGGCCTGTATCGGGGCCTGCCGCGCCGGCGCGCGTAAGTTACTACTGTCCGGAGGCAGTAGTAACTTTTCAGATAAAGGTTGGGGGGGGGGGGGGGTGTCTAGATAGGGCCGGGGGGGAGGGGGGGTTAGGTAGAGGAGGGTGTGGGGTGTGGAAGGAAAGTTCCCTCCGAGGCCGCTCCGATTTCGGAGCGGCCTCGGAGGGAACGGGCAGCACGCACAGGGCTCGGCGCGCGCAAGTTGCACAAATGTGCACCCCCTTGCGTGTGCCTGGTGCGCGAACAAAAGTACGCGCGCGCATAGAATTATAAAATCTACCCCTTTGTCTCTGATATGAAGTTCTTTGTCATTGACGAGTTGTCTCCTCCATGTCATGGGGGTAACTTTTCTGAGATGTTAATTCGTAGGGAACAAAAATGGATTTACACTCTTAATAGTCTTACTCAATATGGCATGAACAATGAGATTGAATTTTTTTTTTTTTTTTTTTACATAGTATTGGTTTGTAGTTCCCTGTCACGTCCAATTTACATTGCGCCTCTTCATCAGCTCTGATTGGCTGACGCCTTTTCGCGCCAATTTCTCAGCGTTAAAGGGATCTTTGTTTTGCTTTACCTGCGCACTCCTGGTCACTCTCTGTGCTGAAAGATTCAGGTATGTTTATATTTCTTCAGTTGAATAAGTTTCCCATTGTTATTTTGTTTCCACACTTCTCTTTTTACTTTTGTTTTTTCAGAACTGTGAAGCTTACTGTTGTCCCTCCTGACCAGCCTTGCGGCGAAACACGAGTTCCGTGTCGGGGGACTTGATGGAATATGAAGATGTGCCTTATGTAAACTGTGGAGTTGCTGAACCAAGTAAATATTTATTACAATTATTTTAAAAAAGTGGATCTTTAATTGACTCTGCACGATTCCCTTGAATTTGTTTAAATATTTATAGGCAATATGAGGTACAAACAGTGGGTGGGGGTGTGCAGAGTACCCCCTCCCCCACGTATGAATCTGATTGTAAATTGTTTGCTTATCTTAAAGTCTCCATAAAAAGATTTGAAACATAATAACTTATCAATGTATATAGACAATGGTTCCAAAACAGGGTCAGTGCCAGCTACAATAAGCCTTCCAGGGTGGAAGGTGGGGAGTGCAAAGATGTTTGACTGTTTGGTACAAAACATGTATTAGGCACCACCGGCTATTATTTAATCCAAAAATCTTTTACTTTAGATGTAAAAAAAAAACCTTGATCCCCATTCTCTATTTATTATAATCTGATTTTTTGTTGAATTGAGTTTGTGGGTTTTTACAGAAATTTGTCAAAGTGCTTCAGAAATGTACACCATCTTAAACAACTCCCCCTCTCGTGTCAGCCAGTTTGATGACAGGCAGGGAAGTACATGCCTGTGTTTCTGCTCAAATCAAATTCTTTATGTGAATGCAAGGATCTTCTTTCATTCGTTATAAATCCCTGGGGAGCTCAAATGCTGCAATCATCAGATCAGTGGGACCCAGAGTAATCTAACCTGATTTTGAGCTCACCAGGGATATGTCTTCCATCACAGATGTAGTGCCATGAAAAAATAATCTTCATAAAATGAATAAAGTTAAATAAGCCTGGGTTATAAAAGGATCATATTGGACCGTGGCCACAAATAACAAGTCTTTAGCAAGAACCCTGTTTTATCCAACAATTATGGATGTGAAGACAAAAAAACATTTGAAGATGGTATTGCTGTGATCTGGTTGTCAAATGGTCTCATAAAAAAATGCTACTGTAAAGGGCCTTTAAGGTTCGATTCTTGTGGAGGGAGGAGATGGCATGAATTGGTAGAGCTTAAAGAGAGAAAGATTTGTGGTGACTTCAGAGGAGTTGCTAGAGGAAGAGGCAAAAGTAACCTTCTGTTGTGAGCGGGGAGGTAGACCCTTAGGCTGGCCTGATGGAGTGAAGAGGTGGAAGAGGAAGTGCACTCCATGGAGAACAAGCAGACCGGGAGGCTGATACCGACAAGGCGTCAAGCAGGATTCTTCACCCTGGAAGCCCAGATCCCTCCCGGGAGGAGTCCGTGAGGACCCGAGCCGCTGGGACTTAGGTGTCTGGTGAGATGAGAAGACTTCACCCTGGAGACCCAAAGTCCCCCCGGGAGGAGCCCGGGAGGACCCGGGCCGCTGGGACTTAGGCGAGATGAGGAAAGCAATCCGAAGTTGAGGCAGGCGGCAAGCACGGAAGACCAGAAACAGGCAGGAGTCAGGAACCAGAGAATCAATACCAAGAACTGAAGGAGATCCGGAACTGGAACTGAAGCAAGACCTGGAACTGAAGAAGATGCGGAACTGGAACTGAAGCAGGAGCTGGAATTGAAGAAGATCCAGAACTGGAACTGAAGCAGGAACTGGAACAAAGATACGGAACTGGAACTGAAGCAGGTACTGGAATGAAGCACAACCAGGACCGGGAACCAAACAAGGAAGCAGACCAGAGTCAGCAGAGCACAGCAACTAACCTCCAGCAAGGAACCTCGTTGCAAGGCGTCTGACTGAAGCAGACACCGGCTTTAAATACTTGCCGGTGTCTGACGTCACTTTAAGGGGCAGCCCGTGGTCCGGCGGGAAAACCCCTTTAAATTGCCTAGGAAGGAAGGGAGGGGCTGGATTCTGAGGCTTGGTGGCGTCTCCCTCGTGGAGACGCCACCACGAGGCAGGCAGGGCAGGCCCAACCAAGCGCAGACCCCCATCCCCGGCATGCCAACATGGAGCGCGGTGGCTCGAGCCGCGGACCCCGACAAGGAAGCCCCGTGGAGAGAGGTAAGGACCTGGTCGCAAAACCTGCGACCGGGACTGCAACAGTACCCCCCTCTTATGCCCCCTCCTAGAAGGACCAGGTTTACCAGGGTGACTGAGATGAAATTGCAGGAGTAGAGACATCCAATATGTTACGGGCTGGCTCCCACGTGTTCTCTTCCGGACCACACCCCTCCCAGGCCAGCAGATACTCCCATCGCCGCTGGTGGAAACAGACATCAAGCACCTCCCGGACTTGATAGGGTCATCTTAAACGGGCGTGTCCGTGGGATCTGGGACTTGGTGATGGTACCTGGAGAGAATGAGAGGTTTCAGCAAGGAGACATGAAACACATTGTGAATGCGCATGGAAGAAGGCAGGCGTAAATGGTAAGACACCAATCCCACACGCTCAGCTATACGTAATGGACCACAATATTTCGGAGCCAATCTTCTGGACGGAATCCGAAGATGAATATTTTTGGTGCTGAGCCAGACTCGGTTGCCGGGGAGAAAGACTGGTGCCGGTTGGCGATGACGATCTGCCCATTTCTTGGTAGCACTGGCTGCTTTGGAAAGTTTTCTTTGCATGGAGACCCACAGAGCTTGCAATTGTAGAGCTGAGAGTTGAGCCGCAGGAGTGACACTAGTCATGGGCAAAGGCAAGGGCGGTTTCAGCTGTTTACCAAATACTGTTAGAAAAGGTGAAATCCCAGTGACCAAATGAGTATGGTTATTGTAGGCGAACTCAACCCACGGCCGCAATCTTGTCCAGTTAACTCGCCTCTCATTGGCGAATGTGCGGAGGAACGTCTTCAAGAAACGATTGGTGCGTTCTGTCTGCCCATTAGTTTGGGGATGAAAGGCGGTAGAAAAACTAAGTTGCACATTAAATTTCTTACACAGCGCTCTCCAGTAGTGGGTGATGAACTGGGGACCGTGATCAGATACAATATCTTGGGGGAGACTGTGGATTCGGAAAACATGTAGGGCAAACAGCTGGTCCAGTTCGGGTGCAGAAGGTAATTTGGGCAGTGGAACAAAATGGGCCATCTTGGAGAATCGGTCTATGGCCACCCAGCTGACTGTTTCCTTCAGAAGCAGGAAGGTCTACCATAAAATCCATGGCGATGTGTGTCCATGGTAGAGATGTGAATCGGAACCAGAATCGGATCCGATATCAGTTCCGATTCACATCTCTATAGATGTGAATCGGAACCAGAATCGGATCCGATATCAGTTCCGATTCACATCTCTAGTCCATGGTTCTACCTGTATGGGCAAAGATTGCAGCAGCCCCCACGGTCTTCCAATTCGCGGCTTTTGTATAGCGCATGTGGGGCATGAACTGATGTACATGCGGACGTCTTGCCTAATGGTAGGCCACCAATAATAGTGATTCAATAAGTCAAGTGTTCTTTCACGACCAGCATGACCTCCAGTAAAGGAGTCATGGGCCCAATCAAAGACTCTCTTCCGAGAGCGCTGTGGAACCACCGTTCTCCCTTGAGACGTTACTATAGAACTGGATAAATTAATCTTTGCAGGGTCCAAAATATACTGAGGGAGTTCCTCATCTTCTTCCAACTCTGCAGTACGTGACAGAGCATCTGCTCACACATTCTTAGAAGCAGGGCGATAGCGAAGGACAAAGTTGAAGCGGTTGAAGAAAAGTGACCAACGAGCCTGTCTGGGGTTCAAGCGCTGAGCGTGGCACAAGAACTCCAAGTTCTTATGGTCTGTGTAGACCGTGATAATGTGTGCGGCACCCTCCAGCCACTGTCTCCATTCTTCAAAGGCTAGCTTGATTGCTAAGAGTTCTTTATCTCCAATACTGTAATTACACTCAGCTACAGAGAATCTTTTGGAGAAGTACAAGCATGGTAACAATCCTCCAGAATCAGTACTTTGGCTAAGCACAGCCCCTACCGCGATGTTGGAGGCATCTACCTCCACTATAAATGGACGGAGCGAATCGGGGTGACGTAGGCAGTTATTTTGTAAGAAGGCCTCCTTGAGATTTTCAAATGCCACACAAGCTGCTTCTGGCCGTTCCATGGCGTCAACCCCCTTCCTAGTGAGGGCAGTGAGTGGCGCCTCCTTGAGTGAATAGCGAGGAATGAAATGTCTGTAAAAATTCGCAAAACCAAGGAAGCGCTGCAAAGCCTTTAATCCTCTTGGGCGAGGCCAATCTCTAATTTATGTATTTATTTAACAGCTTTTCTATACCGACATTAAAATACACATCATATCAGTTTACATTTTAACAAAATGATGGAAAGTACAATAAACAAGGGAGGGGGAAACAGGAAAACCGATAAATAAGCTGTAGGAAGCAGGGAAGAAGTAAATTTAACAAAATGAAACCAAACAAGAGAGCGATAACATAACATGAAAAGGAGAATTTACAAAAATGCAACAGTATTACATGATTACATGATTCAGCATGTTACTTTGGAACAATGGGGATAGTATCAAAGGTCAAGGGGGGGCAGGAGTCAGAGTGAATTAATCCGGGAAAGCCTGGTGGAAAAGCCAGGTCTTTAGCATTTTACGGAATTTGAGAGGGCATGGCTCCTGGTGGAGGTTGAGAGGTAGGTTATTCCAGTGAGTGGAGCCAGCAATTGACAAGGCACGATCCCTTGTGGCTGTAAGTTGGGCTTTCTTAAGTGGGGGGACTTGTAATGTAAATTTGTGGTTCATTCTGGTGGGTCAGGAGGATTGTATAAGTTTCAATGTTTGCTTAACCATGAAGAATTATATTTGTGAATGACTTTGTGTATGATGTTAAGGATTTTAAAAAGTATACGGTATGAAATGGGGAGCCAATGTAGGTCCTTGAGGATAGGGGTTATGTGGTCGGATTTACGGGGATTGCTAATTATCCTTGCTGTAGCGTTTTGTAAAATCTGTAGGGGTCTGATGGTAGAGAGAGGGAGGCCGAGGTAAAGGGAATTGCAGTAATCAAGCTTAGAGGATAAGGTGGCTTGTATGACAGTTTTGAGATCGTGTGTGTGAAGTAGAGGCTTGAGCTTTTTTATAACCATGAGTTTATAAAAACCTCCTTTTAAGACAGAGGTAATATGGTTTTTCAGGTTCAGATGAGCATCAATGAGGACGCCAAGGTTTCGTACAAAGGGTTGAGAGTGGAGATCATAGGGTCGTTGGAAGGAGAGAGCTTGAAGGTCTGTTGGTTTTGGATGAGGAGGAGCTCAGTTTTTGCAGTGTTGAGGGCAAGCTGAAGGGAGGTCAGAAAAGTATTGATGGAGGAGAGGCATTTTTCCCAGAAATTTAAGGTGGCAGTTAGTGAGTCCTGGATAGGGATGATGATTTGGAGATCATCTGCATATATGTAGAATTTAAGGCCGAGATCTGTTAGATGGTGGTAGAGGGGGAAGAGGTAAATGTTAAATAGGGTAGAGGAAAGGGAAGAACCTTGGGGCACACCATGCGGGAGGGTGAAGTAAGAGGATTCAGAGGTGCCGAGTTTGACAGAAAAACGTCTGTTAGAGAGGTAGGATCTGAACTATAGTAGGGCAGTGCCAGCGATGCCAATGTCGGCAAGGCGTGAAATAAGTAGATCATGGCTTATCGTATCAAAAGCCACGGAGATGTCAAGGAAGGTGATGAGGAAATTATGGCCTTGGTCTAGGCCAATGAGGAGAAAGTCGGTGAGTGAGAGAAGGAGGGTTTCGGTACTTAAATTCTTGCGATAACCAAACTGAAAAGAGTGAAGTATATCATTGTCATCTAGGTCAGTGGTTCTCAACCTTTTTTCTGTCGGGACACACCTGACAGATGGTTCTCACATGCGTGACACACTGACCCATGATCGTCACAGGGCTAGATGTAAATGTACAGTTTGCATCCACGGGAACCCCCTTGATCCACAATAATGGATGTAAAGCAGAATTATGACATTCCCCATTCAACTCACTCTACAAAAAAGATATTCTGGTTCTGGTGTCATCTCAGTAACAGCAACTCAAACTCCTTCTACTTTCAGGCTCAATAGCCCTACTTATAAAAAGACAGCAGTTTACCACCAATGCATGTCCTCTTGAGAAAACGCAACAAATAAGACTGATAAAACACTTACATGCTAGTAAAATATCTCTGTAACAGATCCCTACACAGAAATAATTGTAAAACTATACTAATAAGCAGAATAAATGTTTCACAACAACTATGAACAGAATAACATCCAACAATTAAAAACTATTAAAAACTATTAAAAATTCTCCAAACACCAATAAAATATTTCAAAAAAAAGCAGACATCACATAATATTAAATAATTAAAATGGCAGTCAATCAAGAAAAATAAACTTAAAAAGCCACCTTTACTTACCCCTCCAGCAGCTCTCCTACTCCTCTTCCATGCAGGCTGTAGCACACAGCAGAAGCAGCAGTAGTGGCTAAGCTCTATACTCATGGTCCTCTTCCTTAGGGCCCATGTCTCTCACACACACACACACACCATACCAGTCATGCCCCCATGACCAGTTTCTGTCTCTCACACACCAATCATCTCCCAGTCTTTGACAAACACACCAGTCACCTTCCTGAACAGTTTCTCTCATGCCATACACACACACACAGGCTTCCCACTCCCGTGTTCCACTTACATATATGGGCTTCTCACTTTCATAATCACTTTCTCTTTCTCACATACACTCACCAGTCTCTCACTCCCATGCTTGTTCTCTCCACATGCACAGGCTTCTCATTCCCATAATCACTTTCTTTCTCTCACACATACACACACACCAGTCACCTGATCTCTCTCATGCATACACACACACAGGCTTCCCACTCCCATGTTCTCTTTCAGATATGCAGGCTTCTCACTCCCATGCTGTATCTCACACACTCCCAGCTTTCTCACTCCCATGCTCACTCTTCACATGCACAGGCTTCTTATTCCCATAATCACTTTCTTTCTCTCTCCCACATACACACAAACACACACCAGTCACCTGATTTCTCTCATGCATATACACACACACATAGGCTTCCCACTCTCATATTCTCTTTCAGATATGCAGGCTTCTCACTCCCATGCTGTATCTCACACACTCCCAGCTTTCTCACTCCCATGCTCACTCTTCACATGCACAGGCTTCTTATTCCCATAATCACTTTCTTTCTCTCTCCCACATACACACAAACACACACCAGTCACCTGATCTCTCTCATGCATATACACACACACATAGGCTTCCCACTCTCATATTCTCTTTCAGATATACAGGCTTCTCACTCCCATGCTGTGTCTCTCACACACACACAGGTTTCTCACTCCCATGCCCACTCTTCACCTGCACAGGCTTCTCATTCCCATAATCACTTTCTCTCTCACACACACACCCGTCACCTGATCTCTTTCATGCATACACACACACACACACAGGCTTCCCACTTCCATGTTCTGTCTTACATACACAGGCTTCTCCCTCCCATGCTGTATCTCACACACACCCAGGTTCTCACTCCCATGCTCACTCTCTTCACATGCACAGGCTTCTCATTCCCATAATCACTTTCTCTGTTACACACACACACACACACACCCAGTCTCTCTCTCATTTCCATGCTCGCTCTCCACGTGCACAGGCTTCTCATTCCCTGAATCACATTCTCTCTCTCTCACATTCACATACACACCAGTCACACAGTCACCTTACCAACCAGTCTCTCTCATATACATGCACACACACACAGGCTTCCCACTCCCATGCTCTCTCTCACATAATCAGGCTTCTCACTCCCATGCTTTCTTTCACATACACCCCAACACCAGGCTTCTTACTCCCATGCTTTCTCACATACCCAGATTTCTCACTTCCATGCTTTTTCTCTCTCTCTCACACACACACACACACATCCCTGACTGTCTCACACTCTCACATACACATCAGTCATCTCCTTGAGCAGTCACTTTCATTGTCTCTCACATATACACATACATCAGCTCTCTGACCAGTTTCTCTCAATCACACACATACTCTCGATCAAATACATTCTCTCACTTACACACAGGCTCTCAATCACACACATTCTCTCACTTACACACAGGCTGGCTGCTTCTCTCTCTTTCTGTCACTCACTTCCTCTCCCCCCCCCCCCCGAGCACAAACGGTAGCTGCTCCTCCTCCTCCAGCCCCCCAGGCCAAGAAGGAAGAATTCCATCGATCGCGGGAGGCTCATTATGCTCTCTCCTTTCCCGATTACCGTCTGCTGCAATAGCTTGGGGGCCGATGCTGCAGCGGCCGCTGCTAGTTTATCACGCGGCACGGCCTTTCTTCTTCCCGCGCACCGCGTATCACTTCCTGTTCCGGGTCCGGGGGGGGGGGGGGGGGGAATGCAGGCGCGGGAAGAAGAAAAGGCCAGCCGCGGATGCCACAGCTTTTTTTTTTGCACCGCTGCCGTTCCCGCTGGGCTTGAACGTGCTGATAGCCTGGCGGCAACGGCAGCAGGGAAGAAAGAGCAGCGGGAGGGACCGGGAGCCACGCGACACCCCTGCCGGTGCTTGGCGACACACTGGGGTGTCACGACACACCGGTTGAGAACCGCTGATCTAGGTAATCTATGAGTTGAGTGTTTACAACCTTCTCCATGATTTTAGAAATAAAAGGGAGATTGGAGATGGGACAGTAGTTAGCTGGGTTTTTAGAGTCCAGAGAAGGCTTCTAATGGCGGCCACCTTCTCAGGGTCCATCTGGAACCCCGTTGCAGACACAATATATCCCAAGAAGGAAAGACTCTCCTTCTCAAACATGCATTTCTCTAGTTTTGCGTACAAACAGTTCTCTCTGAGGATCTGCAAAACATGTCTTACATGTTGTCGATGTGATTCCAAATCACGGGAATAGATTAGCACACCGTCCAAATATATTATGACTGACGTATTTAGTAGGTCACGGAGTACTTCATTCATAAGATGCTGGAAGACTGCGGGGGCACTGCACATCCAAACGGCATAACGAGGTACTCATAATGCCCATCCCTGGTGTTAAAGGCAGTCTTCCACTCATCACCGGGCCGAACCTGGACCAAGTTGTAGGCATCCTGCAAGTCTAACTTTGTGAAAATCCTGGCTCCCTGCAATCTGTCCAGGAGTTCAGGAATCAGCAGGAGGGGATAGTGGTCGCGTTTGGTAATAGCGTTAAGTCCCCGATAGTCAATTCATGGCCTTAGGGATCCATCTTTTTTACCCACAAAGAAAAACTCCGCCCCTGCAGGCGACTTAGAAGGTTGGATGAATCCTCTAGCAATGTTCTCGGCTATGTACTCGGACATGGCTCGAGTCTCCGGCAAGGACAAGGGATACACCCTTCTCCACGGCGGAGTGGTCCTGGGCAAGAGGTCAATAGCACAGTCGAATGGGCGATGCTGGGGTAGAATCTCCACTTTCTTCTTGGAGAATACGTCAGCAAACTCCGCATAGGGTGCAGGTGGTGCAAGGGAAGTCTGCAAGAGTTGTAAGCATGGTGCCCTTGGACTTCTGAGGCAGTTAATGAAGCAGAAGGTACTCCATTTCGCAATCTGTAAGTTGTCCCAATGGATGACGGGAGAGTGTAGTTGTAACCAGGGTAATCCTAATACCACGAGGTGGACGGCTTTCTCCAGAATCAGAAAGGTAATTTCTTCTGAATGCATCACCCCAGTAAGTAGGGTGATAGGAACCGTGGAGGCCGAAATATTTCCAGGAAGAAGTGTTCTGCAGATGGAGGTAATCCGTAAAGGATGCTCTCGGTTCCAAATGGGAATATGTAGTTGGCGAACCAGATCTGCCAGAATAAAGTTGCCCCCGGCCCCCAAATAAATGAAAGCGAGAGTCTCAAAAGACCCACCAGGGTATTCCAAAGTCACTGGTACCGTACATTGAGGAGCAGAGTTAACACAGCGTAGGAGCAGCTCCCCACGACCTCCTAGGCTTTGGAGTTTTCCAAACGCTCCTTACATTGGGCCAAGAAGTGGCCCTTGTTGCCGCAGTAGAGACATAGACCCAAGGTTCGGCGTAGTCGTCTCTCCTCTGTAGAGAGTGGGGTGCGACCCAGCTGCATGGGCTCCTCCGACGGACCCTCTGAACGTGTGGCTCCTGAGCTAGATGCAGAGGTCATTGGTCTAGAAAATGCAGGGGCTAGTGGCACGGAACGCCGAATTGGCCGACCCTCTTTAGCTCTTTTCTGCAATTGGCGATCAATGCGCCCTGCCAAGTCTATGAGCTAATTGATGTCATTGGGGATGTCGCGGGCAGCCAATTCATCCTTAATGCGTGCTGCTAGACCTTCAAAGAACACACCTCGAAGACTATTGTCCTGCCATCCTACCTCAAGGGCTAGGGTGTGGACCTCAATAGCATAATCGGCTAAAGAGCGGGACCCCTGTCATAGCTGCAGCAGTTCCGAAGTAGTTGTAGACAGGTGTGTGGGTTCATCAAAGGCCTGTTTGAAACTGGACATGAACTGTGGCAAGTTGGTCAACAGAGGATCCGTTCGTTCCCACAGAGGGGAGGCCCAAGACAATGCCTTCCCATCCAGCAGGGATAAGATATATGCTACTTTCACGGAGTCAGTAGGGAACTGAGTGGGTAGTAGGGAGAATCTGATGTAACATTGATTCAAGAACCCACAGCAAGTCTTGGCCTCTCTGGAGTAGCGAGAGTGTCCCGGCAGCTGCGTAGGCGTACTGATGCTCTCCACTGGAGTGGGCAGAGAAACCTGGGGAGGTTCTGGAGGCGTGGCATCTAGTCAACTCACCAGACGCTCCACCGTGGCTGCGAGCACATCAAGACAATGCTTCAGACAGATCCGCCGGGTCCATGGCCTTGCAAACTGTTGTGAGCGGGGAGGTGGACCCTTAGGCCGGCCTGACTGAGTGAAGAGGTGGAAGAGGAAGTGCACTCCATGGAGAACAAGCAGACCAGGAGGCAGATACTGACAAGGCGTCAAGCATGAGTCTTCACCCTGGAAGCCCAGATCCCCCCGGGAGGAGCCCGTGAGGACCCAAGCTGCTGGGACTTAGGTGACTGGCAAGATGAGAAGACTTCACCCTGGAGACCCGAAGTCCCCCCGGGAGGAGCCCGTGAGGATCCGGGCTGCTGGGACTTAGACGAGGTGAGGGAAGCAATCCAAAGTTGAGGTAGACGGCAAGCATGGAAGACTGGAAATAGGCAGGAGTCAGGAACCAGAGAATCAATACCAAGAACTGAAGGAGATCCGGAACTGGAACTGAAGCGGGACCTGGAACTAAAGACGATCTGGAACTGGAACTGAAGTAGGAACTGGAACAGACGAAGATCCGGAACTGGAACTGAAGCGGGTACTGGAATGAAGCACAAGCAGGACCGGGAACCAAACAAGGAACCAGACCAAAGTCAGTGGAGCGCAGCAACTAACCTCCAGCAAGGAACCTCGTTGCAAGGCGTCTGACTGAAGCAGACACCGGCTTTAAATACTTGCCGGTGTCTGACGTCACTTTAGGGGCGGCCCGTGGTCCGGCGGGAAAACCCCTTTAAATTGGGCCTCCTTGCACGCGCACATGCCTAGGAAGTGAGGGGCTGGATTCTGAGGTTTGGCGGAGTCTCCCTCGTGGAGACGCCGCCATGAGGCAGGCAGGGCAGGCCCATCCGAGCGCAGACCCCGTCCCCGGCATGCTGACATGGAGCGAGGCAGCTCGAGCCGCGGACCCCGACAAGGAAGCCCCATGGAGAGAGCTAAGGACCCGGTCACAAAACCTGCGACCGGGACCGCAACACCTTCTTTGCAGGACATTTGTGATCACTTTTATCCATCCATGAATAGACACACTCCCTAAAATAATTTGATTCATCTTGGTAAAAATGTATTTTTGTCTTCTTGATTTCATGTTTGAAAGCATCCATTTGCTTAAGAAACACATCAATTTGTGCTTTGTCTTCCAACTCAATATGCAGACTAATAACTGATCTTTTAATAGTGTCAATGACTAGCATTAAATCAAGGAAATATTTGCTTAAAATAGCATTCGAACAGTCCACCAAAATTGGATCTTCAGCATATAATCGGGGCTCCTTAATTCTGACCTTTAGAAACACACTTGGCTCAGCACTATTCAAAGTTGCAGCATGCAGTTTGGAGCATATAAAAGTTTTAAGCAGATGAATAAGGTCAGACCAAGAAACCCTAGCTGTTGTCCCAGCATTATTTTCAAAGAGGCAAGTGCCTGACGTTAAATTAGAAGTGGCCAATATTAAAAAACATGGAAAACAGATAATCTATCTGGCTAAAGATAGATAGTAAAGCTATCTTGGATATTAAATGGGGTAAATGTCCCTCTGAATATCCCAGATTAAAGTTATCCAGCTAACTGTTCTGCTTATTACATGTAAAATAATCTAGCTATGGTTAGTTTGATAACTTTAATCTTAACAGGCTATAATCAAAAGAATACAGCTGGGTAAATTGCCCTTCAGCACTAAAAAATAAAAAAGCAGCTCATAGGCCTAGCGGTCAAAATGAGAGCAACCCCCTCAAACTATGGCAAGCTGCCCTACCAGGTCAAGCATCTATAAGTGGTATTAGGGTTTTGGGAACCTGTCTGCTACGATGCACTTCGCTTCCCCTTCCCCCACATCTAATAAATATTGTGGATGGCAGTGCTATAGACAGTTCTATTACCTCCTATACCTAAACAATCTGAATAGTTCAGAAAATTCCACATTTTAGCTATAGAATTAGACTTATTTGTCAGACTTTGCAGGATTTGCATTTAGAATAAAATAAACAGTACATGTCTTTAATGTCCTTGCTACTTACCATCGGTTTATACTAAATAAAACTCTACATCATTAGTGGATTGAAATGTGCCTGAAATCTTGGCCTGCTTAGAGTATTAATAAAAGTATCTAGCTGGCTAGACTACCCAACTTTGGGAGATTCCCTTCTGTTTACCTCTAGAACAGTCCTGGGTTTGAGATCTCAGGGACTGTCTTGAGGGAAAGAGCTTGCTTTCTTAGTCAGGGTCTTGGCTGGGCTTAGGAAGCATCTCTCAACTTTGAGGCCATCTCTGGCTTCTTGGCCAGTGGCCAGATATCAGACAGGGGTTTCTTCTCTCCAATCTCCATGGATACTCCCGTCCCTGTACCTACTCGACACAGGAAGTGGCAGAGTTGATGCCTCTGTTTCATCAGGTTTTCTTCTTTTCTTGTTTGCCTTCTCTTTATAACAATCAGCTGATGAATATGCAAAGGGGTAGATTTTAAAAGAAGCGCGATCAGCCTACTTTTGCTTGCGCATCAGACTCAAGCAAAAGTACGCTGGATTTTAGTAGATACGCGCGGAGCCGCGCGTATCCACTAAAATCCTGGATCGGCGCGCGCAAGGCTATCGATTTTGTATAGCCTGCGCGCGCCGAGCCGCGCTGCCTCCCCCCGTTCCCTCCAAGGCCGCTCCGAAATCGGAGCGGCCTTGGAGGGAACTTTCCTTTGCCCTCCCCTCACCTTCCCCTCCCTTCCCCTACCTAACCCACCCGCCCGGCCCTGTCTAGACCCCCCCCTTACCTTTGTCGGGGGATTTACGCCTCCCGGAGGGAGACGTAAATCCCCGCGCGCCAGCGGGCCTGCTGCGCGCCGGGCCGCGACCTGGGGGCGGGTACGGAGGGCGCGGCCACGCCCCTGGGCCGTAGCCACGCCCCATACCCGCCCCCAAAATGCTGCCGACACGCCCCCGGAACGCCGCGACGACCGGGCCCGCCCCCCGACACGCCCCCGACACGCCCCCCTCCGAGAACCCCGGGACTTACGCGAGTCCCGGGGCTCTGCGCGCGCCGGGAGGCCTATGTAAAATAGGCTTCCCGGCGCGCAGGGCCCTGCTCGCCTAAATCCGCCCGGTTTTGGGCGGATTTAGGCGAGCAGGGCTCTGAAAATCTACCCCAAAGAGTTCATGTACAGTCATGCAGCAGATGGATGGTATCATCTCTGCATTTCTGATCACTGACTTTCCCCTTTCCATGAAGGGAGTCACTGCGCCTGCTGTGTAGTGACTCTGGACTGTGTCCAGTCACGTCTTGACCAGTGCAGTCATGCCATGTCAACAATTCCCTTCATTTGATTGCTGCTCCCCTCTCTCCCATTGGAGGGTCACTGCTCTTGCTCATGCTATACTTGGATAGGCTGGTTTTCTACTTTGGGGAAATTAAGTTGTTTTTTTATTTTCTGTCTTGGCTGTCCTAGGGCTGCTTACGTTTTATTTAGAAAGGAGTTTATAGTCCTTAAATCAACAAGTCAATCTGATAAGCCGGGTAGCACTGCTGAGCTGGTCAAAGTTGCCATCTTGTTTCTCTCTGCTGAGTGTTTCTTTGCAGAAACATACATGTCAGCATCCATCTTGTAAAGTCTGTGTCCCTCTGAGGTCAGTATTCATAGAAGGTAGAATTCATATTTCATTGCATACAGTGGTAGAACATCTAGTATCTCCCTTACATTTCCACCTTCTTAAGCTGGGATGTGCTGGCAGGGGAGCTTATCACTGCTTAAGCCTAACTATCAGACTACTGTGCAGGCCTCAGCTTTCATGACATGTATGACCACCAATGATAACATCATGAAAACGAAATAAGAATAATGCAACAATAATAGAAACATACTAATAAAGAATCATAGTAGTAATAATAATAAATATAGCAATGTACATAAGAACATAAGAACATAAGAAAATGCCATACTGGGTCAGACCAAGGGTCCATCAAGCCCAGCATCCTGTTTCCAACAGTGGCCAATCCAGGCCATAAGAACCTGGCAAGTACCCAAAAACTAAGTCTATTCCATGTAACCATTGCTAATGGCAGTGGCTATTCTCTAAGTGAATTTAATAGCAGGTAATGGACTTCTCCTCCAAGAACTTATCCAATCCTTTTTTAAACACAGCTATACTAACTGCACTAACCACATTCTCTGGCAACAAATTCCAGAGTTTAATTGTGCGTTGAGTAAAAAAGAACTTTCTCCGATTAGTTTTAAATGTGCCCCATGCTAACTTCATGGAGTGCTCCCTAGTCTTCCTACTATCCGAAAGAGTAAATAACCGATTCACATCTACCCGTTCTAGACTCTCATGATTTTAAACACCTCTATCATATCCCCCTTCAGTCGTCTCTTCTCCAAGCTGAAAAGTCCTAACCTCTTTAGTCTTTCCTCATAGGGGAGTTGTTCCATTCCCCTTATCATTTTGGTAGCCCTTCTCTGTACCTTCTCCATCGCAATTATATCTTTTTTGAGATGCAGCGACCAGAATTGTACACAGTATTCAAGGTGCAGTCTCACCATGGAGCGATACAGAGGTATTATGACTTTTTCCGTTTTATTCATCATTCCTTTTCTAATAATTCCCAACATTCTGTTTGCTTTTTTGACTGCCGCAGCACACTGCACCGACGATTTCAATGTGTTATCCACTATGACACCTAGATCTCTTTCTTGGGTTGTAGCACCTAATATGGAACCCAACATTGTATAATTATAACATGGGTTATTTTTCCCTATATGCATCACCTTGCACTTATCCACTTTAAATTTCATCTGCCATTTGGATGCCCAATTTTCTAGTCTCACAAGGTCTTCCTGCAATTTATCACAATCTGCTTGTGATTTAACTACTCTGAACAATTTTGTGTCATCTGCAAATTTGATTATCTCACTCGTCGTATTTCTTTCCAGATCATTTATAAATATATTGAACAGTAAGGGTCCCAATACAGATCCCTGAGGCACTCCACTGTCCACTCCCTTCCACTGAGAAAATTGCCCATTCAGTCCTACTCTCGGTTTCCTGTCTTTTAGCCAGTTTGCAATCCCCGAAAGGACATCGCCACCTATCCCATGACTTTTTACTTTTCCTAGAAGCCTCTCATGAGGAACTTTGTCAAACGCCTTCTGAAAATCCAAGTATACTATATCTACCGGTTCACCTTTATCCACATGTTTATTAACTCCTTCAAAAAAGTGAAGCAGATTTGTGAGGCAAGACTTGCCCTGGATAAAGCCATGCTGACTTTGTTCCATTAAACCATGTCTTTCTATATGTTCTGTGATTTTGATGTTTAGAACACTTTCCACTATTTTTCCTGGCACTGAAGTCAGGCTAACCGGTCTGTAGTTTCCCGGATCGCCCCTGGAGCCCTTTTTAAATATTGGGGTTACATTTGCTATCCTCCAGTCTTCAGGTACAATGGATGATTTTAATGATAAGTTACAAATTTTTACTAATAGGTCTGAAATTTCATTTTTTAGTTCCTTCAGAACTCTGGGGTGTATACCATCCGGTCCAGGTGATTTAGTACTCTTCAGTTTGTCAATCAGGCCTACCACATCTTCTAGGTTCACCGTGATTTGATTCAGTCCATCTGAATCATTACCCATGAAAACCTTCTCCATTACGGGTACCTGCCCAACATCCTCTTCAGTAAACACTGAAGCAAAGAAATCATTTAATCTTTCCGCGATGGCCTTATCTTCTCTAAGTGCCCATTTAACCCCTCGATCATCTAACGGTCCAACTGACTCCCTCACAGGCTTTCTGCTTCGGATATATTTAAAAAAGTTTTTACTGTGAGTTTTTGAATCTACAGCCAACTTCTTTTCAAATTCTCTCTTAGCCTGTCTTATCAATGTCTTACATTTAACTTGCCAATGTTTATGCTTTATCCTATTTTCTTCTGTTGGATCCTTCTTCCAATTTTTGAATGAAGATCTTTTGGCTAAAATAGCTTCTTTCACCTCCCCTTTTAACCATGCCGGTAATTGTTTTGCCTTCTTTCCACCTTTCTTAATGTGTGGAATACATCTGGACTGTGCTTCTAGAATGGTATTTTTTAACAATGACCATGCCTCTTGGACATTTTTTACTTTTGTAGCTGCTCCTTTCCATTTTTTTCTAACAATTTTTCTCATTTTATCAAAGTTTCCCTTTTGAAAGTTTAGCACGAGAGCCTTAGATTTGCACACCGTTCCTTTTCCAGTCATTAAATCAAATTTGATCATATTATGATCACTATTGCCAAGTGGCCCCACCACCATTACCTCTCTCACCAAGTCCTGTGCTCCACTGAGAATTAGATCTAAAATTGCTCCCTCTCTCGTCGGTTCCTGAACCAATTGCTCCATAAAGCTATCATTTATTCCATCCAGGAACGTTATCTCTCTAGCGTGACCTGATGATACATTTACCCAGTCTATATTGGGGTAATTGAAGTCTCCCATTATTACTGCACTACCAATTTGGTTAGCTTCCTTAATTTCTCTTAGCATTTCACTGTCCATCTCACCATCTTGACCAGGTGGACGGTAGTATACCCCTATCACTGTAGTCTTCCCTGACACACAAGGGATTTCTACCCATAAATATTCAATTTTGTATTTAGTCTCATGCAGGATGTTTATCCTGTTGGACTCTATGCCATCCCGGACATAAAGCGCCACACCTCCTCCCGACTGCTCCTCTCTGTCATTGCGATATAATTTGTACCCCGGTATAGCACTGTCCCATTGGTTATCCCCTTTCCACCATGTCTCTGAGATGCCAATTAAGTCTATGTCATCATTTACTGCTATACATTCTAATTCTCCCATCTTACTTCTTAGACTTCTGGCATTAGCATACAAACATTTCAAAGTTTGTTTTTTGTTTGTATTCTGCTTTTTAATTGATAGGGATAAGTTAGAATTTTTTAGCTCAGGTGAGTTTTTAGTTACAGGCACTTGGACTACTTTTCTAATTATTGGAACCTCACTGTCGGGATGCCCTAATTCTAATGCATCATTAGTATCCTTTAAAGATACCTCTCTCCGAACCATGCGCTGCTGAGCGACTGTCGGCTTTCCCCTTTGTTCTAGTTTAAAAGCTGCTCTATCTCCTTTTTAAAGGTTAGAGCCAGCAGCCTGGTTCCACCCTGGTTAAGGTGGAGCCCATCCCTTCGGAAGAGACTCCCCCTTCCCCAAAAGGTTCCCCAGTTCCTAACAAAACTGAATCCCTCTTCCTTGCACCATCGTCTCATCCACGCATTGAGACTCCGGAGCTCTGCCTGCCTCTGGTGACCTGCGCGTGGAACAGGGAGCATTTCAGAGAATGCTACCCTGTAATAATGTAATAGAATAGTGTATATAACAATCATAGTAATGGAAAGTAATAAGGGATAATAAGGATAATAAATTAATAATAGTAATAGAAAATATAAAAGCATTAAAGAAATAAAACAAATACCACACAGGGCATACTGAAGAAATATGAGATAGTAGTGTCAATCTTAGACTTGAGGTAGAATATGTGTACATTTGCAAATCTCCTTTTCCTACTCTACGAGTGACAAAGTATAATCACTGATTAATTCAGTAACTTGTATCTTTAATTAATTACTTTCATAGCAATGTATAAGTATGCTACGACAAGCTACAGTTCCAGAGATTTGGATGGTAGGAGGTCATACATATGCATGGCCTTCTGGTGAGATTTTTCCGATGTGTGTCTGACTAGGGCCATTATTCTTCTAAAAAGGAGGATCCAAAATATCAAGGGGATAACTGATATAGTGGTTAGGATAGGTAAGGCATAAGTCAGAACACAGTCAGTCTGCAAAATATCTTCATCTCTGGACTCGTAATTATAGTTGGTGATTTCTGCTGTGTCCTGGTCCACAGACAGTTCAACCATGTGGGAGTCTTTATAGTCTAAAAGATATACAAAGTTTACATCAAAGTTGATTTCTTGGTCTCAAAACACATCCTGGATTTCTCTCTCTGTGGGAACCGGGCTGGTTCTAGGTATTAACTATAGATTTCTTAGGTTTGGTGACTACAGAAACATTAATGGATAAGGGAATCTTACTGGTAACATCATGTTCGTTAGAAATAATCTCTTTCAGAGGTATGCAAACTAATTAAACATTATTTATAACAGCAACCTTGATTTCAAAGAATTCATTATACCTTGTCATGGTAATCATACATTTTTATTGGACACTGTCAGAGGACAAACCACACAGAGCTTCAGTAGTATCCTTTAGGAAAGGCTTACTGGGACACAACCAACGTATATCCTTTGTTTGTTGATATAGGCCTAAATTAGGAACAAAATATTGCTGTGGCTTGTCGCTTTGATATGGCAGAAGGGCAAGTGTATCTACATGCAGGTATAAATTGTTTTCCAATTGTTTTCCATTAATTACTTATTTCAACTGGTAAACATTCTCAGGTAAAACAAAAGGCAAATTTAAAACATAAGCAAACTCCATATTTTCAACATCCACATACAGAGGTATAGTATTACCCATATGATAAGCAATCTGGATCTGGCTCAATGTGGCTTCAGGTAATTTTAACAAAAGCATCTATAATGACATTTGGGGAGACAAAATACGTTGGAATCTGTCCTTTCATTAAATTACTAATACTGATATCCAGCTCTCTAAACAAGTCATTGGTGAGCACCTGAATGGGCTGGATAAAGATACGATCCTTACTAGTACTGTTTGATGGTGGTGATGTCCTCTTCTTTATGTTTAATCGCTTGAGAATGTAGGTTAACCAAGGTGACAATATTACTTAGTATTTACCCTGAGAAATTAACTATTCTTGTTGTCGTATCTTTTTGCGATACTTTTCATATCATCCTGCAACTCTAAAAGTGTTCTGCAAGTTTTTAACAGAAACTGTATTTACAAAGGACATGGATGCACCAAAGATGGAACCCGGGACAGAAAAGATAATGGATCTAGTAATTAGTCAAATAAAACCTCTTGGGTTGGTCTAAGTCTTTTCTAATGAGTTGGATCATAATTTTGTCCAATTGGCTCAGAATGTTCTGGGTAGTATACGTCATGTGATCCTTGAACCAAGCTGTAGCTGCAGGCAAATACGTTAGTAAGGTTAAAATGTTTCTGGATCACATGTTGTGGGTCAAGCGACACAGACTTTCTGGGTGACAATCTGGAACTGTATGATTAGGAAGCCAGGGATGTCTTGCATCATGATGCCAAAGGAGGGACTAGGCTCGACCAGCTTGGCAGTTTCCACTCCTATCTGCAGCAGCACTAGGAAAATCACCCTCAGAGATCAACTCTCCATCTGAAAATAGTAGAGAACTACTCCTCTGTTTTATAGTTAATGTCAGTGTCACCAGGCACAGCATTTCAGTCCACAGATTTACAAGGGTGACAAGGTCTGAGATGATTAATACGACCTATTTAAGGACATCATTATCAGGGGTTGTCTTAATTCGGATAAGATAAGCGACTGATGAGACTTTATCCACAATTACGAAAAGTCCTTTCCAGTAGGCATAAACTTGTTTTCTTTGGCTTTTTTTTACTATAATTATAGTAAAAGACCTTGTTCCCATTTTATACTTTTTCGAGGTAGCTTTTATATCATAATATACCTTTATACCTCTGACATTTGTCTCCAAATTCTTTTGGGCAAAGTGTTTTGCCAATGTTCCTGCAGATGGGTAACATATTCATGTGCAGTAGTAGTGCTAGCCAAATTAGCATCCTGAATCCTGTAAAGCAAATGCATAGGTAAGGACATTTCTCTCCCTGTCATCATCTCAAATGGTAAGAACCCTATAGTATGGTATGGCATGGCTCTGATAGCTTTTAGCACTAGGGATAAATTTGACATCCCAGTCCTTATATGACATGGACACTTTTTTAAATGATGATTATGGTTTTCTGTGAACTCTCTACCTGTCCTGACGATTGTAGGTGTTATGATGTATGGAGCTTACTTTTCACACCCAACAGTTTCTACATATGCTTAATTACCTGTTGAGTAAAATGTGGGCCTTGGTCTACTTTCATGGGAAGACTCCCAACAACTGAACACGTGATTCAAGAGTAGGGTGGCTGTGGTCTCCACCGTGTTGTTAGAGGCAGGAATGTACTCTATGCACTTTGTAAACATGTATGTCACTATGAGCATATATTTGTTACCCCTAGAGTATCAGACAACAGGTCTGACCCAGTCTACTTGAATATCAGACCTGGGTATGGTAATACCCCAGTTTTGTAATGGTGTTTTACGTGCAGACGAAATGGGCTGGAACATGCAGGAGGTGAGTCAACCCTTTATGTATGATTTCACACCCTTGTATGCATGAGGCCAGTAAGTTACTTCCTTCAGCGTGTCATAAGTGATCTGGTCATCTCTGTGCCCTGCACATAGCTCATCACATGCATTTTGTAGCATGATTCCTCTGTAAAACTGTGGGACTACCCACTGTCTGATTCTGTTCTTATTTGTCCGTTTTAGTAAATCCTTTGCTACCTGAAGTTGATTTCTCTCCTCATCTGCCTGATAATCTGCTTTGGTGATAGGATTCACATCAGGAGCCTGAATAAAGGCATGGAACTTTCCCAGGGTAGGATCTCCTTTCTGGGCATTCACTAGATCGAAGGCTGGCATTTTGCTATTGCACTGGGAGTGTGGAGTGTTATGGTTAAGTGGTGTTTGGGTGGATTCTTGGGTACTGTGGCAGATGACCACGCCCACAGGGAGGAGCACCGTGGAGAGCCACAGTACTGTCAGGATGCACAAACACAGAGTTAGTTCTTTTATTATACAGCTTGAAGTATACCACCAGAGGTGGCAGTAGTGAGGTAGTCTGCATGTAGCAGTCTGTGGACCCTCGGCAGAGGGAACCCTTCTCACTCCATTGGTATAGGGGGATTCCGGTGTAGGTTTCCCAGCAAGGCAGTACTGTGGATGAGATAGACTGAGAGTTAGATTACTCACTAGATCAGTGGTTCTCAACCCTGTCCTGGGGACCCCCCAGCCAGTCGGGTTTTCATGATATCCACAATGAATATGCATGAGAGAAAATTTGCATACACTGCCTCCATAACATGCACATTTTCTCTCATGCATATTCATTGTGGATATCATGAAAACCTGACTGGCTGGGGGGTCCCCAGGACAGGGTTGAGAACCACTGCACTAGATGGTTGATGTAGATATGCGATTCCACCAGGTTGAAGTAGATGGTACAGGCACCGAGGCAGGGAGAACAGGCCCTCGAGGAGCAAGTACCTGATCCCTGTAAGGCAACTGAAATAAAGCAGAGGGCCCCCGAGGAGCAGGTACCCAGGTTAGCAATTACCCCAAAGGGCAGAGAGAGAGCTTCCAGCGACAGCACAGAAGCTTCAGAGTAGCTTAGACCGGCCGAGACCAATCCTTGCTAACTCAACGGGCTAGCAAAACAGTACAGGCTTTATACCCAGATGGCGTGACATCAGTAGAGGGGGATGCCCCCGAGGTTCGTGCCAATGCTGGAATAAAGACATGGGTGGCGCACGCACCCTAGTAGGTCCTTGGGAGGAGCATGGCGGGAGGCAGCATCATAGCCATTCCGGAAAGAGCGGCTTGTAGACGAGGTGGTAGCCATTTTCCCAAGGTAAGCGGGAGGAGCCATGAACAAGGTGAGGCACATGAGACTTTTGTCTGACTTTATTTTCTTCTAAATGCTAATCCTGCAAACAGTCTCGGTCTCAACGATACATTGACTGTCCTATATAGACCAAGAACGTGTCTGAACAAATCTTGTTTCGCCTCCAAATTTAGATGGTACACATCATTTAAAGGATTTTCTGTTGCACATTATTTTAGGTTACAAGTTATCCACCAGTCACAATTTGCCGGAATCAAGCATCCCCTGTTTCCCTGAAGAAGGAGCGTCTTCCGAAACATTGCAGTGTCAGACAGCACACGGACAGCATAAGATATTCTATGAATGAAGTCCGGCACGACCTTATTGTGAACTACAGACTGGTAACACAAAGATTTATTATCTTTTCAACTTCAAGGTGGACTTTTACCTAAACACACGATAGCTTCTTATGAAGAATCATCTACTCTGGGTAACCAATGATTTAAAAAGCCCTAGCGCCTTCTAGAGCTTCATTTATAAGCTTGTAGCCCCTAGTGGCACTATATGAGGTTACTCCAGAGCTTAAAAAACATTTACCTTCTTGTTTTCGAGCTGGATTCATTACACTTTGATATTTAATAGTTCCCAGCCACTTTTGGATTTTCAGTTTTTGTATTAATCCTACAAACAGTACATTAATCCTGCAAACAGACATATCAGCAGCATTTGACACTCTAAACCATGAGATATTACTATCCAACATCAAACAAATAGGAATAACAGGCACTGTTTTGAAATGGCTCAGATCCTTCATATCCAACAGACAGCAAAGAATTATAATTGGAAACTCCAAGTCAGATTGGTACGCCACTAATTCTGGCGTACCACAAGGATCATCACTCTCTGCACTATTGTTTAACATTTATTTACTCCCACTAAGCCACCTCTTATCTGGTTTAAATTTATCATTCAAAATTTACACAGATGACATTCAATTTCTAGTCCCATACACAGATTCATGACAACATACTTTCTCATTATTACAATTATATTTAACTTCAATAAAATTATTGATGTCCCATAACAGATTAAAATTAAACACTTCAAAAACAGAACTGATTTTTCTCTCATCAGTTCCAGATTCTCTCTTCCAACCCCCAAAGAATTTCACATTCAACTACCATGAACTAGAAATAAAACCTCATGTAAAAAACCTAGGTGTCATTATCGATTCTAAATTATCCATGTCACACAACATATCAACTCTATTAAATAAATAATTTTTCAAGATTCACATGTTAAAAAAACTAAAACCTTTGCTTTTCTCCTCAGATTTTCTTTCAGTTGTGCAAGCATTGATATTGACAAGCCTGGATTACTGTAATGCATTGTATCTAGGACTTCCAAATGCCACTATCCATCCACTAAAACTCATTCAGAATTCTACAGCTCGAATACTCTGTAACTTATCATATAACGCCAACTCTACAACAGCTTCACTGGCTACCCATATCATACCGTATCTCCTATAAAATCCTTACCATTATACACAATTTAATTTATAATGCAAATTCCGAATGGTTATGCTCGTTGCTTAGAATATTCAAACCAAATAGACAATTACGCTCCATGGACAAATGTATTCTGGAAGTTCCAACAATAAAATTTGCACGATTAGATATGACACGTGAGAGAGCTTTTTCAGTTGCAGGCCCACGCTTTTGGAACTCTATCCCAGAAGATATTAGATTGAAACAAAACACGAAAGAATTCAAAAAACAACTGAAAACATATGTTTACTGCTGCCTTCAATACTAGTTAACTCCTTTTCAGCCATATCCGATCTAAATAATAAGTACTGCTAATGAATAATAACAAAGTATGAAGAAATTATCAATATGCAATTTTAATTTTGTGTTATAATATGTATAAATAGTATTGTTTTAACTATGTATGTCTCATTGTAAACCGCCTTGTCGGCCAGATCCTGCCCATAATGCGGTATATAAAAACTTTTTAAATAAATAAATGTCAGTATAGTCCTTGCCACATAGCATCGGTTTATACTATACAGAGTTCTGCCTCATTAGTGGACTGAAATGTGCCTGAAACCTTGGCTTGCTTAGAATATCAATAAAGGTAACTAGTTTGCTAGCCCCACCCAATTCTGGAAGATTCCCTTCTGTTTACCTCTAGAGCAGTCTTGGGCTACAGATCTCGGGGACCATCTTGAGGGAAAGAGCTTGCTTCCTTGATCCTGGTATTGACTGGACTGAGGAGACTTCTGTAAACTCTGAGGCCGTTTCTGGTTTTGTGGCTGGCAACCAGATAGACAGGGCTTTCCTTTCTCCAGTCTCCCGGTCTTCTATCTCCTTGACACAGGGAGAAGCAGGGTGTAGTCAGATGTTTCTCTTTTCTTGTTTGTTCTCTCTTATAACATTCAGCTAATGAATATGCAAAATGTTCATGTATAGTCATGCCTGATAGATGGTCTCTCTGCATTTCAGATCGCTGACTGTGCCTGTTGTGTGACGACTTTGGACTGTATCTGGTCATAGCTTGACCAGCGCTGTATTGCCATGTCAGCAATTCTCTTCATTTGATTGCTGCCCCCCTCTCTCCCACAGGGGTCACTACTCCTGTCTCATGCTGTCCTTGGATAGGCTGTTTTTCTGCTCTGGGGTATTAAGCCGTTGTTATAGGGCCGCTTACTTTCATTTAGAAGGGAGCTTATAGCCCTTAAATCAAAAAGCCGATCTTATACCCTGTTTCCCCGAAAATAAGACAGTGTCTTATATTAATTTTTGGTACCAAAGATGCACTAGGCCTTATTTTCAGGGGATGTCTAATACCGTTGAGCTGCTGGCTGCCCCTGCGTCAGCCATGCCTCACCAGTGTGCTGTCAGAGAGAGGTAAGAGTGTGCAGCATTCATGGTAGTCAGCTTGGGCTGACACTGCTGCTTTTGAACCTCTGCACACTGCTTGGAAGGGGTCCCCCGACTGGTACTGCCACCATCCCCAGATGTCTGTAATCTTGCTGCCACTGTCACTGCTGCCACTTGGCTATTGGGGAGGCGCCGATTGCTGCTACTGACACTGAAGCCCATTCTGCTGCCTCCTCTGTGCAGGCCCCGTGGGCTTCCACTTCCTCCATGCTGATCTCGTACATTGTGAGATCTGCATAGAGAAAGTGCTATTCTTGCACATTCCCAAAGATCACATGTGCCAATCACTAAAAAGTAATTTTTATTTTTTTTTTTACCTTTGCTGGCTGATGTTAGTTTTCTAATCGGTTGGTCACAGGCTTTTTTTTTTTCCACCTTCCCTTTCTTATTTTTTTGCCAATTCCTTTTATATTGTCCTTTTTTCTTCCGTATTTCTTTTCTCTCCGTCTTCTTCCCTCAAACACAGTCAGGTTCTCATTCTCACATGCATTTCTCTCAAACACACACAGTCTCTCACTGGCTCATGCTGTCTGACGCTCACACACACAGGCTCTCTCTCACTCCCACATGCTGTCTTGCTCAAGCATAGGCTCTCACACACACACACACAGAGGCTCTCACATGCTGCCTCTGCAAACATTCAGATCCTCACTCTCACACACAATCTCTCAACTCATCTCATACACGCACGCACCCTCTACAGACCCTCAGCCTCTCTCTCACCTCTGGGCCTCCTCTTCGCGGGTCGCCGCAGGATCGGCTCTGCAGCGGCCCTGAACTTCTCGGGCCTCTTCCTCTTCTTGGGCCGCTGCGACTTGGGATTCGCAGCAGCCCGCGGCGGCTCCTCTTCTTCACGCGCTGATGCTCTTTCTGCTTCCTGCCCATGCGGCTCCGGCAACGTTTACTTCCGGGCCGCACAGGCAGAAAGGAGGAAGAGCATCAGTGCGTTTGCACGCAATCTTTTTCTTCGGGCAAGGAGGCTCAGCGGCCGCATGAGCCTCCTTGTGCCCGGGCGCATCGGCTCCCCTCCGGATACCACTGCAGGCCTCCTCTTCGCGGGTCGCTGCAGGATGGGCTCTGCAGCGGCCCTGAACTTCTCGGGCCTCTTCCTCGCTACCGGGCCTCTTCCTCTTCTTGGGCCGCTGCGACTTGGGATTCGCAGCAGCCCACGGCGGCTCCTCTTCTTCACGCGCTGATGCTCTTTCTCCTTCCTGCCCATGCGGCTCTGGCAACGTTTACTTCCGGGGCTGCACAGGCAGGAAGGAGAAAGAGCATCAGTGCATTTGAACGCGATCTTTTTCTTCGGGCAAGGAGGCTCAGCGGCCGCATGAGCCTCCTTGCGCCTGGGCGCATCGGCTCCCCTCCGGATACCACTGCTCGCATCTGCTCCTAATACTTTGGAAACTTTATTTTAAATAAATAAATAAATAAATAAAAAATGGCGTCACAGGATTGACCGGCCCACCGGGGGAAGCCTGATCCCCCGATAGGTCAATCCGCCCCTGTTTACAAGGGATGTCTTACTTTCGGGGGAGGTCTTATATTTAAGAATTCGGCTAAATCCCTACTAGGTCTTATTTTTGGGGGATGTCTTATTTTCGGGGAAACACGGTAAGTTGGGTAGCACTGTTGTTGTGGTGGTCAAAGTTCTTGTTTCTCTCTGCTGAGACAGTTTTTCTTTATTGGAACATACATGTCAGCATCCATCTTTTAACATTTGTGTCCCTCTGAGGTCAGTATTCATAAAAGGTAGAATTCATATTTTGTTGCATACAGTGGTAGAACATCTGGTATTTCCCTTGTGCATGCCTACCTTGCAAACTCCTCTAAAATATATATAAAGAAAGAAATAAAGTGGTCCTGTGCCAGCCTATCCGCCTCCCTGGTTCCATACTTGTAATCTGTAAAAACCCCTTGGGCTTCCCTCCCAGTTAAATGACTTTGAACATTTAAACTTCTAGTTCATTGAACCTAAAATCTTTATCCCAATGGTAGATCACCACCATATCTGCACAAAAAAAATGAAGGGTGAGACACATTTTTGTCCTTTGTTAGTAGGTATTATGTTAAATAGCCATATACCTCAAATAAGGTTTAAATAAAAAGACCATTAAATTGCACTAGCCTTTTTTTATGAAACAAGTGAAAAAAGCCATGTTCATAGGAATCTCAAATGCCAAGATAGTGGTTGGGTTAAGAGTATTACAGGTCTAATATCATACCATTCCAAAAAACAAAACACACTTGAACAAATGGTTTCTTACAAAAATAAAACACTCAAATATAACACTACTTCCTTAACCTTATCTCTGAAGATTTTCTCCATTATAATTGCATGCGAGTGAGTCTATCCTGCATATCTTTTCTAAGGTCCAAGGCCCACAACCATACCAGCCTGCAGGCACCAATGTCTGCTGCAGCTACCCTCAATCTAGTTTAAGTAAAAAAAAATCTCACATCATATTCTTTTTCACTAGTGGCTCTAATGTCTACCACTTCTTCTAAGGAATATGCTCCAATATGCCCCCTCATCTCTGATAATGTTTTATATTTCTGTCCATGAAGAGCTAGTTGGAGGCTATGTGGGCACTGAGCAAAGCACCTTGATTAAAACGTTCCTCCCAATAAGTTTAAGTACTTGAGAGTCCTTTCCCGTGAACAGCAAAGAACAAGCTATAGACCTCTTACGTTTTGAGAACAGATTTTATTATGACTATGTGTGACTGATGAGGCAGTTGCTGCTTTTTGAATCTGGGAGCCTTGTAGACAGTGAATTTTTCATTTTCATTTATTATTCTTATTATCCTGCTTGTTAAAACATGTTACCTAAGTGGTGGTACAGTTTAAAAAAAATTACATAAAAGGAGGAGTAACACAACCTAACAAACATAAAACTATTAATATTGCATCCACTTTCTTGTTAACTGAGGTTCCTCGGGGGGGGGGGGGGGGGGGCGGGGAGACGACTCATATCTGAGTCTCCAACAGGATCCTGTGGACTGGTACTACCACAATTTCTTTTTTAGGGTGAAAGGGGAGATCCACAAACTGGAAAATGTCAAAGCATTTTTGCCCTGGATTCTCTGTGTTAATTAAATGGAATGGTCTACCACCATTCTCTTCACAAAATTGTCATAGGAGAGTTCTTGCAGAGAAGACTTTCTCCTTTTATGTGGAGTAAAGTCCAAGGGGTAATCAGCTGATGCCATCTGATCAAAATAGTACTCACATCCATATGTGTATCCCCAGAATACCTGCACTCCAAGCCAGAATCATAGCTTAAAAGTGCAGTCCGAGTGTGTATCTGGCAAGAAACCAAGGCCTCTCTGAGGGTACCCCTTGTATCCTGGTATCTAGACCCAAGTGAAAATTGGTACTTTTGGGGAGCTTTCCCCTCTGATGTACTAAAATTGACAATGGTGTGGTGGATACAAATATCAATGCCTTTCCAGGAACCAATGGCTTACATTTACCAGATGCCATAAGAGTCTTCAGCAGAGATTGGACCTCAGTTTGTAAAGCTAACAACTATATTGTTGCACCAAAGTTCACAACCCTATGTCCAATGCTGCCTGGATACTTCTTTCCACCTCTTCCTAAAAAAAATTACTTATGCCAATACCACATGGGACTCAAGAGGAGATTGTTGGCTGGCATCTGGGGCTTTGTCGCAATTCCTGAGATTGATGCAAGATTGAGCTTAGGAGGAATTTATGGCCAGTCAGAATCTTCCTGCTACTAGCATTACACCTTGATGGGGACCAATGCTTCTTAGCATTTTCCTGATGCTCGGCATCGGGTACACCTTGATGCCGATTAAGTGAAATCCTTCAGTTTCATGAAATGTGGACAGTTAGACCTCCATGAGTGCTTGATGTCCAGGGAGATCAATACTTTCTCGATGTCCTGCCAGCATCTGTTGCAGCTTCTGGGCCTTTCAATGTTAGGTCAATGCCACCAATGCCAATGAACCTGACTTGCTTTCCCCAAAGAACTTTCTTATCAGCTGCAAGTGGAAAAATATTCTCAATAGTAAAGAATTTTGTCTTCCTGCACGTGGCACACCCCAAGACATCACAGAATCATAGAAATGTCAGCAGAAAAGGACCAAATGATCTACCCAGTCTGCCCAGAAAACTTATGCCAGTATCTGCTGCACTGTGCAGGTTACCCTCATGCTGATCACTTTCCCAGACCATAAAAGTCAGGGACCTCAGATGCTGTCCGAATCCAATTTTCCCTAACCCCTGCTGTGGAAGCAGAGAGCAATGATGCAGCTGCATCAAAAGTATCAGGCTTAATGATTAAGGGTAGTAAAAGTCACCTCAGTAAGTTACTATGTTTATTTGTTCTCCAAACCATAAAAGCCGGGGCCCTTGTTGGTTGCTGTCTGAATCCAATTCCCTTTTTCCCACAGCCATTGAAGCAGAGAGCAATTATGGAGTCGCATTAAGCCTTGACACTTATTTGTTAAGGGTTGCAACTGCCACACCAGCAAGTTACTTCCAGTTACCCCCATACACTCTTTTCTTTAATTCCATCCTCTAGCCTTTAGGGATCCACAGTGTTTATCCAATGCCCCTTTGATTTCCTTCACTGTTTTCGTCTTCACCACCTCCAACAGAAAGGCATTCCAGGCATTCACCATCCTCTGCGTGAAGAAACATTTCCAGACGTTGGTTCTGAGTTGTTCTCCCTGGAGTTTCATTTCATGGCCACTAGTTCTATTGATTTCTTTCCAACAGAAAATGTTTGACAATTGTGCATCATTAAAACCTTTAAGGTGTCTGAAGGTCTGTATCATATCTCCCCTGCACCTCCTCTCTTCCAGGGTATACATATTCACGTCTTTCAGCCTCTCATAAGTCTTCCAACGCTGAGCCCTCACCAATTTGGTCGCTCTTCTTTGGACTGCCTCTATCTTGTCTTTATCCTTTTTGAACGTAGTACTCCAGGTGAGGCCTCACCAAGGTCTTGTATAATGGCATTATCACCTCTTTTTTCTTATTGGTTATTCCTCTCTATGCAGCCCAGTATTCTTCTGGCTTTAGCTATCTCCTTGTCACATGATCATCCTCCAGGTAGCACACATTTGAAAAATGGGGATCTGTGACAAGCATGATGTTACTGCACTAGGGGCAGTAAGCTGCTAGCCCTCTTTTCTTTTTTGGGATGCTGGCCCAAAACAAGGCAAACTCAAATGACTATTTTAAATCTTTTTTCATATTTTTATATTTTAAATATTTGAACACCCTCCCAGTAGATCTCAGAATACAAGAAAACTTAAAAACTTTCAAAAAAGAACTAAAAACAGGGTTGTTTACCAAAGCCTACCAACTCACCCACTGATTCAAAACTCCGCTCCCTTCCTTTAACACCAGGAAAACAGATGGAACCAAGAAACTTATGATTATTACTCAACTCTGTAATATGTTTTGATTAATCTACAAACCTAGTTCATAAATAAATATTTACTTTGTTAACTATCATATGAACCGTTTTTTGAAACATTTTTAAACATTGTAACTTTGTAAACCGTTGTGATGGCGAAACCGGATGGTATATAAAACTCAATAAATAAATAAATAACTAAATCGAAAAACAATCAATGCACTGATACCAATGCACACATTGGCCACACAAAAGAATTTAAGAAAAGTTAGAAATGAACAAAAAAATCCTAGCTACTGACCCCTGATAGGACAACCCCCCCCCCCCCCACCGAAGAACGAAGAGGACACAGCAGAGAACATTGCCAAAAATATTTCAAGAAAAATTTTGACCACTGAGGTCCGAGGAGGAACAACAACTGAAGGGGGCCCCACATGATACAGACAGAGCTTATGCTCAACAGAACTGCTAAAAGCTTTCAGAAGCTGTTAAGTAATCTTCTCTGACCGGATTCTACTGGATGACGTCATTGCAGATGTGAGGACTTCACAACCTGCTTATCCTTAAAGGATACAAACATTCAAGTATTTAACAGACCAGTAAAGTACCAGAAGATACATTTTCCATAGAATAAATTAAAAAACAAACTGTCATATGATGCTTAAAGAAGGGAGGCACAAAAAGAACATGATAAAATGATAACACAATGGATACCTGGAGTAGACTTTCAGTAGAAGTGATATGAACTGAAACAGTAACAATTCAACCATGTTTAGAACATACAAGAATGGTAGCAGTGGAAGAAAATTAGAAAACCACAGAGTAGGATCTGTGGCAATTTAGTAGGCAGATAGAAATGGCAAACTAAGTGGACCAAGTGTTCCTTATCCACAGACATCTTCTATGTTTCTATAACTTCCAATATAGGCAGAAGAGACTGATACATATTTAATAAAAAATATCCATAAACAACAAAAAAGCAGGAGATTTAATATGGCAGATATTAGAGCATCCCTGCTGCAGAAAAAGAGCAGAAGCAGGAAAATCCTGAACTGTATACAAGAGTCATTCCTGAGTCAGAACCAAACAAGAGAGGGATGACACCAAACTTGGTACTCACAAATAATTATTTGAACTGTCACAGGAATTACCAGACAGTGATTTAATTAGAACAGCAAAGTCAGAGGGGTCACACATAGGTCATAGTTCTAGACTTCAAGGGTAACTATTTTGCTAAGATGGGAAAGTATCTTAAAGATGAAAAGATGTAGGTAAATGAGGAGAACAGTGAGCTAAAATGAAAGGAATCATGATAAAAATTATTTATATTAAGAAAGGGAATAAAAGTAAGAAAAGTATGGTTTGCAAATGTAGTGGCTGAAAAGGTCAGGGACATAGGATTAGCACTGAAAAAAATACAAAGGGTCTCAAAGTAGGCAAAATCTGGAAAAGTTAATGGAAACAAGGAAGGCAACAAAACTTAGATATGTTAGTAAAAAGAGGACTTGCTTATGAAGGATTGTGAAGCAGAGGTGAAAAGAAGTGTATGGAAGATGACAGGGAAAGGATAAATACTGAATATTTTTGTCTAGTAAATTCTGAAAAAAATGTGTAAAAAAAGAGAATCGTACAACAGGTCACCTAAATGCATAAATATATAATCACATAATTCTGACAAATACATGGTGTTGTGAGATATTAATATGTACCAATCAGGAGAGATTTCAGTGTGTTTATATCCAATAATCTTAATGTAGAAAAAAAAACTGCAGCAAGAGAGTAAGGAAAACTGGAAGAATGCTAGAAAGCAAAAGGAATGTGTATAATCTAGAAGAAAGGAAAGAAAGGGACATATGATAGAAACATTCAATACCTCAAAGGTATAAAGCATTTTCTGGTAGAAATGAAGGTCTACAACAAAAGATCATAATATCAAGGTTAAAGGGTAGACTCAGGAGTAGCATAAGGAAATATGGAAATAAGGACAAAATATTTTCCCCCTCAAGGATACTTGGCATCTCACACAGCAATACATCTCATCTTGTCTTACAGCTATTCATGATTGGCTTTTTCAAAACAAACTTGCCTTAAACGTCCTGAAAACCAAAATCATGATCCCATCTTGGTTCCCTCTTTCTTATGTTCTTGAAAAAATTGTCTTAAAAAATCAAAATATACAGATATCTAAAACAGTTCGTAATCTTGGCATTCTCATCGATCTGTCTCTTTCTGCATGCTCATATCAAGGCCCATACACAAACTGTTTTCAAGCTGCAACTCTTACACCATCTAAAACCACTTCTGGATCCTCCTGATTTTTGAAACGTTCTTCAGTCGCTTCTTTTCTCTGGTTTGGATTATTGCAATGCACTTTTCACCAGTTTGCCTGCTTATTCAATTCATCCTTTACAGAATATCCAGAATTCTGCTGCCAGGCTATTAAAGGTAACACATATGCGAACACATTACCCCAGTTTTGCAAATATTACATTGGCTCCCAATTTCATTTTGGATACAATATAAGCTCACAGTTACTATACATATCCTCATTCATAATATTCCTTCACCGGGGTGGCAGTCAGATCCTTCAGTCAGTGCCTTTTAGATACTCCCTCTCCTTGGACAATCCATTTTGAAGAGACTATGGAATGTGCTTTCTCCTTTGCTGCCCCCTTTTTTATGGAACTCCCTCCCAAAAAAGATAAGAACAATAGCAGAACCAAAGTTTTTCCAGAAAGCTCTTAAAACCCATTTATTTCAAAAGTCATTTTCCATCTGAGCACTATAACGTCATCTATATTAAGAATAGTTGGGTCTATCAGTGTTGTCAATGTCTTATTTTACATAGTCTGTGTAGCTTGCTTGTTACGGCGGTTACTACCCCGAATCAATTAAGCCTGATACTTCACTTGGAATACATATCCAGCGCAACTCACTGCTTCAACGGCAGGGGGGAATAAAGAAAAGAGGAATTATAATCAGACAACCACCAACAAGGACTGAATGGCACAGGCTGGGTAAACAAATAAGCATGGGAGTAGCTTGCTTATTGCAGCAATTACTACCCCTAACCAATTAAGCTAGATACTTCACTTAGATGCAGCTCCAGCACTGCTCTCTATATCAATGGCGGGGGTGGAAGGTAACTAGAACCAAAAAGTTACTAATAAGGGCCAAGAGTAATGTAAGTATGAGAAAAAAAGTGTGAAAGTTTGCTGGGCAGACTGGATGGGCCGTTTGGTCTTCTGCCGTCATTTCTATGTTTCTATGTATATGTTTCTATTTTGTTTGATTTTTATCATTGTTGATTGATTATGTAATTTTACACAGTGTTTTCTTGCACTCTGCCCTGAATGTAGGAAGGGCAGGTAATAAATATTTTAAAATAAATAAATAAATTCTTCATTGAAAATATGGTAGATATTTGGAACAGGGTCCAGCAAAGTTGATGGCAACCAACCCAGTTGCAAAATTGTAAAAAGCATGGGTTAAATATAGAGGATCCTTAGATGCAAGGATTAAGCCTAGATTTGGATAGACTTTGTACTAATGTACTAGAAATGGGCAGACATCCGATGGGTCTTGTGATCCTTACTTGTTGTCCTTTTCTATGTTTCTATAAACTCTCAACTTTTTCAGATGGCAGTAAGATTTGCAAGATTGGACCCCACAGAGAAACAGAATGAGAAGTGATTGAATACTTGTCAGTTAAGATCCAATACAAAAGAGTGAATCTGATATACTAGGGTAAGAGCACAGTACATGACCAAGGGTGGAGGGCGAGATAAGCACCAACTAGGAGACACTCCTTGGGATGATAGCGTCCGATGACCTGAAAGAATTTAAACTGCGATAAGGCATTAGAACCAGAAGGTATGCTAGAGTACATAGAGAAAACAAATAGAAAAAAAGGAGGTAATGGCTGGTAAGAATTGGAATAGTGTGACCAGTTATCAAGGTTGTTTTTCTGTAAGCATATAGACAAGCTGGAGATTGTCCAGTAAAAAGGCTAGCAAAATGATGAGATCAGCAAAGAAAACTGCATGACAAGGGACTGAGGAGCAAAATATGTATACTCTATAGCAGGGACAGACAATTCTGGTCCCAGAGTGCCACCAACAGACCTAGTTTTCAGGATATCTACAATAAATATGCATGCACTGCCTTCATTGTATGCAAATATATCTCATGCATATTCATTGTGAATGCCCTGAAAACCAGACCTGTTTATGGCATTCCAGGATTGGCGTTGCCTACTTCTGCTCTAGAGGATAGAAAAGACAGGAGGAATATGATAAAGTTATTTATAAACCTCATATGTACATATCAAAATGAAAATTAGTTCTTACCTGTTAATGTTCGTTCCTGTAGTACCATGGATCAGTCCAGACAGTGGGTTGAGCCTCCTTTCCAGCAGGTGGAGACAGACTAAAACTGAAAGGATATCCTATATGAGGACAGAGCCTATCCTGTAACCCTTCAGTATAACTATTGTCAAAGCAGAAAAATAACAAAACCCAAGTAGGATCAAGCAAGAACCATAAAGCTCAATAGAGCAACTATAGAACAATAAGACAAACATGGTATACCTATATGCTCTTGCATATACTTGGTATGAAAAAACGACCAAGGCTTCCGGTGTAATTGCTCAGTATTCTTGCACAACACAGGGAGTAATAAAATCTGCAAACCTGTAAGAAACAAGCTTCGAGAGGACAAAAAAAAAAGACAGACAGGGAAGGGCGTCTGGACTGATCCGTGGTACTACAGGAACGAAAATTAACAGGTAAGAACTAATTTTCCTTTCCCTGTACCTACCCGGATCAGTCCAGACAGTGGGATGTACCAAAGCTTCCCTAAACCGGGTGGGACCGAGACAGTCCCGCTCGAAGCACTTGCCGCCCAAAGGAACCGAAAACCAGAGCGTGCACATCAAGACGGTAGTGCCGAGCAAAGGTATGCAAGGACATCCAAGTGGTGGCCCTGCAAATCTCCTGCGGAGAGACAGATTGACTCTCCGCCCCAGAAGCAGCCTGAAAGCGAAGAGAATGAGCCTTCAAGCCCTCAGGAACCGGTCGACCTTGAGAAAGATATGCCGAAGCTATGGCTTCTTTCAGCCACCGCGCAATCATGGTCTTAGAAGCCGGTTTACCTCGGTTGGGACCACTCCACAGGATGAAGAGGTGGTCCGAAACGCGAAAGTCATTGGTAACCTGGAGATAGAGAAGCAGGACTCGCTTGACATCTAGACGACAGAGATCGCCCTCAGCTGTACCCGCAATCTCCTCTGGAGAAAACGCAGGGAGTTCTACCGACTGGTTGACGTGAAAGGCGGAAACAACTTTGGGCAAGAAGGAAGGAACCGTCTTGAGAGAGACCCCTGAATCGGAAAACCGCAAGAAGGGCTCCCGACAGGACAACACCTGAATCTCGGAGATTCGCCAAGCGGAGGAGATAGAAACCAGAAAGAGAGTTTTGAGTGTAAGGTCCTTGAGCATAGCGTGGTGATGGGGTTCAAACGGAGCCGCACAGAGAGCACGAAGGACCAGGTTGAGACTCCACGACGGACACGTGGCATGAGAAAGAGGGCGGAGATGTTTAACGCCCCTCAAGAACCGAATCACGTCCGGATGGCCCGCTAGGGAATGACCTTCCACCCGACCCAGGAGAGAGCCGAGCGCCGAGACCTGGACGCACAGAGAACTGAAGGAGAAGCCCTTGGAGAGACCCTTCTGAAGAAAAGAAAGAACCACAGAAACCGAGGCGGAGCGGGCCGGGATACCCGACTCCGCACAAACAGACTCAAAAACTTTCCAGATGCGCACGTAGGCCAGGGAAGTCGACTGTTTCCGGGCCCGCAGTAAGGTGGAGATGACGCCTCCTTATACCCTTTACGCCTCAGGTGTCTCCGTTCAAAAGCCAGGCCGCTAGACAGAAGTGATCGGCCTGGTCGAAAAATACAGGCCCCTGTCGAAGGAGACGAGGTAGATGACCGAGAAGCAAGGGTCCGTCCGTCGCCAGGTTGATGAGATCTGCGAACCACGGTCTTCACGGTCACTCGGGTGCTACCAGAATCACTGGTCCCCGGTGGAGTTCTATTCTTCTGAGAACTTTTCCCACCAGGGGCCACGGGGGAAACACGTACAGGAGAATGTCCGCTGGCCAAGGCAGGGCCAGAGCATCCACGCCCTCTGAGCCGTGTTCCCTCCAGCGGCTGAAGAACAGATTGGCTTTGGAATTGCGCAGATTCGCCATGAGGTCTAGGTGGGGGGGGACCCCACCTGTCCACTATCAGGGCCATGGCCGCATCCGAGAGTTCCCATTCCCCCGGATCGAGCGACTATCGGCTGAGGAAGTCGGCCTGGATATTCTCCTTGCCCGCAATCTGGGAGGCCGCCAGGCACTGCAGATGTTGCTCCGCCCAGGTGAAGAGATGGCTGGCTTCCAGGGCCACCAGGGGACTGCGAGTGCCCCTTTGGCGATTGATGAAGGCCACCATGGTAGAGTTGTCGGAGAGGACTCGTACGCCTTGCCGTGAAGAAGGGGGAGGAACTCCTGAAGGGCCAGGCGTACCGCTAGGGTCTCCAACAGATTGATGTGCCAGTGAGACTGAGTCGGGGTCCAGGTTCCCTGGGTGGACTGGGAGAGACAAACCGCACCCCAGCCCGACAGACTGGCATCCGTGGTCACTATCGTCTACTGCGGCGCTTCAAGAGGCATCCCCTGGAGGAGATGAGGTAGCGACAGCCACCACTGCAAGTCGCCGACGGTAGAGTCCGAGAGCGGGAGAACTATGTGGAACTGTTCCGACACCGGCTGCCAGCGGGATAGCAAATCTTTCTGTAATGGACGCATATGAGCAAAGGCCCAGCGGTCGAGGTCTATGGTAGAAGCCATGGATCCCAAGACCTGCAGGTAGTCCCAGGCTGTCGGGGAAAATAAGGCAATCAGATTCTGGATCTGCTCGATTAGCTTGAGAGCTCGCGCACGCGGTAGGAAGACCTTGCCTACTCGGGTATTGAAGTGGGCTCCCAGGAACTCTAACTCCTGGGAGGGCTGAAGGTTGCTCTTGGAGAAGTTCACTATCCACCCGAGAGAAGCGAGAAGAGATAATACGCGATCCATCGCCTGTTGACAGGAAGCCGCCGACTTGGCCCTGATGAGCCAGTCATCCAGATAGGGATGGACAAGGATTCCCTCCCCGCACAGCACCGTCGCGACCACCGCCATGACCTTTGTGAAGGTGCGAGGTGCAGTAGCGAGACCAAAGGAAGTGCCCGAAACTGGAAGTCCTGATTGAGAATGTGGAAGCGAAGATACTTCTGGTAGTCGCGGTGAATGGGAATATGGTAGTACGCCTCTGGGAGACCGAGCAAAGCGAGAAACTCTCCGGGACGAACCGCCGCTATGACCGCTCGCAGGGTTTCCATGTGGAAGTGAGGAATTTTGAGGGCCCAATTGACCCTCTTGAGGTCCAGTATCGGGCGAAAGGACCCGTCCTTTTTGGGAACGATGAAGTAAATAGAATACTGGCCGGCGCCAAGCTCCCTTCTCCGGGACTGGAACCACCGCGCCCAGAGCCAGGAGTTTGGAGAGCGTTTGTTCCACCGCGTCCCTCTTGGACCGTCCACATGGCGAGAAAAGAAAAAGATCCGGAAGGTCACGAACAATCTCGAAGGCATACCCATCTCTGATAATGTCGAGGACCCACTGATCCGATGTGATTTTGACCCATTCCTCGAAAAACAGGGAGAGGCGACCACCGAGGTAAGGGACCGAGGAATGAGTCAGCTGAAGTTCATTGTGTGGCAGAATTAGGAGTGGTACGTGCGGGCTGGCACTCATGAAAGGGCCGCCGCCCACGAAAAGACTGCGACCAGGACTGAGCACGAGAAGAACCCCTCGAGGAACCACCCTGCCCACGCGGAGCATAACGACGCTGACCCTGGAAGCGAGAACGAGAGAGCGCGTAAGACTGGGTAGGTTTAGGACGGTTCTCCGGAAGTTTATGGACCTTGTTGTCAGCCAAGGAATCCATAAGCTTCTCAAGGTCCTCTCCAAAAAGCATCTTACCTTTGAAAGGCAACGTGCCTAACTGAGCTTTGGAAGACTGATCAGCCAACCAATTGCGTAGCCAGAGGAGCCTCCGGGCAGACACCGCCGAAGCCATCGCCTTCGCCTGAACACGGACCAGATCATAGAGGGCGTCTGCCCCGTAAGCGATTACGGCTTCTAGATGCTCAGCCTGCTCCGCCTCTGCCGGCGAAAGTTCTTGAGTGCAGAGTAATTGTTGAACCCACCTGAGGCCTGCCCGCAGCATGAGGCTGCTGCAGCAAGTCGCCCGACTCCGAGGGCCAAGACTTCGAAGATGCGTTTCAGGTGAGCCTCTGGCTTACGATTCTGTCCGTCCTTAAGAGCCGTCGATCCCTCTACCGGAATCGTGGTGTGCTTGGTGACCGCTGAAACATAAGAATCCACAGAGGGTTACTTCAGCATTTCCAAACATTCCTCCGGGAGGGGATAGAGTTTGTCCATGGCACGCCCCACCCAGAGAGCCCCCTCAGGGGCCTCCCATTCCCGCAGGATCAGGAGTTTAAGCATGGGGTGGAAGGGAAAGGCGGTAGCCAGAGCCCTGAGCCCCCCCAGGACCGGATTCATATCCTTGGGCAGGGAGTCCATCAGGTTATCCATGGTGGGACCCTCCAAGCCCAATTCCTGCAGGACGAAGGGGATGAAAGGCTCTAATTCCTCCTCACGGAACAAACGAAGGGCTCTGGGGCCATCTCCCTCCAGAAGAGGGGTATCCTCCGAATCCGGGGAAACAGCGGGGTCCGGGACCCCTGGATTCACCGGAGAGGCGGGGCACCCCCGGGTCCACCCGCACCCTAGCCGGCCCCTGGGGCTCCGCAGCCGGGCCCAGAAGTCAACGGCGCGGAGCGAGGGATTTTTGGTGGTGGTGGGGGGGGGGGGGGGGGTGTCGAGGGGGAGCTTTCGTCCTCCTCCTGCAGGCTAGCTAAATAAGATTTGTGCATGAGGAGGATGATTTCCGCAGAAAAAGGGACCTTGGATTTCCTGGAGGGGGGGCGAGGGGGGGGTCGGGACCCCCTTCCTGGGGACCCGCGGGGCATTTAAAAAAAAATCCGGCCCCCCCCAGCCTCAGGCAGCTCCGAAAACGGAGCTGCTGAAAAATCCAAAATGGCCACCATTCCCAGGCTTTGCCGACCTGGCAACGGCCTAACCATGCCGGGGGAAGACGATCCCCAAGCTAGATTTGCTTGTCCTGCAGAGGAGGGGCCTTCCCCACCCAGCAGGCAAGCAGAGCAGAGGCCCTGACGCGAAAAACACGGAGAGGGCAGCCCAAAAGAGAGGCAGGCTGCCTGCCGTGGCACAGCAGAGCCGTGACTGAAGAAAAAAAAAGTAGAAAAAAAGCTTTGATTGACAGCCTGCAGGCCCGGAGTGAAGCAGGAGGGAAACCTGCTGACTCCTGCCTGTCTGGCTGCCGGTTCAAGGCCTGCTAGGACCAGAAAAATAAAAAATACTGGTCTACTGCTGCAAATAAGTTAGAGGTAGGGGAATACCTGTAACTTATTGAAACTTTTAAATTTTCCTTTTTTTTTAACTGAGCGCAGCAGCGGGTTCTAAACCCTCTCGGCTGCCAGATGGGGGGGAGACGAGACCCAGAGAGACTCGGTCCCCACACCTTGAAGCATTAACGGACCCAGGCTAAGTAGCGCACAAGGGGCAAAGCCCCCCTGACCTCGGCAAGAGCTGGAAGACGGAGCCGTCTCCCTCTGGAAAAAAAGTCACTAAGAACAACTTTTTTTTTTTTTTTTTTAAATAGGAAAGAAGACTACAAATAGTACTTGCTTGAGCCTAAGGAAAAGAAGAAGGAAAGGCCGACTAGCCTAAAGCAGAGAACCGAAGGGGAGCTGCTGCACCTGAAGGAGACAGACTAATACTGAAGGGTTACAGGATAGGCTTTGTCCTCATATAGGATATCCTTTCAGTTTTAGTCTGTCTCCACCTACTGGAAAGGAGGCTCAACCCACTGTCCGGACTGATCCAGGTACGTACAGGAAACAAATCTTTTCCAGAAGAATGCTATAGAAAAGGGGTCTCCAAATCAGATCCTAGAGGACCACAAACCAATTTGAATTTTAGGATTTTCATGATGAATATACATAAGATATCTGAATACAATTAAGGAAATACATGCATATTCATTGTGAAAATGTTGAAAACCAGACTAATTTGGGAACCTCCAGGATTGAATTTGGGGATCTCTACTATAGAACAAGAGGTCATGGTATGGGGGCTGAAGGAGAGAAGACTCAGGAGCAATATCCAAAATAATTTCTTAATGGAATGGGTAGTGGATACAAAGTATGAATTTCCAGAGGTGGTGGGAGAGATAAAATGCTAACAGAATCCAAAATATTATAGAACAAGTATAGAGGATCCTTGGAGTGGTGGTTACAACCCAAAACAGTAATGGTATGACTGCATCAGGCTTCTAAGAAACTGGATATCCCACATGATCCATGGTTAAAACTCAAAATTTATTGTGCATGGGGATGCTGAACTTTCTTTTTTTTTGAAGAGATGCCTTACTATTGGCCTGATTCATCAAGGTATTTTCCTATGGACACAGTATTGGAGAAAAGCTTTAGTGAATCCGGCAGTATTTTTGGTGTTTGTGTAAATTAGAAATCTTGGGGCCTCATTTGCCAAGCCGCTCGCACGCGATAAGGGACCTTTCGCTCGCGAAAGGTCCCTTATCGCGTTCGATACCAGGATGGGGGCGGAGTTGGCCCCGGAAGAGGAGGAGTTGGGGTGTCACCGGGGCTGACTCTGCGCCCACAGCGAAAAGGTAAGTGCCTTTTCGCTGCCTATTTCGCTCCCAATAGCTACACCTCCTATGGTGGCGCTATTGGGTGCGAAACCGGCAGCTATCGCATCGCGACGGTGCGATCGCTGCCGGCTAGCGCAGGCCCACCCCCCGTTTCGGCCCCCCCGCCCCTCATTTTCTAAAGTATCGCAGGCCTGCCATACTTTAGAAAATGAGGCCCTTGGTCAGAAGACCTGAAAGAGTGGAAGATGACAAGTCTTTAAATAGCCTCCCAACAGAGGTGGAGGCGGCCAACATGGGGCATGCTTGGGACAGATGTGGAGAGCAGTGGTAGGTAAAGGGTTAAGAGGGCAGGTAAAAGACAAGATGGGGGTGAAGGCAGAGACGTATACTGGGTTGTATATTGGAATTTGTATGCTCATCTTTCCAAAACAGAAGAATCTCAACTAGACAGACTCAATGGGCCAATTTACTTTTTACCAACAGTCATCTACCTTGATAATATGTAATCTCTGGTCTGGCATGTAGCAATGCCACTAAGCCATCAGACCAGTCCACAACTGCCCAATTTATGTAACATGAACATATTTGGGAACAGGTGCAAATAATAGGCTAAATAGACTATGCTCAAAATATGAAGGCACAGAGGACCCTCTGCGGCAAGAAAATAAAGGGGAGGTTGGCTATCAGCTGGGAGATTTTACATTGTACCGAGAGTAAAGTGGGGAAGACTGGATGGGTCTGATCAGCTATATTCTATGACAATGTTAGGAACAGGGTTGAGAGACTTCAGTATTGTAAAAAAATTCACCCTTCATGCCTTTAAGAGCAGAAGAAATGGAAGAGATAAGGACAAAAGACAGATAAAGAAAGCACAAGTAAATGATACTGCAGGACTGGGGTAGCCAGTTTCATAACATCTTTAACTACTGCACTTAAATCAATATGTAGTCATATTCAACAAGGTGAATAGAATTTAGTTCAAAATAAACTAATTTTAATTGGTGATAAAATTAAACACTAGAATGTAAGTGCATATTAAATAAAAAGTTGTACTACACTTCTACTATAAATCAAAAGGTAAGCAAGGTTAAATAATTGGTTTATCACAAAGTTAGCAGTAATTGCTGTTTTAAGAAAAAGACAAAATATATACAATATAAATATTTGTTCTCCTAAAACATTACACAAAAAAAATCACATGAAAAATATGAAAGAGGAATCATACTTTTATAAAACTTATTAATATGCTATCAATAAATTTACTATTTTCTGTTATTGGACAGGGGCATTTATTCATGTTTTTAGAATAAAATCTGAGAAAAGAGTTAATAACTGAAGGTGTTATGATAAGGCATAGAACATTGCTCTCCCAAAAACAAACATAAAGGTATATACTGTATAATGTATTATATAAATCACAAACTAGCATATTAGTTGTGCAATACACTTTATTTTTCTTTGACCTTTAAAATCAGAGTAATGAGTGTGTAAACAGTAGAATGGAATGAAATTACATCAAGTTGTATGTAAATGGGTTTACAACACCTTAATTATTACAAGGCATTATAAATTAATTACTTTACTTAATATAGACTTGCTGTTTTAAGTACATTGAAGAGCTGCCATTTATCTAGGTTTAGCTAGGAAGTAATAATGATTAAATTAGTAAATCTATCTTCTTGAGAACGTATTCCCAAACAGAGAGCCTCCTTAGTAAATGGTCTTCATAATATGTTGCAGGATAAGCAAAACATTTTGGTCAATATTTCTATCTTTCAAACATAATAGAAAATTACCTTAGTAATTGCACAAAGCCCTTTCTATTATCTCCATCAGATCAACCTTGATATTTTTCATATATTCAAGTATAAGTTTTTTTTTATTTCAAGTTCTATTCCCTTTATGTAACAACCCTGCTACTTAAGGATCTGCCAAATTTATATTGGTGCAGAAAGCAGTCTATCTTAATGGCAACATCCTATAATATTCTAGCTTGTAGACGCTCAAAAGCAGCACGATAGGGTAGGTCAAGTATCTTTACTTTATTTTTTCTTGCACAAAAACCATAAATTATACTAATTATAAGTAGTCTCAGGCACATTCTTAGCTTATGAAGTTTGCAAGGCACCTCCCACACCGTACACAATCAAACATCTTTTGTCCATTTTATCTTATACCAAATTAAATTTCTTAACTTGTAACTGTCATATCTAACATCAGACTTTACCAATACTCCAGCACATATGATAGAAACTTTTTATAACAGGTAATTAACTGCAAGTAGCATTTATCAAATGTAACCAGTTTTGCTAGACAGGATGTACAATACATAAATTTATGAAAATAAAATCTGTAGAATCCAAGTTTAGCTAACAAATCTTGATTTTCAGAATTGCATTATTAAGTAATACATGAGAGGCAATATTTTGAAAGGTACAATTAAAGTATCAGAGAAACTTGTAGAATGAAAAGAAATATTTCTGCTAAAAAAAATCCCTTTTGTAACTAATAAATATAGCCATCTACAATAAGTGCATTTGTTGCATTCTTTAATTTGGGATATTCAAATTGATTGTTAAGAGACATTTATGAATTTTTTTTTTTTGTAGCAGCAATGTTGTAGCTGTGAGTTTTGCTTGTTGCGACTGTGAATTGCTAGAGAATGAAGCAGAACTGAGTGCGTTGTTTTTACCCGCTTTTCTTTCAAGCTGGTCTCTCTTCAATCTGATTCTGTTGGGGGTCAAATGAGACATCAGCTGATACTCAACTGAGCAAAACCAATCAATTTGACTTCATCTGGTATCTCTGATCCATCACAGCCAGACGCCTGTAAAGTAAAATAATTCAACAGAATATAATACATTTTTTGTAATACTCATCCACTAAGAACTATATCATGCAAACTTTTTGTAGCATCAAAGTAAGCAAAAATCTCAACCTAGAAAACTCGTAAGAGTGGCATGCCATTAGGCTCTGGTTTACGTTTTTAGGAATTCTTTTCAATAAGTGCTGTGTAATGCCTTATATCAACATTTCTATTATTATTATTTAGAATTTTTTATATACCGACATCCATTTGCACATCGTATCGGTTTACAAATAACTTGGAACTTTTAGGCATTGCCTTTACATGGAACAATAACTATGTGAAAAGGAGCCAAAAAACTAATAAGGAAACAGTATAACAATTTACAAGGTTCAATGGCATATAATCGATATACTGATTAAAAAGCTGGGTAGGCAAAAGGATATTTACAAGATATTCGACAAACATTGGGTAGCAAACAACGTTTTAAAAGGAGTGTTAGAAAATGGGGGGAGGATAGGGTAGAATAAGCAATTTAAAGTAGTGTTAGCACAAGGGGGAAGCAGCGGCAGATTATACAAGGTTATTCAAAGAAAAGTACTATACACGTTTCAGGGATTCATCAGAAAGGTGGTTAACGTTGGAAGGGTAGGCCTGTAGGAACAGCCAAGTTTTTAGTTTTTTTCTTTAATTTGGGTGTAGAGGTTTCGGTGCGTAAGTCTGGGGGCATGGAATTCCAAAGGGTGGGGCCAACCAGAGAGAAGGCTCTGTTCATTGTGGAGATATGTTTAGTAGATTTGATAGAAGGGGTACGGAGTGTTCCTTGGAGGGCAGAGTGAGTTGGTCTAGTAGAGGTGCAAAGAAGTAGAGGAGGGTTGATCCAGTAGGAGTTTTCATTGGTGATGCTTTTATGGATGAGGGAAAGAGCTTTAAAAAGGATTCGGGATTGTATTGGTAGCCAATGGAGCTCGATAAGAGTTGGTGTGATGTGGTCACATTTTTTGGAATTAGTGAGGATATGTGCTGAGGCATTCTGTAGGAGTTGTAATGGTTTGGTATATGTGGCAGGGAGGCCAAGGAAGAGTGCATTACAGTAGTCTATTTTGGAAAAAACAATAGACTGTAGTACTGTGCGAAAGTCAGTGAAATATAGTAGGGGTCTGAGTTTTTTGATGGTTTGTAATTTGAAATAGCAGTCACTTAGGATAGATTTAATGAAGGGTTTGAAGAAGAGTTGGGTGTCAATGAGGACACCCAGGCTACGGGTGTGGGCGGGGAATGACGTGGTAGAGTAAGCGAGGGGAATGGAGGGTGGTGGACGTTTGGTGGCGATGATGAGGAGTTCAGTTTTTTGGGGGTTGAGAGCAAGGTGCTTGTCGGTGAGTAGTTGGTTGATAGAGGTCAGGCATGATTCCCAGTTTTGAAGAGCGGTTTGGAGGGAGTCGGTAAAGGGGAAAAAATTTGAACATCGTCTGCGTAGATAAAGTGTTTAATGCCAAGGTTGGTAAGGAGGGTGGTGAGGGGAAGCATGTAAATGTTAAATAGAGTGGAGGAGAGAGAGGAGCCCTGGAGTACACCCTGGTCAAAGCTAATTGGGACGGATTCATTATTATTCATTATTGTAAGTAAGATTTGATCCAGGAGAGAGCGGTATCGGAAATTCCAATATTGCTGAGGATGTTGATTAAGATAATGTGATTAACAGTATCAAATGCGGCAGAAATGTCTAACATGGCTAGAAGAAATGAGTTCCCTGTGTCGAATCCTTTGATAATGGTGTCAGTCAGGGATAGTAGCAATTTTTCGGTGCTCAGAATTTTCCGGAAGCCGTATTGTGTTGAAGAATGTTGTGTTCGAGGTAGTCAGATAGGCGAGAATTGACTAGTTTTTCTAAGATTTTAGATAGGAAAGGGAGATTGGAGATAGGTCTGAAATTGGCTAGGATAAAGGGGTCAAGACTGGGTTTTTTAAGGATGGGTTTAACCACAGCTTGTTTTAGAATGTTGGGGACTGTGCCTTGTTCTAAGGAACGGCTGCAGATAGAGGAGAGTGGTTTGGCGATAGCTTTGGGAATAGATAGGAGAAGTTTGGTGGGGATGGTTTCAGAGGGGTGGGAGGAGGGTCTCATCTTTTTTAAGATGTTTTCAGTTTCCAGGGAAGAGGATGAGTCAAAGGAAGATAGGGTAGCCAAGAGGTTGAAGGTGGGCAGTGTCACATTGTTTGGGTTAGAAGAGAAACGTGTGGTGAGAGAGGAGACTTTGTTTTGGAAGAAGTGTGCAAGTTCATTGCAGTGATTTTTTGAGGTGGGTGTTTGTGATTATGTGGGGGTGGAGCTGGTGAGGCAGATCATAGTAAAGAGCGCCTTGGGATTGTATTGGAATCTGTGAATCTTTTTGGCGTAATATTCTCGTTTGGTCGAGAGAATGGCTTTCCTGTATTTGTGCATGAGTTGGTAGTAGGCAGTTTTGGTTGCTGGGGAGGGATGTTTGCGCCAGTGCCTTCCTGAGGTTCTGAAGAGGGTTTTGAGATTCTTGAGTTCAGTTGAATACCATAGTTTTTTGTTTGGATGGGCAGGTTTAATGGTTTTCGCAGTAATAGGGCAGAGTTTGTTTGCTATGTTAAGGGTGATATCAATCCAGGAGGTGAAGGCGTTGTCGGCTGAAGAGAGGTCAAGTTGGTTAGGAATGTCTGAGCATGCTGTTGTGAGGGTGTCTAGCGTGTAGGATTTGCGGTATTTGAAGGGTTGTGCCTGGGTTGGGGCGGGGGGGGGGGGGTGTGGACTGTTGACATGCAAGGGTGGTTTGAATGATGGAGTGGTCGGACCATGGGTCGGCGAGACATGATGGGGAGTTGGTGGTAGTGATGGGAGAGTTAGTGAAAATGAGGTCCAAGGTATGGCCGGCTTGTGGGTGGGGGAGTGTATGATTTGTGTGAAGGTATGGCCGGCCTTGTGGGTGGGGGGAGTGTATGATTTGTGTGAAGCCCATTGGGGTAGATTTTTAAAAACAGCGCGATCGCGTACTTTTGTTTGCGCAGCAGGCGCAAACAAAAGTACGCTGGATTTTATAAGATATGCGCATAGCCGCGCATATCCTCTAAAATCCTGGATCGGCGAGTGCAAGGCTGCCGATTTTGGGCAGCCGGCGCGCGCCAAGCCGCGCAGCCTGCCTCCGTTCCCTCCGAGGCCGCTCCGAAATCGGAGCGGCCTCGGAGGGAACTCTCTTTCGCCCTCCCCTCACCTTCCCCTCCCTTCCTCTACCTAACCCACCCCCCCGGCCCTATCTAAACCCCCCCCCTTACCTTTGTCCGTAGATTTACGCCTGCGAGAAGCAGACGTAAATCTACGCGCGCCAGCAGACTGCTGGCATGCCGTCCTCCGACCCGGGGGCTGGTCCGGAGGCCTGGACCACGCCCCCGGGCCGGCACCCCGCCCCCGGGCCTGCCCCCGAAACGCAGCGTCATCGGGTCCCGCCCCCCGACACGCCCCCTTCCAAAAACTCCGGGACCTACGCACGTCCCGGGGCTCTGCGCGCGCCGGCGGCCTATGGAAAATAGGCACGCCGGCGTGCAAGGCCCTGCTTGCGTAAATCCGGGCGGATTTACGCGAGCAAGGCTTTTAAAATCCGTCCAATTGTGTGAAGCCCATGGCTTCGAGAGAGGACATGAAAGCTTTCTATTCATGCCTTTCAAATTATGAGTGTAATTTGACCATCAACGGAAAGTTACATGCATAAATTGAAAAAGAAAACAGATGGAAATCAGCAAAAACACACACTCCCATTTCTCTCACACACAATCCCTGACACACATATATAACTAATGACAGTACTTTGCTACCAATGCATATATACACAAATTCAAGCTCTCTCTCAAATACGCACATACTCCCTTTCTCACACAAATGCATAGCTCCTTCCTCACTGCACCTCTTTCTCGCACACAGAAAAGCAGAATCTTTCTCAATCACACACAAAAATATAGTCGCCACCCCCCCCCCCCGCCCCCCCCGCCATGGCTCTCACAAACATTTTGGAAATTTTTGTTGAATGTAAAGAATGCCTTTGAAAATACTATGTCCTCTATGAAGTATACTTTTCTAATCTTGTTTATATAGAGAGTTTACAATAAGTTAATGATTTGTCTGAGTGCACTGTAGTGCTTGGTCTTATTTTTTTACATTTCTACCCACCTTGACAATACTAACCTTTTGATCATTATCCTGCTACCTTAAGTAGAATAAAATGATGATGAAACTCCATACATAAAATGAAAAGGCACAAACCCTTTGCTGCTGCTTTAATATGGCCAAGGGCACAACATGTTCTCCACCATGCAGCATGGCACCCACCCCAGCTTGAAATGTTTGTGTGACCTCTGGCACTGGACCATGGTCCTCAGTGCAGGGTCAGATAGAGGTGATGCTGCCTGTGGCAACCAACAGTTGCACTGAGGATAGGGACTGGGCTGGAACATCTGGAAGGTTTAAAAACACAAGCAAGGGTCAGCTCAGCCTCTTTTACTGTCCCTGAATTTCTAGGGGACTTGTGTCAGAGTGAATTAGGTCGACAACAAGGAGGCAATTAGAATTCTAATGTATTTAATTCTAAACAAAAGCTATCTGGCAATGTTTCCCTATGATATGAGTTATTTATGGAGATATACATTAAAGGAGATATATAATCTCTTAACAAATGCAAGTCATCAAATTGCGTTATATGAAAACATGGTGCAGCTTTAGGGAAGGGAAGTCTCCGATAAACAAGGGATCACTGTTGAAGCCAATGGTGCATTCAAGGGATCCAACTGGACACATCTTACAGTTAATATATGGTTTAGACATCTGGTTGTTTACATTATTTTAATGAAGTTTGTTCAAGATGGTAGTAGGGCAAAGGAAATCCACTCTTTGGTTCTGTGCTGGGGCAGGCCCTCTGTGCACCATAGAGAAACAAATTAATAAAGTTGGGAGGGGGACATCTGGCCATCACCTGCTTAAATATCTCAGCATGTGTACAGGCAAAAAGTTTAAATGGGGTAGAAGGTCTGACCATTTCTTGCTTTCATGACTTGGAATAGGGCATCTTTACCCTTAGCATACTGGCAAGTTTTTAAATGAGAAGTCTGGCCATTCCTTGCATCTATGGCCCAGATGGGACATCCTTATCCAACAATAATAAAATGCCATAGGAATGAAATAATAATAAAGGGAGGTTGAACCATTCCAAGGTCCTCAGTGGTCAAAGATGGCGATACCCCACCTTGGGGTGGTGGCAGGAAAGTTATGAATGCCTAATATATTTTAGAAAAATTGCTCAGATGGATTCAGTTTATTGTGAGAATTTGAAACATAAAAGAAATAAAAGCTGCAGCAATGCCATTCTCCAAACATAGCCTCCTTGTTTCTCATTGTATGAGCCCTGTTCTTTGAAGGAAAAACAAACAGGAATCTCTTTCCTGAAAGGTGATGACAGAAAGCTCTTAAAGCTAGGAGATAGCTCACAGCTCCAGTTGGTTGATTTGTATTTGACTCTACTGGGGACCATAATCCTTGAGTCTACACCACACCACTGTTTGCCCCCCCCCCCCCCCCCTTCATGGAGGCATTAGTAGACAGCGTCATTTGATGCAGTGGAACATGCAAGAGACCCACTTTTAGAACTTCTGAATTCATTCATCACTGAAGGGATGCTCTCATCTCCAAAGTCTCAAAGATTTGGTGGGATAATGGCTGATAGAGCACCCCACAAAGGCCCCCACACGTGCAGACAAGTCTGAGGAACCACATGCCCACTAAGGACCAAGCCTGATCTTGCTGACACTGGGCGCTATTGAAGGAAAGATCTTACTAGGCCCATCATATGGCTCTTTCAACAAGAAGAAATGCTTTCTACTGAAGCAAATCTACCCAGGATCCTATGAACTGAATTTTTTGAGATGAAACCAGATAAAAATAGCAAAGTGGACTAAGAAACCCAGGGACTGGAGAAATCATATGGTCTTTAAGGGACATCAGAATTCCTGACTGAGATGCAAGTCATCAACCAATTGCCCAGGTATGGAAACAAACTCCCTGCCAATGAATCTGTACTCCACTGCTGCAAGATATTTTGTGAACTCATTCAAGGCTGCCAAAGACCAAAGGGGAGCACCTTGTATTGGTATTGCATGTCCTTCACCACAAATCCGAGCAACTTCCAATGGGTGAGGTATACGGGAAACGTGTGCATAAGTATCTTTCATATCCAAAGCACTCAAATCCCTCAGTTTAATGAAAGGAAAAATCATCTGGATAGTATTTATTTTGAACCTCTCCCAAATCAATAACACTTTCAGTTTCTGAAAATCCAGTTTAAGCTTTAATCCTTTTGACATTTTGGGGCTTAGGAAATACTAGGAATAGAATTCTTGACCATACTCCTGTAGGGAGATATCACATGTTTTACCACTGAAAGCACCAAATACGAATTATAATAGTTAAGAAATATGCAGACCAGTGTACTGACAGGCCAAGACACTGTCACAGTAAAAAAAGAAGAGACCTTGCCCAGATGAGAACTTAACACTGAAGGATGCTTTATTAAGATCTGCCCATTTGTATGCTCCTGTGTAAATAAAAAAAGAAGAGAGAGACAATATAGTAGTTAAGCTCATAAGCAGGAGTCATAGATCAGCCAAGGGAGTCCAGAGGTCAGAAGGACCCCCACCCTTGGAAGAAGGGGGGCAGTCAAACTGAGAAAAATGCTGACACTGGCATAACAGCTTGGCATACAGACGTGGCAGTACCCCCCCTGAAGAAATGGGGAGGGGGAAAAGACCTGCAATGTGACAAAGACCCTTCACCCACAATATGATTATGCATGAGCTTATGCATATTTATCAGCTGGAAAGTACAAGACAGGTGGTGGGGGGGGGGGGGGCAAATAAGGAGAAAGAAGCGACCCTGAAACCAGAGAAGTGACCCCTGAAAGAAAAGGAACCAAAAGAGCAAAAGGGGAGCCCAAAGCAGACCAGCACCCCCCCTGCTGTAGAGGATGGAGAAGAGTAGGTGTGGCCAGAAGATCGGGGCAGGAGAGCAGAGCGAGGAGACTCCCTGCTCAAGTTTAGAGAGTGACAGTGTCTGTTGGTATCAAAGGACACAAAGTGCTGAGTGGACTGCATATGGTCGGCTGTGCGATCTAAATAGAAAGCCAAGGCCCTCTTGCAGTCCAAGGTATGAAGAGCCCGTTCCCCTGGGTGGGAATAAGGCCTCAGAAAGGTGGTGGGTAAAACAATGGACTAATTAAGGTGGAAATCAGTCACCACCTTGTGCAGAAATTTAGGGTGTGTACACAAGACCACATGATCGTAGAAGAACCTTGTGTATGGTAGGTATGTAACCAGGGCCTGAAGCTCGCTGACTCTACGAGCCAAAGTAATTGCCACCAGGTATATAACTTTCCAGGTGAGGAGCGTCAGATCTCAGGATTGCAGAGACTCAAAAGGAGGGTGCATGAGCTGTGCCAGGACAATGTTGAGCTCCCAGGATGCAACAGGTGGCCAAAGAGGGGGCTTCGGCTGGAGGAGGCCCCTCATGAAATGGCCAACTAAAGGCTGAACAGAAACGGGCGTGCCTGTGACACCCCGATATTATGCACTGACAGCTCTAAGGTGAACCCTGATCGAGCTGGTTTAAAGCCCAGACTCAAGATGTGCCACAGTAGTCCAAAAGCTGGGGGAGGGGTCATGAGAAAGGATCCAAGTCATGCCCTGCACACCAGATGGAAAATCTCTTCCACTTTAAGCTGTAGAACATCCTGGTGGAAGGCTTCCAGGATGTCGCTAGCACCTGGGAGATAGTCTGAGAGCACCAAGGGCTGAAGGACTATGCGCTCAACATCCAAGCCATCAGAGCCAACGTCCAAAGGTTCGGATGACGCAGGATGCCCTGATCCTGTGAGATGAGATCAGGTGCAGTCCTCACCTGGATGGGGACCTGCACAGACAGGTCCTGTGGAAGCGGGAACCAGACTTGTCGGGGCCAAAAGGGTGCCACAAGGATCATGGTCCTTTTGTCCTGTTGAAGCTTTAGCAGTGTTTTCAAGAGAGGCGGTAGAAGAGGGTACGCATACAGCAGACCCTTCCTCCAGTGGTGGGAGAAGGCATTGCAAGCTGGATGTTCGCCCCCTAACCACAGGGAGCAGAACCTGCTCACCTTGTGCTGTATCGGGAGGTGAAAAGGTCTACACCCGGTGTACCCCACCGGCGAAATAGCTCAGCCGCTATCTCCGGGTTGAGGAACCACTCATGTGGTTGGAAGGAGCAACTCAAGTGGTCCACCAGCATGTTTAGATATCCTGGCAGGTATGTTGCTCGCAGTTACATACCATGGGAAAGGGCCCTAGGTCCACATTTGCCCAGCCTCATGATCTACCACATTGCTACTTGGTTGTCCATCTGGATCAGGACTTCCTTGCGCGACAACCGGTGTCTGAACGCCCACAAGGCATAACGGATCGTCCGAAGCTCCAGGGGGTTTTTATCTGGCAGCAGGCTTCGGAAGCGGTTCAGAGACCCTGCATGTAGATGCTGTCCATATGGGCTCCCCAGCCCAGAGGAGAGACTTTGGTTATGATCACAAAGTCCATTGAGCCCTCCACATGCACAGATGGGCGAGAGGGGTGACATGAATGGAAGCCGTATTGTGGCTTAGCAGCCTGAGCAGGAGGCAGGCAGATACCTGCTGGCTGTTACGGACAAGGGCTGCCAGCAAGACTAGGGCGAGAGCCCGATCCGGGGCAGAAATGTTTTTGCCTGTGCCGTGTCCAGCCTGGCCCCTATGAAGTCCAGCTGAGGAGAAGGGTAGAGGTGAGACTTGAGGTAGTTGATAAACTCCAAGGTTGTAGCATCCATACTGTCAGGGTTAGAGCGCTCAAGGCTCTTGACCAGTCATCTAGGTACAGGAAAACATGCACCGCCCGACGTCTGAGATAGCCCGCCACCACCGCCAGGCATTTGGTAAAGACGCAAGGGGCTGAGGCCAACCCGAAAGGCAGAACCCTGTACTGGTAATGGGTGGTCTCCACCACAAAGTGAAGGTACTTTCTGTGATCAGGGAAAATGGCTATGTGCGCGTAAGCCTCCTTGAGGTTGAGGGAGCAAAGCCAGTCTCCTCTTTTGAGGAGGGGAATCAGTGTGCCCAGAGAGACCATTTCGAAATTTTCAAGAAATTTGTTTAACGCCCCAAGGTCGAGGATGGGACACAAGCCACGTTTCTTTTTGGAATGAGGAAGTATCTCAAATAGAACCCTTGGCCCTGTTGGGGGCGAGGGACTGGCTCTACTACGCCTGCTACTAGAAGGGCGGAGAGTTCCGTTTAAAGCTTGACCCGCTGGGTGGATGATGGACATGGGGGAGAGATCTCTGGAAGCCGACTGAAGTTGAGACCATACCCCCGACGGACGATGGAAAAGACCCAATGGTCCGATGTAACATCCTCCCAGCGATGGGCGAAGCCGAGGAGCCTGCCTCCAACTGGGGAATCCAGCGTCAGGGGTACGCTTGACTGACTTTCGCTCCCTCGTCGCCAGCCTAAAGCCCATAGCTGAGGCTTGCTGGGGCGCCGGCTGGGGCCTAAGTGCTCGCTGCAGGCAAGGGCGGCCCTTGGAGCTACTGGGTGGCAGACGAGCCCAAGAGGCCAGAGGATAATATTTCCTCTGCCTGTAGAATGGCTTCTGGGGTCTCAGCCTGGAGGATTTCTTGGCAGAGGATGGGGCATCAGAGGCGCTGGCAGAAAGCTGTTGAAAGGTATCATGGTGGTCTTTCAATTGCACTACCAACGACATAGGAAAATGTGGGAGAGAGGTTCTGGAAGACAAATTTAGGATTTTAGGTAGGAAGCTGAAATCCAGAACCTCCAGGGTGGCATTCTCTGAAATGCTTCCAGTTCTATGTGCAGGTCCCCAGAGGCAGGCAGAGCTCCAGAGTTTCAATGCGTGGATGAGATGATGGTACAGGGAAGAGGGATTCAGTTTTGTAAGGAACTGGGGAAACTTTTGGGGAAGGGGGAGACATTTCCGAAAGGATGGGCTCCACCTTAACCAGAGTGGAACCAATCTGCTGGCACTAACTTTCAAAAAGGAGATAGAGCAGCTTTTAAACTAGAACAAGGGGGAAAGCAGACAGTCACTCAGCAGTGCATGCTTCAGAGAAATGTATCCTTGAAGGATACTAATGAAACAGGAGAGTTAGGGCATCCCAACAGAGAGGTTCCAATAAAAGCAAATGTAGTCCATGTGCCTATAGGTAAAAAATCACTGAAGCTAATGATTTCCGAATTATACCTAACAACTGAAAAGCAGGTTAAGAACATAAGAACATAAGAAATTACCATGCTGGGTCAGACCAAGGGTCCATCGAGCCCAGCATCCTGTTTCCAACAGAGGCCAAACAGGCCACAAGAACCTGGCAATTACCCAAACACTAAGAAGATCCCATGCTACTGATGCAATCAATAGCAGTGGCTATTCCCTAAGTAAACTTGATTAATAGCAGTTAATGGACTTCTCCTCCAAGAACTTATCCAAACCTTTTTCTGAACCCATCTACACTAACTGCACTAACCACATCTTCTGGCAACAAATTCAAGAGATTAATTGTGCAGAGTGAAAAAGAATTTTCTCTGATTAGTCTTAAATGTGCTACTTGCTAACTTCATGGAATGCCCCCTAGTCATTCTATTATTCGAAAGTGTAAATAACCAATTCACATCTACTCCTTCAAGATCTCTCATGATCTTAAAGACCTCTATCATATCCCACCTCGGCTGTCTCTTCTCCAAGCTGAACAACCCTAACCTCTTCAGCCTTTCCTCATAGTGGAGCTGTTCCATCCCCTTTATCATTTTGGTTGCCCTTCTCTGTATCTTCTCCATCACAACTCTATCTTTTTTGAGATGCGGCGACCATAACTGTACACAGAATTCAAGGTTCAGTCTCACCATGGAGTGATATAGAGTCATTATGACATTTTCTGTTTTATTAACCATTCCCTTGCTAATAATTCCTAACATTCTGTTTGCTTTTTTGACTGCTACAGCACACTGAGCCGACGATTTTAAAGTATTATCCACTATGATGCCTAGATCTTTTTCCTGGGATGGTAGCACCTAATATGGAACCCAACATTGTGTAATTATAGCATGGGTTATTTTTCCCTATATGCATCACCTTGCACTTATCCACATTAAATTTCATCTGCCATTTGGATGCCCAATTTTCCAGTCTCACAAGGTCTTCCTGCAATTTATCATAATCTGCTTGTGATTTAACTACTCTGAACAATTTTGTGTCATCTGCAAATTTGATTATCTCACTCGTCGTATTTCTTTCCAGATCATTTATAAATATATTGAAAAGTAAGGGTCCCAATACAGATCCCTGAGGCACTCCACTGTCCACTCCCTTCCACTGAGAAAATTGCCCATTTAATCCTACTCTCTGTTTCCTGCCTTTTAGCCAGTTTGCAATCCACGAAAGGACATCGCCACCTATCCCATGACTTTTTACTTTTCCTAGAAGCCTCTCATGAGGAACTTTGTCAAACGCCTTCTGAAAATCCAAGTATATTATATCTACCGGTTCACCTTTCTCCACATGTTTATTAACTCCTTCAAAAAAGTGAAGCAGATTTGTGAGGCAAGACTTGCCCTGGGTAAAGCCATGCTGACTTTGTTCCATTAAACCATGTCTTTCTATATGTTCTGTGATTTGATGTTTAGAACACTTTCCACTATTTTTCCTGGCACTGAAGTCAGGCTAACTGGTCTGTAGTTTCCCGGATCGCCCCTGGAGCCCTTTTTAAATATTGAGGTTACATTTGCTATCCTCCAGTCTTCAGGTACAATGGATGATTTTAATGATAAGTTACAAATTTTTACTAATAGGTCTGAAATTTCATTTTTTAGTTCCTTCAGAACTCTGGGGTGTATACCATCCGGTCCAGGTGATTTACTACTCTTCAGTTTGTCAATCAGGCCTATCACATCTTCTAGGTTCACCGTGATTTGATTCAGTCCATCTGAATCATTACCCATGAAAACTTTCTCCATTACGGGTACCTCCCCAACATCCTCTTCAGTAAACACTGAAGCAAAGAAATCATTTAATCTTTCCACGATGGCCTTATCTTCTCTAAGTGCCCCTTTAACCCCTCGATCATCTAACGGTCCAACTAACTCCCTCACAGGCTTTCTGCTTCGGATATATTTAAAAAAGTTTTTACTGTGAGTTTTTGCCTCTACAGCCAACTTCTTTTCAAATTCTCTCTTAGCCTGTCTTATATTTAACTTGCCAACGTTTATGCTTTATCCTATTTTCTTCTGTTGGATCCTTCTTCCAATTTTTGAATGATGATCTTTTGGCTAAAATAGCTTCTTTCACCTCCCCTTTTAACCATGCCGGTAATCGTTTTGCCTTCTTTCCACCTTTCTTAATGTGTGGAATACATCTGGACTGTGCTTCTAGAATGGTATTTTTTAAAAATGGCCACGCCTCTTGGACATTTTTTACTTTTGTAGCTGCTCCTTTCAGTTTTTTTCTAACTATTTTTCTCATTTTATCAAAGTTTCCCTTTTGAAAGTTTAGCACAAGAGCCTTGGATTTGCACACTGTTCCTTTTCCAGTCATTAAATCAAATTTGATCATATTATGATCACTATTGCCAAGCGGCCCCACCACCTTTACCTCTCTCACCAAGTCCTGTGCTCCACTGAGAATTAGATCTAAAATTGCTCCCTCTCTCGTCGGTTCCTGAACCAATTGCTCCATAAAGCTATCATTTATTCCATTTACCCAGTCTATATTGGGGTAATTGAAGTCTCCCATTATTACTGCACTACCAATTTGGTTAGCTTCCCTAATTTCTCTTAGCATTTCACTGTCCGTCTCACCATCTTGACCAGGTGGACGGTAGTATACCCCTATCACTATAGTCTTCCCTGGCACACAAGGGATTTCTACCCATAAAGATTCAATTTTGTATTTAGTCTCATGCAGGATGTTTATCCTGTTGGACTCTATGCCATCCCAGACATAAAGCGCCACAACTCCGCCCGAGTGCTCCTCTCTGTCATTGCGATATAATTTGTACCCCGGTATAGCACTGTCCCATTGGTTATCCTCTTTCCACCATGTCTCTGAGATGCCAATTAAGTCTATGTCATCATTTACTGCTAAAAATTCTAATTCTCCCATCTTACTTCTTAGACTTCTGGCATTAGCATACAAACATTTCAAAGTTTGTTTTTTTGTTTGTATTTTCATTCTGCTTTTTAATTAATAGGGATAAGTTAGAATTTTTTAGCTCAGGTGAGTTTTTAGTTACAGGCACTTGGACTACTTTTCTAATTATTGGAACCTCACTGTCAGGATGCCCTAATTCTAATGCATCATTAGTATCCTTTAAAGATACCTCTATCCGAACCATGCGCTGCTGAGCGACTGTCGGCTTTCCCCTTTGTTCTAGTTTAAAAGCTGCTCTATCTCCTTTTTAAAGGTTAGCACCAGCAGTCTGGTTCCACCCTGGTTAAGGTGGAGCCCATCCCTTCGGAAGAGACCCCCTTCCCCAAAAGGTTCCCCAGTTCCTAACAAAACTGAATCCCTCTTCCTTGCACCATCGTCTCATCCACGCATTGAGACTCCGGAGCTCTGCCTGCCTCTGGTGACCTGCGCGTGGAACAGGGAGCATTTCAGAGAATGCTACCCTGGAGGTTCTGGATTTAAGCTTTCTACCTAAGAGCCTAAATTTGGCTTCCAGATCCTCCCTCCCACATTTTCCTATGTCGTTGGTGCCCACATGTACCACGACAGCCGGCTCCTCCCCAGCACTGTCTAAAATCCTATCTAGGTGACACGTGAGGTCCACCACCTTCGCACCAGGTAGGCCTGTTACCAGGCGATCCTCACGCCCACCAGCCACCCAGCTATCTACATTGCTAATAATCGAATCACCAACTATGTCGGCCGACCTAACCCTTCCCTCCTGGGCAGTAGGCCTTGGGGAGATATCCTCAGAGCGAAAGGATAATGCATCACCTGGAGAGCAGGTCCTTGTTACAGGATCCTTTCCTGCTACACCTGGTTGGTGCTCTCCCATCATGAGACCTTCTTCCTCCAACGCAGCACCAGGGCTGCCAGTCTGAAGTTGGGACTTGACTACTATGTCCCTGAAGGTCTCATCTATATACCTCTCTGTCTGCCTCAGTTCCTCCAGGTCTGCCACTCTAGCCTCCAGAGATCGGACTCGTTCTCTGAGAGCCAGGAGCTCTTTGCATCGCATGCACATGTACAACTTCTCACCGGTGGGTAAAAAATCATACATGTGACACTCGATGCAAAAGACTGGGAAGCCCCCCTCTTGCTGCTGGACTGCTGCCTTCATCTCTATTTTGATCAGTTCCTAGTTATGTTTTAGGTTGCTATGGTTAGTCAGCCTGAGTGACTCACTGCTCCCTTGATTAACAAATGTTGGTCCCTATTCAAACCCAATCACACTACCTCAACACCTTTGGAAGGTGAGTAACTGAGCTGAACTATTCAACTTTTTTACTTTGGTATACACTGCTCCTAGCTTATTTCTAGCTTTGACTACTTTTTGGGTTGGGTTTTTTTTTTGTGTGTGTTTTTTTTTTTTCCAATACAAGCACTCAGTTAGTATTAAATACAAACACTCAACTCTTTAAAAGTCTGGAGAACACTCAGTTCTGCAGACTTTAAAAAATACACACTACCTACAGCTACCTTATTGACTGACTAAAAATACAAACAGTCAGGGCTTAAGGAGACAAATAAATTATTCACTACTCTGATAGCTGGGCTTCACACTGGCTGGGGAACCCTCTTCACTAGAGATAAAGGAGGGACATTCTCTTTGGAAACCCAGTTTGGCTCATCATCTTTAAGGATTGCCTTTAAAGTAGAGGAAGGACTCTAAGCCATGGCAGAGGTATCTACCATAGCAGCAGCTGGCTCTGAGATGTTCTGCGCTGGTTGTGACAACTTCTTAACTGCACCTTGGACTATGGATGGCAGTAGCTATGCCTTCTTCCATGCCATAGTGCCAGCAGAGGGACACTGACCCCCAGTACAGACATGGCCCGTGACTGTGGACTGGCAAGTCTTGCTTTGAGCAGGGCAGACTACTGGTTAAGCCAGACAGACAGGCTTCTTGAAAAGACTGAGAAACTGCACAACTGTAGTATCAAGAAGAAAGCAGGTCTTCAGATCATCATCTTAACTTGGTTCTTATAAAGCTGAGGCCTTTATTTTTCACTTCATTAATCTCAAGTGTTTGTATCTCGTATTATTTTTTTATTTTTACTTTTTTAGATTTTTAGATTCCACTTTTCAGCGCTTCAAAGTGGATTACAGGCTAAGGAAGGCCAAGGTTGATCACAGTTGCCTATGTTAAAATCCTGCCACCTTGGAACTACAAGCCTCTGTTAGAACCTAATGATTTTAGATCGGTCATTCAGGCTCTCCTTTTTGCTAACATAGACTATTGTAATACCCTTTTATTAGGGTTACCACTCAATGCTATTAGACCTTTACAGATTCTACAGAATGCTGCGGCTCGTGTCTTAACAGGCACAAAGAAGAGTGATTATATAACTCCTATACTGATATCACTACATTGGCTGCCATTGACTTTTCGCATACAGTACAAATCCACATGCATAATTCATAATATAGTCTATGGTTCAAACATTGAATGGTTGAACAACAATATGCCTACACGTCCCGCAAAGGAATTTACGGTCAGCCAACAAAGGATTGTTAGCAGTACCTACAATCAAATCGGCTAAACACTGTCAAGTTCGTGAGCGAGCAATATCTATAGCAGGTCCAAAACTATGGAACACATTGCCTGAAGAAATTAGATTGCAAACTGATATTAAAAAATTTAAAGTAGAACTCAAAACATGGCTGTTTAAACGTGCTTATACGGAAACACAGTGACAGCAGAATCTGGTTTTTACACAGCACATTATTGTTTGTATTGTATTCTTATTTTATCCTTCTGCATTTTAATTAATTTTTAATGTTTATTTTTAGTATTTATAATTAATGCTTCATTTATATATTATCTGTTTATGTATTGATCATTACATTATTGTATTTCCATGCTTTAATTTATTGTTCACTGTTATGATGGTTTTACCAAGATAACGGTATAAAAATAAACAAACCTTAAACCTTAAACCAAATGTTTCATCTTGTAAAGCAGTCTATTTTATAGATAGAATTGCAAGCTAAAGACAAAAGTCTAAATGAGATAACAGAAAAACCTAAAGTTTTATAGTTCATATTCAATTCTTTCATATACTGTTACAAAAAAAAAATAAATTTTATATATATATATATGACATTTCACTTACCAATTTAAAAGTCAACGTTTTGAATGTCATGGGATCATCTACCATCTTCTGCAAGTTAGCTGCAACTGTAAAAATAAACAAATGCTCTAAAAAAAAATGGCACCCAAAGAAAAACAGGATTATATTAAATCATATTGGATCCTATTTTCCACTGCTATTATATTAGCTCTTCAACTGTAAACTCTCTAAGGCAGGAAACTCCCTTAGCTATGGTGTCCATATAACAAGTTAGTTATTTTATCCCTATGTTAATAAAACTCAAATTTAAACACATTGCTAGACTTACTGCCTAGTCAAAAATTGACCACCCAAGGCAGTGTACAGAATAGAAATTTGAGAAAGCAAATGTTGCTTACCTGTAACAGGTGTTCTCCCAGGACAGCAGGATGTTAGTCCTCACATATGGGTGACATCATCAGGATGGAGCCCAATCACGGAAAACGTCTATCAAAGTTTCTAGAACTTTGACTGGCCCCTACTGGGCATGCCCAGCATGGCACTAACCCTGCAGCCAGCAGGAGTCCCCCTTCAATTTTATTTGGTAGCTACAGGCAGTGCCGAAAAATAAAACAATAAAACGTTACGAACCCAATACCGCGGGGCCGCAGGCGGGTTTCGTGAGGACTACCATCCTGCTGTCCGGTGAGAACACCTGTTATAGGTAAGCAACATTTGCTTTCTCACAGGACAAGCAGGATGGTAGTCCTCACATATGGGTGAGTACAGAGCTGAGGATGTCCGAACATGCACCAAATGTACCCAACGGTGTGCAACAGGCACAACAACTGGGGTGGAATTTGGTAGAGGGCATCCTGAACCCCACTGGGCAGGCGGAAGGGTGTAGGTACGTCACGTTGGAAATAAGTTACGCAGGACAGACTGGCCAAAGATGGAATCTTGTCTTCCGGCTTTGTCCAAGCAATTGTGGGCTGCGAAAGTATGGAGAGACCTCCAGGTGGCAGCCCTGCAAATGTCAGGAAGCGGCACAGATCATAGGTGTGCTACTGAAGTCGCCATGGCCCTCACAGAGTGTGCTTTAACTCGGTCTTGAAAAGGAATGCCTGCTTGCTGATAGCAAAAAGATATGCAGTCTGCCAACCAGGAGGAGAGAGTCTGCTTACCCACAGGTTGCCCTAATTTGTTGGGATAGAAAGAGACGAACAACTGAGCGCTCTTCCTGTGGGCAGCTGTACGGTCTAGGAAGAACGCTAGAGCCCGTTTACAGTCAAGGGTATGCAGAGCCTGTTCCCCTGGATTGGAATGGGGCCTGGGAAAGAAGGTAGGTAGTATGATGGATTGATTAATGTGAAACTCTGAAACTATCTTAGGTAAAAACTTAGGGTGAGTGCGGAGTACCGCCCGGTCCTGCAGGAGTTTAGTGTAAGGCGGATAGGTAACTAGGGCCTGTAACTCACTAACTCTGTGAGCTGAAGTGATAGCCAAAAGGAAAATCACTTTCCATGTGAGATATTTTAGGTCACAGGAGTGAAGAGACTCGAATGGTGGTTTCATGAGCCGACCGAGAACCAGATTAAAGTCCCAAGAAGGGGCCAGAGGACGTAAAGGTGGCTTGATATGGGGCAAGCCCTTCAAAAAGCGTGTTACGAGGGGTTGTACCAATATAGGAACATCCCCAACACCTTTATGGGAGGCGGCTACCGCATTGACATGCATTCTGATGGAAGAGGTCTTTAGACCTGATTCCGACAAATGCCAGCGATAGTCCAAAAACCTTGGGAATGGACAGGAAAAGGGATCAAGGGACTGTGAGGTGCACCATGATGTGTACCTTTTCCATTTATAGGAATAATATTTTCTTGTGGAAGGCTTCCATGAAGCAATCAGGACACGAGAAACCGAATCTGAAAGTTAAGTGGTTGAAGGATTAACCTTTCAACATCCATGCTGTTAGAGACAAGGCCTGAAGATTGGGATGGCGTAGGCATCCTTTGTTTTGATTGATCAGATGCGGGTCCGTTCCCAAGGGAATGTGCCTGCGGATGGAGAGATCCTGAAGTATGGGAAACCATACTTGGCGTGGCCAGTGAGGTGCTATCAGAATCATGGTTCCCTTGTCCTGACGTAGCTTCACGAGAGTCTTCGAGAGAAGAGGAAGTGGAGGGAATGCATAGAGCAGACCGGTTGCCCATGAGAGGGAGAATGCATCTCTGGGCGGAGAGCGCTCGCTCCGAATGAGGGAGCAGAAATTGTCGACTTTGTGGTCTGAGAGGACGCAAAGAGGTCTGTTTGGGGGTATCCCCATTGTCAGAAAATTGAGGTCGCTACCGAGGGGTTGAGAGACCACTCGTGTGGTTGGAAGACGCGACTCAGTTTGTCCGCCAAGACATTGTCCACTCCCGGCAAGTAGGTGGCCCTGAGGTACATCGAGTGGGAGAGCGCTTCCGCCCAAATCTGCGCAGCTTCCTGACACAGAAGGAAGGAGCCTGTGCCTCCCTGCTTGTTGATGTACCACATGGCCACCTGGTTGTCCGTCTTAATCAGGATGACGTGATTTGATAGGCGTTCCTGAAAAGCCCTGAGAGCATATCGCATTGCTCGAAGTTCTAGGAAGTTTATTTGATGTTTGGCTTCCCCTGGAGACCAAGACCCTTGTGTCTGTAGATTGTCCACGTGGGCTCCCCACCCGAGGTTGGAAGCATCTGTGTTGAGAATGAGTTGAGGATCTGGCATTGAAAGGGCAGTCCCTGGAGGAGATTTTTCTGATCTTTCCACCAGGCGAGAGACACCCGGAGTGAGTCGGTGATGTGGACAATGGTCGACAGAGGCTGAACAGCTTGAATGCATGAGTCTCATGGTCAAACGGGCCATTGGTGTGACATGGACTGAGGACGCCATGAGACCCAGAAGGACGAGGAATTGGTGAGCCATTGCTGTATGTTGAGATTGCAACTGGTGAGCGAGAGACACAAGTGTTAGCACTCGTTGTTGAGGTAGAAAGGCTTTTGCCTGCAAGGTGTCCAAGTCTGCCCCAATGAACGACAAGGTTTGAGATGGGATTAAATAGGATTTTCCATAATTGATGAGAAATCCTAGCGAAATTAGAGTGTGTAAAGTGAAATCGAGGGACGACCGAGTGGCTTGCTGGGTTGGAGCCCTGATTAACCAGTCGTCCAGATAGGGGTAGACGTGAACACCTTGTTTCCTGAGGAAAGCTGCGACAACTACGAGGCATTTGGTAAAGACTCGTGGTGCAGACGCTAGGCTGAACGGAAGCACTCTGTATTGATAATGCTTGGGGCCTACTAAAAACCTGAGGTATTTGCGATGAGTAGGAGTTATCGCAATGTGTGTGTATGCATCCTGGAGGTCCAGAGAGCAGAGCCAGTCTCCTCTTTGTAGAAGAGGTAGAAGCGACCCCAAGGTTACCATCTTGAACTTTTCCCACTGGAGGTACTTGTTGAGAGCACGTAGGTCCAGAATTGGATGAACTCCCCTGGATTTTTTGGGGATCAGAAAGTACCGGGAATAGAACCCTAGGCTTTGCTGCGAGAGTGGGACCGGTTCTATTGCTTTTAACTGGAGAAGGAGGGAAACCTCCTGATCCAGAATGATAGAGTGGTCGGATGTCTCCCACGTCCACAGAGGTGGTGAGTCTGGTGGCAGAGCGAGAAAGTTCAGGTGGTAACCCTGAGCAATGATTGAAGACAGAACTCCTTATTATTTCCTCTAAACTACCCCTTCCTTCTCCTCCCCTATCTTACTCTTCCACCACCTTCCACCCCCACATTCGCAACCTTGGTGTTCTTCTTGATAATCAACTCTCCTTCAAACCCTACATCAAAGCTATCTTAAGTGACTGCTATTTTAAATTACAAACTATCAAAAAACTCAGGCCCCTCCTGCACTTCTCTGACTTTCGAACAGTACTTCAATCTATCATCTTTTCCAAAATCGATTACTGTAATGCTCTCCTCCTCGGCCTCCCCTCCAACCACACCAAACCTTTACAACTCCTACAGAATGCTGCTGCACGTATCCTTACTAACACTAGAAAAAGAGATCACATCACGCCTACCCTCATAGAACTCCACTGGCTACCTATCCAATCACGTATCCTTTTCAAAACACTATCCCTCATCCACAAAAGTATCTCTAATGAAAAATTCAATTGGCTCTGCCCCCCCCTTCTTCCTCGCTCTTCCACTAGATCTACACGTCCTGCCCTCCAAGGAACACTCCGCTCCCCCTCCATCAAACCCTACAAACTAAACTATACTATGAATAGAGCATTCTCCCTCGCTGCCCCCACTCTTTGGAACTCCCTCCCGCCTGATCCACATCCACCCCAAAATTCAAAAAGAAATTAAACACATTGCTTTTTCAACAAGCCTACTTCCCCTCTACACCCTCCACCTGACGTACGAAAATCTTTTGTCTATATGACTGTTGATGCTATTGTACATATTGACTGTTGACGCTATTGTCGCTATTGTAAATATACTGTACATTACTTTTATTAATATTGTTTAACGTCCATTGTAATATCTGTTACTATACTTTACTGTTTATTTTTAGTTTCTGTTCCATGTAAAGGCATCGCCTACTAGTTCTGAGTTAAATGTACACCGATACGATGTGCAAACGGCTATCGGTATATAAAAAATGTTAAATAACTAAATAAAATAGCACCCATTGGTCGGTTGTGATTGATTGCCACATGTTGTGAAAGTGGCATAATCGACCTTATACTAGTATGCTTGGCAGAGGAATAAGGCTGCTGCTTTCCAAGTGGAAGTCAAAAACCTGAAGCAGGCCCCGGCTGGGGAACTGCTTGTGATTTTTGCTTTCGGGCTTGGCGAGGCTGAGGCTTTTGATAACTTCTCGTAGTTCGGGACCTTGCTGGTGGAGGATAGGCCTTCCTCGGACGGTAGAACGACTTCTTAGAGTCCTTCCTGAAGGGCTGTCTTAAGGAGAAGTCGGAAGGTTTTGATGAAAGCTGTTTAAGGGTCTCATGATGGTCCTTTAATTCAGCCACCATTCGCTGGATCTGTTCACCGAATACATTGTCTCCTACACATGGTAGGTCAGATAGCCGGTCTTGTACTTCTGGGCGAAGGTCAGAAGATTTGAGCCAGGCCCATCGTCTTGCCGAAATAGCAGCTGCAGACACTCTAGTAGAGGTGTTGAAGATATTATAAGATGTCCTAATCTCATGTTTTCCTGCCTCAAAACCCTTGTTTACAAGGTTTTGAAGCTGGTCTTGGAATTGTTCAGGCAGGGTTTCAGAGAAGTCCTGTATCTGCTTGAAGATGACCCTATTATATTGGGTCATATAAAGTTGGTAAGCTGCAATTCGGGAGATGAGCATGGCCCCTTGGAACACTCATTTACTAATATTGTCTAGGATCTTCTGTTCCTTAACAGGTGGGGTAGAAGAGTGAGGCTTCGACCTCTTTGCCTTCTTTTGAGCCGACTACCACAACTGAGTGGTGGTCGAGCTGAGATTTTTGAAAGCCAGGGGCTGACTGCACTAAATAGGTAGTGTCAGCCTTTCTGTGTACTGGAGCAATGGATCCAGGGTTCTCCCAGTTCTTTTTGAGGAGGTCAAGAAGAACTTGATGAATGGGAATAGAAGTGATCACTTTGGGGCATCCAGGAATTGGAGCAACTCCATCATCTGGTGCCTATCATCCTGTTCCGTTTGAAGTTGAAAAGGGACCAACTCAGACATTTCCTTCACAAAATTAATGAAAGAAAGGTCCTCTGGAGGAGAACGCTTTCTACTTTTAGTAGGAGAAGGAGGTGAAGGTAATCATTGGTGTCTGTGGAAGTATCATCACCCCAGGTGTCATAAGGATCAGCAGATGGACCTGTAGGATGAGAAGGGGGTTGGATACCTGAAGGCCCCGGTTGAGGCTCCGAGAAAATCGGAGGAACCACCGGGGGCACCAAAGATGGCGCAGAAGGCATCAGTGCCGGAATAGACGGCACCGATGGACGTATCGGCACCGATGGACATATCGGTGGCGAGGGACGAATTGGCATCGATGGCTGAGGCAGAACTCCTGATGGAGGAATGCGGAACGGTGTTTCTCCTCCCGATGAAGTTGTCAACAGGGAGGGCACCAGAGCCATCGGAGACCCAGGAACCACCGGTGGAAGGGCGGACATGAGCGCCTCCATCCAGGATAGCAGCGGTGCCAACGCTGCTGCAATCGGGTCCGGTGACTGGTTCCACTCTCGGTGTCGGTGCCGGAGGAACCTGGAGCCGTTGCATCGCTTTGTCGATGGCTGCCTGAACCAACCGGTCCAGTTCTTCTCGGAGACCTGGAGCAAGCAGCCCCGGCTCCAGAACAGAAGAGGGAGGCAGAGGCACAGTCAGAGGGACCACCTTTACCGGCGGAATCGCGACTCCCATACCCCGATCGGGTGAGGGTGGCCACGGTGACCCAGTCGCAGGAATGGTCGGTGCCTTTCCTGGACGGGGCTTCTTCGATGGTGGCGAGGTCTATGATTTTGCTCCCTCGATGGTCCAAGTCCTACGATGTCGATGTTTCTCCCTGCGATCCCCTCGTTCCTGAGAGGGAGTAGCGGGCATCGATGGCCGTGAAGACGTCGATGGTGGACAGTCACCGGACGGTGGACGGTGCCGGTTCCGATGACGTCGATGCGATGGACTGCGTCGGGGTCTGAGCACAAAAGAGGAGTTCCATCTTCTCCATTCTGGCTTTGCGACCTTTTGGTGTCATGAGGGCACATTTGGTGCAAGTCAGGACATCATGCTCATGGCCTAAATACATTACACAGATTCCATGAGGGTCTGTGATAGACATGGTGCGAGTACAGTCCGGGCACCGACGGAACCCCGATGCCATGGCCACAGAAAAAATCGAGCCCCAGTACGGACGACGGCCAGTAGGCTGCGAGGGCCAAACCTGACGGCAATCGACGGAAAACTGTCAAAAAACTTACCGGAGTACTGCGGCCTGAGAAAAGTTAGAGGAGGGACCCCTGTGGGGCAATTTAAGTTTAATTAATTCCGTAAAGAAAATTCCTGTCAGGAATCTCTTCAGAGCTCCTAAACCGTGAGGCTACTGCTGCGCGGAAAAAAGAAGACTGAAGGGGGACCCCTGCTGGCTGCAGGGTTAGTGCCATGCTGGGCATGCCCAGTAGAGGCCAGTTAAAGTTCTAGAAACTTTGATAGAAGTTTTCCGTGATTGGGCTCCATCCTGATGATGTCGCCTATATGTGAGGACTACCATCCTGCTTGTCCTGTGAGAATATGTATCATAGCACTGTAAAAGGTCAATTCCCAAATTTAGCTTCATGAAATGGCAAGTTAACTATTGACCCATTTTGCTTACAGCCTTCTTTTTTCTTAATTGCACAATACAATTACATTACATGGAAAAAAGAAGGTAAAATTAGGTTACTTGACTGCTAAATTTTCTTTCCTGGAGTCCTACCAGACAAGTTCAGACATGACCTTTTCTTCCCTAACAGCAAATTGAGGCAGAGAATGAAAGCTTTGCTGGAAACAGCCTTACAAGGAACTGTGCCACCTGCAGGCATTCAGTATTAATTTCCCAAAGCAAACCCACCCCACATGCAAGGATGAAAAACCAACCAATGAAAAAAACCCCAAAGATTTGCCGTATGTTATTTTTCCGATTATGAATCCCCCTATTGAAAGGGGCTCTAAAACTCAGATAGCACTGAACAATACACTGGAAATTATACACGGACAAGCAGGACCATGGGTGGGATTCTGGACTGGTCTGGTCGGACTCTAGAAAAGAAAATTGGCTGGTAAGAAACCTAATTTTACCTTCCTTTATCGCCATATCAGACCAGTCCAGATGCATGGGATGTACCCAAGCCATCCCTAAACTGGGAGGGAGTCTGCAAGTTCTGCTCTCAAGACACTCATACCAAAAAAGTGGCATCCCGAGCCTGTACATTTGGACAATAATGTCTGGTAAACGAATGCAACGAGGACCACATAGCGGCCATACAAATCTTGTGGCGATACAAACTGACATTCTTCTGACGACATCACCTGGGCCCTAAGTGGTACCTTCAAACCTTTGCAAATGTAGGCAGATGCGATGACTTCCTTAATCCACCATGCAACTGTAGCATATGAGGTCATCTGACCTCTTTTATGCCCACTATACAGCACAAACAAAATGTCCAGACAGGTGACAAGTGACAGTCACCTTCAATTACCGTAATAGTGTTCTACGCACATCTAACACATGGAGTTCCTCCAAACTATTTCCAGACCTCCTGAATACCAGTAATTCTACTGACTTCTGCAAATTAAATATTGAAAACACCTTCAAGCAAGAAAGAAAGAACTGTATGAATGGAAAACGACCTCAGATGTAATCCTCAAAAATGGATCTCTGCAGGATAAGACTTGAAACTCTGAAACACGCTTCACCAAACTGCTACAAGAAATGTCACTTTCAACACCAAATCTTTCAGTTAGGCCCTCTTGAGGGGCTCAGCTGGAGCCTTCCTAATGCCTTCAAAATCAGATTTAGATTCCAAGAGGATATCAAGCCCCTAATCAGAGGACGCAACTTCTTGATCCCTCAGAGAAAAAGAGCCATATCTGATTGAGACACCAAGGGACTACTACCTCAACGTTATCTCGGTAACATGCCAAAGCTGACACATGCACTTTGAGAGAATTCAGTGCAAGGCCCCTTTCCACAACCTTTTGCAGAAAAGAATGTCCAAAATCAAAGTCTGTAACAGAAATAGCCCCGTTTCCTTACACCAAATCTCAAAGACCTTCCAGATCATACATAGGCAAAGGAGCTTGAAGCAATGTAGCAATCACCTCCTCTGAGTAATCTTTCCCTCTCAACCTTCTCCTCTCAAAAGCCAGGCTGTGAAACAAAGCAAATCTGCTGCTCGCATATCACTGGTCCCTGAAACACTTGTTGCACATGATCGAACCTCCTATGTCCCCTCTCTGAGCCATATGAGGTCCACAAACCACAGACTCCTGAGCCATTCTCGAGCTATAAGTATTACTAACACTCGTGGTCTATGAATCCTCCCAATCACCCTGCCTACTAATGGCCAAGGTGGAAACATGTAAAGCAGAACCCCTTGAGGCTATGACTGTGTCAGCACATCGAGCCTTGCCGATTCAGATTTCCTTTTTCTGCTAAAAAGCTGCGGACACTTGGCATTCTGAGCCATCATCATCAAATCCATCTGTGGAAAACCCCATCTGGCCGAAGCAGGGCAAACGCTTCCTCTGTCAGCTCCTATTCTCCAGGGTCCAAGATAGGATGGAGGCGGTCCAGAGAAGGGCAACAAAAATGGTAGGGGGTCTCCAAATGACTTATGAGGAGAGGTTGAAGTACCCTATTTACTGCTGGACACCCGGATTTAAACTGTCATTTCTGCATCACAAACGCTGTTTCTCCTGCGTTCAGTGGCTGGAAGACCCGCCCCCTTCATGACATCATCGGGGAGCGACCTACCCACTTAAAACCGCAGCGACCTCCTGGCGTCGTGCGACGAAGGAGCGCGAGAAAGGGGCTTGCCCCTTTGTTTCGCCCCTTCGTTTTTGCACCGAGACTTATCTAACTACAAATTCTCCTTATCGTTCAAAGACTACTTCGACATCATCATGTCTATTCCAACAGTCACTGGCAACGGAAACTATGGACCCATACCAGCTACAAGAAAATCTTTTAAGACTCTTAACCTAGGTAACTCTATATTCTGTACTAGAAACTCCTTAGTCACTGTATTATCAACCTTGTTTACCATGTCTGTTATAACTTACTCATTTATGTTGTGTAATGCACAATCCGTGCGCAAAAAAATCCCAATACTGTCAGATCTAATACTGAAAAATAACCCTGACTTTTTTTTAATAACGGAATCATGGCTTTCAGAAACCGATACTGTACTCTTAAACTCGCTATGTCCATCAGGTTACTCAGCTTTCTCAGAACCTAGATTGTATAGAAGAGGTGGTGGTATTTTAGCCATTATTAAATCCTCACTCTCACCTACAAAAAAACAGCTCACTGTCTCAGGTCGCCATGAAGTACTACTCATAACAACTTTTTTCTTAAACATCTGTATTATTTACTCTCCACCAGGATGTTTACAATCTGATTTATCAAGTTTCATTGAGCTTATAGCCTCTCTTCCAGTCGACTTAAGCAAAACCATTATAGTAGGCGATTTTAATTTACATATTACACGCCCTTCACTCATACGAAATGCTTTTCTGGACGCCATGTCAGGCCTGGGCTGGGAACAACTTATCCAATCCTCTACACATACAAAAGGTCAAACCTTAGACCTGGTTTTTATCAATTCCAGTTTTTTCTCAAATATCCCGGAAAAAACCAAGATTACTGCAATACCATGGTCAGACCATTATTTAATCAATTTTTCCCTTAATATCACTCATACAAAAACATTAAACAAAAAGGATTCACAATCCATAGTCAAACGAAAGTTCACTACCATAGACACCTTCCTCGATACAGTAGTACCCAATTTACCAACTACACTTGCTCCTAACATTCAGGAAACCATTGATAAATGGAATTCTGCTATTTCTTCTTCATTAAACTCAATTGCTCCTTTAAAAACAATAAAAATACAAGCAAACAAAAAAACCAAAACAAATGCTCCCTGGTATACAAAAGCTTTGCATTCATTAAAAACTTCACTTAGAAAACTAGAACGCAAATGGAGGAAGAATAAAACCCCTGAAACAAAAAATGCATATTATTCCTTACTACGTCAATATAATAAAAACATTAATTTAGCAAAAAAATCTTACAATGCAAATCAAATTGCCAAAGCTAATGGAAACCCTAACATACTATTCAATATAGTAAAAACTCTAACAACCACCGAAAAAGAATGTTCTACCTTTTTTGACACGGCTCTATGTAATAAAATTGCTAATCATTTCAAATCAAAAGTCACAGACATTTCAAATCAACTCTCCAAGCTACCATTTCCCTCCTACAATAACCTTGAATCTACTTATACATGGTCCGAATTTACACCAGTTTCTGAAAACACTATTCAAACCATTATCAGAAAACAAAACCCCTCTAACTCACCCGACAATCCGTGTTCTGGTACCTTTTTCAAAGCCTTAGGTCCTCACGCTAGCAATTTTTTAGCACTATTAGTAAATCAATCTCTAGAAAATGGTTTCTTTCCATCTTCCCTCAAAAAAACCTCCATACTCCCAATTTTAAAAAATAAATCAAAGGATGACTTTGATCTTAACAATTTCAGACCCATTGCTACATTAACATCCCTAGCTAAGCTGATTGAATCAGTAGTGTTATCTCAATTATCAAATTATCTGTCAGAAAATGACATACTACACACAAACCAACATGGATTTCGCAAGGGTCACTCCACTGAAACTCTTCTGTTGACTTCATTTGACACTATATTTCGGGCTTTTGATTCTTACACAGATCACATCATTGTTTTCTTAGATATTTCCGCGGCTTTTGATACTGTTGATCACCAAATTCTCATCTCCATTCTCAAATCTATAGGTATTTCGGGTGCTGTATTACAATGGTTTATTCATTTTTGTCTGATCGCATTCAACAAGTGAATATAAACAATCATTCTTCTGAACCATACTCTATTGCATCGGGTGTTCCACAAGGTTCTTCTCTATCCCCTATTCTCTTCAACATCTATCTACTACCTCTTTGCCGCATCTTAGCCTCACTAAACATACAATTCAAAATCTACGCCGATGACATACAGTTTATGGTACCATACAACACCTCTTGGACTCACACATTATCCTTAGTATCTTTATACCTCACGACTATTGACACATGGCTCTCTCACAATAGACTAAAACTAAATAAAAAAAAAAACAGAAATAGTCCACCTCTCATCAATTACAGATTCATCCATAGGTCCCCCCCCTCAATTAGTATTTAACGGTATCACTATCCCCATCTCCAAATCTGCAAAAATTTAGGTATAACCATTAATTCAGATCTTTCATTAAAACAACACATATCCATAATTACCAGAAATTCATTTTATAAGCTTCAACTCTTGAAACGGCTTCGTCCTCTACTTTTCTTTCACGATTTTCGGACTATACTTCAATCACTCATCTTTTCTGGGCTTGACTACTGTAATTCTCTTTATATAGGTCTCCCAGATAACACACTTCACTCACTTCAACTGATCCAAAACGCAGCAGCACGTATCTTAACAAACTCTTCCATAAAAAATCACATCACTCCGATACTTCAATCATTACATTGGTTACCAATTAAATACAGAATACAGTTCAAGATCCTGTCCATTATACACTCTCTCATCTACACTCCTAATTCAATTACCTTATGTTCCATTCTCCGGATTTACAAACCCACCAGACATCTAAGATCACTGGATAAAAACCTCTTAGACATCCCATCACCACGACAGGCCCGTCTTGACATCACCAGAAAAAGATCATTCTCTGTCATTGGACCAATCTTATGGAACTCATTACCAGACTCTTTAAGATCCATATCCAACTCCAAACACTTCAAAAAATCCCTAAAAACACATTTATTTCAATCTGCTTTCCATATATCACACACTAAATAACATAACTTTCTCCATCACACAGGGCACAACATTATTATATATTGATTTATTTTTTATGTAAACTATTCATTGTTTTAGATTTTTATTATATATTTTTGAAATTTTGAGCTTTTATAATTTGATAATCTTTATGTTCTTTTAAATTTAAATCTTTATTTACATTTGTTTTTTATTTAGTTATGTAAACCGTTTTGATTAAACACTGTTTGTAAAGACGGTATACAAACACTTTTAAATAAAATAAATAAATACCCTGGAGGACAGAAAGTGCAGGGGAGATATGATACAGACCTTCAGATACCTGAAAGGTTCTAATGTTGCACAATTGACAAACCTTTTCCATTGGAAAGAAATCAGTAGAACTAGGGATCACGAAATGAAACTCCAGGGAGGACAACTCAGAACCAACGTGGGGAAATATTTCTTCATGAAGAGGATGGTGGATGCCTGGAATGCCCTTCCAGAAGAGGTGGTAAAGACAAAAATGGTGAAAGATTTCCAAGGGGCATGGGATAAATACTGTAGATCTCTAAAGGCTAGAGGATGGAAATGAAGAAAAGAGTGCATCGAGGTAACTTGCTGGTGTGGCGGTTACTACCCTTAACCAATAAGCCTTCATACTGTTGATGCAACTCCATTATTGCTCTCTGCTTTAACAGCAGGAGGAAAAGGGGAATTAGATTCAGACAGCAACCAACAAGATTTGTTTGTGGTCCTTTGAAGCCTGTTCTTGGTTTGTAATGTTGCTTTGTGTTTTACTCATTATGGATGTTTTTACTGTACCCTGCCCTGATGTATTATATATATATATTTATTTATTTATTTTTGACTTTTATATACTGATATTCCTGTACAAAACTACAAATCACACCGGTTTACAGAGAACAAAACTTTGCGTAAGAGAGTTACATGAAACAAAGTGAGAGACAAGAAACTGCTTAAGGAACCAAGGCTAAGAACTTGCCCGGTGCCAAACCAAAACCAAGGCTAAGAGCTTGCCCGGTGCAAACAATAACAAAAAGGCAATATTCAACATAGTTAAATATATAAATAGTCCTTTCGAACGGGAAGTGATAAATACTTAATAAATCTGAAATTAACAAGTTTCAGAATTAACAAGATATTAGATAACAAGGTATGCATCTTAAGGCGGAATTAGACAGGGTATGGAGTCTTGCCTATGGAGTCTAGGGTGCATCATGATCTATAGGAGATAAAAGTTTGAGCATTGGAATTGGATCAAAGGACCTCGAAAATGAGGGACAACTATAAAGACCTGGTGCCGTGCGTTGGTCAAAATAGTCAAGGTATGAGCATAAGTCATCAATTCTGGGAAAATGGGCAGGAGTCCTTATTCTGGGAATGCAAGTTTGTAGAGCCATGTTTTGAGTTTTTTCTTAAATGATAGAGGACATGGATCTTGTCGGAGGTCAGGAAGGAGTGCATTCCATTGAGAAGGGCCTGCTATGGAAAGAGCTCTTTTCCTGAAGGAGGTTTTTGCTGGGGGGACGGATAAAATGCCTTGATAGGCTCCTCTAATTGGTCTAATGGAGTTATGAAAATGTGGCTGGATGGTAAGCTCGATAGGCGAGAGGTTGTGTAAGGCTTTGTGGATTATAGACAGGACTTTATAGAGAATTCTGTATTTGATCGGAAGCCAGTGGAGGTTATAAAGGATGGGGGAGATGTGATCTCTTTTTTTTTTGTGTCCGTCAGAATCCTGGTGGCTGAATTCTGCAACATCTGTAGAGGTTTGATAGTATTTGCAGGAAGGCAGAGGAGCAGAGAGTTGCAGTAGTCGATTTTTGAGAAGAGTATAGATTGTAGTACCAGGCGGAAGTCGTGAAAATGTAAAAGGGGTTTCAGTTTTTTTTAGGACTTGCAATTTGAAAAAGCATTCCTTGGTGGTGGTGTTGACAAATTTTTTGAGGTTAAGTTGGTTATCCAAAAGAACACCAAGATCTCTTACGTGTGGCGAGTGATTAAGGTTAGAGGGAGGCGATGGTATTGGAGCATTGAGAAGAGGATTGTTGTCGTCTTGGGAGATTATAAGGATTTCCGTCTTATTGGTGTTGAGAACTAGATTGAGACTGGATAGAAGCGTGTTAATTGAATGTAGGCAGCTATTCCAGAAGCTTAGGGTTTTATGTAGAGATTCCGTAATCGGTATTAGAATTTGTATATCGTCCGTATAGAGATAATGAGTGAGCTTTAGCTTAGAGAGTAGGTGGCAGAGAGGTAGAAGGTAGATTTTGAAGAGGGTTGGTGAAAGTGAAGATCCTTGCGGGATTCCAAAGTTGGAGCTGACCGGGTGAGATTCTTTATTGTTAATTTTGACCTTGAAAGCTCTGTTGCAAAGGAAGGATTTGAACCAGCTGAGCGCCGTACCAGAGATGCCTATTTCTGCAAGGCGGTCTAGGAGAATTGTGCGGTTGACAGTGTCGAAAGCCGCGGACAGATCTAGCAGAGCCAGTAGATATGGTTGTCTTTTATCCATGTTCATGATGATAGAGTCTGTGAGGGAGATAAGGAGGGATTCTGTGTTAAGAGATTTACGGAATCCAAACTGAGAAGGAGCTAGAATATTGTGTTCCTCCAAGTATTCCGAGTTGTTTATTGACAATTTTCTCCATAAGTTTGGCAATGAGGGGTAAGTTGGCGATAGGACGGAAATTTGCAGGGTCATCAGTTGGCAGGTTGGGTTTTTTTTAGAAGGGGTTTTAAGGTGGCCATTTTTAAGTTGTCTGGAACTAGTCCTTGGGTTAGAGAGCAGTTGATAATTTCAGCGATAGGTTTAGCAATGATGTTCGGGATTGCGATGAGAAGGTTTGAAGGAATGATGTCCAAGGGGTGGGAGGAGGGTTTGAGTTTCTTGAGGATGTTTTCTATTTCTTGAGTTTCTTGAGGATGTTTTGAAACATGACTGATTTATTTTGTTTTGAATGAGAATGATTTTATGTTTTTTAACTATTGTTTTATTGTAAAAGCACCATGATTGTTAATTCAGAATGACAGTATATAAATAAATATGAAATATATATATATAAAAATACAGATCTGTTTCCTTCCCCCTTTGAGTACTCAAGGTAAAGACAATTTTTGAAAGTTGCGTACCTCACTGCTTCCTCCCCAACCTATCTTTATTAGCATTCCTTACTTTATTTATTTTTTACTATCCATGAGTATGTTGGCTGCCCTGGCTAACAGGCCACACCCAGTGTTATTTTTGCACTGCTTGATTTATAATAAGAAAATGGCAAGTTTATATTATACTTCACTACTGTACTTTTCCCATTTAATGTTCTGGTTAATTACTGTTTTATGATGGCATGATAATTTTATTTGGTTAGTTGTGTAACAAGTGAGAAGTTGTTTGGAAAGGACACAGATATGTGATATCTCATCCCCCATTCAGGCTACAAACCTGAAGATAAATCATATTAGCAAATAGAATTTCTCACGTGATACTCCCCATGGGGTAATTCATAGTCTGGACCAAGATGGGGCCACATACATATTCATTTGAATTACCCTAAAAATGAGATGTTTGTAGCCTCCAAGGACCATAATTGCAAACTCTTCACTAAAGGGTTTCTCCCATTCTGTGTCTTAGAAAAATGCTCAATGCTTGAGGCCCAGAGTGATGTTTAGGTACATCCACCATCATGCACTTAGGTTTATAGTTGAAAGAGCTGCCAACTAGAAATTCATATAGTTTTTTTTTCCATCTACCTAGTTTTTTGTGAATAAGATACCAAGGAAGAGCTGGATGTTTATATGCTGTCTGAACCTAGATTTCAGAAATTTAAACAGAGATACTCTGTGCTGTCTGCAGTTCAGGAATATAAGAAATTCAATGTACTTCACCATCAACTGATAGCATAACTGTGATGCCCTTGGAGCGGTCTATGGCTGGGGTAGGCCGCAGAACAGACCAGGCTGGAGAATGGTCTGCTTTTCATCAGTTTATTTTCAAAAGTACATAACAGAAGAGGAGCAAAATGGCTGCTTACCTCAGCAGACTGACAAGCAACGAAAATGTACAGAACACACACAGCATTGGATTACAGCGTCCTTCTTCTCCTTGGAGGCCTCTCTAACTCTCTCAGGGCCTCACCTTTGTATCCCTTACCTCAGGGAAATGCCGCCACCCAAGGATCCCTTTCCTGTCTGTCTTAAGGTGGACCAGGCTAGATAGCTGGAGCCAGTCCGTTAAGGCAGTATGAGGCTTTCTATCACATACTCTATCACATTCCCTCCCCCTCAGTTCAATCTTCCTTAGTTGAGCGCCTGCTTGTATATTTGCCTTCCCTGCTCTGTGTCGAACTTTAAAGTAAAATAGTTGGAGTGCCAGAAACCACCTCATTACTCGTCCATTGGACTCCTTATTCCGAGAAACCCAGACAAGGGGTTGGTGATCTGTTACCAGCGTGAACTGGCGGCCCAGTAGATAATAACGAAAAGCCTCCAAGGCCCATTTGACAGCTAAGGCCTCTTTTTCTATTGTTGAATAGCGTCTCTCTCGGGATAGTAGCTTCCTGCTAATAAAGGCTACTGGATGTTCTTCATCTTCTTTCTCTTGTGTGAGGACGGCTCCTAGCCCCACCTCTGATGCGTCTGTCTGTACTATAAAGGGCTTAGTAAATTCTGGACTTAGCAGAACAGGTTCCAAGCATGTGTCTTTCTTTAAACCCTGGAAGGCTTCCTCCACCTCTGCAGATCATCTAACCTTCTCTGGGGCTTTCTTCTGTAATAGGCATGTGAGGGGCTCCGCTTTTTCTGAAAAGTTTGGTATGAACCATCGATAGTAACCGATGAGACCTACAGAGGCTCTCACCTTACTCTTTCTGTGGAACCGGGACTCGGGTAATTGCTTCTATTTTTCACGCCTGCGGGGGGACTTTTCCTCTCCCACGGGAGTATCCCAGATATTGTACTTCTTGACCCCCTAATTTACATTTCTTGGGGTTGGCTGTCAGTCCAGCCTTTCGTAGACTTGTAAGTACTGCCTGTAATTGCCTTAAGTGTGTCTCCCAGTCTCCATTATAAAATGACTATGTCTAGATAGGCCACGGCATAACCCGGTTGTGGGTGTAGCAAGCGGTCTACCAAGCGCTGGAAGGTAGCCGGAGCCCCATGAAGTCCAAACGCAGGACCGTAAACTGGAAGTGTCCTTTCGGTGTTGAGAAAGCAGTCTTCTCCTTCGCAGTTGGTGCCAGGGGAACTTGCCAGTATCCCTTTGTCAACTCAAGCGTGGAGATGAATTGGGCAGTTCCCAAGCATTCAATGAGTTCATCCACGCAGGGCATCGGGTATGCGTCCAGCTTCGAAACCTCATTGACCTTCCAGAAGTCAATACAGAACCGGATACTACCATCCAGTTTAGGTACCAGTACAATGGGCGAGGACCAATCTCTATTGGATTCCTCTATGACCCCAAGTCGAAACATTTCTTTCACCTCAGCTTCTACAACCTGTCTCCTGGCTTCGGGAATCCAGTAGGGTCGTTGTTTAATTATTACTCCTGGGTTTGTAATAATGTCGTGACACGCTAAGTGAGTTCTCCCGGGCATAGTCGAGAAGACATCTTTATTCCAAGTCACCAGTCTGAAGTCGTGTGCCAGAGAATCACCACTTGCCAATCCGAAGTCAGGAACCAGAGAATCACCGTAAGCCAATCCGAAGTCAGGAACCAGGAACACCAAGATGAAACAGGAACCAGAGTCCAAGCACAGGGAACTCACCGAAGCAAGCAGACTAGACAGCGTTGGAGGACGTTGCCAAGTCGAGGAATGAGCAGAGGAAGCCTCCTTAAATACTTCCTCTGCTCTGGATCATTGGAAGCAGGTGAGCATCATTAAAGGGATCAGGTCCCTTTAAATTCAGTGAGGGGGCGCGGCCTCGCACCTAGGATGGCGGCGGCCATCTTGAATCCCCTCTGTGGGAAAGAAGTTGTGGTGCCGCGCCGGGGAGGCTAGGATGGCTCTCCAGCGTGTGGGCACCCCGAGGGCCTGCGCCCATGCGCAGGGGCATCTGCGCGGGGCCTGGGCTCCTCTGGACATTTGCCGCGGCGGGTTGCCGCGGCGGTCAGGTGGGGGGGGCACGCCTGCGGACGGCCACGGGCGCGGCACACAACACATATACTCTATCACAATAATATATCTGTGAATTTATCTGAACCACAAATCAAATTGCCTATTTTAACTGGTATAAATACCCTGAACTTAAACAAATTGTAAACAATCAATAAAAGCAAAAATATAGGTCAACAAAAATTGTAGGCAATATGGTTTTATTTAAGGTACTTATTACTCATTTTCCTATGACAGTACTCAAAGCAAGGAACATAGCAATTTGTAAAAGAAGAAACAAAATGAAAGACAACCTAGTTTACACCAGAACCATAAAATCCTATCTTATCCCATCTTACAACCCTCAAACCAATCCCCAAAAAGGAAAAGATATAGGTAAACAAAATAAATCAATATAGTGATTTAAACAGATAGACTAACTTGCATTATGACTTACATTTTTGTTGGCTTTATTTCTACTTATGCAAGTAGACTAACCTGACATTAGTACTTTATTCAGTTAATGTGTTCAAGTTAGCTACAAACAATTGGTAATGATTGATGTGGGAGCCCTTTATGCTGTGGTGTAGTCGACACAGCCTCAGTTGAACCTACGAGACCTACGCCAACAGCAGGCGAATGCACCTGTAGCAGGACAGGCTGTAGCTTCACCTATATCAGCCGCCTTTCCCAAAGGTCGAACCCTTGGGTTCTGGCAGGAATTAGGTGGGTCCCTAAAGTGGTAGAGAAAGCAAAGTCCAAGGGCATGCCAGGTTCTAGACAGGCAAGCTGGAAGTATCAGGACAGGAAGCAAGCAAACGTTGTCAGGTCTAAGCAAGAAGTCATGTCCAGGTGGCAGGCACTCTTGGTCAGGTCCAAAGCAAGAGGTCAGTATAAGAAGATTAAGGCAAGGCTGGGTGAAGAAAGGACAAGGGAAGGCAAGGCAAAGACCAGGCAAGGCTGGAGAATCAGGAACCAGGAAAACACAGGAACAAAATGAACACAGAATAACCAGGAATGCAGGAGCAATGTGTACTGCACAATACAGGAGACCCATTGCTGAGGTATTTGAACAGAGTGTGGGGCAGCCTTAAGTAGGGGAAGTCCGTTGACAATAAGAGCTGCCATGGGACTTTCCCACCGTGGCTCCTTTAAGGCTCCATTAGCGCCACTCAGAGGCTTCTGTCGGCAATAGCATCTCTATAGTAGGAGGAACTGGCAGTGCTGGGGGCGAATGATGCCGGTTGCAGGTGGGTTCAGCGACCAGCAAACGTATCGCAACTATTTTTCTTTTTAGGATATGTCATTAAAATACCTATCTATTATTTTAACAGTCACTTATTGTCAGACATCCACTGAGATGTAATAGATATATGACCTTATTATGATATATATGATAATACTAGATAAGGTACAGTACATTGTTTATTTTTTGCTTTCTATATATATTTTTTTATTTACATTCTGCGTTTTGGTACTTCAAAATGGATTACATTCAAGTACTTTAGTTATTTCCCTATCCCCAGCGGGGCTTACAATCTATGTTTGTACCTGAGGCAAGAGGGTAAAAATGACTTGTCCAAGAATTGTCACAATAAACAGTGACAATGCTAGCACATTAGAACATTTATGAACTTCAGGTTCACAGAAAACAGCGTATGAGCTTATCTATTGTATTCGGCAAGGAGAGGGTGTAACATTTTTTTTTAATCTTTCCCAGCGATTCTCCCGTTTCATAAACAGGACCAAGTCTGGGCATTTCTTCAGTGATAGAAGCATGTAACATTTTGAAAGCAGGCCTAGAGATACAGGAGGTACCAATACTTTGCGGCACTGGCTTCCTGTAAACACTGATACACAGTTCTCCAAGAAAAGAAACAAACAATGCTGGGAGAATACGTTCTATATATTCTCTGTACTAGTATCTCTGCACTCTTTGCCTTTTTTTTTTTTTAAACAGCAAAATTTGGACTTATGCTCTGTTCACAAATACTGAAGGAATGGAGGGTGGAGTGTTAACCCTCCTCATCCCCATTAGTTTCTCTTTCTTCTTTATCATCCTGTTGTATATTCCCTCGGATGACTGGCAGAGGCACTGCTTAAATTGGTATGTCTCATTCAGTTTTCATATGTTCCCTGAACTCTTCTCTTTCCGGTTCTCATCAAGTATGGAGTTTTTCCTGGCTCCTTTTCCACTTTATGTATAAGAGTATTTATTTTACATTATAGTTATCTGGATCTTCTGTTTGTATTTCTCTACTAAAATAATGTTTTCTTGAAACTACGGTATATACTTCTAGTCTACCTCTGTTCTGGGAGTGTTTCATAGAAGTAATGTTTCCAAATGTATTAGTTTTTGCACACAACATGACAAGAATTAACTTTCCACTCATAAACCAGGGTATTCTGAATATAATCTCTCTTTACTGCTAATTAGTATATAGAAGTTTAACTGACTGGAGCTTCCTATGCACTCAGAATATAGTGCAATGGCAATGGTAGAAATAGTCCCTCAAGGGTTTGGGCCTACAGATTAAAAGACAGCTACTTTTTGATCTACCTCAGAGATGCCAAAGTGAATATTGTTTTTATTCAGGAAATTCATATAGATGAAAGCCATGTTCAAAATTAAAGAAACGGTGGGTGTTAGGTCTTTGGCTCTCTCTTTTCTTTGAAATAGAAAGAAGCTACTATTCTATTTTAAAAATATTTTTTGCATGCTTTGATTTCTACAAGGAGGAAGGCAAATATTTTGCTGTTAAAATATTTTTGTATGGTCAAATATAATACATTAATAAAAATATGCACTCCAAACAGATTCCCCTTCCTTTTTTGTAGTTTTATAAGGAGAAATTACTACTTACCTGATAATTTCGTTTTCCTTATTGTAGACAGATGGACTCAGGACCACTGGGGTTATGCACCTCTCCCAGCAGATGGAGATGGAACAAATTGATGTCACAATATATATACTCCTGAAGTGACACCAGCCTGCCAGTATGCTATTCAAAAGCAATTGTGGACAGACTAGCAAAAAAACTTGATTAAAAAACAACCATTTCAATATTCAGCCAACATGAAACACTGAACTCAGACAAGAAGTACATTAACATTAGTCTAGGGACTGGATGAACACTTACCAGTAATCCCCTGCAACACATAGCCATACAGAAGGACCATTAACACAATCATTTGACAGCCAAGGGCGGGAAGCTGAGTCCATCTGCTACACTAAGGAAAACAAAATAATCAGGTAAGTAGTAATTTCTCCTTTCCTAGCATGTAGACAGATGGACTCAGGACCAGTGAGATGTACCCAAGCTGCTCCCTAATAGGGTGGGAGGCTGCCCATGACCCAGTCAAAACCACACATACAAAGACTGCATCCTCCTGGGCTTGCACATCCAGACGATAATACCTGGAAAAGATATGAAAGAAGGACCACATCGCAGCTTGGCAAATGTTAATGGGGACAACAATCTAACTTCCTCCCATGACACTGCCTGAGCCCTAGTGGAATGAGCCCTTATCTGAGTAGGTAACGGCTTTTCAGCGGCCACATTAGCAGCCATGATTACCTCAACACAAAACACAGTCTGATCTTCGTGAAGGACAAGCTCCTGCTGCAACAGATTCTTGAACAGTGGAAGACAAAAGGGGGGAGGGGGGGGGTGGTTCCTACCAGGAGTCTTCGCAGATCTGCATACCATAATCTTCTGGGCTAATCCGGTGCCACCAGGTGCAACATCCCCTTGTGTATTTGGATCCTGCAAACTATTTTGCCCAACATATGCCATGGGGGAAAAGCATACATTCTCTCAACTTTGCCGCCGCTACCGCCACCATAACCTTGGAAAATGTTCTGGGAGCAATGGCTAGACCAAAAGGCAGTGCCCAAAACTGGTAACAGTGCTCAAATACTGTGAAACACAGAAAAACGGTGTTCCAATCAGATGGGGATACGTAGATACACCTTGGACAGATCCAAGGTCATCAGAAATTCCCCCGACTGCATGGCCATCATCACTGAGCACAATGTTTCCATGTAAAAATGAATCACGCGCAAATGACTGTTGAAAACTTTGAGATCTAGGATGGGACGAAAGGAGCCCTTCTTGGTAGCACAGATTCCACCGCCTGCTTCTTCTATGGGGAGTGGCAGGAAGACACAATGAACACGTCCCAAGGAATAGTACGAAACTCCAGCGCATATTCTTCTAGTTTCACCACTAGGACTCATTGATCCGATGTGATCTCGACCCACCTCTGATAAAAAAGAGAGAGGCATCCCTCTATCACCTGTTCCTGAGGGTGGGTCAGCAAACCTTCATTGTGAAGCTTGGGAGGATCCATTATCCAAGCCCATGCCTCGCTTGGGCTGTCTGGGACGAAAGGACTGACACCTGTCGAAAGGCAGAGTCCTCTGAAAGTTTAGCCCTCTGTAGGGCGAAACAGCTTGGAAATCCCTGAGACGACTCCTTATTCCAAAGGGGCATGGTAACTGCTTCTTATCCTCCGGCAACTGAGGATTCGCCCACTCACTAGCTAGTTTCTCCAACTCGCTCCTAAACAAGAGTGAGCCTTTAAAAGGCAATTTTGTAAGATTAGCTTTGGAGGTCGCATTGGCCGACCAATTTCGTAGCCATAATTGATGCCTGGCCGCTATTACCGAAACCATTCCTCTGGCCGAGGTATGGACCAAATTAGTCTGCATCTGCTAAAAAGACTGCAGTGGGTTCCATAACTACTCTGGAATTCACTCAAGAATCACAAACCTCCAGAGAGAGAAGCAACAAGAACGAGCCACCAGAGAACAACAGAAAGCTATCTGCAAAGTCATTGCCACTGCTTCAAATATTTGCTTAAGGATGGCCTCAAGCCTCCTATCATGCACATCCTTCAAGGTGGAATCCACGGGGATAGTCATCTGCTTACATATGGCACAGACGAACACATCCACTTTCGGAAAACAGAGACACTTTCTCCCCATAGGGTACAGGCTTTCCAAGGTCTGATCCTCTTTGAAATTTGCCTCCAGCGTGTCCCATTCAAGATCAATCAGTTCTTGAATGGCATCCATAACAGGAAAAAACAAGAGGCTTTATGCAAGGAAATCAAAATGGGATTTTTCTTTGGCTCAGACATGGAATCTGAACCAGGCAATCCCAGCATCTTCAAAGTCTGGGAAATCAGGGCCGGCAGCTCATCTCCATGAAAGAACTACAACATAATCCTATATGGTTCCAGTCCTGGAGGAATTTCCCCATCCTCCAGAGTCAGCGTCTGCCTCATCATCAGTGCCATCTGGATTCCTGTTGGGAATAGCCGCAACTAACAGAGGTGTCCTTTGGAATAAGCCTCCTGAAGATCTAGAAAGCAGAGCCAATCTCCTTTTTGTAGAAAAGGGAGCATGATGCCCAAGGTTACCATCCTGAACTTTTCCTTGCGTAGATGTTTGTTTAGGGCACGAAGGTCCAATATAGGACGAATGCCACCTGACATTTTTGGAATTAGAAAATAATCGGGAGTAGAACCCTTTTCCACACTGCAGTCAGGGAACCGGTTCTACAGCATTGGACTGCAGGAGGATTGAGAGTTCCGCCTCGAGAAGTGGAGTATGGTCGATTAGACTTCATGCCGAATGTGGTGGAGAGTCCGGTGGTAGCGTGAGGAAGTTTAGATGGTAACCGTGGGCAACAGAAAGGACTCATTGGTCCGTTGTGATTGTGTGCCATATGATGGCAAAGTGGCACAAGCGGCTTCCGACAGGAAATATTGTTGGAGCAGGGATTGACTGCTGCTCTCTAGAAGGGAGTCAAAAACCCGATGCAGGCCCAGTCTGTGGGGCTGGTTGGGTTTTTGGAGCCTGTGCTGATGAGGTTGACCTTTTTGATAGGGCCTGGTTTGTCGAGTCTGGGATGGAGGAGGGTAATACCTACGGGTTTTATAGGTTAGCCTCCTGGGATCCCTTCTGAACGGTCTTTTGGCAGTAGATGAAGAGTCAGAGGGAACAGCAGATAGTTGGCGCAATGTCTCATGATGGTCTGAGTTGTGCAACTGCTTCCTGGATTTTTTCTCCAAACAAATTGTCCCCTGTGCAGGGAAGGTCTGCTAACCTGTCCTGGACTTCTTGATGCAAATCTGAAGATTTCAACCATGCCCATCGTCAAGCACTGATGCCTGTTGCGGACACTCTGGAGGCAGTATCAAAGATATCATAGGCAGTTCTGACCTAGTGTTTTCCAGCATCAAGGCCCTTCTGGAGGATGGAATTCAATCCCTCTTGAAACTCCTCTGGCAGGGATTCGGAGAAATCCTGAACCTGCTTCCAAAGGTTTCTAGAGTATTGTATCATGTATAGCTGGGAGGCTGCTATATGTGCCATCAACAAAGAACCCAGGAACAGGAGGAGAACAGGGAGAAGTTTCCTAACCGGGGGTCTAGCGGTAGCTGGCCTCAACGGCTTTTTTCCTTTTCATTATTGGAACTGTTACCTGAATTGCCTTCAACGCTGCTGACGTCACTTCCTCCAACTACGAAGGTATTTAAAGTACCTTCCTGCGGCGCGCAGCCGACGCCGGCGCGCTGACGAAGCCGCGCGGGACAAAGGCGCTGCGCGGCTTCGTCTAAGCTTGGCTTCGTATGACTGAGATCCATGTTGAAATATAATTGCTAGTTATTGAATCTGACTGTTCTCCTTCAAGATACCTAACCGTGAGTAAATTTGAGTAGAGGAACCTGTTATATTATTAGTAAATTTTCCTTTTGAACCTTATGCCTCACATGAAGCGGAAGGGCAGAGTTCGTGTGGAGACTCCGATCACGCCAACATTGCCCCTCCAATCTAGTATAACCGGTTTTTTCTCTCCAGCGAACATGTCTACTCCGAGCAGGCAATCCATTACACTGGTGGACTCAGAGCACATGTCTCCAATGTTGGATATTTGTACATCTGTACATTTGTACAGCTCCAGAGTTCCCCTCTATTCCTAGTGGAAACCAACATCTGGTCCCTGATACAACCGTCTTCCCAAAGTTGGTGGCTGGAAGTAAATCCATCGGAGGAGGGCCAGATGGGAATGGAGCCTTTAAAGTATCCACTGAAGAACCCAGAAAGAAGCTCTCCCCTTTGATGCAGTTATCTGCGCCAGTGGGGGATGAAAAACCGGATTCGATTACGGTGATACCGATAACTCAGGACAGAGGGGAACTGTCCATGGGAGATCATGGTCAGGGAGTTGGGGGGGGGGGGGGGGGGGTTTCCAACCCTTGGGCCTACAATTGGTGGAGAAAAAAGAAATTACCTTAGAATTGGTTTGGAAGGCATTGTTATCTTTGGAAGCTTCTATTACAATGTTGGCGAATACTATGCTTGGTATTAAAAACCATATATCTCAAATAGAAACTGTTGTGAAAGAAAATGTAGGTAAAATAAATGTGATAGAAAAACAAGTAGTACAATTGCATGATGTACAAGAGAAAATAATGCAAGGAGAAATAACAAATAATAGAAAAATCGAAATTCTTGAAAATGAAGTCAGATATAAGAATTTAAGGATTGTAAATTTTCCTTGTGTGAAGATGCATCTCCCCTTAGATATTTTTAAGAAATATATTACGGAAATTTTGTTATTTCCCAATGAAGCTATACCTCCAGTAGCGAAAATATATTTCGTGAACTTAGGGAAGAAAAAAACTTCAATACTAGCATCACAGGAAAATAGTAATCAAATTCATACAGAGAATGTGAATCTAACTGATTTTTTGGAACAGTCCTTGGAGACTCAGATAGAATTTAGAGGAACACTATTAGTTACTTTTCTATTTCCATCAGATAGAGACTCATTTCTTAAACATTTTCTTCGTAACAGATCAAAAACATTTCTAGGCGAGAAAATATGGGTATATCCTGATATTGCCAGAGAAACACAGTCCCGCAGGAAAAAATTTCTTGCAATGCACCAAGAAGTAAGAGATCTTGGAGCAGAGTTTGTAGTTAGGTATCCAAGCAAATGTATCGTTAAATTGAATAATAATAGGTTCATCTTTTTTGAACCAATCCAATTGAGATCTTTTATCAATGCAAGGGCTCCTGTGGTAGTGGACTCCCTCCCAAAACTGGAGAAATAAAATGAAGTTCGCTATTTCCTGATATTGTCATATTATGTGCTCATTTAGAACTCGGTTAGGTATTGCATTGCCTTTTACAAGTCAATCAGGATATGTGGTTTCTTATTTCGCAATTGTTTTTCTTTTTTTTCCTGATCTTATATATTTTTTAAGTGGAATATTATTTGTTTCAATTGTTAAAGCACTTGTGCGATAGGAAAATTATTCTGATCTGTCTGGTTTATTGACAAATTTATATATTGTCTATGTAATTTGAAAATTAATAAATAAATAATAATAAAAAAAAAAAAGAACCCAGGAACACCCTGCGCCCAAAGGTGTCCAAGAATATCTGCTCCTTGCCAGTAGGGGCAGAAGATTGAGGCTGGGAACTCTTAGCCTTCTTCTGAGCAGATTCGACCACTAAGGAGTGGTGAGGGAGTTGGCTTTTCTGGAATCCTGGAGCTGATTGAACCAGGTAGGTAGCATCAGTTTTCCTGTTCACCGGTGGAACTGTACCTGGGTGCTCCCAGGTACGATGTAACAGGTCAAGCAGAACTTCATGGACTGGAATTGCCATCACCTTCCTTGGGAGCATCCACGAATTGCAGAGCTTCCAGCATTCTGTGTCCGGCATCCTCTTCAGTTTGCAGTTTAAAAGGGATGGTTTCAGACATTTCCTTTATAAAACTGGCAAACGAGAGGTCCTCTGGAGGAGAGTGGCGTCTTTCTTCCGGAGGACATCCTATCGGAGGTGAAGGCTCCGATAGGATGTCCTCAGAATCCTGGGAGTCAGTGGAATCATCACCCCAGGCATCGTATGGCTGGTCTCCTCCATCCGATGGAGGGAGGAACCCTAATCCAGCCGGATCAGGAGGTGGCACCGAAATAGGTGGAAGCGGCACAGAGGCCGGTGGAGGCACCGATAGTATCGGTGTTTTCGATGGGCGTCAGGGTGGTAATCTACCTGATGGCCCTGGAATCGGGTCCGGCATCAATGGATCACTGTCTTCATCATCCGATGACAGAGGAATCAGAGTCGATGCCAGTGGAACATATGGTCTCGGAGGCATCAATGGTCCGTAAGGCATGAGCAAAGATGGAAGTGCGCCGATAAGGGTGTCTAGTCTTTCGAGTAGTGGAGCCAGCATTGTAGGCACCAGGTCAGGCCTCGGCATGGGAGTCTGTGCCGGTGGCGACTGAAATCCTTGAAGAGCTTGGAGGACTGCCTCTTGGACCATCTGGTCCAATTCCTCCCAGAAGGCTGGTGTTGGTAACACAGCTGCCTGGGTTGAAGGCTCCATAGAAATATGTGGAGTTTTGGCTCCCGGCACCGTTGCAGGTGGGGAATGCCTCGGTGTCCTGGGTCCAGAGGAGGATAGGGGCTCCTCTCTCCGGGACTTCTTGGTCGGTGGTTCCATCGATGTCGATGGTTTGTCTGTGACCGTTCCAGAAGATGGGTCTCGTCGATGACTGTGCTTTTCTCGGTGCTCGGCCTGGTCCTTCTCCGGCACTGAGAACGATGATGTGGAAGCCTTTGAACTATATGATGCCTGTGATGGCTGTTCACTGGCATCCCGATGCTGAGATGTCGATGGAGTTGGAGTCTATGACGACGACTGCTTCCAGCTCAGTGCACTTTTGGCCGGCGTAGAGGGAGACAAGAGCTTATTTTTGAAAAGGTGTTCCATTTTTTCTAAACAGGCGCGGCAGCCTTTCGGTGTCATTTGGGCACAACTGGCACACAGGTGGATGTCGTGGGAAGGCCCCAAGCATAAGACGCAAACGTCATGGGGTCCATAATGGACATAATCCTCGGACGCTCGGGGCACTTCCGAAAACCGGTTGCCATTTTGGAAAAATAAACACGGCGCGTGGTTGGTGGACGTCTGGCACCGACAGGAGCACCGCTGGGAACCGACCGCAAAGAACGAGGTAAAAAACAAACAAAAAAACCCAAAAAACTTACTGGCATCAGCGGCAGTAGACAGTCGATGGGGGACCCCGGGATGGGGAAAAAGTTTTGAAATTTTAAAGAAATTCTGCGAGGAAAAAAGTTGTGAGAAATTCTCAGAGTTCCTGAGAACCACGAGGCAACTGCTGCATGGAAAAAAAGAGACTGAAGGGGGACTCCTGCTGAATGCAGAGTTAGTGGCATGTTGGGCATGCTCAGTGTGTCAGTCAAAGTTCTAGAAACTTTGACAAAAAAAAGTGTTCCATGATAGGGCGCCATCCTGATGATGTCCCCCATATGTGAGTACTACCAACCTGCTTGTCCTGGGAGAAAATAAAAGAAGTTCTCTACAAACAGCCAGTGCCTCAGCAACAGGTCATCCAGTACTACATTGCTACTGTTCCTGCGCCTTTGTCCAGCCTTGCCTTGCCATGCTCCTGCCTTGCTTCACGTTGCCTTGCAGTCAGCTTTTCTTTGGACTGTTCTTCCGAAGTCGACTCTGGACTGCCTTCTGATCTTGCTTGATCTCCCCCTGCCTTGACCTCTGCCTGCATGGTGACCTTGCTTGTTCTCTGCCTATCCTGACCTCTGTCTGGACACCAACCTTGCTAGTTCTCCTCCAGCCCTGACTCTTGCCTGTTCTCAAGACAACTTCGCTGGCCTTGTTCTCAGCCCACCTTGGGCCTATCCGACTCCTTGTTACTTGCACCTCACCAGAGAAGTCCTGCTGGCTACAAGAACCTGCGGGCTCAATCCAAGGGGTAGGGACCGGCCTGGCAGAAGATCTTGCCTTGTAGTGTGTCAACTGCCGCCTGCTAGGATCTTGTCCACATTTGGAAGCCCCAGGTTGCACCAACTTAGCAGCAGCCCAAGGGCTCACATTCCACAGAGCGTGACACACATCCTCCTTCCAAGTGGTTAGAAAGGATGATATCCTCCTAGAATTCTAGTCAGACTAGTGTTGCTACACTTGAACTCAGCCAAAAGGCCACTAACCAGTCAAGAGAATGCAGCGAGAGAAGGAAAGCAAGCACACAAAAGCAAGAGCAAACATGATCTCCTCCTTGCATGGTTATTTTTCTCTTCTGGAATCTAATTGCCCTGTTGTCAATCACACACACTATACAACCAGACTGGGAATCTATCCACTTGGCGTACGTCATTAAATACATTCCCCAATATTTCCTAACACATACTGTGTAATTTAAATTTGGTTTATCACTTTCTCAATAATCAGCACAAAGAAGGTTACAGCAAAAGCATGATACAATATCATGCCCTGCCTTATGCAAATCCCTAGCCTGGGCGTTTCAAATTACACCTTCATAGCAGAGATTTATTACTGCTAACCCCCAGTCTGACATGTTTGTATTATACTGCAAGAGTCTATAGGTTCTGACATTTCATATTGTAGTATATTTCAACTAATAGTATATTTCCTTCCCCTTCAACCCAAATCAAGGCCCAGCCATCTCTAGATCTACAGGTGTTCTCAGGATCCAGGAGACAGTTCTACTGGCTAAACTGAATCACTAGTTTTCAGTGGTGTTAAGAATGACTTCATTGCTTCTAGCATTTTAAGAAGTGGCACTTTTTTCTATAATGATTGGTCACCGTTGGCTTGAATGCTAACTCCCTGCTTTCATCCTCCTCCACCTCTTTAGATTGGCATAATTGTGTCTATCACTCCTGATCAGGGACACCTTTGGGAAGATGAAAAGCCAGCCTCACTCCATAGTCCACACCAGATGGGTCCCTGCCTTAAGCCACTGAACGCCAGCTAGAGAAGGTAGCTGTGAAAGCAAAATGAACACAGAAGAGAAAGAATATATCAGAATGCCCACTATAGTATCCCAATATATCAATAAAATGCTCTCTGAAAAGGAATATGGTTGTGCTATGACATAGCTGATGAGATTTTTTTTTAGATGTTAAAAGTTTGTGTGGTTGGTGTACAGTGACCATGCTCTATTTTTTTCAGGAGCTTCTGGGTTTAAGTGCCCTATTGCATGCTGCAAATTGGCAGATAGAAATCCTTTTCATTTTGCCTGTAGTTTTCAACATCACTCTGCCTTAGATTTAAGCATATCTAGCACTGGAAAAATGGAATGATGATTTTTCAAATTCATAGAAGGGGGTTATGTTTAACCATCTGAGTAGGGCATATTACCCAGTTTATGGTCAAGGCACCTCTACATCAAATAGTAATGATAGATAGGGTTTGTAAACATGTTAGCTGGAAAAGTGAAGACTGCAGAACTTCATGCTTTGTACCTTCTTCAGACACTGATGGTAATATCTGTCCTATTTATAAACAACCATTTATTTATTTATTTATTTATTTATTTAAGGGTTTTTATATACCGCAGGACATAAAGAGATACATCACCGCGGTTTACATTTAACAATAACTTAGCAACAGGCTTTACATTGACATTATTAATAGGTATTACATATACTAAAATCGATATAACAGTTTTGACAGAAAACAGGCTGGACAGACTGTGGACCATCCAATAATGTATAACATGCAATTAAAATATTGATGTAATTATTAAACCTTAAAAAAAAACTAAATAGTATCTAATACTAAACAGGTTCTGAGAATGGATACAACTACTATATTGTACCGAGGATATTTCTGTTATTTAAAGCTAATTAATATCATAAGGGAAGGGGGGGCATGTAAGGTGAAGAAGGTGATTGAGGAGGGCATGTGGTTAGGGTGGGAAACAGGGCATGGGGAGAGGGTGGAGAATTGAATGGCATTTCAGTTAAACGGATATCATTGTGTGAATGCTAGTTCAAATAACCACGTTTTGAGTCCTTGTTTGAATTTCTTATGGCAGGGCTCCAGGCGTAGGTCAGTGGGCATCTTGTTCCATAAGTTGATTCCCGCTATGGAGATAGCACGGTCTCTTGTGGTCACGTGTTTGATGTTTTTTGTTGGCGGGGCTGCTAATTTAGCTTGATGGATATGTCTTATGGGTCTCTTAGAAGAATGGAACACAAACTGCTCTGAGAACCATTGCATCTCTTGGTTATAGATCGATTGTATGAGGGAGAGGACTTTAAAGGTAATTCTAGAAGCTACTGGGAGCCAATGCATTTTTCCCATGAATATGAATGCTGGGTTTTATTTCTCACTGAATCGTAGGAAGCTGAGGCAAATAAGTGTTACACAGCATGCAAATGAGAAGATGAAAATATTAGGAGTATAGGAAGGCATTTTGGGCTTCTTGACCTTTCTACTGATATCACAATCACATGCATATGTGATATGGTTTCTTTGCTTTATTCTGTACAAGACAGATGTGATGCCAAGCAACTTCGCAAGTCCAAAAAGATGTGTAATGAGATAGCTAATATGTTTTTGCGGTTTGGAACCAAGAGAACCTCAAAAGCTTCATTTATGCTCATTACTGTCCCACTGCTATTCAGATTCCCACATAGATTCTGCAACAGCTTTCAATAGCTATTTTTTTCATCTACCAGTCTTATCAAATAGCTACTCACCACAGCCTTTTTCTATTGACTATTTATGTAATTCATGTTTATTTGATTAACTTTAATAAAAGGCTTTTGCAATGTTTAGCAGCTTTTCTTGCTGTTCTGAGTATATATATATCTTTCATAATAGCAATTTTGGTTTCTTTATGGCAATTATATTTTTAAAGTAATTATGGTCAATAATCAATTCCATCAAATCAACATTTTAAAAACAATTTTCAATTCTTAGTATGTTTTACACAATTTTGGTTTTGTACCATGCTATCCCCTCCTCTTATTTCAGATCCACTGACCTCACACAGGTAGCATAGAAGAAATCCTATAGAAAGGTTCTTAATTTAAATACTGGTGTTTTACTGTTTTCTCATCCCTTGGGCAGAATATTCTACTATACATCAAAGCAGAGGGGTACCAAACCTATGGGGTTTGAACTCACTGATGCATTCCTATAGATGTTTAAATGGGTCCCAAAATGAAGCCCCACTGTGAATACTCAAAGTCAAGAAATTTACAAGTACTAAACAGACCAGAAAGACAATGGTTTCCAACTATACATTGTTAAAAACTGAAGCGCACCATTATTTAAATTAATTTTTAAATTTGTTCGGAGCAGGTCTAAAGTTATCCGGCTAACTTAGCCATATATATCTGATATTTGGCTAAGTTAACTGGATAACAGAACCCCTCCCCAGAATGCCCCTTTTATAACCGGCAAAATTAAAGCTGGATAACAACTTACCTGGCTATGATTTAGCCGGATAACTGGCTGAAACTGCCATATTATCCATCTACATGTATAAATTTTCAGTTATTCGTCTAAATGTTTTTGAATATTTACCTCAGATGATATCTGAGGAACTAAATGAGTGAAATTCTTTTCTCGTAATCCAAATAGATTGAATTGGTTGGGTTCACGTTAAGTTTAAGCTTAGTGACTGCTACTTGTTTTAAACAAACATTAGAATCAGTGATATTTTTAGTTAGTTGCATACTCAGATTTGAAACAATCTGAATACTAAAGGAGCTAAAAAAATTAAATAAAATTGGTGCCAAATCATAACCCTGACAAACTCAACTCTCAAGATCTCTTTTCACTGATAAAGTATTGTCCCAACTGACTTGGTAGGAATGATCTGACAGAAATAATGTAAACTGTTCCTCTATTACCTAATTCAGCATATCTTGAAATTAACAACTGGTGGTCTATATTATCGAAAGCAGCAAACACGAATAAAACAATTATAGAATTCACTCGAATTTCATTTAACAGGGTCAAAAGTGTAGTCTCAGTGCTATGGCCCTGCCTAAAACCTGACTGCCTAGGTTGCAGTGCATTAGTACTATCTAAATCTCTGCAACTGATCAGCAACAATTTGCTTAATCGCTTTAGCACTGAAAGGGTTATTAGATATAGGTCAATAGTTGTTGCATGTTTTATTTTATATAGCTCTTTTCAAGCAAGCTTAGTTTAGGTGTCTTCTAATTCACCATGATCTAATGACAATGAGTCAGACTGGGCAAAGGGAAAACTTCCCCAGATATCAACTTTCCTATATTGGAAGAAAGAAGCAAATTGATTAGGTGATATGGATAAGTTTACATTTACCTTATTAAAATTTATTATTTGACTAACACAATAAAGGGCTAGGTGATGTACAAAATAACATTCATAAAATCCAAATATATAAGAAACGTAGCTTACTTAATATCTTGTAATAGTGAGGAAACTTTATATACTAAACTTAACCCCATTCAGTAATAAAGATTTTTTAATCAGGAAGGTTTTTAAACAACCTCTGAATGTTTTTAAACAAAACACAAAGTCTTAGTTCCATGGAAAGGAATTCTATAGAACTGGAGCTGCGACAGAGAAAGCAGACTCCTTGTAAAGCATATGTGAGCACATTTTAGAGATGGAACATCCAGAGAGCCTCATTGTGAAGATCTTAACTAACATGAAGGCTGATACCATTTCAAAAATGCATTTAGCCATGGATAGGATCCCAAATTAATGAGATTTAACACAATTAGTCCAAATGTATATTCAATACGTTGTCAACGGTAACAGCTGTGTAAGTTTTCCAATGGACAAGAATCTTTCTTGTTAGAGTACAGGATTATTAATTGAAAGGGCTTCTTTAGTTAATTTTCTTCTTGTGCAAAACATTTAGATCAGGGGTTGCCAAACATTTTAGAAGCAAGAGCTGCTTTTCAACCTTTAAAACTTTTGCGGACCCCCACATACTTCTCTAATTCTTATCTGCAGTTAGGTGCCATATATAAAAGTTATTAATGTAATAAAGAAATAATTATATGCACACCAGACTCATTTATAATTGTAATGGGAGATACGTCCCATTATGACAGCTGAACAGGAGGGGAATGCAAGATAGGGCTGAATAGACCAAAAACTCTGTCGGGGGAGGGGAGGACTACAACTCCCAGAGGTCCGAGGAAGAGGACGTTGAGCATCTGAAGGGGGGGGAAGTTGAGCATGGCTGGGAACCAGGTGTGAAGGGGATTAAAAGAGAGGAGAATGAGACATGAGACTGGTGGGAGTGGCAGTAGGAAGAGGACAGCGAAGGTGGAAGCAACTAATAGCCAATGGCAGCAGTAAGCCCAGGTAGATGGTTGCGACGGAGTAGGAAAACGCAGAGGTACATGTGTTTTGTTTAAAAAGTGTTTCTCCAGCTTTTGGGATTTTCCTACAGAAGGGAAGGAGGAAATCTGCCTCAGCTCTGGGGAGATGCCCGAGCGGGGGAAGGGAAGAACACTGTGGGGATTGTGCCTGAATTAGGCCCAAGCTTCAGGGACTACATTTAAGGATTTGGCTATTCTGAGCAGTGAAGCTGGGACGGGTGCAGCTGGAACTGAACTCTAGTTTGGAGGAACTGTGGCACTGGGACAGAGCCCAGCTTTAGCGCCTGAGTTTAAAAGCCTTTGTTGGCAGTTGAGGCTGTACCGCAGAGACATGCACAGCCAGACGGCTCGAATGTGAAGGAGTGTTGGTTTCAGATAAGGCCAAACTCCTGGGACTGTGTTCAGGGCCAGTGCTACCATAGGCTGGGGTGCAGGAGCGGGCACACCCTGGGAAAACCCACAGCTTTTCTGAACAGTTCTGCTTACAACCTGAGTATGCGGGGACTTACCTTTGCTTAAAGTCACATCCAGATACCAAGAAACGTTGGGATACTGCAGTGAGGAACCAGCGGGAGAAGCCCCAGCAGCGGAACACCACCCAGTGAGCCGTTATATAATATATAAAACTTATTAAATTATCTTTATCGATATAAGCTGAATATATATAATTGCAAAGCAGAGCAGTAAATGTGCAAGATTATATTCATATGCAGTAACTTATGTAGTATAACGACAGGTGGATCTCTGGAGTGACTGGCAGGAATGGTATGGTGGGGGTGTGGGAGAAAGAGACCAGAGGAACAACTGGTGGGGATGAACTGGTAGAGGAAGAGAGCAAATGGCGGGGATAAAGTGGTGGAGAGAGTGAGCATCAAGCAATAAAAATTCTCCTATATGGGAGTGAAGTTTGCAGTCTGTACAGGAGAGAACAGATCCCAATATAAAACCTGCACCTCAAATTCTACAATACCCTGCATTCACAGAAACTCCTCCAACAAAGGGTGCAGAACAGAACAAGGACATTTTTCTTTACTACTCACCATAGAAAAATAGCATTCAAGTTCTGGTGTCACTTCAGCAACAGTAACACAAACGCCCTCCACTATTACAATATTGTATAATACAAAATCCTGCAAAATTGTACTCAAAACCTATAGGAAACCTGTCATACCATAAAACCCTAACTGCCAGACTCAAATAGTAAGAACCCTATCTATGAAATGGCAACACTGCAAATATTACACTAGGCCCTAAAACAACATACCTCCTATTAGGAAAATACAACAGGTTTGAGCTGCTATACACCCCTTTATACAAACTACAAGGTAGCCTAACATGTCACCTCAGTCACACATGCAGAACAGACAGACCCTCGCCAAATACAAAATAAAGAGACCATAAAGTAGAAATATAAAAACTGAACTGGAAACTGCAAGAAGCAGTGTAACAATGGAAAAACAGACATCACCATTCCTCATAAAACATCAGATAATAGATTAAATATAAAATATCAATCATAACAGTAAAACCATACTAATAAAAATACATTTCAAAACAGCTGATGAATGAAACATCATCCAATATTTAAAAACTAATACATTTTAAAAATGTTACAAACCCCCCAAAATCTTTCAAAACAGTAGATTGGTCAGGGGCAACAGGAAATGCCCTTTCAGCCCCAGGTGTTCAAGATAAAGGGATCTTGTAGTTGAACCACAGGTACTTTGAATCAGCAAGAATCCTATGGTGAATATCAAGCGAAGCAAAGTTAGGGAGACTTTCCTCTGGAGGCTTCCTATTGGACCAGCATTAGATAACGCCCAAATAGACAGCTGTATATAAGGAGCTCCAGCCTGCCAAACATTTGCTAGTCCAGTCAATTTAAACTTTGTTCCGTGTTAACCTGTTGCCTGGCCGTGTTCCCAATTCCTGCTACTAGTTCCAGTCTTGGCCTTTGGTTACATTTCTGCTTCCTATGCTGGTCCTGATCTTCAGCTCGTTCTGCTTTTAATTGGAGATTCTGGTGCTACCTGCATCCAAGGCCTCAACCTGCAGGGAATGACAGCTGCCTTAAGCAGAAGACAGTGGCTCCAGACCACCCAGCCTCCCATTATTGCCCTGCTTAGCCAGCTGGAAAGGAAAAAACACAAAAATAGATGCCTGGATCTTTTTCAATGTTTATTAAAACAGAGACGTGTTCACAAATTGCCCGACTCAGGCAGAGTTTCGCGGCTCAAAAGCCGCTGCCTCAGGGGCTTGAACATTTCACAGTTGTAATTGAAACTCAGTAGTGTGATTTCATCCAATGTACAATCATTGATTGTCAGCAATGCATAAGACAACTTCCGCAACAGCGTGCAGCTTAAGGTCTCTGCTTCTGGTAGAATGGGCCTTGACTTGTAGAGGTGGAGTCTTGCCTGCCTCTACGTAGGCTGCCTTGATTACTTCTTTGATCCAGCGGACTATGGTTGCCCGCGAGGCCGCTTCCCCTTGTTTCTTCCCACTGTGAAGGATGAATAGGTGGTCCGTCTTTCGTATGGATTCCGATCTTTCCAGGTATCGGACTAGGAGTCTGCCGTCGTTAAGATGGTGAAGAAGGCGTGAGTCTTCAGAGTCCTTATGCTCGTCTGGAGATGGCAGCGAGATGGTTTGGTTTAGATGGAAATGAGAAACCACCTTTGGAAGGAAGGAGGTGACAGTGCAGAGCTGTATGGATTTCGGTGTGAATCTGAGGAACGGTTCCCGACAGGATAGTGCTTGAAGTTCGGAGATGCGACGGGTTGAACATATTACCACTAGGAATGCACTCTTCAAGATCAGGAGCCATAGGGACAGACCGCATGAAGGTCTGAAAGAAGCTCCCGCTAGGAAGTAGAGTACTAGATTGAGATTCCATAGGGGTACCGGCCACTTTAGTGGTGGTCAGATTTGCTTGACCCCTCTCAGGAAGCGGGAGACTTCTGGATGGGAAGATAGACTGATGCCGTCCACTTTGGCTCTGAAGCAGGCCAGCGCGCTAGTTGAATCTTGATGGAATTGAGAGACAACCCCTTCTTCAAGCCGTCCTGCAGAAATTCCAGGATTATGGGAATTTTGACTGTTCACACCAGGCTTCGAATATTCTCCATATTCGTATGTAAGTTAAAGATGTGGAAAACTTGCGTGCTCGGAGCAAGGTGTCAATCACTGCCCCCGAGTATCTGCTCTTCTTGAGGCGAGTCCTCTCAATGGCCAGACCGTAAGAGAGAATAGAGTTGGGGCTTCGTGGAGGATTGGTTCTTGCTGGAGCAGGTCCCTGTGTGGAGGTAGATACAGAGGTTTCCCCGCCAGAAATCTTTGTATGTCTGCGTACCTTCTTGGCCAGTCCGGGGTCACTAGAAGTACTAGCCCCCTCCTGCCCAGTTGTGGCCATGGAGGCAAGTCATACAGCAGGTCTTCCTGTGGCCAGGTCTGGACAAGGGCGTCAATCCCCTGGGATTGTGGTTCTCGTCTGCTGGTACAGGAACTGTGGAACAGGGAGCTAGGTGTCAATATTGATTCCAAGGGATGGAGGAGGATCTGGAACAACACACACAAAACGTCTATGTGCACTCATAGGGAGGAACTGATTATTAAAATACTATTTCGAAGCTACAGATATCTGATGTTCTTCCATAAAATATCCCCACTTCCACACCTCTGTTTGCGAGGATGTGGGCAAATGGGCTCTTATTTACATGTGTAACCAGGGCACTTCTTGGGTTACCAGTAAGTCCTGGGTATTTAGTGACAGTGTCAGCTAGTCAGAGTAGGATGGATGCTGGGAGGTCCACACAGATACAGTCCCTCCTTCTGTGGGGTTTGCCATGGCCATCCCACTAGTAATACTATATAACAGCTCCACAGCTACAGCTAAGGATGCAGTCCTTTGGGTTTAGTAATGCATACAGAATGTAGAGAGGCGTTAGACTTGTTATTTTACAGGCCCAGAAGGTTTCAGCCAGGCAAACTCTGCTTGGTGGCCCCGGCCAGGGTTGGGAGGGGGTTTTCTTTTCCAGGCCACTCTCTGGCTGGTGTGGGCATTTCCCCTCTGGGTCTGGGCTTGGGTAGGTTAGGGAAGACATGCCCTCTGTGCTAAGATATGAAATAGAACCACAAGAATTACAACATATGCATAAAAAGACCACAAAGGATTTAGGTAACTATTTTTGGATTTTTTTTTTTTCTCTCAGGGCCAAATCACTAAAACCATGTTAGATTTGAAAGGTACTGAGGAAGGGAATGGTCAATGTTTCAAGCTGAAAGACAGGTAAAGCAATATTCAAAGTGAACCAGTGAGAGACAAAAGCCTGAACTATATTATTCTTGTTTGCTATCATTTCTTCACCAGTCAGACAAGTAACTGAGCACAAAGTCATAATGTCCTAAACAAATGTTAAAAATGGTCATGCATTCACTTCCAAAGCTATAGTTCTTCAAGGGGCATGATCCCCATGCCACTGACAGAGTGACAGACAAAAAAAGCTCTCTAAAATGAATTCTTAAAAATTAGTGAAAGCAATTTAAAATCTTTAGAATTGTAAGTTCAAGTAGTTATTCATAAATATTATGAATTCAAAGTGCTTAGTTCTTGTCAGATTCTTAAAATTATAATGTTAATCTATCAAACTCATTAAAACAAGTCTATGCCTGAACAATTTTGATTTGCTGAAATTAAATGCAAGGATTATCTAAGAAAACCCCGAGTGGTCATGTGCATGGAAGCTAAGATTCAATGCAAAAAAAAAGTGTAGTTTCATGCACAGGGAGGGTAATTTTCAAAGCCATTTCTGCTTATAAAATAGTGCATTACCAGCACAAATGGCCTTTTCCAAAATTGCCCATCCAGTATGTGGGTAAATGTTTACATGTATTTCCAGTATGCAAATAAGTTTACCCACAATGAGCAGGGGTTTTCCTGGGGGTAGAGTTGGGGAGGAATTTGGATTTCCATGCATACTTTTGCATTTTCAGAAGCCCTTATATTTTCCCCCAAAAACACTGCATACAAATTAGCAGATGTAACTGTATGTGGGTAGTTTTTGACTGGCTACCTTTCAAAAGGGAAAGTATGCACTTTCCCTTTAAAAACTGGTATAATCTGTGCAGGTTAAGTGGTTTCAATTGTAGGCAGTCTATTGCAAAATTATGCCTTTAGGGTGCAGAACTAACTTAACGCAGTACAAAATGGAGGGTGAAATACTGCCTTACACCAAACAGGAAATAAAGCTCAACATTGCAAAACAGTGCTAGAAGGCAGTGACTGGAGCCAAAAAACTCATGAAGAGGTTCATCCAGTAGATAAAGGAGATAATTCTATATAAATCATAATCGAGACCTCATCTGAAATTTAATTCTGGAGGTTATACCTTCAAATGTTTATAGACAGAGCATATGCAATCTAGAGAAGGGTTACCAAAATGGTACAGAATCTACACTATAAACCTTATGAAAGCCGTAAGGACCTAAATATATACAATATATACTAGAAAATGTGTGTGTGTGGGGGGGGGGGGATAGATATGAAAGATTTAAATACCTCAGAAGTATAAATGCACAAGAATCAAATATTTTTCAGTGGATAGGAAGTTCTACAAGAGATCTGTGGAAAAAATGTTTCACATTCGGGAGTACCAGAAAATATTTCTTCATAGAAGAGATAGTGGATGTATGGAACAACCTCTCAGTGGATGAAAGCTAACAGCATTCAAGAAAACATGGCATAAGCACAGAGGTGGCTAACTGTAATGAAAAGGGACAGTCAGATATCAAATATTGTCTATGGAATTGGAACAGGAAAAATTGGGCAAACTAGATGGGTCTTTATGATACTTATTTGTCGGCATCTTCTATGTTTTTATCACTATCAGACTTGGGACTTTTTTTTAAAGCTAGACTACATTAATCTTCCAAATGAAATTAAAAATGTTCATTCTTCCAACACCATGAGTGTATGCATTAAGTTAGTTTCAAGCATCCATTCCAATTTGGAAACCTGCTGCATCACTCCGGAGACTAACTACATAAAAGTAAGGCCGTGACCGCAGGCCCTCCTTTTCGTCAATTCCTTGGTCTGACCCTCACTGCCTCCGCTCCGCGCGTTTGCCGTGGACCCATCGGGGTCAGGAGCAAGCTGCTTGCACGCTGCTTCCCGCGATTGCCCCCGGAGCAACTCCAAGCAAGACCGCACCTCTCTCCACGAGAGGACCGCCCCCCCCCCTGCTGACATCACTCCGGCAACTAAGAACTACATAAAAGTAAGGCTGTGACCGCAGGCGTCGCGCGCCAAAGGTGCGCGACCAAAAGGGACATGCCCCTTTGTGCTGCCCACCCTCTTATACTCACTCTCGACCTTACCTCATCACCTAGTCCCCATTCCCATCCCTGAAACGCCACCTCTCATAGATTCCTACACCCCTACAAAAATCTAAACTCGACTACTTACTCGCCTCCCCTATACCACGCTCCTCTCAGCCTCCCCACCCAAAGAACAACCCCCCAGTCACCTTTGGCAAGAACCTCCCCTCCACTCCCTAGACCATCATTTCCACTCCCCTCCTCCCTTTTCAGCCCCTCCCAAACTCTGACCTAGCTCTTAATTTCTCCCCCCATAGTCTCCCTTCTATTCAGGCCCTCTCACGATATAGACCATCTTTCCCCCTACTTTCTCACATCAACCAAAGTACATCCCATCATGATCACTATGCACTTTCTGATAAACAAAACAGTAATCCATGGACACAGGAAACTTTATAATAAGAGATCTGACATTCACCCTAGATCCTTAATCCCAATCTTAATTTCCCCCATGACCCAAACTGCTCGGCCTTATTTTATTTCTCTTATACTATTCAATTCCCAATCCCTAGTGAGAAAGACCACAATCCTGCATAATATCTTAACAGACCACAAACCCAACATATGCGCCATCACGGAAACATGGCTCAAGCAAACAGACATAGTCCTAACCAACCAACTCCCAACTCATCTTTTCCATCCCTAGGATCAAAAAAAGAGAAGGTGGCCTTCTGCTAGCTACAAAGAAAGAACTCTGCATCAAGCTGATTGCTATTCACACAGCCCCTAACTACGAAATTGCCTACTTCAAATCCAATCAACTACAAATCTGCCTAGTTTACATCCCACCAGGTCTCCTAGAATGCGATGCCTCCCCCCCTTATCAAATTTATTACTGAAAACATAGAAAAACATCCCTGCCATCATTCTAGGCAACTTCAATCTACACGTTGACACCCTCCCCTTAACCCCCCTCCTGCGAAGCCATCTTCAACTCCCTCTCAGCCATAGGTTTCAAACAAATCATTGACTCCCCACTCACAAAGCAGGACACTCCCTACAGCTAATCTTCATAAACACACACATACAAACCGCAGAACCCCCCTCATGTACCCCGTCCCCTGGTCCGATCACTCACTAATTCACGAAAACTTCTCCATAAACACACCAACCCACTCCTCTTCCAATCACACCGCTGCTATTCAATTCATGAAACCATGTAAAACAGATGATCTGATTGAAGCACTCCCTCCCGCACTAGACAACTTAGATTTAACTAACACTGAATCCACCCTTGCTACATGGAACACCATCACAAATAACATTGCCAACCAATTCTGCCCTCTAATAACCAAAGATATAAATTCTTCCAATCATAATAAAAACACTTGGTACTCTCGAACTAAAAAAACTAAAACAAAACCTCAGAAAAATCGAAAAGAAATGGCAGAACTTCCACACCCCCAGTTTTCTGACCACATATAGAACCACTCTACACAACTATAGAACAGCAATCCTAAAAAAAAAGCACGATTATTACTCGAAGAGAATACATGAGTTCCAATTCAACCCTAAAGCCCTGTTTTCCTCCGTCGCTGAACTCACAAAAATATCCCCATCATTAACATCAGATGAGTCCAAAACAAAATGCCCTCTTCTTCAAAGATAAAGTCACTAACATAATGGCTAAGCTCCCCCCACTACAGCAAACAAAATTACCCTACCTAAAATCCCAGACGCCATCCTTGATGAATTCGAGAATATCTCCTCCTCAGAAATAAAATCACTCATTAGAAAAATTAACCCTGCATCGCATCCAGCCAACACAATCCCAGTTAAACATCTAAAATCTATCCCAAACCCATAGCAGATATCAACACATCCCTGTCTCAGGGACATGTACCAACCGACATAAAAGGAGCCCTAGTCAAACCCATTTTGAAAACCCCCAACTGAACCCCTCAGAACTAAACAACTTCAGACCCATATCCATCCTCCCATTCCTTGCTATAAATCTGGAAAAAGTAGTAAACAATCAACTAACGGAACACTTAGAAAAACACAATGTACTACACCCCTCCCAATTTGGCTTTTGTAAATTTTTCACCACGGAAACACTATTAATCTCCCTCACCGATACCATCCTCAGATTTAGATAAAGGATAATCCTTCATCCTAGCTATGCTAGATATCTCAGCTGCCTTAGACACCATTAGCCACAACATCCTCATTGACCGACTAATTGAAATTGGGCTATCTGGCATCGCATTACAATGGTTCATCTCATACTTAGAGAACAGACATTACAAAGTCAAAACTGGCAAGATGAATCAGAGCCCAAACTAACTCAAGGCGTCCCACAAGGCTCCTCCCTATCATCCACGCTCTTCAATATATATTTGCTCCCCTTACGTAAACTCCTAACTGATCTAGGACACACCTTCTTCATATATGCTGACGACGTCCAAATCTTCATCCCCATCCCTGAATCCATTACCAAATCCCCTCCATTAAGCAACTCCTCAGTCAAATGAACCTAGCAGTAAATACCAACAAAACTGAACTCTTAAAAATAAGCCACAAATCTAATGACACAATCCTTCCTGAAACTTCCCCCCACCAAGTAAAATCCCCAATTGCAAAAGAGGTTAGAAATCTAGGCGTCACACTAGACAATGAGTTAAACCTAAAAAAATTCATAAACAATGAAAGACTGCTTTTACAAACACCACGTACTAAAAAAACAAAGGACCCTCCTTCATCAAAACAATTTCAGAACAGTCCTTCAGGCTCCCATCGTATCCAAAATAGACTATTGCAATTCCATATACTTGTAAGACTCCCAGCAACCTCCCTAAAACCCCTGCAAAAGCTACAAAACGCCACTGCCAGAATCCTCACAAACACCAGATGAAATGAACATATCACCCCTATACTAAAAAACCTTCACTGCCTCCCTATACACCTCAGAATACGCTTCAAGAGTCTCACTCTAGTTCACAAAACACTATACAACCAAAATATAAACTGGTTCAACACCTCCTTCCACTTTCAACCCCCCCCACGAAGATCCACAAGATCTGCCAATAACGGCATTTTAACAATAACCTCTCCCAAACTCACTCACCTATCCTCGACGTGGGAACGGGCACTTTCCCTTGCCGGACCTACCATTTGGAGCACAATGCCCCTAGCCTTAAGGCTTGAACCTAACACACAAAACTTTAAAAAAAACCAAACCTGAAAACCTGGCTCTTTAAGCAACCCTACCAATAACATATGCACACACTCTCACTCAGACACACAAGCACTTTCCCCTCCGCAAGCACGTTCCTGAAACTGTTATCCCCTCCTACAACATGCTGACCTCTACAGTTACAATAATTATAGTTACTTGTTCCTTTCTGTTTTTGGTCTCTTGTGTTCCTACCTCCTTTCGCCTTTTTAACTCCATAACTGTTCAAATTGTTAAGACATATTTACTCAAATTGTTAAGATGTAATTTCCTTTCATATTTCAATTGTTCTACTGTAAACCAAACAAATGTCGGTATATAAAAATGTTAAATAAATAAAAATAAAATAAATAAAATATACAAGTAGAACATTTTAAGTTCCAAGTAGTAATAAGTATTGCCCTCTTAAAAAAAAAAGAAAAAAAAAAAAAGAAAAAAATAAGTAAGCTTTGTTAACCATAACCCTCTAACAGAGCCAGAAATTTTTACTAAACAAAGTTAAGTTGTTACCCTTTTAATTAAAATTAAATTTTTGCTTAACTACTTTATCTAGATGAAGTACAACTAATGGTCTAAATTATATCAAAAGCAAATGGTAAGAGGAGAATTAAGAAATTTAGTGTACTTCAACATTTGAACTCACCACATATGTATGAAAGTAGTTTTGACCATGCCAAATTAGATTAACTGCAAAGTGGTCAACAGCACAAATTTATAAGGTTAAGAACGGAATATGAATTCAATACCTGTGTTCAAAATCAGGCAGCTTTGGCTCTCAATAATGAAGCAAGCTTCACTATTCCACATGGGAACACAAATTTACAGTTTAGTTTGATTTAATGAATTACCTTTATTTATAATCAAGGCGATATACAATAAAATGAACCAAATATAAAATAGTAAATAAAAATAAAACATTAAGGGGGTTATTTTTCAAATCATGTTAGGGCCCTAACGCCTCTGTTAACATCATAACACATGCAATAAATAATATCGCGAGATGCATATGCAAATTTAAAAAATTTAGTCAAGTGGGAGGAGTTTGGGTGGAGTAAATGAAAATGAAGGGTGCTTAACATTGCATGTGATAACGTAACACACCGGACTCTATCTTGGGATTTAACACCGGAAATAACTACATTTTTTTTCCTGGCGTTATGCCTGCGATAGCTGTACACTACGGTCGAACCAGGATTTGCAATAAATATTGCAAATCCCGTTTCAGGCAGGGAGTGGGGAGAGGAGAGGGAGAGAGTACCTCCGGGGAGGCACACATATTAGTCAACTTTTTATACCACTGTAAGGGGGGCATTCTGAACTCAGGGTGAGGTTTTGGTGGTGTGCTAGGTTTTGTGGGGGCAGTTTTACATGCAGAGTCAGAGGTGATTTGGGTGATGCAAGGTATAAAAAGATGAGATTTATAAAATGTACTCTCGACCTAGCTTAATGCACACTCTACCTAGCTGCACTTCCCTGAGTGCCTCGGGGATCTGTACTTGGACCTGTGCTTTTCAATATATATATATATCAATGATCTGGAAAGGAATATGACGAGTGAGGTTATCAAATTTGTGGATGATACAAAATTATTCAGAGTAGTTAATCACAAGCGGACTGTGATACATTACAGGAGGACCTTGCAAAACTGGAAGATTGGGCATCCAAATGACAGATGAAATTTAATGTGGACAAGTGCAAGGTGTTGCATATAGGGAAAAATAACCCTTGCTGTAGTTACACGATGTTAGGTTCCATATTAGGAGCTACCACCCAGGAAAAAGATCTAGGCATCATAGTGGATAATACTTTAAAACAGTCGGCTCAGTGTGCTGCAGCAGTCAAAAAAAAGCAAACAAAATTCTAGGAATTATTAGGAAGGGAATGGTTAATAAAACGGAAAATGTCATAATGCCTCTATATCGCTCCATGGTGAGACCACATCTTGAATACTGTGTACAATTCTGGTTGTCTCATCTCAAAAAAGATATAGTTGTGATGGAAAAGGTACAGAGAAGGGCAACCAAAATGATAAAGGGGATGGAACAGCTCCCCTATGAGGAAAGGCTGAAGAGGTTAGGGCTGTTCAGCTTGGAGAAGAGGCGGCTGAGGGGGGAAATAATAGAGGTCTTTAAGATCATGAGAGGTCTTGAACGAGTAGATGTGACTCAGTTATTTCCACTTTCGAATAATAGAAGGACTAGGGGGCATTCCATAAAGTTAGCAAGTAGAAGAAAATTATTCCTCACCTGCTAATTTTCGTTCCTGTAGTACCATGGATCAGTCCAGACGGTGGGTTATGTTCCCCGTCCAGCAGATGGAGTCAGAATAAAAACTCGAGAGGGGGCACTATATAAGCCCCTCCCCTTTCCTCAATCTTCAGTAAACTAGACTAGCAAAGCCAACAAGAGAGGAGATAGAGGGATCAAGTAAAGAGAAGCCCGAAAACAAGGCCAAAAAAGTGAAATTTGACTAAACATTACCCCAGAGGGATCTTGCCAACAGAACGTGAACCATAACTAACACTGGAAAAAATCCCAGGAAACAGAGAGAAATAACAGAAAGACTGACCTTCGAGCGAAGTCAACAGTCCCATCTGAGAAGAGAAAAACCCCGTAAAATACAGGGAGGGCGTCTGGACTGATCCATGGTACTACAGAAACGAAAATTAGCAGGTGAGGAATAATTTTCGTTTCCCTGTACGTACCAGGATCAGTCCAGACGGTGGGATGTACCAAAGCTTCCCTTACTATGGGTGGGCCACAGACAGCCCCGCTCGAAGGACTCTATCCCCAAAAGAATCCAAACCTGGCGTCCGGACATCTAAATGATAGTGGCGCGCGAATGTGTGGCAAGACGTCCACGTGGCCGCCCTGCAGATCTCCTGGGGAGATACCGAAGAACTTTCCGCCCAGGAAGTCGCCTGGGACCGAAGTGAATGTGCCCGAACAGAAATTGGAGGGATTTTCCCGGCCCCAAGATATGCGGCTGAGGTCGCACCTTTGAGCCAACGGGCAACAGTTGCTTTGGAGGCCAGATGACCCTTCCGAGGACCCGACCAGAGTAAGAATAAGTGGTCCGAGAGACGAAACTCGTTAGTGACCGATAGATATTGAAGGAGACACCTTCTGACATCAAGCTTGCGGAGTTCCCTGGGTTCCGTCGAAGCGAAGGAAGGCAAATCGACAGATTGGTTAATATGGAAAGCTGAGACTACCTTTGGTAAGAACGACGGGACCATGCGTAAAGAGACTCCTTCGTCAGTAAAGCGAAGATATGGCTCACGACAAGACAACGCCTGAAGCTCCGAAATACGACGGGCCGAACAGATAGCCACCAGAAATATGGTCTTGAGGGTGAGATCCTTGATAGAAGCTGACCTAAGAGGCTAGAAAGGCGGCCCGCTCAGTATACGAAGTACTAAGTTAAGATTCCAAGACGGACAAGGCAGCCTCAAGGGTGGCTTCAGGTGTCTAGCACCTTGCAGAAAACATACAATATCTGAGTGAGCCGACAGCCTTGAGTCCTGCCCATTGTGCAGGAAAGCCCCTAACGCCGCAACTTGTACCCTAAGTGAATTATAGGCTAACCCCAAATCCAGACCGGCCTGCAAGAAGGAAAGGACTTGCATCACCAAAGCAGAGACCGGACGAATAGAATGCTCCTGGCACCATATCTCAAAGACTTTCCAGACACGCACGTAAGTGACAGAGGTATTCGTCTTGCGTGCCCTTAGGAGAGTGGAAATCACTCCCTCTGAGTATCCATGGCGTCTCAACTTGCGCCCCTCAAAAGCCAAGCCACAAGACAGAAGCGATATGCCTGCTCGAAAAATATAGGACCCTGTCGCAGTAGGTGGAAGAGATGATTGAGCCGCAGGGGTCCCTCCGCCGCTAGATGAAGAAGGTCCGCAAACCAGGGCCGTCGGGGCCATTCAGGTGCCACTAGAATGACTGGACCCGGATGGCTCTCTATGCGATGGAGAACCTTCCCCACCAGGGGCTACGGAGGGAAGACATACAGTAAGATCTTCCGAGGCCACGGCAGAACCAGGGCATAGACTCCTTCCGTCCCGTATTCTCTTCGTCGGCTGAAGAATCGAGGGGCCTTTGTGTTTGCGGCCGTGGCCATGAGGTCCATGTGAGGAGTCCCCCAGCGGGAGGTTATTAGACTCATCGCTTCCTCGGAAAGCTCCCATTCTCCGGGATCTAAGCGCTGTCAGCTTAAGAAGTCCGCCTGTATGTTGTCCACGCCCACAATGTGAGAGGCTGTCAGATGACTCAAGTTGACCTCCGCCTACTGCATCAGTCTGTCCACTTCCAGCGAGACGTGACTGCTCTTTGTGCCCCCCTGATGGTTGATGTACGATACCGTGGTTGCGTTGTCTGATAGGACCCTGACCGCCCGATGGCGGACCAAGGGAAGAAACTCCTGCAACGCCAGGCGCACCGCTCTCGTTTCCAGACGGTTGATGGGCCACCGGGACTGTTCCGCTGTCCCAAGTGCCCTGAATGGAATCCGCCCCGCAGACCGCTCCCCAGCTGGTCAGACTTGCGTCCTTGGTGACAACCACCCAGTCTGGGACCTCCAGGGAGACCCCTCGTGCTAGATGGCGAGGAACCAGCCACCAGCGGAGACTGAGCCTTGCAACAGTCGGTATTGGGAGAACCTCCTGAAATTCCCGTGACACTGGCTTCCAACGGGATAACAAGGCCCACTGAAGAGGACGCAGATGCGCAAACGCCCACGGGACTAGGTCTATGGTGGAGGCCATGGACCCCAGTACCTGTAGGTAGTTCCATGCTGTGGGTGCCTGGAGAGATTGGAACTGGAGGATCTGTTCGCGCAAGGCATGTGCCCGGTCCTCGCTTAGAAACACCTGTCCCAGATTGGTATCGAAGCGCGCATCCAGAAAATTCAACGACTGGGATGGAGAGCGACTGCTCTTGGGAAAGTTGATGATCCACCCTAGGGACCGAAGTAATCGCACCACCTTGCTGACCGCTTGGACCCCCTCAGTGCGAGATTTTGCCCGGATAAGCCAGTCGTCCAGGTAAGGGTGCACCAGAACCCCATCTCGGCGCAGGGATGCGGCCACAACCACCATAATCTTTGTAAAAACCCGTGGAGCTGTCGCCAAACCGAACGGGAGTGCTTGAAACTGAAAATGTTGTGCTAGAATTTTGAAACGAAGATAGCGGTGGTACGCCCTGTGAATCGAGATATGCAGGTAAGCTTCCGTAATATCCAAGGAATTCCCCTGGGTGGACCACCGCCAGCACTGAGCGAAGAATTTCCATGCGGAAACGTGGGACCCGGAGGTACTGGTTGACAGTCTTGAGGTCCAGGATGGGCCGAAAATTGCCCTCTTTCTTGGGCACCACAAAATAAATGGAATAATGACCCCGACCCAGTTCGGCAGCAGATACTGGGGTAATTTCCCCCAAAGAGAGAAGACGGCCGAGAGTTTGCCGGACTGCTGGTCTCTTGAGAAAAGAGCCACAGGGGGAGAAAAGAAACCTGTCTCTGGGTGGGCGGACAAAATCCAAGGCGTAGCCATGTCTTAAGATATCCAGGACCCACTGATCGGACGTGATTCGGGCCCATTCCCCGTAGAAGCGGGCAATGCGACCCCCCAGTCTGGGAATCGGATCGCAGGTCAGTCTGGCATCATTGGGGTTTAGAGGAAGAACTCTGGGGCTGTCCTCCCTTGCCGGGCCTGCGGCCCCGAAAGGACCAGTTCCAGGTCTGCGAACGAAAAGGAGAAGTCCGAGACTGTTGATGCTGCTGTTGCTGCTGTCTGGGAGGACGGTATCGTCGTTGAGTATGGGAGCGATACCTGGTGGAGCTGAAGGACCTAGATGTCCGCGGCCTGTCCTCCGGAAGCTTGTAAATCGCATTCTCGTTGAGGGACTTGATGATCTGGTCCAAGTCCTCTCCAAAGAGAAACTTACCTTTAACAGGAAGCGAGCCTAAGCGTGTTTTGGAAGAGGCATCCGCTGACCAGTTTCACAACCACAGAAGCAGACGGGCCGAGACCGCAGCGACCATCGATCGGGCCTGGACCCGAAGGAGGTCATAGAAGGCATCTGCTCCATAGGCGAGCACGGATTCTAAACGATCCGCCTGCTGAGCTTCAGCATCCGGAAGAACCTGGGAGGTGAGCAATTGTTGAACCCATCGGAGTCCCGCTCTTTGTGCAAGAGAACTGCAGATGGTCGCTCGGAGGCCCAATGCTGAAACCTCAAAGATTCTTTTGAGATAAACCTCCAACTTCCTGTCCTGGAGATCCTTGAGCGCTGTACCGCCCGTGACCAGGATGGTAGTGCTCTTAGTTACGGCCGAAACTGCGGAATCCACAGCAGGAACTTTGAGGAGCTCCAAAAAATCTTCTGGCAGAGGATAAAGTTTGTTCATTGCTCTACTGACCTTGAGAGAGGCCTCCGGTGAATCCCATTCTCTAGAGATCAGTTGCAAAAAGGTGGGATGAGTTGGAAACGCCTTCGACAGAGGACGAATGCCTGCCAGCAAAGGGTCCCCCTTTCTGCCCTGACAAGAGGCTGCTACCGGTTCTGGGGGAGCATCAATATCCATTTCCTGGAGAATATGAGGAATTAGATCATCCAGCTCATCATACTGAAAAATTCGTAGGACCCTTGGGTCATCCCCTTCCACCTGAGAAGTGAACATGGGGTCATCCTCTGCATCCGGGAGCGGGTCCCCTGTCGGGGGATTGCTGGGGCCACCCACTGGGGCCTGCGGGAGGTAACGCCCTATCCTGGGAAGAAGATCCCTCCAGGGACGATCCCAGACGCGCCCGTTTAGGAGGAGGGTGTCCCCCAGGAGTCTCCAAGGGCTGATACTTGCACTGTAAGAAAGCCCGGTGCATAAGAAGCACGAACTCGGGCGAAAACTCCAGAGGTCCCTGAGGAAAACTATCCTGGTGCTCCCCTCCACAACCGCCAGGTTCCGGGCCCGGGAGTGGCGCAGAGCCAGAGGGCAACACCGGAGTTGGACCTTCAGTATCTTCCTCCCCTTCCGAAAACAAAATGGCTGCCGTTCCCGCGCTCAGAGTGAACGGGGCCTGCCGCTTTCGAGACGCGCGGTCCTCACAGCGAGGACCCGCGGACTCGTCCTCCTGTCCTTCGGTGACTTCACCCTCAAAAATGCAGGAGTCACAGAGGTCCTCCCGTGAGAGCCGACCAGCCTGCCTGCCGCAGGCAGAACACTCAGAGGAGCTTGGCATGGTCTGTTCGGCTTTTTTTTTTTTTTTGAAAGGACCGACAGGAAAAGGAGCGCGCGATTCGCACTGCAGAAACACCGCGGGCACACAGACCACCCCTCCCCCACCGACCCAGAGAGAGCGCCGAAGGACTAAACCTCTCGGCGTCCGACGGTCCCGGGAGAAGGATTCGCGAACCGTAGGTCGGTAGTGGCTGAAACTAATTTAAAATAACGGGGGAGGGAGGGGGAGTGACTAGCACCACTAGTATGCACCCCGGGTCCGGCCCGAATACAGAGAGTACAACAAGAAAACCTGAGGAAAAAATTTCTTTTCTTTTTTTTTTTTTTTAACACAAGAAAATTCCCCAACACTCCCCCAATACCCAAAGAAGGGTGCCCTAAAAAAACAGAGGGGGGGAGGGGGGAATAAAAGAAACGAGGTACAGACCTGGCAGCAAGCACCTCACGACTCAAAAGGCAGAAACCTGCTGAGTCTCCTCAGAAAACTAAATTGTTTCAAAATTATACCTTTTACTTATTTACTTGATCCCTTTATGAGAAAAAAGCAAAAGAAAACAGAAAACTAGAAAACCTAAACTCCTGCACTGAGGACCGCAGAGTCCCCTGCTCTACATCTGCTGGAGTCAGAAGAATACAGAAAATTGAGGAAAGGGGCGGGGCTTATATAGTGCCCCCTCTCGAGTTTTTATTCTGACTCCATCTGCTGGACGGGGAACATAACCCACCGTCTGGACTGATCCTGGTACGTACAGGGAACACATTTAAGACTAATCGGAGAAAATTATTTTTCACTCAATGCACAGTAGAGCTCTGGAATTTGTTGCCAGAGGATGTGGTTGGTGCAGTTAGTGTAGCTGGGTTCAAAAAAGATTTGGAGAAGTCCATTAATGGCTATTAATCAAGTTTACTTAGGGAATAGCCACTGCTATTACTGGCATCAGTAGCATGGGATCTTCTTAGTGTTTGGGTAATTGCCAGGTTCTCGTGGCCTGGTTTGGCCTCTGTTGGATGCAGGATGCTGGGCTTGATGGACCCTTGGTCTGACACAGCATGGCAATTTCTTATGTTCTTATGCTATCAAGCTAGATCGAGAGTACAATGTATAAATCTCATCTTTTTATACCTTTCATCACTCAAATCACAAAATCTTCACTGATGGTAAATGTGCCTTTCTTACCTTTGACTCTGCAAGTAAAACTGCCCCCCAAAACCTAGTCCACCACCAAAACCTCAGCCTGAGTTACTAGTTGTCCCTCTTACAGTAGTATAAATTGTTTACTTATATGAGAACCTTATAATGAGTGTGTCTCTCCAGCAGTAGCAGCCCAAAATGCGTTAAAAGCTATCCGAGCACTTCTCAGCTTGTGGGCACTATTTTCACAAACAGCAAAAGGGAAGTTTTAAGACCCTTTCTAAAAATACTGAATTTTTTCTCAGGATGCAAAAACAATGGAAAAGTATTCCAGAAATGTGTCACTTTTCTTATCTGGCTCATCTCTCTTGTATGCTCCAGATGAATTTCCTTTGGAGAGGGGAGCCAAAGTAATTTCAATTCAATGAACATAACCTCGCAGGCTAAGGGACCAGAACACTTGCTAAATATGGAGGGGTCCCCCACCTAAGTGCTTTAAAAGTTAAGCAATTGATTTAGACAATGAATATAGCTGATAGGAAGACAGTGGAGATCCCATAAAAGAGGTATAATGTGATCATAATTATTTTTTTACTGAAAATCAGTTTTGCTGAAGTACTCTGTATTTGAATTTTATGAATGATGTTAGAAAAGACTATGATACATGCAATTGCAATAGTCTAGAGCACGGTTGTCCAACTCTGGTTCTCAAGAGCCACAAACAGGCCAGGATTTTAGGATATCCACAATGAATAGATAGATTTGCAAGTACTGCTTCCACTGTATGCAGATCCATCACATACATATTCATTGTGGATATCCTGAAAATGAGGCATGTTTGTGGCTCTCAAGGACTGGAGTTGGCCACCCCTGGTTTAGACAATTTAAGATCAGTGAATAAGTGAGAGATTTGAGATCATGTACTTCCAGATAAGGTCTGAACCTACAAATAAACCTAAGGAAGTAAAATGATCTTTGTTCTAAGGAACAGACTTGAAGAATAAAACTTAGTGAGTTGTCCTACTTGATTCCCAGTAAAGTGATACTATGTTTTAACTGGATAGAAGTACCAGCCATCATTGGGGAAGGAAGTGCATTTGGATCAAACATTTCTGGTGAACCAGATGGCCTCCAATTTTCCTGGGTTTAAGTTTCACTTTTTAAGAAAATAATCAATCCGCAATCTTGGTTAAGCAGTGACTGAAATCAAATATAGAAGAAGAAGATTATGGATCAATACTGGCCACTAACTGCATGTCACCTCCATAGAAAGATGAATTAAACTGTAGACTCTGTATTAGAGTTGTTAGTGGTAAAATGTATAAATTAAAGAGAATAGCTGACAATAAAGAGTCTTGGGACACACGTGTCAAAGAGCAATGTGACACTTTTGAATTCAAATCAATAACCTGTCAGTAAGAAATGAGATGTGGAAGGAATTGTGAATTCCCAATGATGCGGGTAACCAAAGTCAGTAGGTTACCGGCCCAAGCTGTCACAGCACAGTAGATGGCCCGAAGTACTGGGAAGCGAGTTGCATAGACTGAATTCAAAGCCTGATAAGACATGTACTGAGCCGTACCCACTCCCCTGGTTTGAATTGTGGTGTGGGCCTCTGATGAAGGTCAGGGAACCTTTTGGCTTTTAGACTTGCTTTCTATAGCATCTGCTGAGTGTAATGCCAGAGCTTTTAGAGTTCTTTTGCAGACAGCTGAGCTGCTGGCGACAGAACTGTTAGGGGGAGAGGTAACGGCTGTTTACCACAGTTGATTTGAAAGGGCGAGGAACCCATGCCGGCACATGGGTGAGAGTTGTGGGAGAACTCTGCCCATGGAAGCAGGGATGCCCAGTCTTCTTGGCGGACACTGATATAAGCTCGTAGGAAGTTATTCAATGTCCAAGTGGTCCTTTCGGACTGGCCATTCGCTTGATGGTGACAGGCCACAGTGAAGTCCAGTGTGATGTTAAATTTCTTGGATAGGGACCGCCAGTAGCAAGCAGTTAAATGGGTACCCCGGTCTGAGACAATGTGTTTGGGGAGCCCATGGAGACAAAACACATACTGAATGAAGAGATGAATTAGCTCAGGGCTGTGGGGAGACCAGGCAGTGGAGTGAAGTGGGCCATTTTAGACAAACGGTCAACTACGACCCAGATGACTGTATTGCTGTTAGAAAGGGGGAGATCCACAACAACGTCTGTGGATAAATGGGCACAAGGTTCCCTGGGGGCTGGCAAGGGGTGTTAGCAGTTCCCAGGATTGTCCCACCAATGGTTTCTATTGTGCGCAGTTGGGACAAGAATCCACAAATTCCTTCTACATATGGAGCCACTAGTAGAATTGCTGGAGTAATGCAAGGGTCCAGGCACATCCAGGGTGGCCTGCGACACGGGAATTGTGGGACCATTTTAACACTTTCTCATAGAGCATGCAGGGAACAACCTTCTTCCCTGAAGGGTAGATGCAAGGAAAACCAGGGACAGGTCAGTGATGTGAAGGAGTGGTTCTGAGGTGTCAAGTCAGAAACGAGTGGGAAAGAATCTGCTTGAACATTCTTGGCTGCGGGCCTGTATCTGAGTTTGAAATTGAAGCGAGTAAAAAATAGTAATCAGCAGGCCTTTCAGGCATTAAGTCGCTGGGCTTGGTGGAAGTGCTCCAAATTCTTATGATCTGTGTAGATGGTTATGCAATGTTGTACTTCCTCCAAACAGTGGCACCATTCTTCCAGCTCTAATTTGATCACCAGTAGCTCCATGTCGCCGATCCCATTATGTGCTTGGCTGGGAAGAATTTCTTAGAGAAAAAGGAACAGGGGTGCAGGGTTCTGGTGGAGGAGTGCTAATCCCATGGAAGAGACGTCTACTTCAACAATGAAGGGGTGCATAGGGTCCAGATGGTGGAGGCAGAGCTCCTGAAGGAGGGCAGCCTTTAAGTCTTGGAGAGCTGCCACAACCTCTGGTGGCTAGAGTTTGGTTTTAGTTCCTTTACAGGTAAGGGCTGTGAGCAGAGCAGCTACCTTAGAGTAGTTGTTTATAAGTGACAATAATAATTAGCGAAGCCCAGGAATCTCTGCAGGGCTCAAAACCCACTAGGGTGAGGCCAATCTTGGATACACTTAAGTTTGTTGGGATCCATGTTAAAACCCCGGCTAAAGACGATGTAGCCCAGGAAAGGGAGAAGTTCTCTTTCAAACAAGAACTTCGAACTTGGCATAAAGCCGATTGTCCTGGAAACGGAGTACCCAGGAGATGTCCTGGTGATGGGAAACTAGATCCTTGGAGAAGACTAAGATGTCATCAAGGTACATAACCATGCACTCATATAGAAGGTCCTGGAAGATCTCATTCATTAGGTTTTGAAACACGGCTGGGGTGAAGTACAAGTTGAATGGCATCACCAGATACTTGTAGTGACCGTGTCTGGTTTTGAAGGCTGTTTTCCATTCGTTGCCGTGTCTGATACGAATTAAACTGTACGCCCCCTGGAGGCCCAACTTAGAGAAGATTTTTGCTCCTTACAGATGGTCAAACAAGTCAGACTAAAGGCAAGGGATAAAAGTCCTTCCGGGTAATAAAGTCTCGATATGCAGTCTATGCAGGGACGGAGACTCCCATCCTTCTTTGCCACAAAGAAAAACCAGCACCAGCTGTGATGGCGGACAGACGGATGAACCCCTTGTCCAATTTCTCTTGTATATAATTGGACATGACCTTCGTCACAGGTAGGGACAAGGGGTACACCCTTCCTCGAGGAGGCTTAGCACCAGGTATCAAGTCAATGGCTCAGTCAAACTCTGAGGGGGCAAGGTGTCTGCCTTTTTTGGAAAATATATCAGCATATTGTGCATACTACAGAGGAAGGCATGCCAGAGCAGCACACAAGGACAGTGCCAGGTCTCTACCCTCTCTAAACAGGGAGCATGGCACTCAGGATCCCACCGGGACAAACTGAGGGAGAGCTACTGGAGCCAGGGTAATCCCAGTATCATGGGATGTATGGCCTTGTTGATGACGTGGAACACCAGGTGTTCAACATGGAGGGAGCCTGTACGGAGCTTTACTGGAGACGTGATGAGGGTAATTTTCCCCGGTAGGGGATCTCCGTGGATGGAAGAGAGTACCAAAGGAACTGGACAAGAGTGTGGGAATTGGAGATGTTTCACAAGGGCCTTCTTGATGATATTCCCTCCTGCCCCAGAATCCACTAGGGCTAGGGTGGTGAAGTTCTGGTTGCCCATGGAGAGTGTCACTGGAAGTTAATGGGGGGAGTGGTAAGGCCTAAGGTCAGCCTCTCACTGAGTCCTAGGCTTGGGAGTTTACCAGCCTTATCGAGCAGTGGGTTATTAAGTGACCCGCCTCACTGCAGTAGAGACAGGGCTCAGCCTGGTGGCGTCAGAGGTGCTCTTCCAAGTTCAGACAGCCATGTCCCAGTTGCATTGGTTCCTCTGCAGGGATTCCAGAGGAAGAGACCCCTGGTGTGGAGAAGAGTCAGCAGGGTTGGCTGGCAGCGGTCGTGTGCCTCCTAAAGCATTGTTACTTCCGGTTTCGCTCCTGGAGTCAATAGTCAATCAATCCTGCCAACTTGATGAGAGAGGTCCATTGAGTTGGGAAACTGACAAGCTGCCATTTCATCCTTAATATGGTATGACAATCCGTCCGGGAAGATGGAAGGAAGACAATCCTCTCCCCAGTGGAGTTCCATAGCTCCGGATTTCGATGGTGTAATCTGAGAGGGGGCGATTGCCCTGATGGATATGGAGGAGATCCAAGCTGGAGGCTGCCTTGTGAACTGGGTCATCAAATACAGTCGAAAAGGCCACAAGAAAACATTGGAGGTTCCGAAGAATAGGGTCAGAATGCCACAAGGGAGAGGACCGGGAAAGGGGCCTTGCTGTCCAGAAGAGAGAGAATATAGGTAGTCTTCACGGAGTCATCCGGAAACAATACCGATTGGAGGTAAAAATGCATATTGTAGTGATTGATGAACCCCCAGCATAGCCGGGAGGAACTGGCAACGAAAAGACAGAGCGTGGAGGAGCCGTGGGAGCCGGAGTAGGAGGCATCTGTGCTCCCATGGAGACTGAGGAGTCTAGGTGGGCATTGAGACGATCCACAAAGGCCACTAGAGCTTTGAGAAAGCATTGCTGTTTCTGAATCTTCTGGGCCAGGCCCGGAATGGCCTAAAGAGTGGAGGCTGCTGCTGGGTCCATGGCCTTGGCAATCTGTGATGCTGGTGGAACCTTGTACTAAAGGGTAGTTGGCACTACCTGCGAGGAGCCACCCCACAGGTCCCCACCAGTGGGCAGAGCTGGCGGAGGCAGAGACCCAATTGGAGCTTCGCCAATACCAGCCCACTTTCTCCTTAGGTTGAGCCTCTTGGGTGCCAGGTCGAATGGTCTTAGGTGGGGGCCTCTGCGATGACTAAAATCCAGGCAGGCGGGAAGCGCTGCAGGCCAGCACTCTGAAGCGGCCATGGAAGGTAGGCCTAGGGTCAGATTTGAGATCAGAGCAAGCGAAGTACAGCAATGTCAGTGTGCAGGCAGTGGTCATGGCAGGGGTAGTTTATACAGCATTAGGGTCCAGGCAGTGGTCGAAAGCAGGCGGCAAGAAACGAGGTCGATGTCCAGGCAATGGTCGTGGCAAGCGGAGTTCATGGAGCGTCAGGGTCCGGGAGCAGGTTCAAATCCAGAAGATGAAAACACGAAGAAAGATAAGGAGGAAGGAAACGAGGACCACTGGGACACAAGGAGACACTGATGACAGATGCGAAGGCACTGTCCACAGACAAGAAAATAAAGGAATAGCTGGATGATGGGAACCACAGCAAAGCAGGAACCATGAATCAAAGCCAGGAAAGCAGGCAATCCATTACTCCTAGAAGAGTTGACCCATTGCCAAGGCAAGGAAGAACTGCTGAAGTGGCCTCTTATAGGCCTCTGCCAGTGATGTCATCTAGTGCACCTTTGGTGATTTTCCCACTGCAGGACCTTTAAGGGGGGGCAACGTCGGCATGCACTTGTCCCTAAGGAGAGACTGGAACATGTGTACTGTAGGCAGCAAGGCCATAAGAACATAAATTACCATACTGGGTCAGACCACGTGTCCATCAAGCCCAGCATCCTGTTTCCATCAGTAGCCAATCCAGACTACAAGTTCCTGGCAAGTGCCCAAATACTAAGCAGATCCCATGCTACTGATGCCAGTAATAGCAGTGACTATTCCTTAAGTCAACTTGATTAATAGCAGTTAATAGACTTCATGAACATATCCAAACCTTTTTTAAACCCAGTTATACTAACTACACTAACCACATCCTCTGGCAACAAATTCCAGAGCTTAATTGTGCACTGAATGAAAAATAATTTTCTCTGATTAGTTTTAAATGTGCTACTTGCTAACATCATGGAGTGCTTTCTAGTCCTATTATCCAAAAGAGTAAATAAATTCACATTTACCTGTTCTAGACCTCTCATGATTTTAAAGAAATCGATCATATCCCCCCTCTCAGCCGTCTCTTCTCCAAGCTGAATAGTCCTAACCTTTTTAAACTTTTCCTCATAGGGGAGCTGTTCCATCCTCTTATCATTTTGGTTGCCCTTCTCTGTACCTTCTCCATTGCAACTATATCTTTTTGGAGATGCAGTGACCAGAATTTTACACAGTACTCAAGATGTGGTCTCACCATGGAACGAAACAGAGGCAATATGACATTTTCTGTTTTATTCACCATTCCCTTCCTATTAATTCCTAATATTGTTTGCTTTTTTGACAATACAACAGACTGAGCAGACGATTTCAATGTATTATCCACTATAACACCTAGATCTCTTTCCTAGGTAGTAGCTCCTAATAGGGAACCTAACATCGTCTAACTATGGCATGGATTATTTTTCCCTATATGCATCACCTTGCATTTATCCACATTCAAATTTCATCTGCCATTTGGATGCCCAATCTTCCAGTCTCACAAGGTCCTCCTGCAATTTATCACAATCCACTTGTGATTTAACTACTCTGAATAATTTTATATCATCTGCAAATTTGATTACCTCTCACTTGTCATATTCCTTTCCAGATCATTTATACATATATTGAAAGCATCAGTCCTAGTACAGATCCCTGAGGCACTCCACTGTTTACCCTTTTCCAGTGGCAAATTTGAGATAGGCTTGTAGAGGTCAATATTCTAAATTAAACATTTAAATGGCTAACTTGGAGTTAGACAGCTAACTTGCAAGTTATCCATCTAAATGGTTTTGAATATGGACCTCATGATTTTCTCAGATAATGGGAACAATTTTTTTTTTTATATATAGATGGCAAAAATCCTTTTGTGAGGCTGGTGTTAACGATTGATGTGAGAAGGAAAAATATTTAATTTCAGATCCTTAAGAAGATAGAATGGTGGTAAATCTTGAGAGGAGTAAATTTTCATCTGCTTCAATGGTAAAATTAAGCTATTTGATGAAATTTTGTTAAAAGCTGATAATTTACTTATAGAGACAACAGAATTGTTAAGATGATGCACAGATTTCAGTAAACAATGAGGGGACAGTCTGAAAAATCTGCTTGAATTTTACTGATTTTATACATAAACATTACAGCAAGATCCTCAGCTGTAAATTTAACCATAAAAAAACTCATTGTGCCAGGTGACTATCAGAGGCACCAATTTGGGGATTATTTTCGAGGACACTATAGTAGTTAAAAGCCTTCTGGGATCATAGACTGGTAGAAACACTAATCTGATAGTCAATGCAATCAATGAAGAAAGTTCATCTATCTGCTAGAAACAATATCCAAGTGGTACACAGAGATTTCCAGACTCTGGAGAAGCAGATTAATCACATGGCAAAGACTATTGCCTTTTCAGAAGTGTTACCAGTTCATGGAAAGGGGAAGGAGAGGCTAAGCCATATAGATAACGCATGGCTCAAAATGTGGTGTAAGGAAGGTGGTTTTGGATTTATTGGGGGCTAGGGCAGTGTATGAAACAGTAAAAAGGATCCTAAGTAAAAAATTCAAATAATATGCAATAAAGCAGTGGTTCCCATCCTTTTTTGTATTGTGACAGACCTGGCACTGGGCTCATTTCATCATGGCACACCAGCACATTTCCTCTTCCCTATCCCTCTGGCATCATCATTCTCTTTTTTTTCTTCCCTCCCCTCAACAACTGGCATCATCACCTTCCCTTCACTTTCCTTCCCTCCGCATCACCTTTTCTCTTCCCTCTTCTCCCAGCAACATCCCTTCATATCACCATCTTTTCCCCTCTCTTCCTTTACTCCACTATAATCCTCACCTTCTCCCATCTACTGTTAGCATCACCACCTTCTCCCATCATGACCTTCCCTTTCTCTCTACCCCCTGGCATCAACATATTCTCTTCCCTTTTCTCTCCCTATTACTCCCTGCATCACCACCTTCGCTTCCCTTTTCTCTTTCCCTCTATCCTCTACATCACCTTCTCTTTCTTCTCTGCCCTCTGATCCCTCATCTCATTTCCTTTTCTACCCCCCTACCCCTTGCATCATCACCTTCTCTTTTCTCTCTCCTCACTCCCTGGTATTATCACCTTCCCCTCTCTGCTCTCTCCCTCCACCTTCCTGGCATCATCATCATCACCTTTCCCTTCCAACCCTCCCCCCTCTTATGATCTCCATCTTCCCTTTTTCCCTTTCCTACCCTCTCCTTCCACCCCTCCAATATAATTTCCAGCAACCTCTCCTACTTTCTCACTCCACTCCACCCCTCCCCCCCCCGCCAATCACCTTCCCTTTCCTACCCTCTTCCCTCCTTGGCATCAGTACTTTTTCTTTCCTTCACTTCCCTCTCCCCCCCAACACCACCAGTTTCCTTGCAATTTCAGACGCCTCTTCCCTCAGCACTTACCTGGTGCTGCTTCTTTCTCCTCTGTTTGTTTCCCTCTGTAATTGGAACTGCATGGAGCCAGCAGGACTTGAATCTACAGGATCCCTCATGCCATTTTAACTGCAGAGAAGAGCTGGCATAGGAGAAAGCGCAGTTGCTTACTTGTAACAAGTGTTCTCCTAGGAGACAGGATGTTAGTCCTCACATGTGGATGACATCGGATGGAGCCCGGCATGGAAAACGTAGCCTGCTGCTACCTGTGCGTCCACACGAGGTCTCCCTTCAGTTTTGTAACATAGCAAAAATATGAGCAAGAAAAACAACATAACAAACCAAAGGTGAACCCAACATCGTGGGGAGGCGGATGGGATTCCTGAAGACTAACATCCTGCTGTCTGAGGAGAACAACTGTTACAAGTAAGCAACTGCGCTTTCTCCTAGGACAAGCAGGATGGTAGTCCTCACATGTGGGTGATTACAGAGCTCCAGACTGCCCCATGTGATCAGAGGGACCCACAGTAGCCGAACAAGATGCCAATGGGCACAACACAACTGCGGCCCTGTGGGAGAAACAGGGGCAGTCTGGTCCCACAGAGAGCACAATGTAAACAGTTGAGTTCAGGACTGGAATAGATTGCGGAGGACAGACTGTCCAAAAGCATTGTTCTGGAGACTATCCCTGTCAAGACAGTAGTGACCCGCGAATGTGTGGAGAGAACTCCAGGTCGTGGCCCTGTAGATTTTGGTGACAGGGACTGCACGCAGATGGGCCACTGATGCTGCCATAGCCTGCACAGAGTGAGCCTTCACTTTGCCAGCCAACTGGAGGTCTGCCTGCTCGTAGCAGAAGACAATGCAATCCGCTAGCCAGTTGGATAGGGTCTGCTTTCAGCCTATTGGTATCAAAGTTCACAAAGAGCTAGGTAGACTGTCTATGGCTCGATGTATGATCCAAGTAGAAAGCGAGTGCCTGCTTGCAGTCCAGGGTGTGAAGAGCACGTTCCCCTGGGTGAGAATGAGGCCATGGGAAGGATGAATGACTGATTGTTGTGGAAAGCAGTCACCACCTTCCTGGATTTCCGGCACTCGGCCTGGTCTTTTCCCGGTGCCAAGGAAGACGATGACCCCGAGGTTAGGGGGAGGGGTGAGACCACTGGGGATCGATCTCCCTCTCCCCAGAAATTAGGAGTACTGGAAAGCGGAACTGCCAAGGGAAAAAACGGGGATGGTTCCCCGCGGTCCTTGGATGTGGAAGACACCAAAGCTGAAGTGGAGGGTTTTGGAGAGCCGAAGAGCTTCTCCGTTTTATCCAGGCACGCACGACGCCCTTTGGGGGTCATTTGGTCACACATCTAATGCTCCCGGACGTCATGGGAAGCCCCCAGGCAGAGGATACACCCCTCATGTGGATCCGTGATGGACATGGTCCATGGGCACTGGGGGCACCGTTGCAAACCTGACGCCATCAAAAAAAGAGGCTGATATTCAGTCGATGACAGACGGGCACCACGGTGCAGGAATAGACCGTAAATAACGAAGGCAAAAGCCCAGGGTACCTATCGAAAGACAGAACTGAACACGAGGGGGGGACCTGACGCAGAAAACATTTGAAGATTTGAACTCCATATCCGCGAGGCTACTGCATCATGGAAAAGAAGAGGTTGAAGAGGGACCTTACATGGATGTGCAGATAGCAGCAGGCTGGGCATGCTCAGTCTTCAAAGTTTCTAGAAACTTTGACAAACATTTTCCATGCCGGGCTCCATCGGATGATATCATCCACATGTAAGGACACCCATCCTGCTTGTCCTAGGAGAATAGCAGAAGCAGCAGCAAATAAGCACTGCTCTGACTCCCCCTGATGGTAGGAAGATATCCTGCAGGCCAGCTGTTGTAGGGAAAGAGAAACTGAAGATTGTCATGACACACACCAGAGAAACATTGCCATAAGGCATATAAACTAGAGACCTGGGGTGGCAGAAGGAAATTGCAATGTCACACCTGAGATTCCCAAATAGTGGGTGAAGAAATTAATAAAAATCAGCTGAATAGGGCAGAAAAGATGTCCAAGAAGAGCAGTAAGCTATAGGGCAACCCTTTTTGTAGCCTTCTTGTCTGAACAAGACAAAGACAATCTATTTAGAAAGTTTTTTAGGATCAAGGATGTATCTTTTTGTGGACACAAAATACAAGTTTTCCCAGACATTCCCAGAGCCACCCAGGCAAGGAGGAAAAGCTTCTGATCATTAAAACATCGAGTTGTAGCTTTGGGGGTAACCTTTTTTCTTAAATTTCCTTGTGTTTGCCATATAAATTACCAGGGGAAAAAATTTGGGTTTGTGGATCCAGCTCATTTATTTAATAGCTTTTATATACCGATAACAGTTTGCACATCGTATCGGTTTACAAGAAACAGTAATGTTTACATGGAACAATTGTTATGATATATACCGTAGTTAACAGGAGAGTAAATAAATACAATAGTCAGTGAGTAAAAATAAAGTGTTAAGAGAGTAGTATTAACATATGTATGTTGGACAAAGTCCAGATGGTAGTAAATATATATATAGCAGGGAGAAAAATAACTAAATCAATCAGAAAATATCATAACTATGTATAAAAGAGGTAAGGTATATAATTAACAGGTGATAATGGAGATGATAGCCGGGGAGGGGCAGGGGAGGAGAGCGGATAAAGATAGAGACTGCTTGATGACGTACTTGGTAGGAGAAAGGGGGTTATTCAAACGCTTGTTTGAAGAGCCATGTTTTTAATTTTTTTTTTTTTTTTTAATGTCTGTGTAGATGTCTCGGTGCGGAGGTCAGGAGGCATGGTGTTCCAGAGGGATGGCCCTGCTATTGAGAAAGCTCGATTTCTTGTCGAGGAGAGGTGTGTGAGTTTGGAAGAGGGTGTGTGGCTTATTCCTTGGTATGCAGATCTGGTGGGTCTGTTGAAAGTATGGAAGCATAGGGAGTCTTGTAGCCAGTGTATGTTTTTATTGAATAGTGTCTTGTGCATAAGGGTTAGTGTTTTGTATTGAATTCTTGAAGAGATAGGGAGCCAGTGTAGATTTTTTAGGGTGGGGGTGATATGGTCTTTCTTCTGTGTGCTAGTGAGTATTCTGGCAGTAGCATTCTGTAGTAACTGTAGGGGTTTGATGGTGGAGGTTGGGAGGCCTAGGAGGAGGGAGTTGCAATAATCAATTTTAGAGAATGTGATGGTCTGAAGAACAGTGAGAAAGTCATTAGCGTGTAGGAGGGGTCTTAATTTCTTTAATACATGCAACTTGAAGTAGCAATCTTTTAATGTGTTTTTAATGAAGGTTTTTAAGTTTAATTGGTCGTTGAAGGTAACGCCTAGGTTTCGTGCTTGGGTTGTGAGGGGAAAGTCTCAAGCTGAGAATTTAGAGATAGAAGGTCCCTAAAATGAGTTACTCCTTCCTTCTATTATTTGTATCTAATTAAAACCCAAGATGTTTGATTGGGTTTATATCAGATAAAATTTTACTTGGGTAACACAATTGTGTTTTTCTTGTTGTTCTCCCCCAGTTATGTTATGTGTAGAACAATAATGACTATATAATGGAGTAAAATGTGATGGTTAGATGTTGTTTTAAATATTGTGATACATGTTTCTCAAAATTTTCATGATGTAATCATTGAAGAAAATTAATAAAGTATAAATGAAAAAAAAAAAGCAGTAAGCTGAAGGAGAAAAGCTGGAAAGCTATGAGCACAAATGCTTGTAATTTGGGCAATAAAATCACAGACCTGCAGGTTCTAATAGTGAAAACTGACTTGGACATCGTTGCTGTAACAGAGACATGGTTCACAGAGTCATGTGACTGGGATTTGGCCATCCCAGGCAATAACTTATTATGGAAGGACAGAGAAGATAGGAAAGAGGGAAGCATAGCGCTTTATGTCAAACAATAGCCAAGCAATTGAAAAGCAAGGGACATGGGGTTGGGACGAAGCATTATGGGCTGTCCTAAAAAAAGGAGATGGTGCTTCCATTAACATCGGTATGGTCTACAGGCCTCAGATTCAGACAGAAGAACTGGATAGAGATCTGGTGAAATACATCCATAAGGTGGGAAAGAAGGGAGAAGATCGTTGGAGATTTTAATTTGCCGGATGTAAACTGGCGTATCCTTTCTGAGGAACCTACCAGAAGTGGATGCCCCTACATGGGGCTCTGCTCAAACAAATGGTAATAGAACCTACAAGGGATGGTGTGACACTCGACCTAGTGTTCACAAATATGAATAATGTTTTTAATGTCCCGACAAGTGCTCATCTGAGCACAAGATTATTAGATAGTATGTTTTGATATCGCAAATCAAATATAGAGAAGTCATACGAAGACCCAAGTTTTGAATTTCAGACTTCAATAAATGGGGATGTACCTGGAGGAAGAACCAGAAGACTGGGAGAAAATGGGCAAGGTGGAACAGTGGGCTAAATTAAAAGGTGCTATTACAAAGGCAACACATTTATGTGTTAGAAAAGTAAACCTTAGGTAGGAACTTAGAATGTGCGCACAACACCACCCTATTGCCACAAATCTTGATATAAAGTAAGTCACTTATTCCAGAAGCTCCCTGCCAAAGTGATCACAACCAAAAATACAACCTTCCGGGTCAGCTACTTCATGTAATGCCCCACAACTCTGGTCTGAAGTGCCTCCGGCATCATGCTGCATTCAAGGATCCTGGCTGAACTTCCTGAAGCTCCTAAGCTCTTTTATATGTCCTGCTGCCTGGACTTCCTGTTACATGCACAGCTGACATCACATCCTCCCTAATATAAAAGAAGCTCAGAACTACTACCCAGTGGGCTCTGCAACAGGTGGTCTCTGCTGAATTAGCTGTGCTAGTTGCTACAGCGTGTTCCTGTGTTTGTTCCTATGTGCTCTTGCCTTGTTCTTGCTTTATTCCTATGAGTTACTGCCTTGCTTTGTTCCAGCCTTGCCTTGCCCTTAATACCTGCCTCCTCTGTCTCCAGCCTGCCTTGTCTACTCTAGTCTGCTCTTGTCTGTCCTGATGCATCTCCTCCTCCTGGACAGACTTCAGCCTGTATTCTTGCCTTCACCTTGCTCTCCACCTAGACCTTGACTTTGCTTTGCTCTCTGCCTGGATACAGACCTTGCTCATTTCTACTTTCCTTGAACCCTGCCTGTGAAGTCATGCTGGCCACCCTAACCTGCAGGCCAAACCTAAAGGAGAGGAGGCTGGTCAGGCAAAAGATCTAGTCTCATGGTGTATCAGCTGCTGCCTTTTAAAGCCTATCTTGTACCCACACAAGAAAGGCTGAATAAAAACAATGGCACAAGGGCTCACTAACCTAGACCCATGACAATTCAGCTCACAGGAATTCAAATACTCAAAAGGAGCTTTCATCAATTGGGTCAATACTACACTGAGGTTCCATGGCGCAGCAGAAAGCTTGATGGGAGGTTTCAGTTAAAGCAAGCCCTGCATAAAACGGTCAACTAAAGACTGTATGGAGATGGATTTACCTTCTACATGATGGTGATAAGCACCAACTGCACAGAGATGAACCCTGACTGAGTTGGTCTTCGAACCAGACTCAAGAGGTATAGAAGGTATTCAAGAAAGAATGTAGCTTTTCTCTCCACACCACAGAAACCTTCTCCACTTTAAACCATAAGATTTCCTAGTGCAATCCTTCATGGAAATCACAAGACTATGAGATATCCTTAGTCAGAGTCCAGGGCTACCTTTCAACATCTAAGCTGAGAGGTCAAAGACTTGATATTAGAGTAAAGTAGAAGCCTCATATTCTGAGTGTTGAGCATTGGGGAATTCCCTAACTTGACACAATCCCTAATGAAATCTTCCTGAAAGGGAAACCAAATTTTTCTCAGCTAATAGGGAGCTATGAGAATCATATTTCCCTGCTCTCTCCCTAGTTTCATCAAGGTTATTTATTTATTTATTTAACATTTTTTATATACCGTAGTTCTAGTAACAATATTACTAATCACTTCGGTTTACAAGTAACTTTGGGATGACATAACATATGTGTGTCTTACAGAGAACAGGAAGTATGAACTGGGAATTTGGTTAAGATACATAACATTAAACAAAATGCGATATAACATTTTAAATAGTGAATCTAATATAACTAGCGATTTTGATCAATCAAGTAGCAGTCCTGTAATATGTGAGCAGTCGTAGGGGGGAGGCGAGGTGTATATGAATTCTTAATTAATTAGGCAGTGGGACATATGATGAGATGATCATGTAGTGATATTGATATTAAAGTTCCATTCAGGTTATCAGAGCAAATCTGAGGATAGGCACACAGATGGCCTCCGAGGCTAGTTTTCCCCAGACGTCCCTCTCCTGGAGCAGAAGTTCAGGACCCCTCTATTCAGAGGAGATACAAACAGATTTACCATGGGTGTATCCCTCTCATAGAATATATAGTCTGCTAGTCCCGTATCTAGGGATCATTTTTGTGGGTTTCCAGGCCTCAACAGTCTATTTGCTAGGACAGTCTCCTTACCCAGCAGGAACCTGGCTCTGAGGACTATTTTGTGGGAAATGGCCTAGTGACACATGTGGACGGTTTCCTGACATGATGTATGAACCTATTCCTCCCTGATTGCTGATGTAGAATATTGCTGCCTGATTGTCTGAATAAGGGCAATCTTATTGGAAAATTGATCCCTGAAAGCCTTTAGTGTATACCTTACCGCCCTTAGCTCAAGGAAATTTATCTGATGAAGCTTTTCCTGAGCAGACAATAGGCCCTGGGTGCAGAGTCTCTCTCTATGTGTTACCCAGCCCAGGCTGGATGCCTCTGTGGTTAGAAAAATTTACACCAGAGAAATCTGGAGGGGAATACCGTTGGTCAGATTGGAATTAATCAGGCATCAGAACAGAGTCCCTCAGAGGGTGGGTAATGCAGAGGCTGTCCCAAAGATCCTGTGCAGCTTGAATCCACCAAGATCTTAGGGTCTATTTGGTTCTTTCCATGTGAAGATGGTTTCAGGGTTACTTCCTGTGGCACATGAGGCCCAACAACCTCAACATGTTCCATGCTCATGTCAACTGATTTATTTTACTCTCTGCAATGGATAACATAGTAAGCCTTTCTTGCAGGAGAAAAGCTATCACCTGAGTTATGTCTAGGAGAGATCCTATAAATTCTAATTGAGATGATGGATTCAGATGGGGTTTGGGGTAACAGACAACAAACCCTAGCAATTCCAACACCCCGATGGTTTTGCTCATTGATTCTGCACCACCTCCTTGAGATATATCCTTAACCAGCCAATCATTTAGGTTGGGGAAAAAGGTACACTCAATTTGTACTTCAAATGCCCACCATTGCAAGGCATTTTGTATACATGTGCTGATGGATGCAAGGCTGAAAGGCAGCATGAGGTATTGGACGTGGGAATTCCCTAGTACAAATCTGAGATACTTACTAAGTTGGAAATCTGTGGCTGATTGCATCCTTCAGATCTAGACAGCACATCCAGTCCCCCTTTTCTAGAAAGGGAATCAGGGTGCCAAAGAAACCCTTTTGAGCTTTTCTATTACCAGGTACTCTATAATCTTCCTCATGTCTAGTATAGGATGGAGTCCTCCTTGTATGCTTGGGGATCAGGAAACATTTGGGAGTGAAATCCCTGCCCTCTTTACCTTGGAAGAATGGGTTCAACTGCATTATCCTCTAAGAGGGAAGACAGCTCCTTCTAAAGTGGTTCTTGATGCTAAGAAAGCTACCCAAGTGCTTCTCAGTGGGCATTTGAAGGAATATTCAATAGGCATAATATGTATCCTCTTCTGAATACATTAAGAACCCAAGTATCTGAGTTTACTCTGGGAAAACAATTTATATAAAAATGCAGCCTTCTCCCAACAGATTCATTCTCTAGAATGGAGTCTGGGATCTTGGCTATGCTCGCCCCATTGTTACAAGTTTTGGCTGGGATGCAGGCTGCCACCTTTTGGCCTTCTGCTGCAGGGGACGAAGGGGTGGTGGAAAGAATCTCCTCCGAGAACAGAAATGCCTCCTCAGCATCCCACTTGTGAACCTCCTGGCTAAGGAGAATGAATCTGAAGTGGCAGTAAAGGTCTGAAGTGTTGTACTGTGGGTTTTAATCTAAGCCACCACTTCCTTGGCTTTCCAAGTAATGACAACTATTATTCTTTTCATAAACTCTGTGCAGGACAGAGGTTTGAAGGAAGACCTTTAGATACCTCCTGATCTGAAAAGTCCTCAGATCCAAAGCTATACCCCCAGGAATACTCCAACAGGTATGTTGTGGACTTGGTTAGGGACCTCACCCTACTAGCAGCAAAGGCCAGGTACTTTCCTGTCAGGGCCTAGAAACCAATGAATTCCTGAACACTGAAGAAGCTCCCTACCACTCCCCATGCGCTGGACATTCACATTGATGTGAAGGTACCCACTCTCCATGTGATAGAAAAAGGTGAATATTGGAGTGCCCCAGGAATCTGTTCTGAGCCCACTGCACTTCAATATATTTATAAATGACCTGGAAATGGGAATGACAAGTGAGGTGATCAAATTTGCCTATGACATAAAATTATTCAAAGATGGTAAATAGCAAGAGGATTATGAGAAATTGCAAGGACATTGCAAAACAAGGAGACTGGGCATGCAAACGGCAAATGAAAGTTAATGTGGACATTTAGCAAGCTTGCTGAGCCCAGGACATCCAAGAGCAGGCTGTGATGCTGCTGTTTCTGTTGCTGCTCCTGCTCCTCCCTGAACTGGGTCTCTGCGTCCTTAAGGGTGCAGTTAACATTCTAGCTGTGCCGCTGATCCCTGGGGCTTGATGGCTGGGACTGGCAGAATCCTGGGCAAGAACTGTGGAAACAAAGAAAACCTAAGTACCAAAGCTGGAGGTACACACATAGAACTTTTGGCATGACATGTGCACTTTGCATCTCAAATAATGTTTGCCAAATAATGTGCACAACTGTAGCAGCCTTGCCATTAACAGTTGAGGTGAACTTATCAACTCTGGCTCACATGGTGTCTAGCCGCTCAACCATGCCCTTGAACACGTCCGGTCCCAGCTGCTGGATGAGGCACTCCTCTATGGGCATGAGCACAACTGAGTAGGGCTTCTGAGAATTTGAAAGACTTGCTGAAAGCAATTCAACTAATAGAGGCCCAGCTTCATACCTTCCAGGTAACGGTGGATACCCGTCCAAGTTCCTAAAGTTAGCCAAGACAGGCAGCAGGCCCCACGCAGTTAATAGTTTCTAAAATGACATATGCCATTTCCTGAGAAGGTTAATGGTACCAGAGAGAACTTTTGTGGGTTTTTCCACCAGTGCAAGTTCTGGTCCTACTTGTACCCTTCTACACTAATCACTCTGCTTCAAGCTGAGACAGCTATTCTAGTGAGTGTTTCAAGAGACATTGATCATCTCAGCAACTCCAGTTGCCCTGATGGGTAGTTCTAGCTTTTTTTTTTTTTTTTTTTAGCAGAATGCCTTGGTGGGCACCTTGTACACTTTGGTGAGCCCACCTAGCACTATGGCTCAAACATCCTTCTAGTGGCCATCTTGTTCCTGGCCTGGACAATTATATTCTAGGCTTACAATATGCACTTTAGTGGTGCAACAGTCTCATAGGATATATACTCCTGAATCTCTGTCTGGCCTTCTTCCTTCCTCCTGCTCCAAATCCAAACTCTGTAGTCCTTGCTACAGTGCCTTGTTCCTGCTCTGCATTTAGCTCCAAAGTCCTGTTTCACTGCTTCTTTTGAGCTTCTCTCCTGGGTTCTTAATCCTGTTCCACTGCTACTACTGCAAGTCGAGACACCTCCCAAACTAGGCCAGGTTTTATGGGCCTAGGCTCTATTTTCATCCAGCTCCCAAGCCTCCTCAGGTATGTCTCTTTGTAAGCATACCAACAGCGACTGATCAGTTCCTGATACAGACACAAGCTCCCTCGCTCTCATGCACACAAATATATTACCTCCCTCTCTCTCACCTACATACATTCATATGTATGCAACCCCTCTCTCCAATATACAAACACGTCCATGCAAAGAATGAGCAATTCTATAAGAAGGTGAGGAAGATGAGAGATTGGCAGGGGGAGGAAAAAGAGGTAATGGACTACATGTACGTAATACTGTGAGCTTTCAAATCCTCTGCTTTACAACAGGCATTCTCTGTTAGTACAGTTGACAATTCCCTCCCTCCCTGAATCCAATTTGAAATAGAAAATAGATGAGAAAATCAAAACTTTCACAACACTTTGCTTAAACGCTCATTGGGCAACTTTATACAGGTATATCTAACAATTTCAACATACAGGACAGTAAATGCGTGGGCCCTTGCAAAATTCCTGAAGCCTACATGTAACTGGGCATGGTGTGCTAGGCCCTGCTACGTCCCACCAATGGGAGTGGGTCAGAGCTGCGGCTGTTGCTCCTCCTCCTCCCCCTTCCCACTTGCTGTGATGTGACTTCTGGGGGGAGGGGGAGTCAGTCACAGCACAATGATGGCACAGGCCTTTTAAATAGCTGTCCTGCAGTCTTCCCCTTCCTCTTTGACCACACTACCTCATACCTATGGCAGGTACCAGAGCCGGCAAGAAGTTTTGAATGTGGTGCAGGTTTTAATCACAGTACTAGGTCAGCTCTAGGCTGGCACCTTTATGGCAAATGGTGGGTCATGGTTACACCTCAGGAGGCAAGGCCCCCTTGCCTAGAAACAAGGCGGGGGCTGAATGAAAAGATGCTTTCTTACCTGATCTACAAGGGGAGACAGAAATGGGGCGTAGTCCAGTAGTGTACAATTCTGGCTCAGGTACAGGTCATTTATAGTCATTTGTTGGTTAATAAAGCTGTTGACTTTTACATCCAATTTACTTGCTTGTCTCTTAATTCTCTCACTGTGTGTGGAACGAGGCAGGGCCAACAGCTCTAGTTGTGGCTGCTAGTGTTATTGCACTGTAGAATTACCCTAGCTAAGTAATCCATTAAATTTACAGCAAAGCAACACTAAAAAACATCAACTATGAGCTAATAACTTTAGGGAAAAGCCATTAAGTCTTCAGCCCTCATACAAAACAAGAGTGTGTATAAGTACGTGTGCATACATATATGAATTTGGGGAGCAGAAACATAGCTAATCACAACCTAGGTAGAGACCCACTTTCCCTACATCAATTTCTTTTCAAAATCACTGCCCAGGCAATCTCAAGATTATATTCAGTAGTGACTGACTGCTAAGTTACAGACATGTAACATTTAGAACTTGCTTCCTTTTACTTTCTTTCGTGATTGAATGCAAAATCAAACATCAATGCAGTGCACATAAAAGGCATAAGAATATTTATATTCAAAGAATACTCATACATACATACAAAATAAGATATTTAATACAATTAAAAAGAATACAAAAAGAAATATAACAAATGGAGTAGAAGGTGAAGGCTGCCACTTATCCCAACCTGGTGTTTTTTTTTTTAAGGAATTTACAATGGTTATATCTGCATATATTCCCATGCAAGAATAATATGAAAAGTTATTCTAAAGCTGAAAATTTATACTGGTTCTTCCTCTGTAATGTAATGTAAGCTCAGATTCTCTTTTTATTCTCACATTAATGTTGAAATAAACTCAATTCCAGTAATCGAGCTGAGAAAATAAGGTTAAAAGTAAATTAAGCCTTTAAAGACATGTTACAATTATATCAAGGCTACACCTTTACTTACAAATAATTGGCACAACATGTATCCATTATATATCAAACATTGTATTTCAGTGGTAGACTTGAGTATAGTTCTAGATACTAGTGGAACAATTTTCAAATTGCCTGCAGGTACACTGTACTGCAGGCCTGCAAGCTAATTTTCAAAGGGAAATTCCCAGTATCCTTTTAAAAATGCAGGCTGGCAGAAGAAAGTGGACACTTTGCATCTGCATACACCTAACCCAGTCTTTTTACACAAAGAAGTAAGGGTGGGAAGGGGTACAATTTTCAAAGGCCCTACATGAGTAGACACCGCTTTACCAGTGTAAAAAATTCTTACTACTACTATAACACTGTTTCCTCTAAAATACCTATTGGTATATAGGCATATAAGGGCTTCTCCTTCAGACAGTCCCAGACATATAGGACGATGCAATACCAACACACTAAAAATGTGCGTCCAAAGTGGACGCACATTTATTTTTTTTTTTTTTAAACACACACACAATCACCTCCCTTGGGAGTTTGATGCAATAGGTAAATGAGCTGCCACGCTAAAAAGGACGTGCTAGGGATAAATTGTGCATCCATAGTGCATTCTTGGCATCGAGCACCCAGGAAAGGCGGCTGTGTGCAGCCTCAGGTTCGGAAAATGGATGCTTGTAAATTGAGAGTCTTTTCCTAACCTGATTGCTTTAAAGACTTTTTTTTTTCTTTTTCTACTGCATAGGTTCCTCCTACTTAGTATCGTGACAATATTAAGTTGGAGGAACCACAAAAAGCAGTGGAGGAACACAAAAAGCAGTATTTTCTGCTTTTCTATACATGGCCTCAAAACTTAACGCCAGCTCCAGGGCTGGTGTTAATTTCTGACCATAAAACAGTGTGCTGTGCACGTTAACTTTTTACATCAGGCATTCTAACTAATAGTTTCATCAACATGCATTTACATGTGATGAGTGCTATTAGCTACGCACTGGTTTGGATGCACATTTTGGACGAGCTAATCCCGGTATTGCATCGGGTGTAAGTTAAGTGCATCCAACCATGCGTTCAGTAGCTCGCTGACATTAACGCCCGATATTGCATTGGCCTGCTAGTGCTTATATTTACAGCTTCAGCAACGTTCAATAGATTTATTGATTTCTATTTCCATACACAGTAGCTTTTCCAACATTGTCAATGTCTATGATATATTTTGAATAGTATCTTTGTGAAAGGGGCAATTTTAAAAATCTGTTGGCACCTATTTGATGTAAAACCAGTGCCGTAAAGCATATAATGTGTGGGGCAGATATGACACTTTTCAGCCACCAAGTACACACAGGTAACTGCCTAGCTACCCAGATAAAATTTGCTATTTGTCCACATAATGTGGTCTCAGATGCTCTTCATTTTGAATGTAGTGGAAGCACAGAATTTTTCTTCAGCTCAAGAATGTTAACTAGAAATGTAATGAATATACTACATATAAAAAAAGCACATTCTTTATTACCCAGTGTTTCTATAGATGTAATTATAAGTATTCTATTTGGTTACATATTTCTTCAGAATGGTATAAAATTAATTCCAAAGTTAAACTCTCTTTCAGATAAATTAAAACACACTTAGTTAAATGAATAGAAACATGTAAATTAGTTGCATGGATCCATTGCAATTAACAATTCTAAAGTCAGTATGTAAAGCCAAACGCAAGGCACTTTTTTTTTTTGAAGGAAGTATACTAGGGTTTATGCTCTTTAAACTGCCACAGGAGTTAGGGAATCATTACATCGCCACCTGTTAGCTCTCAAGGTAACTGAAAATGCAGTGCAAAGGATTACCATAAGTCAGCATAATACATTAGTGTTATCTTCAAATGAAGCAATTATTCCCTGTACACCCGTTATGCCCAGACACTAATTGTGGCTGACGTTTTTAAGTATCTGCTACAAAGCGTTATATGCATTTCACAGTTATGAAAAAGCTAGAACACCAATAGTAACTAAAAATACTTTTCCACTTTTGGACTTTAATTGCAGTTGATTAAGGGAATGAATGTATTACCCTTCCTGATCTGTGACTCATTACCCTTCCTGCCACTGCATTCCAAAAATAACACAAAAAGACTTAAGACTACCCAATACAAAACCAGCACTAAAATTACAGTATGAAAAAGAAAAATGGCACGTGTCCACACATGAGACATAAAAATCACATAAGGACAGTAATTTGTAAAGGTATTTCCACAGGTAAAACAATACTTTACCTAAATAAATGATCTGCTTGAAAAATGCCTACCAGATGAGGGTAAACTTCTGCAGGTATGTCTTGTATGTGCTCAAGTTTACTTGAAATGAAGGAGGCATTTCCCATGGGTGCAGAGGGAAGAGGGTCGCATTTTCTAAAGTATGTGTATAAAATTTCCAGAAAAATTTCTCGTATATAATAGAGGTGTAATTATGTGCAATTAGGTTTGGTGGGATAATTTTCAAAGCAAACTTATGTACAAACGTTTGCTTTAAAAATGTTTACTACTGTGCATTTTTTACCATGTAATTTATGCAAGCTGATACAAAACCCCTAAAAATCCAGAATTTTAGAGCTTTAAAAAAAATTTGCACTGTAGGTTGAATTTGCTGAATTTAATGGTTTGTTTTTCATTTTTTCAGCATACACAAACTAACTTTTTTTGTTAAGAGGAAAATAAAATTAGCCTTGGAAGCCTAAATATAATTTACCTATAACTACATCATGACCATCGACAAGGTCTGCTGAGAACAGCTCCTGAGAAACGCCATCTGCGGTGTCTGTCCAAACAAGAAAATACGTATTGTTGGTTAGAGTGTAAACATTAGTGTAATCTATTTTCAGAAAATTAACATTTCACAACACACTTGTTTTGATGCACAACTTTCATTCTGTAAGATGCTGCTCTTTATTTTTTTTTTAAAAGTGTAAACCACTCACTTTAAAAGCAAAAATTGGCACAGCTATAACTGACATTTATTTCTTTTATTTAAAATATTTTTTTTTTCCCACATCCTCTGAAAGTTTGGGGTGGGATTCAGATCAACATACACAATCTCAATACACAAAAACAAAATGCTGACAAAATACAAAATTAAACATATCAAAACAAAATATGGATATAATGTTGCTGAAGTAATCGACAGAGCCCCAGATTTCAAAGGCTTGCTTAACAGGTAAAATGTTTAAGGCTTTTTTGAACATTTTGCTCTCTTAGATGTTATGGTCCGAGGACGGAGGAAAGCTCTTTCGCATGTTTTGGACAGATGTACAACCGTTCAGGACAGGACTTCTAGTAAACCTGAAATTAGAGGATTGTAAGGTTCTGATGGTATGTTAATTTTAAGGGTTACATTAATCCAGGGAGCAGAGGTATTACTTAGTAGGCTATGAATGACAGCCAGTTTATGTAGCAATTGGTAGTATATAGGTAACCAGGTGAAGTGATTGCAGTATTAGTGTCACATGGTCGTGTACATTAAAGGGTAGATTCTAAAAGGCCCACGCGCGTAAATAAGAACATAAGAAAGAACATAAGAAAATGCCATACTGGGTCAGACCAAGGGTCCATCAATCCCAGGGTTTACGTGAGCTGGGCAAATTTTCAAAGGGGCCCGGCCATGTGTGTAAAGCCCGGTACTCCCAAAAGTGCCAGGCCTCTTCGAAGGGGCGAGCCGGGACAGCACCATTGATCACTGTCCCAGAGACTCGAGTGCCGGGCAACTTTCTTCAGCTGAGGACTTGAAGTAAACTGTAAAACAAAGAAGAAAAAAAAAAGGTAGTGGAAGAGGGAGGGAATTTAGGGAGGAGGGGTAGGGAAGTTCCCTCCCAGTCCGCTCCTTAATTGGAACGGACTGGGAGGGAATTGGGGAACGCCCGAATGCGTTGTCATGTGGAAACTGCAAAAGTGCCCCCCTCCCCCGCCCTGTGCGTGCTGAAGATTATAAAATCCAGCACCCATGTGCGCATGTTATAAAATCGGCGTGTCAGGAAGCATGTGCACATGTTGAAAATCTACTTATGAAAACCTGAGCTAGAACCAAAGCTCTCTCAAAGAAATTACTTCTTGAGTGGTGATCTTATATTACCATGCTTTAGTAACAGTAGCTCCAGACAGTTCTCTGAAGCATTCTAGTCAGCTTGGTTTTCAGGATATTCTTAAAATATGTATGGGATATCTGCATACACTGGAGACTCTCCCAGGTCCATATTCAGACAGTCTGGATAGCAAAGTTAGGGCCAGATTCATTAAAGCTTTTCTTCCATTTTGCGTCTATATGAAAACCCCTTAATGAATCAAGTACTTAGCCAGGTAAACTTATCCGGCTAACTCTGGAGTTATATTCAATAGTGAAACTGCACTACTGAATATAACAGGCTATCTTTATGTTTAAACATTTTTATTAAGAACACAAGAAAACCGTAACACTGTGTGCATTTGTTTCTTATGCACACTAAGCAAAAGTACACAATAGTTCAATTTTCTTTTACACATTCCCCCGCCCCCGAAAAAAAAAAAAAGTGCAATGGGCAGATTTCAAATGCTCGGTACGTGTAAATTCCGGCCTTTATGTGCATGGCCAGGCCTTAAGCCCGCCGGGCTAATTTTCCAAGAGGCCTGGCCACGAGCGTAAAGGCCAGTACACGCTCAAGTGCTGGGCCAATTGGAAGAGGCGGGCCAGGACAGCATCATTGTTCGCTCTGCTGGCGTGCGCAACTTACTTCAGCTCAAGTAAGTTGCTGAAAAAGGTTTAAAAAAAAAAGTGGATTTAGGGGTTGGGGAGGAGAGGGAAAGGGAAGGAGAAGGAGAAGGAGAAGGGGAAAGGAAAGGGAGGTTAGGGTAGGGAACTTAGGAAGACCGGGATGTGTCGCCGCACGAAGCTTGCATTAATGTGTCCCCCCCTTGCGCACGCATGACCCAACAAATTTATAACATGTGCATGCCGCATGTCTCTTTAGACTTTTAACAATCACCACATCAGACACTGAGAATCAAACTTCACACATGACAAGACAGAGTTTGAATATAAATGTCCCCAAATCTCCAAAAACGTTTTCCCACACTTGAAAGAAGACTTTGATAGCGTTTTATCCATCTGCATCATATTATGAAGCAAATTTCTCCAAAGCCAAAACAACGGAATATCCTTACTTCTCGAATACATCAGAATAGCCTTCTTTCCCAGAGCACAAGCCTGTCTGAATAGTAAATGCTCATCCTTGCCAAAAAAGAAAAGCTCAGGTGTTTTGGGAATATTTACATCTAACAAGGTCCCCAAGTAATCCCCAATGTTTTCGCAAAACCGTTTAAAGACGTGACCAAAAAGCATGAGAGTGTTTACAGACAGAGTTAAAATTTTCCCAATTCTTTGTTGCAGTAATTTGCGCTCTGAAAGCTAAATTTTGAGATACATGCACGTCTTAACAATGTATATTGCATTTCCCTAATGTACGTATAGGTGGATAAATCTGATGTTTAAAGCAAGATCATGCTTATAAACTAATTTGCTTGTGCAAAAAAATTATTATTAATAATTTAATCATGAAAAATTATTGGAGAAAAAGAGGTAAGTTTCATATTCTGGGTGCTCACCTCCGCGGCGTAGCGACCTTCTTGTAGTCTAATCATCAACTAACCTCCGTCCTCCTTTGTGTGTTTATTTAATAATTCAAAAAACAATTTTTTGTTAATTTTCAATATATAAATTTTCTTAAAAATCCAATATATTCTCCACCTTACATGATCGGATCATTAAATTTGCTTGTCAAGCAGTTTTTGAATACTGCTATTTAATGTCCCATTTCCTTTGTCCTATGTTCGGGGGAAATTATTTAAATTGGTTTCAGACTTCTTCTCATTGTAAATGCTCTATAAATAATCTATAAATAGAAACGCCAAATTTGTGGACGCTCGACTCTTATACTTTAAATTGCCACTACCATCAATGAAACAATATATAAACTTATCTCCCGACACAGCTGCGTTTCGAAAATTTGTTCTTCCTTCATCAGGGGAGCATGTCCTTTCTTATTCAATCTGGCATTCAGCAAAATCGCGGCTTTCCCATTCAATTTTTGAAAACGCTGCTTAGCTCTCTACGTCCTTCCTCTCGGTCTCACAAGCTCCGAGTCAACGGCGTTATTTAATCAGCGTTTGGTCTCTGCTTTAAAAGCTGATCAGCAGATCCAAAAACAACCAATGGGATGGACTACGTCTTGCGTACTACGTCGTTACGTCAAATCTTCGTCTATTGGTGGATATAAATCAAAGACGCTGTCAACTTCAAATCAGACTCGCCCACTCTACTTCCTCATTCAAACCCTGCGGTGTCACTGTGTGCAATCTAAATATCCACTGTTGTTCAATATAATTCAATCTCTCTTTATCGTTGCCTCCGATATGATCCACCTTGTCTATGACTGTCCATTTGAGCTGTTCAAAACTGTGAGCATACTCTATACAATGCTGTACCATAGGTGCTTCCACTGTTTTCGTGTTTAGTTTTGATTTGTGCTCAATCAGTCGCGTTCTTATAGATCTTGAAGTCCTACCCACATAGTTCTTCGGGCAAGGGCATTGGATTAAATAAATCACATTCTTAGATGTACAATCTGAATTACTACCCCTCTTGATATTATACCCTGTAACTGGATCTTCCCACTCACTGCCTTCAATGGTGTTGTTGCACATGTCACAGTGTTGACATGCCTTATGTTGTCCTCTTTGCAATTTCTCTTTCATATCCCTCTTAATGTCCGCATGGACTACTTTATCTCTAATATTTGTGCCCCTAGTGGTTGTTATGAGGGGCAATTCTCTAAATATTTCATGCGTTGACAATATTGACCAATGTCTCCGTATTGAGGCTGTGATGTGTGCCGTCGCAGTGCTTTGGGGTATAATACAAGTCAGTCTGCCCTGTTCTTTATTGCTCTGATATTGGAGAAGTTGGTTTCTGTCGGCATATTTAGCTCTTTTATAAGCCTTATTAATGATCTTTTTTGGGTATCCCCTGTCATTAAATTTGTTTTTTAAAAATTCCGCTTGTTTCTCAAATTCTTCTTTGGTGGAACAAATTCTTTTGTATCTAAAGAATTGACTTGCCGGTAAACCCTGTTTGAGGGACCGCATGATGGCTGTGATATTTGAGGAGCGTATTTCTCTCCGTTTTTTTATGATACACGGTAGTCTCAAGTATTTGTCCTTTTCTGTGTATTAATACGTCTAAATAGGACAATTGTTGTTTACTAATTTCTGCAGTGAACTTTAAATTCACATCTACCGTGTTAATCCATAATAGAAATTCATCTAATTCCTCCTTAGATGATGTCCAAATCAAAAAGTCGTCATCTATGTATCGTCGCCAATATCTAATCTTAGACCACCATTGAGATTTGTAAACATGTTGTTCCTCAAACTGTGTGACGTAAATGTTTGCCACAGAGGGTGCTAATGAAGAACCCATCGCTATTCCGTGCGACTGGTGATAGAATATGTCTTCAAACCTAAAATAGTTGTTAGTAAGTACCAACTCCAAAAGTTGATACAAAAATTGTACCGGAATCCGTTGCTTTCGTTCTTGCACCAACTGTGTCATCACTGCCTGTATCGCTTGCTGTTGCGGGATTTGCAACAATCTTCAGCAGTAATAAATTTATCAAATATAACTCTGACTCAAGATCAGATACAGGTATTAGAAAATGGATTATCTTTTGTCCCTACTCAGTTTCATAAACCTTTTGAGACACGCATTTGGATATATAGATTTATACGAAAACTTCAGGTTAAATTGTTTTTTAGCACACAGGAAGGAACCCCAAATTCCACAGACTTTTCCATTGTAAGTCCAAAATCTCGTTGGGTACCCCAGGGACCAGTAGATCCGCATATCATCACTTTTAAACATATGATTTTGAGGGATCTTGAAGACATGGAAAAGAAGGAGACCCCCAGATATTACAATCTTACTAAACAATCGAGGACAGCTCTCCAAAATTTATCCACAGAACAGCGGCTGGTTATTAAACCGGCGGACAAAGGGGGCGCCATCGTTGTTCAAGACATCACCACATATCGAACCACAATGTTACATCATTTAGAAGATACAAAATATTATCAGGCATTGGACCATGACCCCACTAAAGCATTAGTGGAATCCATACAAGATCTCACTGAGAAGGTACCATTTCTAACATCAAAAGAAAAAAGATTTTTACAGAACAAACAACCAAAAGTACCATTGATATATTCTGTACCAAAGGTACATAAAGAGATTATGCCGCCTCCGATAAGACCCATTGTCTCTCTCCGGGGTACAGTATTGGAAGCTCCGGCTATTTTACTAGATAAAATCCTACAACCCATAGTGATCAGGGCGAAATCATATTTAAAAGATACAATACAATTTTTGAACGAAATCTCAGTCGTACGACTTACTCAAGGAGAAAATTGGTTAATAACGATGGATATTCAGTCATTATACATGCAAATCCCGCAACAGCAAGCGATACAGGCAGTGATGACACAGTTGGTGCAAGAACGAAAGCAACGGATTCCGGTACAATTTTTGTATTAACTTTTGGAGTTGGTACTTACTAACAACTATTTTAGGTTTGAAGACATATTCTATCACCAGTCGCACGGAATAGCGATGGGTTCTTCATTAGCACCCTCTGTGGCAAACATTTACGTCACACAGTTTGAGGAACAACATGTTTACAAATCTCAATGGTGGTCTAAGATTAGATATTGGCGACGATACATAGATGACGACTTTTTGATTTGGACATCATCTAAGGAGGAATTAGATGAATTTCTATTATGGATTAACACGGTAGATGTGAATTTAAAGTTCACTGCAGAAATTAGTAAACAACAATTGTCCTATTTAGACGTATTAATACACAGAAAAGGACAAATACTTGAGACTACCGTGTATCATAAAAAAACGGAGAGAAATACGCTCCTCAAATATCACAGCCATCATGCCAGGTCCCTCAAACAGGGTTTACCGGCAAGTCAATTCTTTAGATACAAAAGAATTTGTTCCACCAAAGAAGAATTTGAGAAACAAGCGGAATTTTTAAAAAACAAATTTAATGACAGGGGATACCCAAAAAAGATCATTAATAAGGCTTATAAAAGAGCTAAATATGCCGACAGAAACCAACTTCTCCAATATCAGAGCAATAAAGAACAGGGCAGACTGACTTGTATTATACCCCAAAGCACTGCGACGGCACACATCACAGCCTCAATACGGAGACATTGGTCAATATTGTCAACGCATGAAATATTTAGAGAATTGCCCCTCATAACAACCACTAGGGGCACAAATATTAGAGATAAAGTAGTCCATGCGGACATTAAGAGGGATATGAAAGAGAAATTGCAAAGAGGACAACATAAGGCATGTCAACACTGTGACATGTGCAACAACACCATTGAAGGCAGTGAGTGGGAAGATCCAGTTACAGGGTATAATATCAAGAGGGGTAGTAATTCAGATTGTACATCTAAGAATGTGATTTATTTAATCCAATGCCCTTGCCCGAAGAACTATGTGGGTAGGACTTCAAGATCTATAAGAACGCGACTGATTGAGCACAAATCAAAACTAAACACGAAAACAGTGGAAGCACCTATGGTACAGCATTGTATAGAGTATGCTCACAGTTTTGAACAGCTCAAATGGACAGTCATAGACAAGGTGGATCATATCGGAGGCAACGATAAAGAGAGATTGAATTATATTGAACAACAGTGGATATTTAGATTGCACACAGTGACACCGCAGGGTTTGAATGAGGAAGTAGAGTGGGCGAGTCTGATTTGAAGTTGACAGCGTCTTTGATTTATATCCACCAATAGACGAAGATTTGACGTAACGACGTAGTACGCAAGACGTAGTCCATCCCATTGGTTGTTTTTGGATCTGCTGATCAGCTTTTAAAGCAGAGACCAAACGCTGATTAAATAACGCCGTTGACTCGGAGCTTGTGAGACCGAGAGGAAGGACGTAGAGAGCTAAGCAGCGTTTTCAAAAATTGAATGGGAAAGCCGCGATTTTGCTGAATGCCAGATTGAATAAGAAAGGACATGCTCCCCTGATGAAGGAAGAACAAATTTTCGAAACGCAGCTGTGTCGGGAGATAAGTTTATATATTGTTTCATTGATGGTAGTGGCAATTTAAAGTATAAGAGTCGAGCGTCCACAAATTTGGCGTTTCTATTTATAGATTATTTATAGAGCATTTACAATGAGAAGAAGTCTGAAACCAATTTAAATAATTTCCCCCGAACATAGGACAAAGGAAATGGGACATTAAATAGCAGTATTCAAAAACTGCTTGACAAGCAAATTTAATGATCCGATCATGTAAGGTGGAGAATATATTGGATTTTTAAGAAAATTTATATATTGAAAATTAACAAAAAATTGTTTTTTGAATTATTAAATAAACACACAAAGGAGGACGGAGGTTAGTTGATGATTAGACTACAAGAAGGTCGCTACGCCGCGGAGGTGAGCACCCAGAATATGAAACTTACCTCTTTTTCTCCAATAATTTTTCATGATTAAATTATTAATAATAATTTTTTTGCACAAGCAAATTAGTTTATAAGCATTTCATTTATAGGAGAGAGTACGTTTGTTGTGAGATAGATTTATAATTCTCATCCTAAGCGGAGAAGAGTGTAGGTAAAGCAAGATCATAACATTTGTGGCTGAACTATAAAGATCCCATCACGATTCCATCTATTTGCTGAGATTGCCAGAGTGCCAGGTGCTTTTCAATATATTTATAAATGATCTGGAAAGGAATACGATGAGTGAGGTAATCAAACTTGCAGATGACACAAAATAATCCAGAGTAGTTAAATCACAAGTGGATTGTGATAAATTGCAGGAGGAACTTGCAAGACTGGAAGATTGGGCATCCAAATGGCAGATGAAATTTAATGTGGACAAGTGCAAGATGATGCATTTAGGGAAAAATAATCCATGCCGTACTTATACGATGTTGGGTTCCATATTAGGAGCCATCATTCAGGAAAAAGATCTAGGTATAACAGTGGATAATACATTGAAATAGTCAGCTCAGTGTGCTGCGGCAGTCAAAAAAAAGCAAACAATGCTAGGAATTATTAGGAAAAGAATGGTAAATAAAACGGAAAATGTTATAATGCCTCTGTATCGCTCCATGGTGAGACTGCACCTTGAGTAGTGTGTACAATTCTAGTCACTGCATCTCAAAAAAGATATAATTGCGATGGAGAAGGTACAGAGAAGGGCGACTAAAATGATTAATGGGATGAACAGCTCTCCTATGAGCAAAGGCTAAAGAGGTTAGGGCTGTTCAGCTTGGAGAAGAGACGGCCGAGGGGGGATATGATAGAGGTGTTTTAAATCATGACAAGGCTAGAACGGATAAATGTGTATCGGTTATTTACTCTTTCAGATAATAGAAGAACTGGGGGCCACTCCATGAAGTTAGCAAGTAGCACAGTTTAAACTAATTGGAGAAAATTCTTTTTCACTCAATGCACAATTAAGCTTTGGAATTTGTTACCAGAGGATGTGGTTAGTAGTTACCATGTATCTCCGATAATAAACCCTACCTTGAAAATAAGCCCTTGCTTGATTTTCAGGATTTTTGGAGTAGGACTTGAAATATAAGCCCTTCACTCCAAAAATAAGCCCTTCACTCCAAAAATAAGCCCTAGCTTTTAAGAGGACGAGCGGATCCACCCCAAGACTTGCCCGACCCCCCCCCCCCCCAAGACTTAACGAAAGTCCCTGGCGGGCGGGGAAAGGATGAACCCGGGAGGGTGGGGGCAGACGGAAGATTGTAAAAAAAAGAAAAACAAACTCACCCCAACCCTCCAAATGGACTTCATTGCAACCCCCCACCCTCCCAACTCCCCCAAACCTTGCTGAAACTCTCTAGTGGTCCAGCTGGGGACCCGGGAGTGATCTCCCGCTCTCGGGCCATCGGCTGCCAGAAATCAAAATGGCGCACATCGGTACATGATTTAGGTACGTGAATGATTAATGCCGAAATCCAAATTTCCTACATAGAAAACTATACTATGCATTTAGAATGAAGGGTTCAAGTACTGATAAGAGGATGGCTGTTAAGGATAATCAATCTAAAAAAACCATACATGGAGAAGTAGTCACAATTTTGTGGGGTGACTGAGGAAGTTCTGGATGCTGAGCTGCCTGCACTAATGGAGGACTGGCTACATCCTGCTTTAGGACTCACTGACCTAAGTGGCAAGATGACTTTTGAATGTGTGCATCCATTGGGGCCTAAAGCAGCAAACATATCAAAACATCCCATCTCTATTCCACTGATCTAGGTATGTCAATTTAACATGTCTCCGCTTCCCTTGGAATAAACCAATTTAATAGGAGAGGTGTTGAAAGATGTTCTAAATAACTTGAAAATTATCACTGAAAACTTGCCTATTGTTTGTAAGGCTTACTGCATTCCAAGTTAGATTTGAAAGATTAAGAAAGAGGCTTGGATGTTCTGGCTTTTCCTGACAGTTTGAATCTAAAGGAGGATATGGAAGCGTCAAGAGAAGAGCCTGAATAGAGCTACCCTTATAGTAATTTTTGCTTCAGATTTAGGGATATATTTACCAAGTCATATTAGGAATTTATCATGCAGAAAATGCCTGCGTTATATAAGCATTATCCTTAATAAAGCTGATATGGTAATTAGCTCAACACAGATGCTACTGCAGCAAAGCAACCTATTAGGCAATACTATAAATAAAATAGCACAGCTGGCCTACACAAAAAAAATTTGCAATATGTGTTATTTTATGGAAAACTAGCAACAATTCAAAAGTTGTAAACTTCTCCCAAGAGTATCATGATGCTAATACGGGCAATCAGGACCTCCGCTGGCCTGAACCATTTTGAACACTTGTGACTCACTATAGTAAACAAGAGTCAACTTTATGATGTACCTTCTATAAAATCATCAAAATAAGCATTCACAAGCTGATAGAAATTATTAATTTAGCAAGTGAAGGATCATCATACCAAATGTGCAATACTAGGCTTGGAGCTATAGGGGGCACACCAGGCCCCAGCTGGGTCACCAGAGAAATTAAGAACATAAGGTTTGTCATATTGGGTCAGACTGAAGGTCTATCAAGCCCAGTATCCTGTTTCCAGCAGTGGCTAATCCAGATCACAAGTACCTGACAGGATTCCAAGTGGTAGATACAATCTATGCTGCTTATCTCAGGGATAAGTAGTCGATTTCTGCAACTCCACTTTAAACAATGGTTTATGGAGTTTTCCAGTAAACACCAATAGCATTTGAAAATGATTGTGTTTTAAATATCTCCGACTGGCAAAATTGTCCACTTGTTAAATGAGAACCTTCAGAACACCTTTGCTCAGATTACTATAATTTCATTCACCTTCTAGAACTCATGGATCATTTTTAATCATCGGTCCTAACGTCCACTTTTGACTTAATTTCCTTTTTTGTGTATTTTTTTAATTAATTGCATATAAAGGTGGAAAAATCACCTTCCTGATTGACTGAAGATAAAATATAATGCCCTTTGTAGTTCTACCATCTGTTTATTTCACATTACTGAAGTGGCGTTACTTACCTGGCTAATGGTCACTGAATATAACCAGATATTCAGTGACCACTACATAGCTGGATAAGTCCTATTTATTTGGCTATCTAGTGGCCGCTGAATATCTGGATAGATAGCAGCCACTGAATATCTAGATAAGTCCTATTTATCTGGCTATATAGCGCTAAATGTACTTTGAATATCGGCCTCATGGTATTTTCCCCTTCTGGGGATATGACTGTGGTTTAGTAAATCACCACCTGAGTCATAATTTTGAAGTAATTTTTTCAAGATAGTCTTGCTTGTTTTCATGGGCACAAAATGTGTTTCCTGATTTTCTGTAATCTGAAAATAAAAAAAAGAGCGAGGCCCCTGAGGAGCGGGTACCTCTGGTAAGTCCAAGGAAGCAGAGTAGCTTGGACGAATCCTTGCTAACTCAATTTGTTAGAGTTTTCACAGACCTTTAAATATTGGAAGCAGATGACGTCATCTCAGGGGGACACCCCTGAGGTTTGCGCCCTTGCTGGTACAAGAGTTGGGACGCGCACACGCGCGTGCCCTAGGCATCAGAACAAGATGGCGGAGTTGCAGCATCGAGCTGGTTCGGGGACGCTGGAGGGAGACAGCATGGATACGCCGCGGCAGCCAGCCATCCATCAGACCCAGAGGGAGTCGCCACAGAGGTAAAGAGGGCGCCGAGCAGCGACGGACACAACACCAATCTCCCTATTTTAGCCCTTTTTTTTTGCTGCTTGGCATACCTTTTGGATTTTTTTTTTTTTTTTGCTTCAAAGTGACTGAGGAAATTCTTGATCCTGAGCTACCTGCACTAATGGAGGACTGGCTACTCCCTGCTTTAAGCCTCGCTGATCTAAGCAGCAAGATGATTTTTGAATGTGTGCATCGATGAAGTGGCAAGCAGATCGAAACTGAGAATAGTAAAAGCAGAACTCTTACATTATGTGTATAAAGAGCGCATATTGCAAGTATACTATGGAAAGAAGATTCTACAATATAAAAACATGGTGTTAGAACAGATTATTTGAAAAGGTGGTGGAATAAAGCGGGGGGGGGGGGGGGGGGGCAAATAAAACCAAACCGGTGGACAGCAAAATGGCTGATGTGAGGAACAAGTGTGCATGAGAGTTGTCTGATATGGCCTTAACAGCTTTGGTGCTGGAGGCATTTGAAGCCAAACCAAATTTCCTCACAATCAGATAAAACAATTGGAATATGCCCATATTACCTTCCATACCACCATTTTGGCCTCATTATACAAATTTAAATATGACTATAATAAATTGCTAAGGGTAGTTTCTTGCAAAATTCTAGATACTACACAGAGTAACAAATCTGGTAGATTAGCTACTTACTTATCTACAAGGATGTAAAGAATACAGGATGATTGTAGCTCTGAAATAAAAATCTGGTGCCTTGTTTACCAAAAAGAAAGAGTTGCTACATGAATATCATGATTTTTACAGAACTCTTTACTCCTCTAAATTGACATGGGATTCCTCTCTAATTACAGAATTTTGTTCTCACCTGGATCATCCAAAGTTGACCCAGGAAGAACAAGAACAATTAGATTCCCCCTTGACCGTGACAGAATTAGAAGGCAAGCCAATGCCTGAGCATGTTCGTAAAGCTCCAGGCATAGATGGCTATATGCTCGACTTTTATAAAGCATTTTCTTCCCTTTTGGTTCCCAAGCTACATGCCCTCTTTCAGCATATGCATTTGAAGGGCTCTGTCATGTCTCATTTTAATGAAGCCAAGATAGGTTTAGGAAGAACTAACAGAGATCTTTTATTTCCATCCATTATAGAGCCATATTCTTTTTAAATGTGGATTACAAAGTTTTAGCTACAATTTAATTTTTTAGGATAAAGAAGGTACTTGATTGGCTTATTCATCCTACCCTGTCAGGATTTATGAAAGGATGCTACATCACAGATAATGCCCATTTATTTCATAATTTACTGCAGATGTCCAAATCCTTAAAAGTTCCTACTGTTGCGATTTCATTGGACGTTGGAAAAGCTTTTGATCATGATGAATGGGATCATTTGTTTGAAGTTTTACGATTGTTTGGTTGTGGCCATTCTTTTGTTTCTTGTATAGGTTATCCATATCCGTCTCCTACAGCTTACATTTCGATGAATGATATGCCATCAGAATCTTTTATCTTGCAAAGAGGTACACGGCAAGGTTGTCCCTTATCCCCTTATTTGTTGCTAGAACCTCTTATTTACTATATGTCAATATCCTTTGGTCCAAGATATAAACTTCTAAATATAAAATGTCTGCGTATGCTAATGAAGTTTTACTTTACGTCTTCCAATCTTTGAAGGCTTTAAGGCATGGTCATATGAAATGTGAGATATATCTTCACTTGACTTTAACAGAGAATGGTAAGGGGAGAAGGGAGGGAAGTGTTTATTATCTTATTTATTTTGTTTATACATTGTACATAGCTATTACTATGCTGTATTGGCTTATCTGATGTATTGTACGGTTCTTTTACTAATACAATGAAAATACTATGTTAGCTAAGAAAAAATTAACTCTCCCAATCTCCGCTAAAAGTGAGACCCAACTAATATATATGTATCTCAATGTTAATCTCACCCTCCTGTGCCTAACAATATTTTATGTATCAATTTTTATTTAATTTTAATTAAAAAATAATATGGAATGGAAAAAAGGTAAGTTTCATACATATGAATGCATGCCTCCTCGGCCTTGCTTCAATTTTGTAGTGTAATCATAAACTTGCCAACCTTCCGATCCCTTTTTGTTTGTGTATCTTCTTTAATTTTAATCAATTTGTTAATAAATAATAAAATTATTCACTATATAACGCCAATAGTGGCTTTTTACTTATTTACTTGTTTTTGTATAAGATGTTTATAATCAAAACGCCATTAATGTTGCTATGAATTTATGTCAAAAGACTGTGCTCAATAAGTTTATAATGTAAACCTCTTTAAGGTAAGAAATTTGTACTTAGAAAATATCCATAGTAAACGCCATGATAGTAAAATGTAGAAAACGTGTAACTTATCTCCCAACACAGCTGTGTTTCGAAAAAATGTCCTTTCTTCCTCAGGGGAGTTTATATCCGTTTAGTGGAACGCGCTCTCAAGTTCCGCCAGTTCTGCAGACTCTTCTCCTGGCCCGAATTTGAATGTCTCCTGCCTCAAAGTGGCAAACGCTGTTCAATGGCGTGCTAGTTTCCTCGGCGTTATCCTCATATTGACTAACACTGATCCATGGCAATGGTTGTTTCTTTCTCTCAGGCTTAACAGCTCTGAATGGTGGCGTTTTTTTACGCTTCTCAGTGTGCTTTTTTATAAAAGTCAGCGGATCGCAATCCGCAAACACTGAGAAGCGTAAAAAAACGCCGCCATTCAGAGCTGTTAAGCCTGAGAGAAAGAAACAACCATTGCCATGGATCAGTGTTAGTCAATATGAGGATAACGCCGAGGAAACTAGCACGCCATTGAACAGCGTTTGTCACTTTGAGGCAGGAGACATTCAAATTCGGGCCAGGAGAAGAGTCTGCAGAACTGGCGGAACTTGAGAGCGCGTTCCACTAAACGGATATAAACTCCCCTGAGGAAGAAAGGACATTTTTTCGAAACACAGCTGTGTTGGGAGATAAGTTACACGTTTTCTACATTTTACTATCATGGCGTTTACTATGGATATTTTCTAAGTACAAATTTCTTACCTTAAAGAGGTTTACATTATAAACTTATTGAGCACAGTCTTTTGACATAAATTCATAGCAACATTAATGGCGTTTTGATTATAAACATCTTATACAAAAACAAGTAAATAAGTAAAAAGCCACTATTGGCGTTATATAGTGAATAATTTTATTATTTATTAACAAATTGATTAAAATAAAGAAGATACACAAACAAAAAGGGATCGGAAGGTTGGCAAGTTTATGATTACACTACAAAATTGAAGCAAGGCCGAGGAGGCATGCATTCATATGTATGAAACTTACCTTTTTCCATTCCATATTATTTTTTAATTAAAATTAAATAAAAATTGATACATAAAATATTGTTAGGCACAGGAGGGTGAGATTAACATTGAGATACAGCTAAGAAAAAATGACAGAGGATATTATTGAAATTTATAAAATCATGACTGGGGTGAAACATTAAATAAGGAATGATTTACTCATTCAAACAGAACTAGGGAACATTCCATGAACCTAGCAATAGGCAGATTTAACACAAATTGTAGGACACTGGGATGATAAAACTAACTAGCATCAGTGGAAGGCTGCAGGAATAGTCATATAGAAATGTTAGCAGAAATGCAGAGATTTCCATAGCTGGATCTATCTGGCAGGCTATAAAGGGGACCAGATATTCAAGCAACAGCCACACTAGTATTGGCAGCCATTTAGATTTTAAAAAACTTCATGGTTAGAAATGGGAAGGAAGGAGCGTTGGGTGTGAACTAAATAGGGGATCTTGTATGCTAATCTTGTTATGACTGTCCAAATCCAGAAGTGGATCCTTAGGCCGACCGACTCGGAGAAACGGCCGGGAGGCAGAATCACACTGGGTGGATGGGCTTCACCTGGAATCCTGCAACCCCTCCAGAGGAGCTGTGGGAACCCGGATCGCCAGGACTTAGGAGTCTTCACCCTGGAAGCCCGAGGTCCCCCCAGGAGGAGCCCGTAGGGACCCGGGCCGCTGGGACTTAGGCGAAAAAAAACAAGAACCCAGTCAGGAATACGAACCGGAGTCAGGACAGGAGGCAAGCAGGCTGAAGATGGAGTCACGGACCGGAGTGGGAACAGATAGCAATCAGACAGATGAAGAATCAAAATGACTAGCAGGAACTCAAGACCCAGATATCAGGCAGTAATCAGAACCAAGCAGGCAGGCAGGCAGAAATCTGATGACAGACAGCAAAGGTCAGAAACCAGACGACAAACGGCAACAAGCTATTCAGTCAAAGATTCTCGTTGCAAGGCAACGTACAGTTCCTGGAACTTGTTTTAAAACTCCTACCAGCCTCTGATGTCATCAGGGGGCGTGTCCCTCCTACCAGCCTCTGATGTCATCAGGAGGCGTGTCCTTGCATCGATCCTGCCGGCTAAAACAACGTTGATTCTTGCGGGTTTGAGAGGCCCGGGACCCGAGGGACTGCTGCGCTTTAGGAGCAGGTAAAAGCCCGGTCACTGAGGCAGTGACCGGGATCACAACAAATCTACCCAAGATAAGAGTGCAAAGCAGAAAGACAAAAGCTGTTCTGTATAAGTACTGAGCTCTTATGATCAGTTATACGCTACAGATGGCAGCTGGGATATATCCGTACCAGGATGGGATATATCCATACCAGGGCAGACTGAATGGGCCGGTTCATCTTTCTCTTGTCAGCTACAGTACTATGTTACTATGTAATTCCTGGTCTCAGTCATCTGCTATTTACAAGAATGCTCTCTGACAAGGTTCATTTGCTGTGTCTCAGGTGACTTTCTGCTCTGTGACTTGAGACTTTGTTACCTGCTTTCTGCAGGCAGTGTTTGTTGACTGGGCCACAAGTGAGCGATGCTGTGGGCCTTAGGTTATCTGCTCTTGACATTTCTACATCCTACATTTCCTCATGTGTCTCTGCCTCAGATTTGCTGTTTTTCCTTTTTTTGCAGTTAATTTTAGTCATTGCAAATCTTTCAGTATGGATTTGCCCAAGATCAAGGACTGACAATGAGTAAAGCAGGATCATTGATTTCCCTACTTTTCACGCTTCTCTGTATGTTGGTCAAGAATGACTAAAGCTGGGTCAGGTTTCTGTATCCTTTATCATACCATAAGATTGCTGAGAAGTTTGCAATCAGCAGCTCTAATTTATTTTTTAGTATATCAGTTTTCAACAGATCTCCTTGGCACCTTGATTCTTCAGGATCTCATAGCTTTCCTTCCAGTTTTGGACAAAACTATTCTTGGGTTTGGATTTGTTTCCTGATTTCATTTTGTTTCTTGCTACTAGTTTAAAGTTTACTGGTTATTCTCCAAAGCTTGGTATTTCCTTTAGATGATCTTGAGAAATTGCTAATTAGACACTTCCTTCCTAATATTTCCTTGGGATTTTTTGGTCTCTGTCTCTGAGATCTGGATAAGAACATAAATGACATGCTGGGTTAGACAGAGTCCATCAAGTCCAGCAGACTGTGGATCTCTAGGAGTACCTGGCATAAAGAAAGCCAAATAACTAGTGGCATGGCTGAAAGACAAGGTGACAGAGGCTATTCTAGCCAAAAGAAAACCTTAAAAAATACAAACAAGATCCAAATGAAGAAAATAGGAAAAACATAAGCACTGGCTAAACAATAAGGCAGACAAAAACAATTTGAAAAGAAACTTCCATAGAGAAAAAAAAGCCATAATAAATCTTTTTCAAATACATCTTAAGCAGGAAGACTGTGCTGGAGTCAGTTTTTCCATTAGATGTTTGAGGGGGAAAAAAGGGAACATCAAGGAGACAAGGCCATTGCAGAAAAGCTTCGGCATTTACTGAGACAGACGATGGGAGGTACCCATGCTGGAAACATTTTAATGGTGATGATTCTGAGGAACTGAAACAAATCACAGTGAACCTGAAAGACGTAATAGGGCAAACTAACAAACAAAGTAGCCAATTACCTGGACCAGATGGTATACACTGCAAAGTTCTAAAAAGTCTAAAATGAAATTACAAATTACTAGAAATAGGTCTGCAATGTATCATTAAGATGGTCGATTGTACCTGAAGATTGGAGTTACATTAGAGAATGGCCAATCTTTAAAAATTGCTACTGGGTGATCCAGAAAACTATATAGACCAGTGAGCCTGACATCAGTGCCAGGAAAAATAGAAACTATTTCAAAGAACAAAATTACTGAATATATACACAGACAAGATTTAATGGGACACAACCAATATGGATTTACCCAAAGGAAGTCTTGTCTCACCAATTTGCTACCTTTTTTTTTTTTTTTTTTTGAAGAGGTTAACAAACTGATAGTGAGCCAGTGGATACAGCATATCTGGACTTTTCAGAAGGCATTTGACAAAGCCCCTTGAGAAAAGTAAAAAGGCATGGGTTAGGAGGTAATGTTTTATTGTGGATTGTGAACTGGTTAAAAGATAGGAAACCAAGAGTTTTCTCAATGGAGGAAGGTAAATCGTAGTATGCCCCAGGGATCTATACTGAAATTGATGCATTCAAACAATTATAAATGATATGTTAAAGGGAACAATCGAGGTGATCAAATTTACAGATGACAAAATTATTTCAAGTTGTTAAATCACAAGTGTATTGTGAGAAATTGCTGGAGGATCTTGCAAGATTGAACATCCAAAATGGCAGATGAAATTGAATATGGATAAATTCAAAGTGATGCACATAGGGAAAAATAATTTAAACTGTAGTTACATGCTAGATTTCATTAGGAGTCACCACTGCAAGGGCAATAAAAAATTGATAATCATGTAGACTCCATTTTGTATCAGCAAGAATGACCATTTCATTCCATACAGAATAGCATGTAGGCACTGGTGCAAAAAAGTAAACTTCTTATTGCAGAAGCTGTTTTGCAATGTATTTTACATTTTTCAGGTTTTTAGACCAGGTGTTGTCTGTCTACTGCTGAGCCAAGGTCTTATGACCCTGACTCACTCCAGCTGAAAGCTGGCCACTTTCAGCTTAGAGTGAATGGGGAAAATAACACACAGGCTCAGATCGTAAGGTATAAAAACAGGGGGACTTTCCAGGGTGGGCAGAAGCTAGTTACGTATGGTAAGAGGGACGCCTCCCTGTAGTTGGTGTTTCCCGGCAAGTATCTCTGCCCATGCTGAAGGAGCTTCCCAGCTGATGTTAAATGGACAGATGCCTACTCTCCGGTGATTTAAGTTTTTGATCCTTTGTATATTGATATCACTGCAAAAGAGAAGCTTTACATCTACTGGAGGAGTTGTAAATAAAAATCACTTTCTTTAAAGCGTAACTCAGACCTGTTTTTTTATTTGGCAATACAACACTCAGGAAGAGGATCTAGGCATAACTGTGGACCATATATAAAAATCCTTGGCTCAATGTACAGCAGCAGTTAAAATAAAGCAATGTTAGGAATTAATAGGAAAGGAATGGAGAAAAAAAATGGAGAATGTCATACCACCTCTATATTGCCTCATGGTGTGACCACACCTAGATTACTGTGTGCAGTTCAGGTTGCCATCTCACAAAAGTTATAGCAGACCTAGAAAAGGTCAGAAAAGGGAGACCAAAATGATAAAGGGGATAGAATAGCACCCCTATGAGGAAAAGATAAAAGGTTATGGCTGTTCAGCTTGGAGAAGAAACTACTGAGGGGAAATATGATTAGAGGTCTATAAAATCATGAATTGTGTGGAGCAGGTAAATGCAAATCAGTTGTTTACTCTTTCAAACAATGAAGAGACTAGTGGACACACCATGAAGTTACTAAGTAGCATATTTAAAACAAAAGTGGAGAAAATATTTTTTCATTCAATGCACAATTAAGTTCTAGTATTTATTGCCACAGGATGTAGTCAATGTAGTTAGAGTATCTGGATTTAAAAAAGGTTTGGACAAGCTCCTGGAAGAGAAGTCCATAAACAGTCAACCATGAAGACTTAGGGAAAGCCACTACCACTAGGTGCAAGCACCATGGGATCTGTCTACTATATGGGACCCTGTCAGGTAATTGTAAACTAGATTGTCCACAATTGGAAACAGGATACAGGGCTTGATGGACCCTTGGTCTGACCCAATATGATAGCTCTTATGTATCCCAAAAAGAAATGATTCATTTCTTGTTGCACACACCCAAGGACAAGCGATGTTTGTTTCCCCCAAGTCTATCTGGCTAATAACTGCTTAAGCCTTTTCTTCCAGAAACTTGTCCAAACTCCTTTTAAACACAGCTATGCTAAATGCCTTGATTACATCCTCTAACAATGAATTCAATAGCTTAATTGATTCTCCCCAGTTTGTTTTAAATCTATCTCATTAGTAAAGAGTAAATAAATGTTTTATCTACCTACCCTATTCATGAGTTCATAAATCTCTATCATATCCACTCTTAGTCATCTCTTTTACAAGCTGAAAAAAAATCAAACTTATTTTGATCTTCATAAGGGAGCCATTCTATCCCCTTTATCATTTTTGTTGCTCTTATTCTGTAGCTTTTATAGTTCTGCTATATTTTGGAGACAGAGGGCCTCATTTTCTAAATTATCGCAGGCCTGCGATACTTTAGGAAATGAGGGGTGGGAGGCCAAAATGGGGGGCGGGCCTGCGCTAGCCGGCAGCGATCGCACCGTCGCGGTGCGATCGCTGCAGGTTTCGCACCCAATAACGCCACCATAGAAGGTGTAGCTATTGGGCGCGAACTCAGATGTGAAAAGGGCCTTACCTTTTCGTCGTCCGCGGCGTCGGCCCCAGTGACGCCCCAACTCCTCCTCTTCCAAGTCCGACTCCGCCCCCCATTTTGGTATTGCGTGCGATCCGTTTAGAAAATAAGGCCCAGAGTGACTAGAAATTAATGCAATACTCAAGGTGCAGTCACACCATAAAATAATATAGCAGCATTATAATAGTCTCAATTTTGTTCTCCATGCCGCTCCAAATAATTTCTTACATTCTATTTGGGTTTTTTGTTTGTTTGTTTTTTTAACGTTGCCACACAATGAGCTGAAGTTTTCAACCTACTGTCCACAATTACTCAAAGATCATCTTCCTGGTTAGTAACCAGATACAGAACCCAGCATTGTGTACCTATATTCTCTATGTACATCACTTTTCCAAATGAATTTCATCTACCATTTAGATGCCCATTTCTCAAGTTTGGCAAGGTCCTTCTGCAGCTCCTCAGTTTGCTTGTGTTAAACTACTTTAATTATTTTTGTGTTATCTACAAATTTTGTCTAGCATAGTTGTTACAGGAAACCCTTTGAAGTGCAGTAGAGTGTTCAGTCAGTTTAAATAGATTTTCCAACATACTTTGTTTTACTGTATTTCTTTATTTTAAGGGATTATAATCTTCCTATCAATCCTTGAATTATTTTTAATGCAGTGTTTTCCTGTTGTGTGCTTTTTTCTTTTTTGAGAGAGTATACATTGTGACCTTGGGCAAGTCACTTCACCCTCCATTGCCTCAGGTACAAAAATTGTGAGTCCTCTGGGGAAAGGGATATATCTATAGTACCTGAAATGGCTGAAAGGCAGAATATAAATAAAATAGTAATTTTGTAGCCATTTTTCTCATGGAGGTATTTTTCAAACTTCGATTCTAAGCAAATTGTGAGGGTACCTTTCACTTGTGAACTTTGCACTAAATTTCAAAGGGAAAATATGAGCATTCTCTCCCTTTTAAACTTCCTGCAAATATAAAGTACCCATGGACTTTTGCACCTACTTTTTGTGTAGATATGTGTGTCATGAAAAATAATGCAAGTAGATTTTTTTTTATAACTTTATTTAAAGGCACAAACAGTGCAGCAGCATCAAGATAAAATCACATGTAAAAGAATAATGATACAATCAGGATATCCACAAAAAAGTTACATCTGTTTTCTAGGATATATACATAACCATATCAGTCCAAACAATACACTGAACATAGAACAATTTTACCCAGATGATAAACTAGGTTGTCTCCATTTCCAATATATCTGCCAAATATTATCATATGCAATGACATTATTATGTAACATAAGATATTTTCTCCATCACTGTAAATCTCAACTAGTACAGATTTCCAATGAGAAATCAGTGGATTGGATTTCCAATAATAAGCAATAGTTATATGTGCTGCATAAAGAATATGAATCAATTTCTATTTAGAATGAGAAGTATCCACCTTACCCAATTTTCCCAACAATGTAGCAGAGAAGGGGAATCATAACGCCAATAACCTCCTGAGTTACATCTTGAACCATCCCCCAAAATGTTTTGAATAAGCAGACAATTCCACCACATATGAATATAATTTGCTGAGAGCCCACAGCCTCTCCAATATAAAGGACTCGAGCCACTAAATCCAAAGAGCAAGATTGAACACCTATAGGTACAATGTCAAAGTTTGAACATGAGCTCTCTCACTTTGTTACTTCTTGATGATTTAAGTGAATTAAGCCAGATTGCATGCCAATCATTTGTATCCAAAATCAAAGAAAGATCATTATTCCAATGATGAATCAAAGGCATTGGAGAATCATGATCACAACTTTCCTCCATCAAATGTATATAAAGTCATGATATTTTGTATATTTTGGTTGTGTAAGAAGTGTCTCCAACCTTGTACGAGGATGAAACCCCCATCTTTATTCTTGGAAGTTTTCCGATAACTTTCATTAACTGTATATATGAGTATGATTTGAGAAATTATATACCCTCTGCAACTATGTCTTTCCAAATTTGATCTAGTATTCACAGTACTTCTTCATACCAAAATCTCATATCTATAGACATGACATTGCATAAAGATGGATTTCCTTTCAAAAAGAAGATAGGTGAGATTACTTCCACATCCCTTTTTAAAAGTTTGTTAGCAAATCTCCAAATTTTCAAGGTATGGGATAGCTGATTATTTCTCTGACATTTACTATATAATGGAGATTGAGGGATAACATGAATAATGATGGCAATTCCATCTTCTCTAATTTTGAACATTCCAAGGAAACCCAATGTGGTCCAGAAGGATTGGCAAACCAACTTAATGCCTAGCTGCCACATAGAATAGATATAAATCAGGAATATCCAAGTCCCTCCTATTCCCTTGATTGTTGCAAGGTAGTTAGTTAGATTCATCAAACTATCACATGCGATAGGAAGTGAGGCATGTTTTATGATAATAGCGCACATTGCGATAATTGGGCTATCTTTGCGCTTCGCATAGGTATTACTGTAGAGTGCGACAACTTTTTCGCACTTTGCGGTAATACCACAATTATTGCAGTTCCTACCTGCAACCACTGGGGGGGGGAGGGGGAGGTGGAAGGAGAGAGAGAGAGAGCGAGCCTAGCCGTAAGGCCCTTCTAGTAGTTAGCTATTTATATCTCTATAGGAGGCCCACCTAGTAACTCGAGGTGAGTTTTAAGTAGTAGAGTAGGGACCACTTTCACATGCAGAGTGAGATGTACAAACAGAACAGTACACTCTTATGAATATTTGATGTCCTTTGGACAGATGAGGTTTGTACAATGTTCTCTCAACCTAGCTTGATGGATTTTCTACCTCCCCCTCTCTCCTCTCCCCCATCCCATCTCAGGACCCTCCTCCAATCCTCCCCCCCCCCAATCTCAGGGCCCTTCCCCAGCCTAAAAATGCCCAAAACACAATTTGCGAAAAAAAAATCGCAATTTATGTTATGGGCATATTGCACAGTTTAACGCCAATAAAAAAGGTGTAGTTATTTTCAGCGTTAAAACTGTGCAATATGGCTTCGCAAAGTGAAAATACCTCAACGCATGCGAAAAGGCCATAACGCTGTTTGGAAAATAACCCCCAAAGTTAGAAAAGTCTGCCCATCTGTCAAGTCAGCTTTAATCTTATTGAATACTTTTGAATAGTTCAATTGGTAACAGTTTTAATTGTGAAGATACCATAATACCTAAATATTTAACTTCAGAATTTGCCTCTGTAAAATTCCGATGGAGGCCGGCAAAAAGAAAACAAAACGAGCAGGTCCTAAACCCAGCATTACAGATTGTGTCATTGACAGTATATCCAGTTAGTGTACCATAGTACTCTAAAAGAAATGTCAAAACAGGTAATGAAGTCTCCATCTGTGTTAAATAAATAAATAGATAAATAAATAAATAAAATCTCATACGCGTATAAAGATATTTTATGGGCTATTGACTATATCCTAATCTCTAATTTCATCAGTTTCTCTAATCTTCTGTGCTAGGGGTTCTAATGCTAAACTGAATAAAGTAGGAGAAAGAGGGCATCCCTGCCTAGTACCCTTGAAATGAAAAAAGAAAGAAGAAACACTATTTACTAAGATCTGTACTTTGGGACATTGATATATTGCTTGCACCTATTTTAAAAATTGAGGAGGAAATCCTAAGTGTTTCAAAACCTGAAAGAGAGGAATTCTATCAAATGCTTTACCTGCATCAAGGGACACCACCGCTCCATGTATTTTCTTATAATTAGCCAAATGAACGATATAAACACAATATTCTAGTATTATTAACCAAATTCCTATTTTTGACAAAACCAGTTTGGTCCGAATTAACCAACGTTCATTTCCTCATATGTACCCACGCCCCTTTTCCACCCCTACCTAATTTAAGAATTCTTGCGGTTCTTTGGCACTTATGTTAATTATGTTTGTTTTAGTTGTAAACAGTTTTGATTAAATTATATTTGTAAAAGCTTTATATAAACACTTAAATAAATAAAACTGTGGGATCAAATAGTCCAGCCGAAGCTGTAGTAATTTTGCAAAGATCTTCATATCTGTATTGATTAAAGAAATAGACCTGTAAGAGCCACACTCAAAGATCTTTCCCAGGTTTCAGAATTAAAGTAATAAGAGCATCCAAAAGATTGCCAGCATGAAAAGCAGGGGCATAAAATTGAAGAGTTCTTTTAAAATAGGGGCCAATTCTACTCTATAATGATTGTAATAATCCAAAGGATATCCATCTGGCCCTGGACTTTTGTAATGTCAATGATTTAATAGCTTGTAAAATTTCAAATTCTATGAAGGGTGATAATTTATCCCTTGATTCCTGAGAAACGGTAGAAAGGCAAAATGACCATAATAAACTGTAGCTACGGTGTGGTTTGTATATAACTTCTCAAAGTAGTTTTGAACTCTAAGTTTTATTTAGTAGAATGTACATAAATCCCATTCAAAGTTTTAATAGTACTAATGACATGAGGATTTTTTTAAAATATGGATCACACGGATCATTAAGGTATCTAGTTTATCTTGTTCATAACACTTTTGTTTTGTAAATCAAAGTTTTTCTATATTCTGAGATTGTAATTTAGCCAATTCATCTCTCGCCAATTACAAGATTTTGTATATAATAGTGGAACAAGTTTCTGTATGTTTATATTCCAAACCCTGTATTTTCTCAATAAATCCTATTGTGCAGAGAGAAACTCTTGCCTCTTATAACTAGTAAAAGATCTCCCCTAAGGACAGTTTTTAAAGTCTTCCAGCTTAATTTATGATCAGAGTCTGTCACAGGGTGATGAAACTGAATATCTTTAATCTTGTTTCTAATTAAGCCATCCAACTCTGCAACCTTTAAGAAAAAAAAGTGGAGATGCTACCTTGTGCTAGATCCCAATAATTGAGAAAAATCACACATAAGTACAATGGGATGTCAAGTTATCACTATCCGAAATATTCCTCACAACCTATGCACTACACAGAAAATAATCAGTCCAACTGTAAATTCTATGTCTAAGAGAATAGAATGTGAAGTCTTTACCAGTAGGATTTCTCTGTCCATACATTTTTTAAATCATAGAATTGGATAATACTTTCAGTGATAAAGGTATTGAAGTATAACACCTTGGGAGTCTGACCTATCAAGCTAAGGGTTTAAATAAATATTCTAATCACCTCCCATTATAACATGTGCAGGGAAAGATTTCAATCCATCTAGGGGAGAAGAAAAAAATTCTTCCAAATAGTGATTAGGGACCATATACATTTAAGAGCATTTACCTGTATAATTCCCCTTCCACTATAATGTACCCACTCTCTGGATCCTTAAATTTTCTAATAGCAGCAAATAGTAACTTCTTAATAAATAAAATACAGACTCCTTTACTTCCTGTTGAGAAAGATAAAGCTAATACCATCCCAAAATATACTTTTGCAGGTTTGTCATGCTCCACAGCCATCATATGTGTCTCTTAAATATTGTAAAATTCCAGTTCTTTTAACAGGGTTAGACAGGCCTCTTACGTTTAATGATAAGAACTTTAAACTTGAGTGAGCCATAGTGCTAGGTAAATGAATCTATGACCCATAATTTAACAGGAACAAAGAAAAAAAAATATATATATGTCCACTCACACCATTATTTCAAAAACCATCTGATAAAACAAGGCACCATATATTACTTTTGCTCTGATTGTGTCGATTTTCCATTTTTACCCTGTGAACAATGTGAAATCCATAGGAAACCATTCAAATCCCAAAAATTTCCCTCTCCCTCAAAATAACCCCTTCAAGTTGGTAAGCAAGTCAATTCAACACTTTTCAACTGGTGATTATCAAAACAACTTCTTTTCAGCTGCCTACAAAAAGACAATACCTAAAACTGGTGTATACCTGTGCAAGAGCTACACATTCAGCTCAATTGCAATCTCATCTCAAAAACAAAAAATACCAAAATATAAAAGGCCAAAGTCTATGTTTATTTCAGAAAAAAATATCATTCTGTAATCTTGTTCCTTCTCCCCAAGACAAATATGAAAAGGAGAACAATAAAGAACTGATGCAACCATGTAACAAAAAGTCCAGTTTTCCAAGTGAACACAAGGAGAAAAAAATATCCTGATTTTATCCCATTGCCAACATTCCGTGAAAAAGGTATGTTTTGTATACGTTAAAAATCTAACAGTTCAAAATAAATATTCCAGTGCAATTTGATCAATTCAAGAAAAATATAAGCAAAATAAAATTCCAGTACAACTAACCGACTAGTTTGAGGGGGCCAAAAACTTCTGCAAGATGTTATTTCCTGCGAACACTACCTACCCAATTCTGACAAGAAAACAAATGATACTTTTATACCAGTTCAATCATTGTCAGTGTTCTGTAGACTTATTTTCAAGGAAAAGAACCACTTCCTCTGAAGTACTGAATATACACATTTGACCTTTATCCAGCACACACAATTTAGCCGTGTACTGCATGTTATATTGAAATCCATCCTCAGTTTTCTTGTCACCTGATATCCTTGAAGCTGTTTCTGGACTGCTGCAGAGAAATCAGGAAATAAAAAGATGCCATGGCCTTGAAATAGAAGTTCTTTCTTTATTAATGCTGCATCCAATATTCTTTGCTTGTTCAAAAAGTTATGTATAACTATCCACATAGGCAGAGGTCTGTTATTAGGGCCTGGCTGAGGGATTGAGGTGTGATGTGCCTTGTCTTTTTTCACTCTGCTCTCCTTTATTTGAACATCCACTAAGATTGACAGCCATGTTGCTGCAAAAGAATCTGCATCATGATCTTCAAGCACTTCAGGCAGCCTGCCCAGATGCATGTTATTGATTCAGCTTTGGGTCTCGAGGTCTTCTGTTTTTTTTTCTTCTAGCACTCGAACTGATTTAACCAAACTATCAATTTTTCTTTCATAAATCATGTAGTCATCCTCAAGCTCACTAACATGAATCTCCATGTTTTCCAGTTTCTCTTTGTGATCTTTCACAGACGCCACCAATCAACTTTCTCAACTACTACTGTGAGTTTTACATAAATGTTTTGAGCCATTTGTTCTGAGAAAGTGCTAAAATATTGTTTACACAAGTCACTCAAGGCAATAATTACCCGCGATGTCATTTCCTCCTCCTCTCCAGAAAAACCGCCATCTGCCATATTAGTGAGGTCATCTGGCTGCACTACTGCAAAGTCAATTACTTATAGCATTTACACCAGTTTTCAGTGTGAACATATGCATCTAATAGGGTCATTCATTAAAATGTGTTATGGTGTTAACGCACACAATGATAATGGTATCGCACAGCGTGAATGCAAATTTCGGGAAGGGACGGGATTAGGGAGGAGTTTGGGCGGGAATTATGAAAATGAGGGACAATATCGCACCTTGCGGTAGCATAATGCATGCTATCCCATGGTTTTAATGCCGGAAATAACTACACCTTTTTTCCTGGTGTTTATCTGTGCAATGTGATTGAAATGCCTGTAACGCAATTCACGATAAACTTTTAGAATTGCATTTCAGACATTTCTGGGCGAGAGAGAGAGGGAGTGTAGGTGGGTGGGAGAGAGAGGGAGGGAGTGGAGGAGAGAGAGCGAGAAAGGGAGTGGAGGAGAGAGAATGACTTTGGAGAGGCCTTCACACTGGTCGAAAATTTATATGCCTATAGGAGAATTATCTAATAGCTCGAGGTGAGGTGTTGGTAGGGGTTTAGGTTCCAGTTTATCATGCAGAGTGAGACGTACAAACAGCACAGTATATCTCAGTGAAGATTTGACTTCATTTGGAGCGGGGAAAGTTTCAAAGATAAAATTTCTACTATGTTCTGTCACCCTAACTTGGACTCTAAAACAGGATACGATCAAGCTAGGGCGAAATAACGTAGTACAAAATTTCATCTATGTGAGACTTTCCCCGCTCCAAATGAAGTCAAATCTTCACTGAGGTGTACTGTGCTGTTCGTACGTCTCACTGCATGATAAACTGGCACCTAAACCCCTACCAACACCTCACCTCGAACTACTGCATGACCCTCCTAGGCATATAAATACTGACTACTATGAAGGCCTTATAGATAGGCTCGTGCTCTCTCTCTCTCTGCAAAATAGGAAGTATCGTGGGGTGCAAAACGTTTACTGCACCATGTGTTATCCATGCGTTATCGCATTTTAATGAATCTAGTGGTAAGTTTGCTTTGAAAATCATCCCAGGAAAACTACTGCAGACATTTACACTTGCGCATGTGTTCAGATAGTATTTTAAGAGAAAAGTGTGTATATTTTTGAAAATTCAGAAGTGTGTGTGCAAGTGCAAACCCTTCTGCTCACTGTGGGTAAACTAACATACAGCCAGGTCCTAGATATCTAAGTTTACCAGTATATGACAGAATTTTCAAAAAGGCCATTTTCCCAGATAAAGCATTTTATCTGCAGAAATGGATCTGAAAATGTATGTCCTAGGGAAATGGCCCATTATAAAATTGACAATATGCGTTTTAAGTTTACCCATAGTGAGCACAGGCATTCCAAATTGGGGGAGCAGGGGGAAGGAAGAGGGAGGATTTTTCTTATCTGCCTACTTTTTCATTTTCAAAAGTATGAGTGTAAATTTGCCAGAAAAAATCCTGCACACAAATTAGTAGGTGTATATGTGCGCTGTGAGGGACACTGCAGAATCAGCTCAGCATGTTTGACATACAGCACAGAGAAATCCATCCTTGAGTCTAGATTGTTTAGACTGGGACTGCTGGCAAGGATAGTGAGTAATCCTGTCCTGCACGCACACTTGTTTACATTGGGCTATAAAGGACGAACAGCTATGGCTGCAAAACGGGGAGAGCGAGAAACATACTTTCACTTTGCTGGTATGCAAAGTGCTGCGTGAACTTTGTAGACGTACAAAGTGACAGGACCCCTTTTGCCTGTGGTGGGCTCTCTCAGTCAGGCTGATGAAAAGGGTGTTGTGAGTATTAGCTGAAATATTGTGCACGAATACAGATGAATATGCTTAGAATTGTTTTTAATGCTTAGAACTGTATACTTTAATGCTTAGAACTGTATATGCTTAGAACTGTATACTTTAGTGCTTAGAACTGTATATTTTAATGCTTAGAACTGTATATGTTTAGAATTGTATACCTTTAATACTTAGAATTATTAAGATTGTATATCAATAAACATATTATTTTACATTTACCTTATTCTCGCCTACCTGATTCCTTACATGCACACATAAATCTGGTGGCATCATTTTCAAAGGGAAAGTATATGTACTTTCCCTATGAAAAGTGGTGTAAAGTATGCATGTAATTTATTTAAAATTTATCTGGGCTGTTAAAAATTACTCTCTCTCTCTCTCTCTCTCTATATATATATATATATACCCAATAGAGATTTTCTGCTGTTCTCTCCTGCTCCCTTATTCCAATGTTTCTCAACCTTTCCAAGCCCAAGGCACACCTATATTGAGAAAAATGTGTGGCAAACCAATTTTTGCAGAGAAGGCAGTACAAACAGAGAAGTCTCATAGTGCAAAAAAAGATCTAGAGAAGTACTGAATGCCCTACCAGTTTTCCCTCTAAATTTGAAAAAAAAAAAAAGTGTGTGTGTGTGGGAGAGAGAGAGAGAGAGAGAGAGAGAGAGAGAGAGACATGAATATATCACAGTAGATAAGCTCCCTTTAAACTCATAGAAACGTAGATCTAAGGGCAGAAAAGGACCAAATGATCCACCCAGTCTGCCCAGCAAGCTTATGCCAGTATCTGCTGCACTATACAGGTTACCCCCTGTGCTTATCAGTTTACCAGACCATAAAAGCAGAGAGCAATGCTGGAGTTACATCAAAAGTATCAGGCTTAGTGATTAAGGGTAGTAAGTGCCGCATCAGCTAGTTACCCCATGTTTATTTGTTCCCCAAACTGTAAAAGTCGGGGCCCTCATTGGTTGCTGTCTGAATCCAATTCCCCTTTTCTTACTGCGGTTGAAGCAGAGAGCAACGATGGAGCTGCATTAGCAGTATCAAGGCTTAATTGTTAAGGGTGGCAACTGCCAAACCAGCAATTTACCCCCATGCATTCTTGTTTTTTTTTTTTTTTTTATTTCCAACCTCTAGCCTTTAGGGATCCACAGTGTTTATCCCATGTCCCTTTGAATTCCTCCACTACTTTTGTCTTCATCACCTCTTCTGGAAGAGCATTCCGGGCATTCATCACCCTCTCCCTGAGGAAATATTTCCTGGCATTGGTTCGGACCATCCTCCCTGGAGTTTCATTTCATGACCGCTAGTTCCATTGATTTCGTTCGAATGGAAAAGGTTTGACAATTGTGCATCATTAAAACCTTTCAGATATCTGAAGGTCTGTATCATATCTCCTCTGCTCCTCCTTTCTTCCAGAGTGTACATATACAGATCCTTCAGCCTCTCCTCATAAGTCTTCTAATGCTGACCACTCACCATTTTGGTTGCTCTTCTTTGGACTGCCTCTATACTTTTTGAGATACAGACACCAGTATTGAACATAGTACTCCAGGTGAGGACTCACCAAGGACCTGTACAAGGGTATTATCACCTTTTTTTCTTACTTGTTACTCCTCTCTATGCAGCCCAGCATTCTTCTGGCTTTAGCTATCTACTTGACACACTGCTTCGCCATCTTCAGATCATCAGATACACCAAAGTCCCTCTCCCAGTCCATGCGCATTAGTCTTTCACAGCCCATCACATAAAGCTCTTTTGGATTGCTGCACCCCCAGATGAATAACTCTGCATTTCTTGGCACTGAATCCCAGCTGCCAAATCTTTGACCACTCTTCAAGCTTTCTTAAATCACTTTTCATTCTTTCTAATCCTTCAGACGTGTCTACTCTGTTTCAGATCTTAGTATCATCCGCAAATAGACAAAAACTTTACCTTCTATCTCTTCCGCCAGGTCACCCACAAAGATAATGAACAGAATCGGTCCCAAAACAGATCCCTGTAGCACTCCACTTAATACCATTCTTTTGGAGTACGTTCCATTTATCATTACACACGGTCTCCTGTCAGTCAACCAGTCTGCAATCCATGCTACTACCTTGGCACAGACTTCCAAGTTTCTCATTTTGTTCACAATTCTCCAATGAGGGACCGTATCAAAAGGTTTACCAAATTCCAAATAAATCACATCCAGCGCTCTCGCCTGATCCAATTCTCTAGTCACCCAATCAAAAAAATCAGATTTGTCTGATAGAACCTTCCCCTGGTGAATCCATGCTGCCTCAGGTCGAGCAAACCCACCGGATTCTCCTCCAAGATCTTATCCAATCCTTTTTTAAACCCAGCTACACTAAGGAGTTAGATTTTCAAAGGGATACGCGTGTACCCCTTTAAACCCCCCCCCCCCCCGCGCCGAGCCTATTTTGCATAGGATTGGCGGTGTGCGCAAGCCCCGGGTCGCGTGTATGTCCCGGGGCTTTGAAAAAGGGGCGGGGCGGCGGTCCCGAGTCCTCCAACACAGCGGCTGTGCCGGGGGATGGCATGCCGGCAGCTGGCAGGCATAACTTAGACAACAAAGATAGGGGGGATTTAGGTAGGGGTGGGTTAGATATGGGAAGGGAGGGGAAGCAAAAGGAAAGTTCCCTCCGAGGCTGGCCGATTTCAGAGCGGCCTCTGAGGAAACGGGGAAAGCATCGGGCCTCCCCTACGGCTTGGCAACGCAAGGTGCACAAGTGTGCACCCCCTTGCGCGCGCTGACCCTGGATTTTCTAACATGCGCGCGGTAGCGCGCGCATGTTAGAAAATCGGATGTACATTTGTGCGCACCGGGTAGCGCGCACAAATGTGCCCCACGCGCACTCCTTTAAAAATCTGCCCCTAAATGCACTTACCACATCCCCTGGCAACAAATTCCAGAATTTAATTGTGCGTTGAGTGAAAAAGAACTTTCGCCAATTAGTTTTAAATGTGCCACATGCTAATTTTATGGAGTGCCCCTTAGTCCTATTATCCAAAAGAGTAAATAACCGATTCACATTTACCCGTTCTAGACCTCTCATGATTTTAAACACCTCCATCATATCCCCCCTCAGCCGTCTCTTCTCCAAGTTGAAAAGTCCTAACCTCTTTAGTCTTTCCTCATAGGGGAGCTGTTCCATCCCCTTTATTTTGGTTGCCCTTCTCTGTACCTTCTCCATCACAACTATGTTTGTGAGATGCGGCGACCAGCATTGTACACAGTATTCAAGGTGCAGTCTCACCATGGAGCGGATACAGAGGCATTATGACATTTTCCGTTTTATTCACCATTTCCTTTTTAATAATTCCCAACATTGTTTGCTTTTTTTGACTGCCACAGCACACTGAACAGACGATTTCAATGTGTTATCCACTATGACGCCTAGATCTTTCTTGGGTGGCAGCTCCTAATATGGAACTTAACACTGTGCAACCATAGCATGGGTTACTTTTCCCTATATGCATCACCTTGCATTTATCCACATTAAATTTCATCTGCCATTTGGATGCCCAATTTTCCAATCTCACAAGATCTTCCTGCAATTTATCACAATCCGCTTGTGATTTAACTACTCTGAATAATTTTGTATCATCTACAAATTCCAGATCATAAATATATTGAAAAGCACGAGTCCCAGTACAGATCCCTGAGGCACTCCACTACCCACTCCCCTCCACTGAGAAAATTGTCCATTTAATCCTACTCTGTTTCCTTCTATTAGCCAGTTTGTAATCCACAAAAGGACATCGCCACCTATCCCATGACTTTTTACTTTTCCAAGAAGCATCTCATGAGGAACTTTGTCAAATGCCTTCTGAAAATCCAACTACACTACATCTACCAGATCACCTTTATCTACATGTTTATTACCTCCTTCAAAAAAGTGAAGCAGATTTGTGAGGCAAGACTTGCCTTGGGTAAAGCCATGCTGACTTTGTTCCATTAAACCATGTCTTTCTATATGTTCTGTGATTTTGATATTTAGAACACTTTCTACTATTTTTCCTGGCACTGAAGTCAGACTAATTGGTCTGTAGTTTCCCAGATCACCCCTGGAGCCCTTTTTAAATATTGGGGTTATATTAGCCACCCTCTAGTCTTCAGGTACAATGGATGATTTTAATGATAGGTTACAAATTTTTACTAATAGATCTGAAATTTCATTTTTGAGTTCCTTCAGAATCCTGGGATGTATACCATCCAGTCCAGGTAATTTATTACTCTTCAGTTTGTCAATCAGGCCTACCACATCATCTAGGTTCACTGTGATTTGGTTCAGTCCATCTGAATCATTACTCATGAAAATCTTCGAATGGGTATCTCCCGATTGCAATATCAAACCATAGTGTTTGATGATCACTGGTGCTGAGGTGGGCACCCACCCAGACATTAGATACATTATTTTTGTTAGTGAGCACTAGGTTGAGTATAACTTCCTCCCGCGTGGGTTCCATTACCATTTGTTTGAACAGAGCCCCTTGCAGGGCATCCACTCTCTCTCTAGTTCTGGTAGATTCTGCAGAAGGGATTCTCCAGTCTATGTCTGGCAGATTAAAATCTCCAACAATCAACACTTCTCCCTTTTTTTCCGCTTTTTGGATGACTTCGACCAGATCTCTATCTAGTTCTTCCATTGAGTTGGAGGTCTGTAAACCACTCCAGTAAAAATGGATGCACCATCTTTTTTTTTTTTGGATGGCCCATAATGCTTCTTCTCTATCCCACATTGCTTGCAATTCAGTTGCTTGGATATTTTTTTGACATAAAGAGCTGCTACTCCCCCTTTTCTGATTTCTCTGTCCTTCCTTAACAAGTTATAGCCCAGTATGGCCATATCCCAATCATGAGAATCTGTGAACCATGTCTCTGTAACATCAGCAATGTCCAAGTCTGCCTCCACCATTAGGGCTTGCAGGTCTGGGATTTTATTGCCCAAACTATGAGCATTTATAGTCATAGCTTTCCAATTTTTCTCCCTTGATTTGTTGCACTTCCTAGACACCTTTTCTGCTTTGTGCTGATTTTATTTTCTCCTCCCACTTCCTGTATTGCTTGGAAGAGAAAGGGCCATGTGGTATAGACAGTTGAACGGGTTAGTTACCTTGGCTGCTGCATGTTAGTGCCAGAATTCCTCCACTGCAGCTGTTCTCAATATACAGTGAGTCAATCCCAGGTCTCAGCACATGCTCTCCCTGATTCATTCAGCCTGGGGATAAGAAAGGACTTAAAGCAGGAGACGGAAGTGCTGTGTGCAATGTGTGATCTGCAAAGTTGGGCAAGGCTAACCATGCATTACATGCTGCCTGTCCATACTCAGGGGCTCAGGCTGTAGCTAGGAAGGAGTGGCATGCTTGACTACACTTGTTCTCAAACGAGCTCTTGCACATTTAAGAGAACCACACTACCACCACTAATGTTTCTTGTTTCTGCAAGGTGCTGAAGGCAGAAATCAGGTACTATTGTGGATTTGAGTATTAAACAGTGGTAACTTTTCCATGGTAAACCTCATCAGGTCTGATGGCACACTGGTTGGGAAACACTGCCTTATTCTAACAAAGAACGAGGAGGAGCTGTTGCAGGAACCATGAACACAAGCTTTCCCATAAGTATTTATTGTACACCAAGCTGGCGGATAAGGGGTGTATAAGATTATTAAAGAGTGTTGATATGCCCTATGAAAGGCTGGCAGGAGAGAAGTATGAAGTGAAGACAAGGAAGGAGTGAAAGAAAGAAGGGGAGGAAGCAGTCCTACAAATCTCTCATATGAAACTTCATTGTGAGTAGCCCAACACACACATACCAGTTGAAGATTGGGTTGAGAACCACTGCTGTAACATCTATCATCTAACTGAAGCAGCATCCAGAACAGAAAATGACAATGTCAATTCTATAAGCAATAAGAGTCCTTTACAAGTGGTAATGGGATTTTTCTTACGTGGACATGCAGCCTTCGGAACAGTGGTTATCATCAGGTCAATATATACAAAACATTTTAAAGGATGTGCATATGGACTGTGGATTCATAAAGCAGGCTGTTGAAGTTTCTCCCAGTCATGGTTACTTTTTCCCTTTAAAACTTATGAGAAAAGTGCCTGGGAGAATATGCCACTTATTCCCCTAGTAATCTTTTTTTCTTTGAGCTTATTAATTCCTTCATCAGATTTGTTTACAATCTGCATCTGAGAGTCAGATATGTCAAAAGCAATGAAGTTAGGCTGCTTTGCTATATGATTTTTTAGAGGACTATAAATCAGAAATTACCGTGTTTCCCCGAAAATAAGACATCCCCCGAAAATAAGACCTCGTAGAGGTTTTGCCAAATTGCTAAATATAAGACCTCCCCCGAAAGTAAGACCTAGCACATAATTCATGTAAACGATCGAATTAGCTACGGTATTCCCTCCCATACAGTAACACGCGCCCCTGCCGTTTTGCCGCGCGTTTAACCTGCTAACTTACCGTCTACCCTTACCCCTGCGTTAGAGGCAGGGGTAAGGGTAGGCGGCAAACTTTCCCCCAGCCCCCACTCATCTGCCCTGGCCACGTCCATGGGTGCTGGTCTCCGGGGCAGCCCCAGTCCTCTCCCCTCCTCCCGAAGCAACGAAAGTGCAAAAAAATCAAAAAATCAAAAAAAAAAAAAAAAAAAAGCGAAAAAAAAAGTCGCAAGACAGAGGGGAGATAGGACGGGCAATCCTACGCTCGGGATCGCCAGTCCTCTCCCCTCCTCCCGAAGCAAGGCGCGAAAAGCAGCCTTGCTCCAGGAGGAGGGGAGAGGACTGGCAGTGTACGGTAAAGCAACGAAGTGACTTACTTTTTTCACAGCCCTCCTCCGGAGACAGATCGCGGCTCCCCTGCCTCCCGGCGAAGATGGATGCCTGCACGGGCGAAAGCGGCCCCTGTGCGTGCGATTGGGCCGCTCAATACGTGACGTCACATGCCGTGACGTCAAACGTCATGACATCACGCATTGAGCGGCCCAATCGCACCACAGGGGCCGCTTTCGCCCGTGCAGGCATCCATCTTCGCCGGGAGGCAGGGGAGCTGCGATCTGTCTCCGGAGGAGGGCTGTGAAAAAAGTAAGTCACTTCGTTGCTTTACCGTACACTGCCAGTCCTCTCCCCTCCTCCCGGAGCAAGGCTGCTTTTCGCGCCTTGCTTCGGGAGGAGGAGAGAGGACTGGCAATCCCGAGCATACCGTAGGATTGCCCGTCCTATCTCCCCTCTCTCTCTTGCAACTTTTATTTTTTTCACTTTTTCTTTTTTCCCCCGCTTTTGTTGCTTGCTTCGGGAGGAGAGGAGAGAGGACTGGCAATCCCAAGCGTAGGAGAACCGTCCACTTCCTGGTACCTGTCATTTCAAATGTCATTTGAAATGACATTTGAAATGACAGGTACCGGTACCAGCGTGTCCGTGAAGCGTTAGGCCAGCGTACCCAGGATACTGTATAGCGCTCTATACAGTAAAATGGGTTGCGCGGGCCTAACGCTTCACGGACGCTTCTTACCGTAGACGCAGCTTGCATTTTTTAAAATTACTGTATAAAGAGTGTCACTCTTCTTTTTCAGTCAATCTGTGATTCTGTGAGCACGCAAGCCCAAAAGGGAAGAGAATGCAAGCTTTGTTTTCTTTTGTTCAGCAACTGCCCTATATATTGGTGATATAATTGGACATCTAGATTGAACAAGGTGAGCTCTACTACTTGCCTTAAGAGAGATTTTGAACCAGAGCTGAATTTGGATTTGCTATGACAAAGGGTTAGAATAATAATGCAATCACGATTTTTTTGGCTTTTATTCTTAATTACTTCTGGAATATTTCTATAATTGTTCTCACACAACAAAAGTGTAGAATATGTGGTGTAGATCACTGAAACTAATGCATTTTGATTTGTATTTTTTTTAAACAGCAGAATGTGAAAAATGTAAAAGGGTGTGAAAACATTTTCAAAGGCACTGTACATCAGCAATGTATTGCATTATTAAGGGTTTTACCCTCTGTTAGCAACTATACCATAGTGTGTTAATTCCTTTTAACTGTCAACTTCTAAACTAATTTTAGAGCCATTTGTGAAATCATTTAAATTGCACTGAAGTGTGGATGCAAAATGATTTTTGCATCCACACTTCAGATTTGGGCAAAACTGTTTCAGATCCATAAACAATTTTTGAAATTTTAATGTTAAAGTGTGAGCTAAAATTATATCTTGCGTTTTTGAAAATAAAGACCTCTTCATATCAGATTCAATATCACATCACAAGTAGCTTATTTTAAATTGATATCAAACATTGGCAAGCATAAATCAAATAGTGATACAAACGTCACAAAATTTATAATAAAATGATCCCAAGTTAAGGACAAAACATTTGCTGGAAACAGTTGGTCTAACAAAAACATATTCATAGCACCGGGGCTTAAGTTCTCCTAAATTTTAGTCACTCTTCCACCAAGATAAAATCACAGCTCCAGGAAGGGAGTGTGCGTATACGAGGGAGAAGAGCTAGAAGAGGACGGGAGCCTCCAAGCAATCCTACTGCTTTCAAGGGTGTCTTTGTGGGCTCCTGGCATAATCCTACCACTATAGGCAACTCTTATTTGCACAATGCTGGCACCGCAAGCAAGCATTTTCCAAGGTCGTGGACTATGCTCATCTCGTATATCATAATGCACAAGATCAGCACAGCTAGCACAAAGTTTGAAAATGCTCATTTGTGGTGCCAGCATTGTTGGAAACATTTACTGGAGGTGACCTTCAGAGAGTTTGGGCTGATTTAAAGACTGCATAGCAATGAATGACAAATTCAGAAGGCAGTGGTGCACAACTGTGCACTACATATACTACATGCATATGCTACACATGCTACAAAAGAAGATATACTCAACATTGGTCTACAAATTGGTGTAATTTACCAAACAAGTTAAAGTTAGTAAGGGATCTATGCAATCACATACACACACTATGCTTCAGTAACACTTCAAGCTACTAGTTTATTAGCCATGCATAAAGTAATAAATTTTGCTTCTGAGGAATAAAAGATTCATTTCAATTAAAACTTACCCCTTCCTGGAGTAAATTCAAATCGTATGTCGTTAAGTTCCTTCTTGGAGTTCCTGAAATCATTCAATGCAGACATTAAAACTCAATAAAATAGTTTATTAAACTAAATGTTTGAGTAAAAAACAGTATTTAACTACTATTTAATGGTTTTAAGGTACAATCTCAACTATGACAACACAGGGACATCGGTATTAATAGTATTGCATTTAAAAGAACCATTTCACTGAGAAAATATTATGTCTTTTCATATTCCATAGATGCAAACTCACATAACCCTCTTCCCACCTTAAACCTGGGATGTCATGCGATGTCCCCAGGCAGAGGATGCAGACTTCATGCGGATCACTGATAGACATGGTCCGCAGGCACTGGGGGCATAGGCAAAAACCGGACGTGGCTATGATGGAACGGTGGCGGTGGGTGTTGACGACCAGTGAGCACTGAGGCACCGCCACAGAGAAAAAACGACTGCAAAAGTAAACTTACCCGAAGACGTTGAAAACCCTGACTGGGGACACTATGGGAAGGCACAGAGAGGCACCGCAACAGAACAGAGAGAAAAAATGTGAAAACGTGGAAAACGTTTTCCACTAGGTCAAAAGGCCAAAATTTTTAAGAGCTCAATGAACTGCGAGGAACACAGCTCTGTAGAAACTAAGAGACTGAAGAAGGACCCCACGTGGACGCGTGGTAGAGGGCATGCCAAGCTTGCTCAGTGTACCTAGTCAAAGTTTCTGGAAACTTGGACGTAAGTTTCCGTGTCGGGCTACATCTGATATCAGCCATGAGTGAGGACTACCATCCTGTTTGTCCTTTTGATTACTGCCAGTAATGAAAATGGCGCCGATGGCCCTTTGCCCTTACTATGTCACAGGGGTTATGCTGCCATTGGTCGGCCCAAGTGACATAGTAAGGGCAAAGGGCCGTCGGCGCCATTTTCATTACTGGCAGCCGACGGTCCAAGTCCAGGAGATCACTCCTGGACCGCTCCTGGACCCCCGCTGGACCACCAGGGACTTTTGGCAGGTCTTGGGGGGGGGGGGGCAGGAGGGTGAGGGGGGGTTGTTAATTAATTTAAAGGGTTGGATGTTTTTTGTTTTTTTTGGAGGGGGGTTCCCACAGAAAGAGAAAGATAAAAATGTATTGATCTGGGGAGTGGACCAAAATGGCCCTCCCCAGACCCGAAAACAAAATGGATAGAAAAAAAAAATGTTATGCACTCCCCTAATTTGCTCCATAAGAGACACAGACCCCCGGGGACAGAGCCGGTTTAGCACAAAATTTTTTTTTTAGTTTTCCCCCTCTGAATCCTAGGTGCATCTTATGGAGCGAAAAATACTGTATTTCCTCCTAATATTATGGAAACATGAGAAAGATCAAAAATCTATTATAGAACATAAGCAACTAATCCAATAAAACTGAAATTCTCACCTCAGTCTTAAAACAAGATTCACTGTTGTTGGGCCTTCTGTATATTGATGGCTTTGTTTAGGTTGTACCTTAAAAAAAATTTAGATAAATTCTGCTAGAAAAAACCCCAATGAAATTATTTGCAAATAAGTGTTACTGTTATTAATCAAAGAGAAATTACATTGAAGGAAGGGTGCCTTACAAATATAAAATAGAAACAAAATGACTGAGCATTAATATTAACTTGAAATATTAAAGGCCAAGATGTTGCTAGTGTCATTAAATGCCATCAGTAACATACTAAGGGTCTGATTCACTTACCTTTTTTTCCTCTTACAGAAAGAATAGGGGGGGGGGGGGTGTGTGGAGCCTTAGTGAATCAGGCCCTTAGTAGTATAAGTACACTTAACAGAAACAATTGCTGTAGTGCAAAAACATTACTGTTTGTTATGCATTATTTTTCTATAGCACAGCCATAGAATCTAACCAATCAAGACAAGATACCAGTTGCATTATTTAGAAGACAATTTTCAAAGCCATTTACTCATGTAAAGCAGAGTTGCTTACTTGTAACAGCTGTTCTCAGAGGACAGCAGGATGTTTGTTCTCACACATGTGCGACATCAGATGGAGCCCAGCACAGAACCTTGATCTAAAAAAATTCTAGAATTCTCAAACATGCCCTTACTGAGCATGTGCAACTGTAGTCATCACTCTGCAGCCTAGGCAGAGTCCCTCAGTCCATGATTTAGCTAAAACATGGAGAAATCAACACCCAAGGGAGGCGGGTTTCATGAGGACTAACATCCTGCTGTCCTTGGAGAACACCTGTTACAGGTAAGCAATTCTGCTTTCTCTGAGGACAAGCAGGACGGTAATCGTCACATATGGGTGAATCCATAGCTATAGGCTGTCCAAGCAAGACTAAGCGGGAAACTGCACAGTGCTGAAGCACTACCTCCCTCCTTTGCTTGTGAGGCAGCCATCCCATCAGGGGTCCAGGCTGGAGAAGAGTTGGATTCCACAAAGAAAAACCATAGAAAAGACTGTCACACAAACCCTCATGCATAGAAGGGGTGCCTAAAGGCTGAGGAGAGATGCGAGTGCAAGCAGAAGCAAACTCTGCATCACGGAAACAGTACAAGCAGGGTTCCTGACAAGGAAACCCTGACAACAGTAGGTCTAAAACCTCCTGGATACAGGAAGAACCCAGAAATGTAGACAAGAGACTCAAACGAAGACCCCACAGCTTCCGTTGGTGTTAAGAGACAACCGAAAAACAAACTGGGGCCCGAGGGCCCCCCAGAAATAAACTGCAGTCCACCGACATCCGATGGACCGAATGTCTCTGCAGAAGAGTGCCCATGTTTGGCTGGTAGGCATAGTGGGCAGAAGAAACCCAAGCAACGCTTGTAAGAACAAGTGGCAAACCATAGCAGGGCCTGGGAAACACTGTATATTGAAGCGTCAGACCTAGCTGACTGTGCAGGACAATGTTAAGGGTTTCAGAGATGAAAGGCAATCCCCAAAACAGACCTGTAACCCAAAACTCTTGAGCATGGAGAAGAGATAGGTGCTTTTGGGTGAGCTTCAAGCCTATCAAGAACAGGTTCATCTATCCTGCCCACAGGATAGATCAAAGGAGCAGGAAGGCCCTTGGGCAACCTAGAGAAATGAGAAAAGCTAAAAGCAGTATTGGCCATAGCATGCAAATCTTTAAGGGAAAAATGTGGCGTATTTTTCTCTGCATGTATACAGACTATATACATGAGTGCCCTAGCTTGCTCTCCCCTCCCCTGACAATTAAACCGAAAGTTGGAGGGAGCAAAGGACACAAGGAGGCAGACCGGTGGATTGCCGGGGCAAGCATAAGTCGCCAGGATGTCCATCAACCCCAAGTAAACAACTCGCTGCTGAATCCAGCAGGGAGTTAGCTACCGAGATAGAGTCCTCCACCTACTTGGAACAGCAGAAACAGAGCGAATGCCCCAAGGGAGAGATCCTGAAAGACTCCACTAATAGATGGGAAGCCGGGGAGTTGCATGAGCAAACCCCGGTAGAACAGGACTTCATTACTAGCCCGAAAACCTGAAGGGCACCAGGGCAGGCCCAGGGCGCTCTTGGAACAGATTGCCAAGCACCCAGCTGAGATATCACTACCCAGCCATGAGTGCTTCCATAAGGAAGCATGCAGTCTAGCAATGGACAATTGTTGCATGACCCAGGACTCCCCTCTCCATAGACAGGGTGAACCTGAAAAAGGGGAAGAATAGTTTGCAAGCTACTGCGAGCAAAAAACATCACCCCTGTTGCAGATTCACTCAGCCCCCAACTCCCTTAGAAATGGACATGGTAAAAGGGTGAAAGGCATGCTCGTCCATTTGATGGACTAGAACTCTTCTCACAGGAGGGTCCCAGAAGCAAGAATGACTAGCGATAGCAGTCCCTAAGAAAAGATGCCCACAGAGTCCAGCAGGTATCAAAAGTGACTCCTGAACAGGAGAACCCCTGGAGGGTCACTGGGGAGCAAAACTGGACAGACTCCCTCATGAATGGGCCTGCTGCGACTTATAGCGACTGAAGGAGACTGCTATCACTTGAACTGTTCTTGAGGCTAGCAAGAAACAGAGCGAACGACAGCAAAAGCAGTGCTATCCCTTCCCCAGGAACAGAGAAATGAGGCACACCCCTCGAAGGGGTGCACTGTCGGGTGTCCAGAGGGAAACCCAGTCAAATCTTCTCTTCCAGAGGGGAGGGAAGCAACAGGTTCGGGGCCTCCTGATGCCGAAAGACCTTTTAACTCCCCAGAGGAAAGATGAGGCACTGTCACTGATCACTGAGGTGCCGAAGCAACCAACCCACAACAGGCAGCCAGCCTCGGATGGGGGAGATTGCCACTGTAATCAACGGAGGAGCCCCAGCAAAAACGGTCCAATGACCACCACTGCTGTTGCTCAGCCCTGGTCTCCAATGAAATGCACTGATTTAAAGAATCAAGGTCCCGGTTCAGAGAAAAATCTGCCAGGGACTGAACCTCATGGGCTTCCCCACAAAAAAAGGGGTTTTGGACATGGGAGAGGTCGAAAGACACATTCCTCTGCTAAGGAAGGTGAGGATTCCAATCACTCTCCCGATGTCTACTCTTCTCAGGGTCTGACCAGGAATGCAGTCTTAGGTCAGTCCTGTGGCTGTGGAACATAACCTGTTGTGCCCGCCCGGAGGGAAAAGCATAGATACAGATGCCCAGATGGTAGAGGGCAACTGGAGGACGAGCGCTCTGCTGCAAAAGGCCAGATGGCGGCACACCTATGATCCCATGCGCTGTGCCTCTGGGTAGAATCCCACGCAACAGCGAGGACAGGGCGCATGTGCTAGAGTCTGTGGCTACACAGACAAAGCACAGAGTGTGTGATGACACCTCCCCTTGCCAGTGCTCCACAGCACTATGCGGTGCAGAACTGACGAGGAGGTTGAGACCATGACGGGATGAAGGCAGAAACCAGGCATGGCAGAGGACTGCACAGACAGAGTATGTCGCCTGCTGTTACCAAGGTCCTCAAGAATAGATGCCTTTTCTTTCCTAACCACACATACTGTGTACCAACGCCCAGTAACTCCTAGCAGAGTGAAGAACAGTGTGATGGCGGCATCCCCAGAACCACTGGTGCTCTGGATGGTGGTCTATGGCATCACCCCCTCCAGTATTTGATAATGCTTCGAGAGGTGGGCCCTCAAAATTGCATTGGGAATGGCTTACCTTCAATTGCCTCAAGGAACGACAGCAAAGTCCCTGGTGACCAAAGGTGCCCATGGGGTTCTGCGGTCATGTCCTGCGATCTCTGACCACAGCCACTAGTGCCCAGAGCAGTCATGGTACCCGTAGGGCCTATGGCACTTTTGTGCTCACCAACGCAAAGCCACAAAAAGGGCACTCAACAATTCTGCACCCAAAGCTTCAATGGCGCTTGACCGAACCTTAAGCAGTTCAACGACATAGCGCCATCCCTGGCGCCACAGGTGCCCAGACACCAACCCGGTGGCCTTGGTGGCCTTGATGGAGACTCTGGTGCCCGAAAGTATTGATGGACTGGCAGTATGAAGGAAGCCATGGGCGTCTGAAGGGAGAGGCCCTGCAGCCCACACACTGATCACGGATGTCCAAAGGAATAGATGACTGCCAGCGCCATCGACTGTTCCCCTTGGCTCACTTATTCATCCAAGGACATTGATACTGCAAGCTCGATGGCCTCGTAAATACTAAGGCTGATGAGAGCCTCACTAGTTCCCATTAACACCGATTGCGTACGCAATCTGGGAGAGCCTCCAATGCTGAAATCAGCATCCATGGTCCAGTAGCCGTAGCCCGTGAAAGGACAGCACAGAGCTCTTTCAGTGCCTCAGAGGACACCACCAAGGAGCCTCAAGGTCACAGGACCACTGCACTTGGATGCCCCAGCATATCAGGGTGTCTCGAGTAGATGGCCACCCATATGCTCAATCCGTTCAAGGCCAAAAACAAGGGCTGCAGGGTCACGCGGGGGCTACCAGGAGCCACAGCAATCGATGGCCTCAGGGTTGACCAGGACACTGAATGGCAAATCCAGTGCCTGGTTAGTGGGGCCTGATGTAGTTGAGGTGGTAATGAGAGGCATTGTTGCCCTGAGAGTCTCCCTAGAGGCTCCGCACCTCAATGGCCTCGAGAGCGTCAATGGTATCAGGGCTGCACCACATCATGACAGTCATTGAGGCCACCCACAATGACCTAGTGGGCAGCCGTGGCATCAAGGTTATGCACCTAGACAGCATTGAGGGCCTGCCACTGCTTCAGCCTAGACAGCCTTGATGTGCATGCGCCTTGATGGAATCGAGGGCCCTGCGGGCGTCAAGCACCATGGGCAATTGAGGGTATAGCGGCATTGATGGTATTGTGGGTACCATGGTATCAAGTGCAGTGAGGGCACTGCGGCTTTGATGGCACTGCAGCATCAATGGCAGAGGAGCAGACAGTTGGAAGAGAAGAAAAAGAAGAATAAAACTACCTTAAGGAAAGGAAACAGCTGCAGCTTTAGAAAAAAAAGTCACTTACAAGAACTGAGAAGATAGCAAAGCTGAATTCCATGAGCATACGACTTCCATCACCACCACACGGCTCTGATTGGGGGGGGGGCGGGGGAGAATTAAAAAAAAAAAAAAAAAAGACTGAGGGACTCTGCCTAGGGGGGAGGGTAATTACTACAGCTGCACATGCAACCACACCACAGTCCTCCCCATCAACCCCACACTTAACTACTTGGGGGCCCAGCTAATACACGCTGCAAAAAACCTTCTTCCAAGCTGCCCTTCCCACAACAGCCCCATTCCACGAACGTTTCTCCCATCTAAGCCTTGTTCCCTACACGCAAGCCACCCGTCTTCCTTGGCAACGTGTAACATTTAGTTCCCTGTTAACTGTTCTATATGTTCCAAATTAAACTGTAAATAGTTAAATGTTCCAAATATATTGTAAAATGTTATGCATTCTAAGTTATACTGTAAGTTATACTGTAAAAATAAGCTGCCCATGCCTTATTTACTGTTCAGTTTATATGTGAACCGATGTGATATCTCGATCAAATGCTGGTATACAAAAAGCAAATAAATAAATAAATAATAGGGCATGTTTGAGAGTTCTAGAATCTTTGAGATCAAAGTTCCGTGCCAGGCTCCATCCAATGTCACCAATGTGCGAGGACTACCATCTTGTTTGTCCTCAGAGAAATAATAATTTACATATGCAAAATTGGCCATCTGAAATTTACACTCTCAATGCAACTAAAAGAGCATATGTAGATTATATTTTCATATTTACAGATGCTTTTTTTCTTGGGCATGTTTGTATCCACAAGTAGTTTCAAAGCAAGAATATTTGTGTGCTTTCAGAAGAGGAGCCAAAATGCCTGTGTGAACAGTTTCACAAAGCAAGCCTCTCACAGGTTAGATTTTGGATTTTGTTTTCCCTTCAATTTTTTTTAACCATTTGTTAAACTTCCTGGAAGATGCATTCTATGATGAAAGGGAGAATACGGGCTTTTCCTTTCTAAGTCTGTACTCCTCCTAAGCTCCAACAGAAATTGGATAGTTTTGTCAGGTGAAATGCTGGAGATTCAGAGGATGAAGTCCTATTGTCAACTCAGTTGGAGAAACTACCCGGCAGGGGAAGTGATGTTTCTTTCAGCCCCCATAACTGTCTACTACCATGCAGTGTGTGCAGTTGGAGCTCAGCTGGGAATCCAGTACTACCATATGTCATTACTGCCAGATACCCTGTGGTGGTAGGCTCCATTCAGTTGTGCCTCCAAATAGCATTTATTTTGTGGAAGAAGGGGGATCAGAGGCTGAGGTGGGAAAGTAGAGGTCAGCCATTGAAGGAGTAAAACACTTCGTGGGCAGTCTTTCTGAGGCTGGACTCTTAAGTGAATTCATGTTTCCGGTCACAAAATGTGAAACTGCTAGTGCAAAGTCAGACATCTTGCTGTAACGCATATGAGAAGATTGGAAACACTGCAGAAGGAAGTTAAGGAAACCAGGACTGTGAACTCTGCCTAAGACAAAATAAAGTGTTGTTGCACTGTAAAATGGAAAAAGATAGAGAATTACACCAGGCATTTAAATCTTGGTTTCCTAAAATGATTAGCATGCCATCATGGGACTCTTAAATACAATGATCACAGAAAGTCTATACTCCTTTTCAAAATGTTCACCTTTTGTTGCTTTATAGCCTGAAGTAAAAAGGATTGAAACAATGTTTGCTTCATGTGTCCACACATCCTACCCAACAATTGCCAAGTACAAAATTTCCAGAATTCCTTACAAAATGCCATAGAAATAAAAACATGGAATACCTTGGTTGGATAAGCAGCCCCTCTTTTGTACTACTGTAGCAATCCTAATTAGAGCTCTGATGTAACCAATTGCCTTCAAAAGCACACAACAAAAACTGTCCCCCACTTGAGTTAAATTGCACTAATTCACACAAGATAAGCTGAGCAATTCCTATTAGTTCCCTCTGCTAGTTAGTGCAATTCAAAGTTACAGAACGACACAGAACTATAGATGGGTATAAAAAGATTGTGGAGTCCTTGAACATCCCTCAGAGCACATTCAAAACAATAAAGAAATGGAAGGTATATGGCATCACAGAGATCCTGACTAGATCAGGTTGTCTCTCTAATCTGGATGACTGAAAGGAAACTGATCAGGGAGGCAACCAAGAGGCTACCGGCTACTCTGAAAGAGCTACAGGTTTTCTTGGTCAAGACTGATCAAAATGTTCATGTGACAATATTCCAAGAATTCAAAAAAATGTTGCCTGTATTGTAGGGTGGCAAGAAAGAAGTCATTACTCAAACCCTACCTTCAATTCCATTTGAAGTATGCAGGGGGATACTGTAGCCATGTGGTACAAAGCTCTGTGCTCTTGTGAAACTAAAGAACATTTCGACCTGAATGCAAAGTATTACTATGAAGCATGTTGTTTCGTCTGTGGGGATTGGGGTACTTCTCATGAGAGAAGGGGCAATGAATGGAGAAAAGTACAGAAAAGTCCTTAAGGAAATTATTTTTGTTTTTAAAATTTGATAACCTACCTTTCATCACTAACATGTTAAGGCAGAGTACAATACAATGACTACACATCTTGCCCTCTAAGAAAGCTGGCCTGGGATGGAAGTTCACCTTTCAGCGTAACGACCTGAAACACACAGCCAAAACTATACTGGAGTGGCTAAGGAGCAGCCATCTGACACATTCTGCGCGCTGCTCTGAAGAAGCCTGGATGGGCTGGATGTCTTCACCTTGCAACAGCTGCCGTTCCCCCACGAGTGAAGCCCACAAGTTCAGGTGGCCACCAAGACTTCCAATGAAGTAGGTACCTGTTGGAGTCATTTTTGTTACTTTTGCTGAGGATGTATATAGTGGATAGGCCGTATGGATTCAGAATTTTCACCCAGACACAAACTAGTTTGAAGGCCACAAGCCAACCTCTGAGTGAACTCCTGTTTACTGTCTTGCACTGTGAAATGTTTACAAACAGGTTTATTTAGTTATTCCACTGTCTATGATGAGAAAACTAGCAATTAACTTATACTAAAGACTGAAGAAAAAGTGAAGTCCACACAGCTGTATCTGAAATCTGATAAGAACTCAGAGGGAGGGAACGCCACTGCTTTCACAAACGTTTGTAGTGTATTAGGAAAGACAGCAAAAAAGAGGAGAGAGAGATCCCTCAACATGATTGTACAGCTGATCCTTTGGAAATGGAAGCCTTTTATATCTATGTAGCAATTGCTATTATCTACCATTACTTCTTCTATACGATCTGATTTTATTTATTCTATCCTCCTATTGCTCAAATAAATTTACTTTCTTACCTGGAACAATGATGTACTGAATCAAAGTTTGTATGTGGCTCTTTGTGTTGAGAATTAGCTCCTGGGTTCAAGCCCCCAGGTATAATCCCAGTAATTGTGTGTTTATATGAGATTAGCCTCCCAGGTCAGAGCCCCCTGGGCAGGATACCAGTGTGCACGGTCTGAACCCATAACAATACCAGGCTGGACAGGCGTGCAGGACTGGAGCAGGAAACAGGCAAGAACAGGATCCAGGACCAAGGGTCACATGAAGGTGAGAAATGAGGCACAGGTTGGGCAAGGAACACAAAAGGACCAGAGACAGACAAATGAACTGAGCACTTCCATCATGCGGATGTCAGCTAATCCGTTGGACTAGCAAAGGTGTGGCAGACAGGGCTTCCTTGTATAATGCAGGCTAAAGTCATACCTACTGCTGGTCCAATAGAGATCCTCTGTGGGTGAATCTCCCTATCTTTTCTTTGCTAAGAGACCCTGTGGCCCTGAACGCCCAAGATTCATGTAGGCTTTGTCCCCCAATAAAATCTTTTGTCCTGAAAAATGTGGAGTATGGTAAGTTGATGAGTGGGGAAATAAACATTTAAATGCATACAGGTCTGAAACTGACAAAATGTGAAAAAATGGTCAAGGGGTGTAGACTTTCTATAGCCACTGTATCTAGTGGAAGTGCTTAAAATGTAGCATAGTAATAACAGCAGAAAAGGCCCAAATGGTCCATCCAGTCTGCCCAGCAAGTTTAAGGTAGTAACTGCCATTCTGTGCAGGTTAGTCCCATATTAATCTTAAGGATAGTAACCGTCGCTTTGTACAGTTATCCCCAAATCTTACGATACCCATAAAACGTTCAGCTAGTAACATTTATTTAACTGGGTGAGGAGTTTTCCTGAAAATTCATACAGTATTGCTTGACGGACTTTGCCTTTGGACTTGACCATAGAAGCAGTTTTGTGCTTTTCCCCTTATGTCTGTGTATCAGTATCCTAGTCCGCAGAAGTCAAGGCCCTCAGTTGTTGCCTGAATGCAATTCCTCTTTTCCCCCCTGTTGTCAAAGCAGAAAACATCTGTTAAGGATAGCAACTGCTGCACCAGCAAGTAATTCCCCTGCACGCTATTCATTTCCATCCTCTAGCCGTCTAAGTGGGGAGCAATGTTGCAGTAAAAGCATCAAGGCTTATTGATTAAAGGTAGTAATCGTGATGCCTTCTGCTAAGGGTAGAAACCACCACACCAACAAATTACTTCCCTGCCCACTTCTCATTTCCTTCCTCTAGCCTTTAGGGACCCATAGTGTTTATCCCTTGTTCCTTTGAATTGACTTATTGTCTTCACCACATCCTCTGGAAGGGCATTCCAGGCATCCACCACCTTTCCATGAAGAAATTTCCTGACTTTGGTTCTGAGTCATCCCCCCTAGATTTTCATTTCATGCTTCTATCTGTGAAAAAATGTACTTCTTAGCTGGTAAGAGACGAGGAAGGGAGAGTTAAAGAGTCCAGAATGGCTCACATAAATCAAAGCTGGCTGCTAACATCTCTACTGGAAAGATCATTGCAGGAGGTACAGGATTGCTCCTAGTCTCGTTTGTCTGAGCTGGACTTGAATATGTTCATGCGTTCTTTTTTCTGCAACTCTCAGGCTTTATTTGTGAGTCAATCTGGAGAAATCCAGACGATGCAAAATTAATGCAAGAAAGGAGAACATTTTTTCCTGAAATGGTTCAAAATACTATATTCTTGGGGCGTCCTTCTTAATACCCTCGCAAATGCTTGGTTAACTATTGTGGTATTCTTTATATTTTTTTTGTGCTGACCAATTAAAACTTCAATGCCAAAAAAATTGCTGGGACTAATCCTGTTGTGGTTGAGGGTCAATTGTGTAATCTTTCTGGTCCTGTTTTTAATACCCTAAGACGTGCTTATTTTCTTCATTTTAGAATAATGGAGATCCTTTGTTTTCTTTTAATTTCTCCTTGGTTTCCATTTCTTCCCCTGAAGACTGGGATCCAATGAAATCTTCCATATCATGAATTGAATATTAATATGTCTTTCTTTTTGTATTATACCATCATTTGGATTGCTAATTTGCATTTTTATAACAAGTTTCTTTTTGACATCATTTGGAATTCAATTCTTTAAAAAAATGTGCACACTTCTACTTTGAAAACTTGGGCCAAGTCCCTTTGTCTTAAAAAACAATTTGAAATTTCTCCATTGAAAAGGATCAGAGTTGATAACTAACCAATACTGAAATGTTTTCACATAACTGAAAAAATATTTATATTCTGAGGCTATGACAATTCATTCTTTTCAATGCTAACTTTTCCCCCAGAGTGCAAATCAAATCTTGCACAATTAATCATGACAATTATATAGGTATACCTGATGCTCCTGTATAGTCAGATGTTGCACGCACGCTGGGATATCATTAGCATCCATGGAATCCTGTCAAAAGATTTTTTTCTAAATGAAACGTCACTTCATCAAAAGTACCCACACAGTACAATGAATATTAAATGCTCATTTCATTAAACTATAACAAAATGCTAATACTTTAGGTTGGTAACACTATATTACATAGAGCACTAGTTCTAAGAACCTGGAGACATTGGTTTAGATTTCTTACCATCCCCTCAATGTGTAAACTTGAGCAAATCATTTATTCTCTGTGCTCACAATTAAATGTGTAAACCCTTTGTGGCAGGCACTTGCAATCCTATGATTTATCTTATGCAGCACTATGTACACTAACAGCTTTTCATAAATACATTATTCAATTCATATGTATCAAGATAAATGCAGCTTAAAGTGACAAAGGAATTCATCTAAAAACCATTCTTACTAAAACTGGTATTAAGTTTAAACTAATTAAAAAAAAAAGTAATGAAGACCTGGGCTTGTCCTATGGCTCTGGCTGCACCACTATAGATCAAGACTCCAATTCATTTCTGCATCCATAAGGCCCAGGCATATTGCAGAGATGGCACATTCAACCCCAGGGAAGGAAGGAAGGTGGCTGTTTCTATTGTGCAAATTCTGGGGCCGATGCAATACAGTGCGCTCAGCCAAGCGTACTGTATAACATGCAGTCAGATGCATGTTAAAAAGGCACTAACCCACCCCCTAATGCAACAGGGGGATTAGCACCTATTTAACTCGCATCCGACGCGGAGTGAATGAGATAGCGCTCATCACATGCAAATGCATGTGAATGAGGCTCTTACTCATTCACTCCAAATGCAAAAAAATAAATGTGGAGCAGGCGTTAATAGCTGAGCACATTGAAAAAAAGTACAGAAAAGCAGAAAAAACTGCTTTTCTGTACTTCTTTAAAAGTAAAAGAAAAAAAAAATAACCTTAGCCAGCCTCACTGAAGACAGACGCTGATATGGTCGGCGTCTGTGTTCATAACCGGCAGACCGCTGGTAACCGCAGTGTTGCGTTAGCAAGGAGGCGCTAAGGTTGCACAAGCGACCCTAGCGCGACCCCCTAATTTGTTTATTGCATGGTGTCCCCCTTGCGGGCGCCATGTACGTGTTAAGAAAGCGGACGCTGAAAAGTCAGCGCCCGCTTTCCATGTATAATATTGCATTGGCCCCTCTGCTAACTATAAAGTGTGACACTGTGGGATCATGTTAGAAGTCGCCACTCCAGTCTAGGGGGTCTGATGAGTGTTCCTGATGCTTCCTATTTTAGATAGGAGAGTGATAATGAAGAAACAAAAGACAGGAATAAAGTGTGTGTGTGGGGGGGGGGACCCCCAAAAAATGTAAAAGGACCACACAGAACATTTCAAGCCACCAGCGCACCATGCTAGGTCAGGACCTCCCCCTTCCCCTGACTGTCTAACATTCTGATAAGAGCATTAATTCAGAAGCTAGCAAACTTGCCCCCCCCCCTTCCCCAGCACTGGCCCCCTTGCCTGCCCCTCATTTCCCAACATCCACCCCCCCTTACTTTCTTCCCCTCTTCCTCCCTCCTTCACTTTACCTGAGCATTAGAAGCCCTTCGTGCTCTGTTCTAATCGCCAATGTACCAGCACTGCAAGCATGTTCAAAACATGCAAGTACTTCCTCTCCTCACTGTTGATCTTGTGAACTGCAAAATCAGAGGATATGCAGGTCCACAAGTCTTGAATATGCTTACAGAACTGGTACAGTCACTATCAGAGCAGTCAGCAATGCAAGAACACAGTTCTCTTGCTGCTTTTCTGGCTCACTGGCCATAGCTTGTGTGGCTCTGGTTTAAGGTTCCTCAACTATAGAAAATAATTAATATAGCATTTCCTGAAGAACTTATAAAGAGAAAATGAACTTAGTTTATTTATGTTAGTAAGATAAACTACCAGTCCAATATCCTGTATTTGGATTTCTGTATCATAAGGCAATATATTTCACTATTTACAATTAGTGATAATGGCATCATTCAGCTGGTTATCTGTATCTTGCACATCCATGTATAAATAAGATCTTTTTAGTGCATGCCTTTTGGGATAATCATGCTAGAAGAAGAAATACCACCCACATTTCCTGAAGAAAAGCAAAGTTGCTTACCTGTAACAGGTGTTCTGAAGACAGGATAATTAGCCAGACAACATGGACAATCTCAGAATTCTGGAAAAGCCATTATAGACTTTTCTGGGCCTGTACTTTTTATATGCAGCAGGAGCTGCGTGGGGCTACCTCAGTCTTATAGCTGAATATAACAGTTCTATAATAAGATGAGCAAGATTTTGTGTAGCACATTATCTTTCTGTTTGAGAATAACAGTTACAATAAAGCAACACTGCTTTCTCCAAGGATAAACAATATATATCAGCAACATTAAATGGGAAACCCTAACAGTTTCCTTTCAAAATGGAAGAAAAGAGCAAATTGCAAATGGCAGAGAACATGTTTTGGTTGGTAAAAGCTATTTTTTGTTTTATAGAGATTTTTTTTTTAATCTAGGAAGGCAACCCAAAATTTAACTATTATGCCCTAGCAGGAATGGACAACACAGTGGATTGATTAAGACAGACAATTTTTGCTATAAACTTTGGATGAGTTTCCAAAACTACTCTGATGTAAATTTGAGTATGAGGAGAGCACAACTAAAGCTTGTAATTTGTTTATTCTGCAAATAGATGTTACTGCTATTATAAATTAAATTTTCCAAGAAAGGACTTTCAATACTGCTGTCACTAGAGGCTCAAATGGTGATTTCAGCTTAGCAAGAATTATATTTCTAGCTCAAGGATAATTGGAGGTTTAAGATGCAGTAGGCCTTTCATGACTCTAGCAACTGCAGGTTGTTGTAAGATGGGATTTATTAAAAGTTTGTATATACTGCTTATAATATAAAAAAACATGCTAAGCAGTTTACATATAACAAACATTAAAAATAAACATGAAACAAAACTAGTCAAACAATGCAATGCAAACAAGATACAGAGAAAGGTAATCAAATGAAAAAGGGGATGGAACAGCTCCCCTATGAGGAAAGGATGAAGAGGTTAGGGCTGTTCAGCTTGGAGAAGAGACTAAGGGGGGATATGATAGAGGTCTTTAAGATCATGAGAGGTCTTGAACGAGTAGATGTGAATCGGTTATTTACACTTTCAGATAATAGAATGACTAGGGGGCATTCCATGAAGTTAGCAAGTAGCACATTTAAGACTAATCGGAGAAAATTATTTTTCACTCTACGTTCAATTAAGCTCTGGAATTTGTTGCCAGAGGATGTAGTTAGTGCAGTTAGTGTAGCTGGGTTCAAAAATATTTTGGATAAGTTCTTGGAGGAGAAGTCCATTAACTGTTATTAATCAAGTTTACTTAGGGAATAGCCACTGCTATTAATTGCATCAGTATCATGGGATCTTCTTGGTGTTTGGGTACTTGCCAGGTTCTTGTGGCCTGGTTTGGCCTCTGCTTTAAACAGGATGCTGGGCTTGATGGACCCTTGGTCTGACCCAGCATGGCAATTTCTTATGTTCTTATATAATTCAATACAATAAAACATTTAAAACATCTCAGAAATAAATGTTAAAAGTACAGAGGAAAAAGCCATTTGAAATAGGTGTCCTTTTAGCTTATTAAAAAAAAAAAAAAAAAAAATTTAGTCCTCTACTTTCTGAAGCTTGAGAGGCAAACTGTTCCACAGAACTGGCCTCGCTATTGAACTAGCATGGTTATGGGGGAAACCTGAAGATGAAATTCTTGGGAGCATTCAACAACTGCCTTTCTGTGGAATGGAGTGGTTAAGATGGTATATATTTAACAAGATAGGTGGGACCCTCCCCCTGAACAGTTTTATAAATAAGGATGAGCATCTTAACCAGCTGCACAATAGACAACCAATGGAACTGTTTTAAGACACGAGCAACATGATTCTTAACAGAACAAAAAAATGAATTGCGCTATGGCAGTTTATAGTCGCTGTAAAGTTTTATTTTGGCAAGCCTAAAAGCAATTGCAATAATCCACAGTTAAGATGAAAGCCTGCACCACCATGTGAAAGTCACTCTTAGGCAGAATGTACCATTAGTGTTCTTATAAGGAGGCGAACCGGGCGAGTCCCGGGACGGCGATGGTAACATGGGCCGGAGCGGTCGGCAAGGCGGCGCGTAGAGGGGGGGGAGGCGGGGGGGGGGGGGAGGGGATAGAGGAGACAGCCAATGGCAGCGCAGCAAATTCAAAGGCTGCGGTGCCATTGGCTAACAAGGAAGACAAAAACACAGGAAAGGCGGGTAAAGGGCAGTTGGGATCTCGGCAGCAGAGCAAGCGGAGGGGTTTTTCGCTTGCTGCGCTCTGAGTTGCCAACTGCCTTTTTGCTTTTCGGGAGCGCAGGCCGGATTTGTTTTTTGCGGCGGTATGCGGCGACAGAAGGGAAAGACAGCGGGGTCGCAGCCCCGCGCTGCCTCGAGGTCCGCGGCGAAGGCAACCCGAGCGCAGAGGAATACGGGCAGGCCGGGTCAGGAGCTGGCATCGACGGTGAGTATCCCCGATCGGAGTTTATGGCCGGTTTCGACTTCTGCAGCACTGACCCCCCTGAACATCACCCCGGCATTCCCTATTCAATACTTGTCCGACTCCGGCGAAAGCGGGCCGGAGCCGGACGCCGTTGAAGGCCGGGTCAGCCCTGGTTCCCATTTTGGGCTCGTCTCGGGCCTATCGGCCTCGCCCGGGGCGGCGGCGGCCTCCCAGCAGGCCATCCACGGGACCGATGCGATCCAGGCCCCTTTGCCGCGCGGACACATGGGCGGATCTAGCGGGACTGCGGCATCGGATGGCCGGATTCTCCCGCCTATGCCCCCCTCCCTTCCCTCCCCACGGCCTCCCAGGCTCTCCGAATGCGGAGTTAGGGGCAGGGGCCTTTCCCGCGCTAGTGGTCACCCGGCGGCTAGACCCCGGCGCAGCCCGGCGGTTTCACGTTTCCCTGCTACCTTAAATACCGAGCGCTCGGCCCGGTCACGCAGGTCCCCAGCTGTTGAGTCCACGAGGGCTGCTTTACAAAGCGGGCAGGGCTCCCGACGGACATCTGGCCAGCCTTTACCACGTGGCGGCGCTCCGATCCCTACAGGGGCTGGTCTCGCTCCTTTACCTGGCCAGAATACCCCCATATCAGCGGCTTTGATAGCAGATGTCATCGGACATTTAGTCAGGTCTGGGTATACGTTAGCTCCTCCATCGCAGGACATGGGTAGCATCAGCGCACCGATAGGGGGTTGGCAGCAGGGCCCTGTTGCATCCCCAGGTGATCCGGTTTTTCCTGGCAGAGCACATCAGTTCAGCTCTCGGCTTGCTGCCCCGCGGGGTTTTTCCAACACTGATAGTTCCAGTTTTGCGCCACGTGTGACAGGGGACGCAGGTGCATGCGCTGGGGGGGCCCCCTGTTTTCCACGGGGTTTTTCCACAGCGGATGCGGAGGACGAGCGACTGGGCCCATCTAGCCGCGAGGCGTGGAGGGAGCGTGCTGTAGCTGGACCGAGGGATGCGTTGGAGCAGAGGAGGCGGACCGAGGGACGAGGGCACTTCGATACAGAGAGCGGTCCGAAGGATGGCGAAGCTGGAGATGCTGATACAGGTAAGGATCAGGACGGGTCTGGGCGGGAGGGTGGGAGGCGCGGGAGTAAGAGGAAGGAGTCTCGCGGTGACACGGATTCCAGTTCCTCGTCCTCCACGCTTAGTGATGGTGACGAGGCGCCCGGACGGGGCGCTGTCTTAGCGGAAGGTCCGAGATGCGAAGGGGGCCACCCGGCGTTGGCGTCCCTCACGGAATTGTGGGAGGAAGTTCCAACCCGCTTGGTGAAAAGGATCAAGAAGAGAAAATTTGTAAATATTTTTAAGTTGTTGGAAGGGAGGAGGGGCGGCAAGAAACTTTCTAAAAAAGCGAAGAAACGACGTAGGGCTGACGGCGCCGGGCCGCGCGTTGCAAAAAAACATTGTGAATTGGGTGCGTGGTTTTTTGCGGTTGGCAAGCGTGGTTAGCCATTTCGATCCTTCCCAGCACGGTGCATTGTTGTCCTACGCGGACAGCATTTTGGGAGCGTTCAGGGATTATGACGGTTGGGCGTGGCTCAACTATGATGAAAAGTTCAGGGACAAAATGGCGGGGAATAAGTTCATGTCCTGGGGTTCCCAAGATATACACTTGTGGTTGACTCAGATGACCAACAAAGGTTCGGGGTCAGGGAAGACAGGGTCTATGGGGGGCCGGGTTAGTTTTTCCGCGCTTAATCCTTCAGGTGGCAGGGATCAGTCCTTTCGGACATCGCGCCCCAGCGAGCCGGACGCCAAAAGGGCTGGGGGTGCAACAGACATTTGCTGGCGCTTTAATAAGCTTACCTGTTTGTTTCCCGCGTGCAAATTTAAACACGCATGCGCTACGTGTGGGGGACCCCATTCGGCCCTTAAATGCCCAGGGACGAAGGTGGGAGCTGGCACGGGAACCAAGTAGGGCATCGGTGCATGAGAAGGCGGTCTCGCCCGTCAACTTACAGGCTTTAGTTGACAGTTTACGTTTTTATCCGGACAGAGTCACGGCATGCTGGTTGCGGGAGGGTTTTAGCGAGGGTTTTATTATTCCTTATACGGGACCGGGCACAGGTGGTAGAGCGCGGAATTCCCGGTCGGCTTCTCGTTTGGCGCATGTTGTCCAGGCGAAATTGCAGGAGGAAATTGACTTGGGTCGAATAGCGGGGCCGTTTGCGTCCAGACCGTACGAGCGGATGCATTTGTCGCCGTTGGCGGTTATTCCCAAGAAGGTTCCGGGTAAATATCGATTGATTCTTAATTTGTCGTATCCGGACGGTACATCGGTTAATGATTTCATTCCGAGAGCAGCCTGTACAGTGCAGTACGCCTCCTTCGATGAGGCGGTTGCCTTGGTGCGCAAGGCTGGTCCAGGAGCGCTGCTAGCTAAGGCGGACATAGCGTCGGCCTTTCGATTGTTACCAATTCACCCGTCATGTTTTCCATTGCTGGGGTTTTATTTTGAGGGAGGGTATTTTGTCGACCGTTGCCTGCCAATGGGATGCGCAGTGTCTCGCGCATTTTTTGAGGCATTTAGTACTTTTATTCATTGGGTCACTAAGGTGCATACTGCTTGCCATGCTTCCGTGCATTACTTAGATGATTTTCTTTTTGTAGGACCCGGTGACTCGGATGCTTGTCAGCGTCAGCTCAGGGGTTTCTTGCGGACGGCGGGGCGTTTCGGGGTGCCGATCGCGCAGGACAAAACTGAAGGGCCTGTGACCAGATTGACTTTTTTGGGTATAGAGTTGGACTCGGTAGACATGTGTTGCAGGTTGCCGGGGGACAAACTTGATCAGCTGCGGGATCTGGTCCGGTCGGTGAAAGGTTCGGTTAAGGTCACCTTGAAGCAGTTACAATCATTGATCGGTACTTTGAATTTCGCGTGCAGAGTCATACCTATGGGCCGAGCTTTCATTCGGCGCTTATCGGCCAGGACTGCCGGCATTCGCGCTGGTCACCATTTCGTCCGTATAACGCGCTCCGTCCGGGACGAATTAGCAATCTGGGAAGCCTTTTTGCAATCCTTTAACGGGATTTGTCTTATGCCGGAGGAGGAAACTTCCAATGTCCAGTTGGACTTATATTCGGACGCGGCGGGGGCTGCCGGGTTGGGAGTATACTTCGGCGGCAGGTGGTGTGCAGAGCCGTGGCCGGCTCGCTGGACAGCTGATGGGTTGGTGCGGAATGTTACGTTCTTGGAGCTCTTTCCGATCATTGTGGCCTTGACGGTCTGGGGAGCGGAGTTAGCGAACAAGCAAGTGGTGTGGTGGTGCGACAATTTGGGGGTTGTACAAGTCGTTAATAAGCAGTCCGCCAAGTGCGGTAAGGTTTCTGCCTTGCTGCGTGAAATGGTCATGTTATGCCTGAAATGGAACGTTACTATTCGTGCACGGCATGTTCCGGGCTCCAAGAACCTTATTGCAGACGCTCTCTCTCGTTTCAAGTGGGACGTCTTCCGGGCGTCGGCTCCGCAGGCGAACGTTTGCGGAGAGGAGGTCCCAGCGCACCTTTGGACCCTTGGCACCATGACCACTGGGACTTGATTCGGAGATCGGTGGCGCCAGCGACCTGGAAGGCTTATGAAGCGGGACGATCAGCGGTGGCTCGTTTTTTGTTTTCTTTGGGTTGGGGGGGAGGTGCGTGCCGGGGACGTCGTCCAGTTCGTTCTTTGGGCCAAGGCCGCGGGTTACTCCTTGGCTTCGGTCCGGAGTCAGTTGGCGGGCTTTAATTTCTTCCACAAGTTGGCGGGTCACGAGACTCTGTGGCGTAGTTTCGTGGTTAAGAAATTATTGGTAGGCTGGGGTAAGGGGGATGGTATCCGGTCGGATAAGCGTCGCCCTATTCGTTACGATGATTTGCTTTCGTTGGCAGTGGGTTTGCCGGAGGTGTGCAGTTCTGCCTATGAGTGCGCTTTGTTTCGTCTCGCTTTTTCGTGGGCGTTCTTTGGAGCGCTACGCCTCGGGGAATTGGTGGCGACCTCCGCAGTGGATACCGGGGAGGTGGGGTTAGGGACGGGGGATGTTTGCGTGTACACGCAGCGGGTCACGCTGCGTATTAGGAAATCTAAAACTGATCAGGAAGGTAGAGGTGCTTGGCTTTCCTTCATTCGCGCCAGCGACGCGGTAGCGTGTCCCGTGCGGTTGGCGCTGGCTTATCTCTCGATGCAACCAGGGGTTGGGGGCAACTTTTTGGTGCATCGGGAGGGTTCCCCGTTAACCCGATACCAATTCAGGGCGGTGTTGCGCAGGGTGGTCGCGTCTTTAGGGTGGGATGTTAGCAGATATACTTCTCATTCCTTTCGGATTGGAGCGGCTACTACAGGCGCGGAATTGGGGTGGCCTACCGGCCGCATTCAGGCTCTGGGAAGATGGAAGTCTAACGTCTTTCGTGGGTATGTGTGCCTATAGTCACACTGCGCGTAGTCGTTTTAACAGCGGCAGTCAGTAATTCTCCTTTTGTTTTGCAGATCGGGTCGGGGAGGTGTCGATTACGGAATGTGCTTGGATCGTGGGTCATTCCTTTATCCATCGTGCTCAACGAAGAGCTATGAAGCGGCCATACGGCGAAAACTTGAATTTGAATCCTACGGCTGTCAGAGTCCGATGGTTTGGCAAAGGGGGCATGCGTTGGGGGGATTTATGTGACTTTTTGCTGGGCGCTGTGGGACGGGAGGGAGTTCCTAAATGGATTGTTATTCATTTAGGGGGCAACGATATCGGCAGGTTCACGTGTAGGGAATTAATTAAAATTATCCGTAAAGATTTGGCTTTCCTTATGAATCACATGCCACATACTAAGTTGGGTTGGTCCGACGTTATTATTCGGATCAAGCACCAGACGGAGCCCATATGGCGGAATGGTGTTAAGAAACTAAACAGGCAAATTGGCAAATGGTTGGTGCGGGAAGGGGGTTTTTGGATTCGGCATCAGTGGTCGTGGGACGTCTTAGGTGGCTACTTCATGGGGGACGGTGTCCACCTGTCCGAGGTGGCCATGGATTTATTCAATGATGCCTTAGAGGACGGGTTGAAGCACCAAATCCTGCGAGGGGCAGGGCCGCAGTGGGGAACAAGGACAAGTGAGTTGTCCTAGTTGGTGGCGGAAAAACCCGAGCCATATGTTGTATTGTATTGTTTCAAATTGTGTAGGGCATGGTGGAGGGGGGGGGGGAGAAATGCTCGTGTACCTTGGGGCTGATACACGGGAAGGCCTAAAGAGCAAGGGGGGGGCCGATGCTCAGGCCGCAAGCTTACTCTCGCTGGTGACGAGGCGGGGTAAGGGGGGGGGGTGTGAAACGCTAGCTTACTCATCGGGCCGCGGTGGTAAGTGAAGAATGGCACGCGGCGGAGGAGGGGGAGGAGTGAATGGTTTTTGGATATTGTTAATGTTAAGTTATGGCTCGGGTTAGGTTTAATAAACTGCGGCCTTTGTTTTATTACCATATAATTGTCTGTGTATGATTATTGACAAAAGGGGAAGGGGAAGCGGAATTCAAGCCGGAACGACTGTCTCGAGTCCCTATGTTATCCAAGTTTTAAAAAATGCTGATTTTATAACAGCAGTCAACTGCAATTTAAAAGACAGTTGGGAATCAAATAGTATCCTAAAGTTTCAAATGGTGTCAACAAATGGAAGTAAAACACCATCTGCCAGATTGGTCAGCTCTTCAGGGATAGTATCCGACTAACCCAATATAGCTTCTGTTTTAGCAAGACTTAAAGACAATTTAACAAATGCAATAGTCAAGGATAAAGGGGTAGATTTTCAAAGGCTACGTGTGTAACATACACGTGTAACCCGAGAAAATCTGCCCCTGCGCGCGCCGAGCCTATTTTGCATAGGCTCGGCAGCGCACGCAAGCCCTGGGACGCGCGCATATCCCGGGGCGTGGTGGCAGTCCGGGGCTGGGGTCGAGTGCTCCGGCACAGCGGTCTGTGCTGGGGCATGGTGTGCTGGCAGCCGGCTGGCAGGCGTAACCTTTGTAGCAAAGGTAGGAGGGGGGGAAGGCCGGGAAAAAAGTTCCCTCCAAGGCCACTTCGATTTCGGAGCGGCCTTGGAGGGAACAGGGAAAGCCATCGGGTCTCCCCTCGGGCTCGGCGCGCGCAAGATGCACGTGTGCACCCTCTTGCGCGCAGAGAGCCCGGATTTTATAACATGCGCGCGGCAGCGTGTGCATGTTATAAAATCGGGTGTAGATTTTAAGATCTGGCCCAAATTGTTTCCTACAGGAAAAAGTAACTGTATATCATCGGCATATACTTTAAAATTTAAGTTATAGGTGGAAAGAAAGGTCATAAAGGTTGCAGAAAAATGTTGAACAAGGCTGAGGATAGTGTACAGACTTGTGTGTCCCAATAAAAAAAACAACAAAAAACCAAAAAACCGCTTTCCATGTAGAACACTGTCCTAGCCTAACTTACTGGTGAAGGTTGGACAAGGATGAAAAGCTCTCACCATACTTTCTCCCATTCCAAGTGAGAACAATCTAGAAGGAGGGTGTGACGAAATCAAATGCTGCTAAAATATCTAGTGAGAATTTCAGAACCCCCACCCCATTATCAAGTAGCATAGCATATAGCCACTTAAGTAATGTTTCTGTACTGTGCTGACTGCGAAAGCTACATTGATGTGGATTTAAAATACTGTCATCAAAAAAAAAAAACAAAACCTATTTTCAAGCAGTTTTGCTAGTATAGGGAGAGTAGAGATTGGTTGGTAACTAGATATCATCTGTTAAGTCACTTTTTTTTTTTTAAACAGACTACCAAATCCTTTCAAGTGGTAGTAGCTTGGGGACAGACAGAGGAAAACAAGAAGCAGACTCTGGCTGTTCCTTAAGTCCAGTTTATTTACAGTGAAAACAAAGGAAAGTGCAGTAACACAGCCTAACAAAAAAAAAACAACTTACACTCAGGCCGATACAGTACAGTGCGCTCCAACGGAGCGCACTGTTAGCCTGCTCTTGGACGCGCGTTTTCCCTTACCCCTTATTCAGTAAGGGGAGGAAAACGCGCGTCCAACCCGTGGCACCTAATAGCGCTTTCAACATGCAAATGCATGTTGATGGCCCTATTAGGTATGCGTGTGGGATACAGAAAGTAAAATGTGCAGCCAAGCCGCACATTTTACTTTCAGAAATTAGCGCCGACCCAAAGGTAGGCGCTAATTTCTTCTGGCACAGGGAAAGTGCATAGAAAAGCAGTAAAAAAATAAATAAATAAATAAATTTGAATTTGGCCCGCGGCTGTTGGGCCGAAAACCGGACGCTTAATTTTGCCGGCGTCCGGTTTCTGAGCCTGTGGCTGTCAGCAGGCTCGAGAACCGAGGCCAGCAAAATTGAGCGTCGGCTGTCAAACCCGCTGACAGCCACCGCTCTGGGCTAAAAGGAGGCGCAAGGGACGCGCTAGCGTCCCTTGCGCCTCCTTTTGCCCGATTCTACCGCACCACCTATTTGCATACTGTATCGCGCACACCGGCGAGTGGCCGGTGCGTGCGCCGGGAGAGTGGCGTTCGTCCGCTCGCCCGCGTTTTTACTGAATCGGCCTGATTGGTAGGCACTCACCTTCACTTCAGGCAAGTTCCAAGTTTAAAGCTAGCAAGTCTTAACAGTTCACGCTCAAACCTTTAACACAGCAGGTCTTCTCATACAGTGGGACTCTCTCCCAGGGATCTAACCTTTCTAAGCTCTGAGGTCTTATACTTTGGTGAAGGGCTCCTCCCTTCACCTAGGATTCCCTGAGGGCCTCAATCTTAAAGGTACCCAGACAAGACTGGTGAGCCGGTCCCATAAGGTGGTCTGAAGGCGTTTTCTGTATACTCTCTCACACCTTCTACTAGAGAAAGGTTTACAACCCCCATCAAGACAACCACACAATGAGATCTCAGTCCATAAAGAACCCAAAATGGGCAAGCATCAAGAGAACAAAAAGACGACTTAAGTTTTGTCAAAACTATTTCAGTGGAAGCAACTTTGGAAATGTTCCCCAAGAATAGGATCAGACACTGAAGGTGGTATAGCTACAGACATATCCATATGGGAAGGAGAATTTTGAAGCTGGGCCATCTGCTCAGAACAAAATGTTGCAAGTTGTTCACAATCAATATTTGGAACCTACTATCAACTTTTCAGAGGCTGCATAAGGTTTCTATCTGAAATAAACCCAGGGACTGGACAGTGGTGATACACTGTGATATCAGAGCAACTCAGACTGAAGAAGTTTTAAAATACAAGTTAAACAGTTCTAAGTGATATTGGAGAGAGGAATGACAGTTAAAGGTGTTCTGATTTATTCAAAGACACAAGATTGAGAATATTTTTCATTTTAAGTTGTAACATTTTCTGGAAGAGTACTTTTGTGATGTTAAAATAACTTACAGGTAAGTTTCTTCTATGCAGTTGCGTGCTAAAGTAATTAATTGGCTTTCACAATCCATCACTCAGTACTAATGACTCTAGGATAGGATGAAGAAGATTCCCGTTGTACTGAGTGATCAGAGTTGGGAATATTTTTTGTCTTATTGGCTGTTGAAAACCAAAATGTGATGATGCAGTAAGACTGTTGACGTATCTTAATTTTTGCATTATCTTGGCTATAAGTGGAATTGGAGGGAATGCATAGAAAGGCCTCTGATTCCAAGGAATTGAGAAGGCATTTGCTATCAGACTATTCCTTGATGGTCTCCTGAAGCAGTAGATGGGAACTTTATTGTTTAATGACTATTATGTAACTCCTTAGCGCTACCCTTAACACCCACCCAGAGTTAACCCCGTGGACACTGAGGATCTTGCTATTCCTTACACAGTGGCATATTCAACTGACGTGGCATCAGGCCCCACCAGTGCGCATGTGCCAGATTGCATAAATGTTGAAATGGGTCCATGACTCCCGAGTTGTGGGATTCCTTGCACGGGCATGGACCCTTGAATTACTTCAATGGCATTATTGGTGGCCCAAAATGAAGCCAGATGTCAAGGCCTATGTTGACTCGTGTTCCACCTGTGCATAGCAAAAAGTGCTGCATGGCCAATTCTGTGGGCTGATACAACCATTGCCAGGCCCCAGGGAACCCCGGACCCACTTGTCCACGAAATTTATTGTGGACCTCCCTATCTCTAATGGTGCCACCATATGAGTGGTGATTGATCAATTCTCCCAGATGGCACCCTTCTTCCCATTACTGGGCCTCCTTTCCACTCCAGAATTAGAAGTCTTTTCACCCTTCATCTACATGGCCTACCTATGTACGTATCGGATAGAGGAGCTCAGTTCACTGAGCAATACAGTGATCTCTCTGCAAAAGTTTAGGTATCATGATCAACTATATGAATGCCTATCACCCACAAGGAAACAGGCAAACAGAGTGTACCAATCATACCCTTAAAATCTTCCTCCATTCTTATGACAATGAGTGCCAGGACAACTGGGCCACCCTCTTGCCTTGGGCCAAATTCTCCCATAACAATCACATCAATGCAGCCACCAGCTACTCTGCTTTTCAGCTAGTTTATGGAAAACAGCCTCTGCCTCCTCTGCCACGGCCTGTGAAAGTTCCTTCACAGATGGCTCAAATCTCTGCCCAGGAATTGCATGAAGTATGGGAAAGCAAATGTTGCTTACCTGATGTAACAGGTGTTCTCACAGGACAGCAGGATGTTAGTCCTCACAAATGGGTGACATCGAGGATGGAGCCCACCACGGAAAACTTCTGTCAAAGTTTAGCAGAACTTTGACTGGCCCCTACTGGGCATGCCCAGCAAGGCACTGTCCCTGCAGCCAGCAGGGGTCTCCCTTCAGTCTGATTTTCAAAGCTACAGGCAGTGCCTAAAAAGTAAAAAATAAAACGAACCCAACACCGCGGGGTGGCGGGCGGGTTTCGTGAGGACTAACATCCTGCTGTCCTGTGAGAACACCTGTTACATCAGGTAAGCAACATTTGCTTTCTCACAGGACAAGCAGGATGGTTGTCCTCACAAATGGGTGAGTACCGAGCTGAGGATGTCCAAGAAATGCACCAAATGTACCCAACGGCGTGCAAAAGCACAACAACTGGGGTGGAATTTGGGAAAGGGCATCCGCACCCCACCGGGAGGTGGAAGGGTGTTGGTACATCATGTTGGAAAAAGGTTACGCAAGACAGATTGGCCGAAGATGGAGTCCTGTCTTCCAGCTTTGTCCAAACAATAGTGGGCTGCAAAGGTATGGAGAGAACTCCAGGTTGCAGCTTTGCAGATGTCAGGAAGCGGCACCGATCGAAGGTGTGCTACTGAAGTTGCCATGGCCCTCACAGAGTGTGCTTTAACACGGTCTTGGAAAGGAATGCCAGCTTGCTGATAGCAGAAGGAGATGCAATCCGCCAACCAGGAGGAAAGAGCCTGCTTACCCACAGGTTGCCCTAACTTGTTAGGATGGAAGGAGACGAATAATTGAGTGCTCTTCCTGTGGGCAACTGTACGGTCTAGATAGAAAGATAGAGCCCGTTTACAGTCCAGGGTATGCAGAGTCTGTTCCCCGGAGTTGGAGTGGGGCCTGGGAAAAAAGATAGGTAGTATGATGGATTGATTGATGTGAAACTCCGATACTACCTTAGGTAAAAATTTAGGGTGAGTGCGTAGTACCGCCCGGTCCTGCAGGAGCTTAGTGTAAGGCGGATAGGTAACTAGGGCCTGCAATTCACTAACCCTGCGAGCTGAAGTGATAGCTAAAAGGAATAACACTTTCCATGTGAGATACTTCAAGTCACAAGAGTGTAGAGGTTCGAAAGGAGGTTTCATGAGACGACCAAGAACCAGATTAAGGTCCCAAGATGGGGCCGGAGGACGTAAAGGTGGCTTCAAATGGAGCAAGCCTTTAAGAAAACGTGTTACTAGGGGTTGGACTGAGATAGAGACACCCCCGAAACCCTTATGGAAGGCAGCTACCGCACTGACATGCATTCTAATGGAGGAGGTCTTTAGACCTGATTCAGATAGATGCCATAAATAGTCCAAAAAGTTAGAGATTGGACAGGAAAGGGGATCAAGGGACTGAGAAGTGCACCATGATGTGTACCTTTTCCATTTGTATGAGTAAGAACGTCTTGTTGAAGGCTTTCGTGAAGCTATCAAGACACAAGAAACTGATTCGGAAAGGTTAAATCGCTGAAGGACTAACCTTTCAACATCCATGCCGTCAGGGACAAGGCTTGGAGGTTGGGATGGAGGAGGCATCCGTCGTTTTGAGTGAGCAGATGCGGGTCCTTTCCCAGAGGAATGTGTCTGCGGATGGAGAGATCCTGGAGAATTGGAAACCATACTTGGCGTGGCCAGTAAGGTGCTATCAGGATCATGGTTCCTCCGTCTTGGCGTAGCTTCACGAGAGTCCTCGAGAGAAGAGGAAGTGGAGGGAATGCATAAAGCAGGCCGGTTGTCCACCGGAGAGAGAATGCATCCCTCGGCCGAGAGTGCTGGCTCCGAATGAGAGAGCAGTAGTTGTCCACTTTGTGGTTCTGAGGGGACGCAAAGAGGTCTATGTGGGGATAACCCCAATTGCGAAATAGAGAGGTCGCTACCAAAGGATTGAGAGACCACTCGTGTGGTTGGAAGACACGGCTCAGCTGGTCTGCCAATACATTGTCTACTCCCGGCAGGTAGGTGGCCCTGAGGTACATGGAGTGGGAGAGGGCTTCTGACCAAATTTGCACTGACTCCTGACAGAAGGAAAGAGCCTGTGCCTCCCTGCTTGTTTATGTACCACATGGCCACTTGGTTGTCAGTCTGGATCAAGATTGAATGGTGAGAGGCAATCTTGGAAAGTCCGGAGAGCATAGCGGATTGCTCGGAGTTCCAGGAAATTTATCTGGTGTTTGGATTCCTCTCGTGACCAGAATCCTTGAGTTTGCAACTCGTGCACATGGGCTCCCCAACCGATGTTGGAAGCATCGGTAGTAAGGATGACCTGAGGATCTGGAGGGAGGAAGGGTAAACCCTGTAGGAGGTTGAGAGGATTCATCCACCAGGCAAGAGACAGACGAAGTGCGTTGGAGACGCGTATTATTGAGGACAGAGGCTGAAGAGCTTGGATCCACTGAAGCCTTAGGGTCCACTGAGTGATTCTCATGGCTAAACGGGCCGTGGGGATCACATAAACTGAGGAGGCCATGTGACCCAGAAGAACAAGGAAGTTGCGAGCTGTAGCTGTTTGTTGGGACTGCAGCTGGCGAGCTAGGGACACTAGGGCTTGGACTCACTGATGAGGAAGGAAGGCTTTTGTCTGTAAGGTGTCCAAGTCTGCCCCAATGAAGGATAAGGTTTGAGATGGGACTAAGTAGGATTTCTCGTAATTTACCAGAAATCCTAGAGAAAGCAACGTACGAATTGTGAGGGTCAGGGAGGACCGAGCTAGTTGCTGGGTTGGGGCCCTGATCAACCAATCGTCTAAGTAGGGGTAGACGTGGACTCCTTCTTTCCTTAGAAATGCTGCAACCACTACGAGGCACTTGGTGAACACTCGTGGTGCGGATGCTAGGCCGAAAGGTAACACCCGATATTGGTAGTGATTGCGGCCTACTAGAAAACGCAGGTATTTGCGATGAGATGGTGCTATCGCAATGTGGGTATATGCGTCTTTTAGGTCTAGAGAGCATAACCAGTCCCCCCTTTGTAGCAGAGGGAGAAGCGAGCCCAGGGTTACCATCTTGAACTTCTCTTTGTGAAGGTATTTGTTGAGGACCCTGAGGTCTAGGATGGGACGAAGTCCCCCTGACTTCTTCGGGATCAGGAAGTACCTGGAATAGAACCCTAGGCCTCGTTGCAAGGGAGGAACGGGTTCTATAGCATTGGATTGTAGGAGAAGTGATGCTTCCTGCTCTAAAAGAAGAGAATGATCGGTAAGACTGCACGCCTGCAGGGGCGGGGAGTCTGGAGGGAAAGTTCGAAAGTTGAGATGATAACCCTGTTCGATGATTGCCGTCACCCACTGATCTGTGGTGACCGTATGCCACTGTGCTAGAAAGTGGCATAGCCGACCTCCCACAGGGATGTCTGGAAGAGGGGTCTGGTACATGCTCTCTAAGGGAAAGTCAAAAACCTGCAGCAGGGCCAGGAGGTGGAGCTGCTGCAGGCTTTTGTTTACGAGCCTGGCGAGGCTGAGTCTTATGATATGACTTGGTAGGCCGAGGCTTGGTAGATGGGGGATAATATCTCCTTGGCCTAAAGAAAGACTTTTTAGAGTCCTTCCTAGACGGTTGTTTGGAAGGCAAATCAGGAGGGATAGATGAGAGTTGCTTTAAAGTCTCATGATGATCCTTCAATTCAGCAACAAGTTGCTGTATTTGCTCACCAAATAGATTATCCCCTAAGCAAGGTAAATCTGAAAGCCGATCTTGAACTTCTGGGCGAAGGTCAGAAGATTTCAGCCAGGCCCAACGTCTAGCAGAAATAGCTGTAGCAGAAATTCGAGTAGAAGCATCGAAGATGTCATATGCGGTTCGAACTTCATGCTTTCCAGCTTCAAAACCTTTATTTAAAAGGGATTGAATCTGGGGTTGGAACTGTTCTGGCAAGGCATCAGCAAATTCCTGCATTTGCTTTAAAATGACTCTATTATATTGAGTCATATAAAGTTGATAAGAAGCTATCCTGGAAATCAGCATAGCTCCATGGTAAACCTTCCTACCTACGCTATCAAGGAATTTATTGTCCTTAGTAGGAGGTATGGAGGAATGAGGCTTTAGTCGTTTAGCTTTTTTCTGAGCTGACTCGACGACCACCGAATGATGATCTAATTGAGGTTTTTGAAAACCTGGGGCTGATTGTACCAGGTAAGTAGAATCAGCTTTTTTATTTACTGGGGACACCGAGCCAGGAGATCCCCAATTCTTTTTAAGAAGGTCTTGAAAAACCTGATGAATGGGAATAGAGGTGATGACTTTTGGGGCATCCAAAAATTGGAGTAATTCCATCATTTGGTGCCTATCATCTTGTTCAGATTGAAGTTGAAAAGGAACCAATTCTGACATTTCCTTCACAAAATTAATGAAAGAGAGGTCCTCAGGAGGAGAACGCTTTCTGCTCCCTGTAGGAGAGGGAGGTGAAGGTAAATCATCGGTGTCAGTAGAGGTATCATCACCCCAAGTATCATAGGGATCTGGATGATGACCTGAAGGCGCTCTAGGGTGTGGAACTCCGGAGGGCCCAGGTAGGGGATCCAAAATATCGGGAGAAGCCACCGGAGGCATCGAGAATATCCTCGATGGAATCGGTGCCGATGTCGGTGCCGATGGGGGCACCGATGGAACCGGTGCCGGTCTCGAGGAAATCGATGTCGGCATCGGAAATCTCGGTGGAGCTGAAGTGCTTATCGCCCCTGATGAGTAGATCGGTGGCGAGGGACGACTGGTCACCGATGGAACTTTTCCCGAAGGGGGAATAGGATACGGTGTTTCTCCACCAGATGAAAAACCTGTCGGTGACAGCGGTCTAACCGGTGTCAGTGGCACAGGTATAGGTATTGCCGGTGGAAGAGCTGTCATGAGTGCTTCCATCCGGTGTAACAACGGAGCCAATGCAGCAGCAATTGGCTCGGTGGTCGGTTCCGCCCTCGGTGCCGGTGCCGGTTGGAACCGTAGCATCGCCTTATCGATGGCCTCCTGGACCAACCGGTCCAGTTCTGCCCGGAGACCAGGGGTAACAAGACCCGGCTCGACGGGAGATGGAGGCGGAGGCTGAGCCGGAGGGACCACCGTCACCGGTGGGATCACGGCTCCCACACCCCGAAGGGGTGAGGGTTTCCTCGATGCCTGCGAAACAGGAGTGGACGGTGCCGCTTCTGATCGAGGCTTTTTAGGCGGTGGCTCGGCCGGTACGGAGGTCGATGACGTCGATTCCTCGACGGGCCGAGACTTATGACGTCGATGGCGATGTTTCTCCTTCCTATCTCCTCGATGATCAGGGGAAGGGACAGGAGTCGATGGCCGAGAAGACGTCGGAGGCGGACGGTCACCGGAAGGCTGCCGATGGTGTGAAGATTTCGACGGTGCCGGTTCCGATGACGTCGATGCAATCGATGGCGTTGGGGTGTGAACATGGAAGAGGAGCCCCATCTTCTCCATTCTGGCTTTACGACCTTTTGGTGTCATAAGGGCACATTTGGTGCAAGTCAGAACATCATGCTCACTCCCTAGGCACAAAACACAGACTCTATGGGGGTCTGTGATTGACATTGTACGAGTACAGTCGGGACATCGACGAAACCCAGACGCCATGGCGGACAGCCAAAAAACTTAGTCGCGGGACTGTCGACTGCAAGTAGGCCTCAAGGGCCAAAGTCGACGAAAGTCTATAAAACTGCGGCAAAAACTTACCGGAGTTCCTTGGACGAAAAAATTTGTCGAAGGGAGACCCCTGAGGGGCAAATTTTCTTTAGAATAAAGAATTCCAAATTCCTGTCAGGAACGTGGTAAGAGCTCTTTCACCGCGTGGCTACTGCTGCGCGGAAAAAAGAAGACTGAAGGGAGACCCCTGCTGGCTGCAGGGACAGTGCCTTGCTGGGCATGCCCAGTAGGGGCCAGTCAAAGTTCTGCTAAACTTTGACAGAAGTTTTCCGTGGTGGGCTCCATCCTCGATGTCACCCATTTGTGAGGACAACCATCCTGCTTGTCCTGTGAGAATGGACCAATCAATAAATTGAGAAAGCTGCTGCCCTAAGAAAAACGGCAGATGCCAGAAGACGACCAGGGGAGAAAGTTTGGCTAGGTACCCAGCACTTAACACCTACAGCTTCCTTCAATGTGTTTGGCACCACGCTTTATTGGGCCTCTCTCTGTGCTTCGGCAAATGGGTTGTACCAGCTAAAGCTACCACCTATGTTGAAGATCCACAGTGTGTTTCATGTCTCTTTGCTTAAGCCAGCAGTGCTTTCTTAACCATCCAGAGTGCCACCTGAACCTCAGGAAGTGGCTATTGATGGAGACACTATATATGAAGTCCAAGTCATCCTGGATTCCCCTCTCCTCTCTTCAGGAGTCAAGGAGGCAAATAAATTCTTCAACTCTAAGCTGGTCAACAGGCTGATGTACTCTCTGCGCTGGAGTTGAAAAGACTTCCAATGGATTGCAAGATCTGAGACAGCATGGTTTTACCAGAGGTAGATCTTGTTAGATGAATCTGATCAATTTGTTTGATTCGGTAACCAAACAATTGGATCAGGAACAGCACTAAATGTAGTGTACTTGGATTTCATAAGGACCTTCATGCAGTTTCACATAGGCAACTTTTAAACAGAGTACCCTTTGTATGCATCCTAGAGTGACCCGATTAGAAACTGGCTGTTTGGGAAGCAAGGGGTACTGGTAAATGGAGTTTATTTATTTATCAATCTGAGGAGGGGGATGCTACTAGCAGTGTGTCTCAAGGACCAATCCTTGGACTGATTCTTTTCAACATTTTCATGAGGGACTTTGTGGAAGAATTGTTGGAATAGGTTTGCCAATACTATCAAGATCTGCAACTGGGTAGACACCCAGGAAATAATGGAAAATATGAGGAAGGATCTCTAAGGAAGCTCAAGGATCTGGGAGCAAAATTGAATGCTAAAATATGTAAGGTTATGCATTTAGGTTGCAAAAACCCAAGGGAGAGAACAGTATAGGGAGTGAAATTATAAGAATGAAAAAGCAGGATCTGGGGGTGATCGTATCTGATAATCTTAAGGTGGTGAAACAGATGGCTAATGCAACAGAAAAAGGTCAGAAAGATGCTTGGTTGCAAAGGGAAAGGAAGGGCCAGCAGAAAAAGGGAGTAATATTGCTTCTGTATAGATCCCTGGTGTGGCTTCATTTGCACTGTCTACTGCTTCAAAGTTTTCTTCCCTTCATCCTGCCTTTTCCACTATCCCTGACACCATCTCCATCTCATCGTTGTCGCTATCAGCACACTTCTGCCAATCTTCTCCGTGTTCTCCTGCTACTCCTTTTACTTTCAAGTGGGGTTATCAATCCCAATTCTGGCCCTTGAAGTTAATTTTCATTCCATCACCTTAGGATTATTAGGAATGTAGACAGCCGGGTGGCTGGTGGGCATGAGGATCGCCTGATAACATGCCTACCTGTTGCGAAGGTGACGGACCTCAAGCGTCACCTAGATAGGATTTTTAGACAGTGCTGGGGAGGAGCCAGCCTCCGTGGTACATGTGGGCACCAACAACATAGGAAAATGTGGGAGGGAGGTTCTGGAAGCCAAATTTAGGCTCTTAGGTAGAAAGCTTAAATCCAGAGCCTCCAGGGTAGCATTCTTTGAAATGCTCCCTGTTCCATGTGCAGATCCCCAGAGGCAGGCAGTGCTCCAGAGTCTCAATGCGTGGATGAGACGATGGTGCAAGTAAGAGGGATTCAGTTTTGTAAGGAACTGGTGAACCTTTTGGGTGAAGGGGGGAGTCTCCTCCGAAGGAATGAGTTTCACCTTAACCAGGGTGGAACCAGACTGTTGGCGCTAACCTTTAAAAATGAGATAGAGCAGCTTTTAAACTAGAACAAAGGGAAAAGCCGACAGTCGCTCAGTAGCGCATGGTTCAGAGGGAGGTACCTTTAAAGGACACTAATGATGCATTAGAATTAGTGCATCCTGTCAGTGAGGTTTCAATAATAAGAAAAGTAGTCCAAGTGCCTGTAACTAAAAACTCACCTGAGCTACAAAATTCTAACTTATCCCTATCAATTAAAAAGCAGAATGAAAATACAAACAAAAAACAAACTTTGAAATATTTGTGTGCTAATGCCAGAAGTCTAAGAAGATGGGAGAATTAGAATATATAGCAGTGAATGATGACAGACTTAATTGGCATCTCAGAGACATGGTGGAAGGAGAACAACCAATGGGACAGTGCTATACCGGGATATAAATTATATCGCAATGACAGAGGCGCACACAGGAGGCAGGGTACCACTTAATGTCAGGGATGGCATAGAGTCCAACAGGATAAACAACCTGCATGAGACTAAATGCACAATCTAATCTTTATGGGTAGAAATCCCTTGTGTCTTGGAGAAGACTATAGTGATAGGAGTATAATGGTCAAGATGGTGATATGGACAGTGAAATGCTAAAAGAAATTAGGGAAGCTAACCAAATTGGTAGTGCGGTAATAATGGGAGATTTCAATTACCAGAGACCAATAGTGCAGGTACAAATCTAAGTTCCACCAAATATTTCAAACAATGTATGTTTATTTCAGAGTGTTGAACTGGCAACTCCACTTATAACAACGAATAGCTTATCAAAGTCTCCCGACACGGTCCCGTGTTTCGCTGTGGCTGCATCGGGAGGGACCCAGAATTTCAATGTAATCTGCAAGGAAATATATATACATATAGATAGTGGAACAAAAAAGAAGAAGCTACTATATTTCAAACAATTGTATAGACACGTACCTTTTGTAACATTCACTGAAGCGCAAGCGCCCTCAAAAGTGACAGACATTTAAAGAGGAAGAAAGGCGCGAAACAGGAATCTATCGTGAGATGCGTGTTGACCAATCACAACAGAGCACAAGGCTATTCACTCAGTCAGACAAACAGATACCACTCAATCTCTTTGTTCAAACCTTTTGGACAGACAGTATCAAGGGTGTGTATCCATCTCTGTTCCCTTCGACCCAGCATTTCGGTAAAATCACCCCCCCCAAGGTGGGCGGGCGACTACTTCCAATACAAAGAAGAAGAGATCAGAGATGGAATGCCCTTTTTGAGACCAATGGGCTACCAAGGGTTCGTCCTCTCTCTGATTTCGAATATTGGAACAGTGCTCAATCATACGTGTTTTCACCATCCTAATAGTCTTACCCACGTACAAGAGGGAGCACGGGCATCTTACCGCATATACAACACCTTTAGTAGTGCAGTCTGAATCATAACGTAGTTGAAAGATACATCTAGTAGTGGGGTGTTCAAACGATGCAACCGTATCTGTATGGAAGCACATTGTACAGTGTCCACAAGGTCTGTGTGTCCCTCCTGAACGTGGTGTTGTGACACTTCTAGGAAACACAGTGTGAACTAACTGATCACGCAAATTTCTGCCCCTCCGAAACGTGAACCGCAGGGGACCCTGAAATAAATTTGATGATGATAACGCATGCCAGTGTCTCCGGATCATGTCCGCAATTGGTTTGCTCAGGGTAGAAAATGGGAGAATGCAATTATTACATCCCTCGTCTGACGCCGATGGGGGAAGAAAAAGCCAGTCATGATTGGTGTATAGGGCTCGTTTAAACGCCCTCTTAATCACTCGTGCCGGATAACCCCTTTCCGTGAATTGAGCAGTCATCACCTGAGCTTGAGTTAAAAAATCAGACAGAGATGAACACTGCCGGCGGAGTCTTAAAAACTGGCCGGTTGGAATATTATCCCATAAAGCCTTCGGGTGACAACTGTGGTATGGCAACAACGTATTTCGGTCCGTGTCTTTTCAAAATAATGTGGTCACAAAATTATCCCCCTCCGCTGAAATCAAAATGTCCAGGAAGGAGATTTGAGATGGATTGATACAAAAGTTAAATTGAAGATGACAGCTTAATGCATTCAACCAGTCCATAAACATATAGAATTGTAAGTCAGTGCCCACCCAAATGATGAACACATCGTCAATGAAACGCAGCCACAAATGTACAAAACGATACCATTCAGAAGGATAAATGAAGGTTGATTCAAATTGATCCATATACAAGCATGCCAAACTGTGGGCCATAGTGGCCCCATGTCTGTGCCTTTTATTTGTTGGTAATAAATCTTATCAAACTGAAAAAAGTTTTTTGTAAGGGCTAATTCAGATAGCCGAACCAAAAAAGCTGTAGACACGTGATGTGGGGCTGGACGCGAGTTCAAAACGTCCTCTATAACTCGGAGGGCAGCATCCTGGGGGATGTTAGAGTAAAGAGAAATTACATCCAGGGTAACAAAGAAAAACTTCTCAGTTGGCACCACTAGATCAGATAGAATAGAAATTAAATGAGAAGAGTCTCTAACATATGACCGAATCTGGGGTACAAAAGGTTTTTAAAAAACATCTACAAATTTCGACAAAAGGTTCTAATAAGGAGCCAATCCCGGATACTATTGGGCGGCCAGGTGGCCGGGTAAGTGTCTTGTGAATTTTGGGGAGAGTATAGAAAACTGGCGTGATCGGGGAGGAAGCAATCAAAAATTTAGCCTCCCTGTTCGTAATCATTTTACAGTCTACCGCCTGTTGAACTAACAATTTAATGTCTTTCATAAGTAATTCTGTCGGGTCCCCCGGTAATGGTACATAGAATGAAACATCACTTAATTGTCGCAGTGCCTCAGCCTCATATTCAGCCCTATCCTGGACCACAATCCGGCCCCCTTTATCCGCGGGTTTAATCACGATAGAATCATCAGTAGCCAGATGACATATTGCTGATTCCTCTTTTTTTAGAAAGGTTGTATCGTATATACTGCTTCCTGGAAACTAAAGTTTGAACATCCGTTCAGGAGGGCACATAGACCTTGTGGACACTGTACAATGTGCTTCCATACAGATACGGTTGCATCGTTTGAACACCCCACTACTAGATGTATCTTTCAACTACATTGTGATTCAGACTGCACTACTAAAGGTGTTGTATATGCGGTGAGATGCCCGTGCTCCCTTTTGTACGTGGGTAAGACTATTAGGATGGTGAAAACACGTATGATTGAGCACTGTTCCAAAATTTGAAATCAGAGGCAGGACGAACCCTTGGTAGCCCATTGGTCTCAAAAAGGGCATTCCATCTCTGATCTCTTCTTCTTTGTATTGGAAGTAGTCGCCCGCCCACCTCGGGGGGGTGATTTTACCGAAATGCTGGGTCGAAGGGAACAAAGATGGATACACACCCTTGATACTGTCTGTCCAAAAGGTTTGAACAAAGAGATTGAGTGGTATCTGTTTGTCTGACTGAGTGAATAGCCTTGTGCTCTGTTGTGATTGGTCAACACGCATCTCGCGATAGATTCCTGTTTCGCGCCTTTCTTCCTCTTTAAATGTCTGTCACTTTTGAGGGCGCTTGCGCTCCAGTGAATGTTACAAAAGGTACGTGTCTATACAATTGTTTGAAATATAGTAGCTTCTTCTTTTTTGTTCCACTATCTATATGTATATATATTTCCTTTCAGATTACACTGAAATTCTGGGTCCCTCCCGATGCAGCCACAGCGAAACACAGGACCGTGTCAGGGGACTTTGAAAAGCTATTCGTTGTTATAAGTGGAGTTGCCAGTTCAACACTCTGAAATAAACATACATTGTTTGAAATATTTGGTGGAACTTAGATTTGTACCTGCACTATTGTTCTCTAGTACTTGCTCATGTGCAAGGTGTTGCTTCGTTGCATTTTTAGATTTCAATTACCCCAATATTGACTGGGTTAATGTATCATCGGGACATGCTAGAGAGATGAAGTTCCTGGATGGAATAAATGACAGTTTTATGGAGCAATTGGTTCAGGAACCGGCAAGAGCGGGAGCAATTTTAGATCTAATTCTCAGTGGAGCACCGGATTTGGTGAGAGAGGTAACTGTTGTGGGACCGCTTGGCAATAGTGATCATAATATGATCAAATTTGAATTAATGACTGGAAGGGGGACAGTAAGCAAATCCACGGCTGTCGTGCTATACTTTCAAAAGGGAAACTTTAATAAAATGAAAAAAATAGTTAGAAAAAAACTGAAAGGAGCAACTACAAAGGTAAAAAGTGTGCAAGAGGCATGGTCATTGTTAAAAAATACTGTCCTAGAAGCATAGTCCAGATGTATTCCACACATTAAGAAAGGTGGAAAGAAGGCAAAACGATTACCGGCATGGTTAAAAGGGGAGGTGAAAGAAGCTATTTTAGCCAAAAGATCTTCATTCAAAAATTGGAGGAAGGATCCAACAGAAGAAAATAGGATAATACATTTAACTTGCCAATGCTTATGCAAGACGTTGATAAGACAGGCTAAGAGAGAATTTGAAAAGAAGTTGGCCGTAGAGGCAGAAACTCACAGTAAAAACATTTTAAAATATATCCAAAGCAGAAAACCTGTGGGGGAGTCAGTTGGACCGTTAGATGATCGAGGGGTTAAAGGAGCACTTAGAGAAGATAAGGCCATCATGGAAAGATTAAATGATTTCTTTGATTCCGTGTTTACTGATGAGGATGTTGGGGAGGTACCTGTACCAGAGAAGGTTTTCATGGATAATGATTCAGATGGACTGAACCAAATCACAGTGAACCTAGAAGATGTGGTAGGCCTGTTTGACAAACTGAAGAGTAGTAAATCACTTGGACTGGATGGTATACACCCCAGGGTTCTGAAGGAACTAAAAAATGAAATTTTAGACCTATTAGTAAAATTTGTAACCTATCATTAAAATCAATCATTGTACCTGAAGACTGGAGGGTAGCTAATGTAACCCCAATATTTAAAACGGCTCCAGGGGCGATCCGGGAAACTAAACCGGTTAGCCTGTCTTCAGTGCCAGGAAAAATAGTGGAAAATGTTCTAAATATCAAAATCACAGAACATATTGAAAGACATGGTTTAATGGAACAAAGTCAGCATGTCTTTACCCAGGGCAAGTCTTGCCTCACAAATCTGCTTCACTTTTTTGAAGAACTTAATAAACATGTAGATAAAGGTGAACCGGTCGATGTAGTGTATTTGGTTTTCAGAAGGCGTTTGACAAAGTTTCTCATGAGAGGCTTCTAGGAAAAGTAAAATGTCATGGGATAGGTGGCGATGTCCTTTCGTGGATTACACACTGGTTAAAAGACAGGAAACAGAGTAGATTTAAATGGACAATTTTCTCAGTGGAAGGGAGTGGGCAGTGGAGTGCCTCCAGGATCTGTATTGGGACCTGTACTTTTCAATATATTTATAAATGATCTGGAAAGAAATACGAGCGAGGTAATCAAATTTGCAGATGATACAAAATTGTTCAGAGTAGTTAAATCACAAGCAGATTGTGATAAATTGCAGGAAGACCTTGTGAGACTGGAAAATTGGGCATCGAAATGGCAGATGAAATTTAATGTGGATAAGTGCAAGATGATGCATATAGGGAAAAATAACCCATGCTATAGCTACACAATGTTAGGTTCCATATTAGGAGCTAGCACCCAAGAAAGATCTAGGCATCATAGTGGATAACACATTGAAATAGTCTGTTCAGTGTACTGCGGTAATCAAAAAATCAAACAATGTTGGGAATTGTTAGAAAGGGAATGGAGAATAAAATGAAAAATGTCATAATGCCTATATCGCACCTTGAATACTGTGTACAATTCTGGTCACCGCATCTCAAAAATGATATAGTTGCGATGGAGAAGGGCGACCAAAATGATAAAGAGAATGGAACAGCTCCCCTGTAAGCAAAAACTATAGAGGTTAGGACTGAGAGAGTTAAGATGGCTGCCGATTGAGGCAGACGTTTAGAGGGAGCTCTCCGTTCCGCTTGAAATAACTTCGAATTTCCTATAGAGATTATGCCTCACACCAAGCGGAAAGCTAAGTTAAGGGAGATGTCGACATCATCACCCTTACCATTGCCAGCACAGCCACGGATTTCTGCCTTCTTTTTGTCGGTATTTGCGATGACGCCGGGCGAGCAGGCCGCTGCAGAAGCAGACTCAGAGCGGGAGTCTGCTCTGCTGGCCGAGGTGATATCGCTGAGCCCCGGCGCTCCTAGCATCCCCTCTCCACCTCAACATTTGTCGTTTGTGGAAGCCAGAGGTGAGGGTATGACTGCCAATATTACTGGAGAAATATCAGAAAGTAAAATTGACTTTGTTCAGGCGTGGCCTTCTACCCTTAGGCCAAGGGGGGACTCTGGCAGAATTCCTACCCTGATTTCAGAAGGGCTGAGTGGTGGAATCCCGGCTGTGGGGGGAATGGGAGAACACAAAATGCTGGAGAGGCAGATTTTGTTTCAAAATCCATCTGAGATAACGCTAAGTTCTCTTTGGACAGCAATAAAATCACTGGAAAAAGCGATTGTTAATCTAACTCAAATTACTGGAGTCACAACAGCGACTGACAACATTTGAAAGTTTGATTTCTTCAAATAAGAACAATCTGGGAAATTTAGAAGCTCGGACAGTAAAATTAGAAGAAATGCAAAGATTTATAAGAACTGAGATAATAAATGAGAAAATATTGGAAATCATTGAGAACTCTCAAAAATATTTAAATCTCCGGGTATACATTTTCCACAGATGAAAACGATACCACCAAGATGTTTATGGAGTATTTATCCATATTCTAAAAATACCTCAGCAAGCTCTGCCTGTGCTTTCTAAAGCTTATTACCTCTCCTCAAGAGGTTCTGCAGCGACTTCTATGGAAAATAAACCAGTGGTGGAATCATTAAATTTGACCGAAATTCTAGAGACAACTTTAGAAACAATGATATCTGTAAGGTCAAATTTATGTTTCGTTTGTATTTCCTGCTGACAGTGACACAGTTTTGTGTTTATATCTTAGACACAGTCTGGAAATGTTTCACGGAGAAAAAAATCTGGATTTATCCAGATTTAGCGAAAACACCACGAGAGGAGAGACATTTCTTGCACTAAAAACAGAAGAAGCGGAAGCTAAGGGGGCCAGATATTTGCTTAAGTTTCCATTTAAATGTGAGATTGGGTACTCTAATCATAAATATATTTTTCTTGAAGTGCCCCAATTCCGGATGTTTTTGGATTCACACCACCCAGAGACCACAGTACCTGGATAGGAGAATTAGAATGTAAACAGATGTAGCCTCTCATACTGATAATAATAATTGGATCCAAGTGTTCCTATATTTCATTATTTACTGCTTTATTTCTATTAACTCTCCCCTATTTTCCTGACAATACAGATATGTTCATATTTCTTTAATAATTTAAAATATGTATTGTTATGGATTACAAATGTATCTGTATGCAATTGTTATTTCTTGTATAATACTTGAAAATGCATAAATAAAAAATAAATAAAATAAAAAGGTTAAGACTTTTCAGCTTGGAGAAGAGAAGGCTGAGGGGGGATATGATAGAGGTGTTTAAAATCATGAGAGGTCTAGGATGGGTTAATGTGAATCAGTTATTTACTCTTTCAGATAATAGGACTAGGGGGTACTCCATGAAGTTAGCATGTGGCACATTTAAAGCTAATCGGAAAAAGTTCTTTCACTCAACGCACAATTAAACTCTGGAATTTGTTGCCAGAGGATGTGGTTAGTGCAGTTAGTGTAGCTGTCTTTAAAAAAAAAAGATTGGATAAGTTCTTGGAGGAGAAGTCCATTACCTGCTATTAAGTTGACTTAGAAAATAGCCACTGCTATTACTAGCAACAGTAGCATGGGATACACAGTTTTTGGGTACTTGCCAGGTTCTTATGGCCTGGACACTGTTGGAAACAGGATGCTGGACTTGATGACCCTTGGTCTGACCCAGTATGGCATGTTCTTATGCCATATCAAACTGTAACCCCTCCAATCTTATCACTATTCCCCTTCTCCCTCCCTCTTCTCTTCCTCTCGTGCTCCCTGTGGAATGCAAACTATCTCCAAGAAGCTTGCCTTTATTCATGACCTTTTTACCTCTCTCATTCTCGTCATCTCCTTGCCTTAACGGAGACCTGGCTTTCCCCTGAGGACATTGCTTCAGTTGCTGCTCTGCCATTCCTCTAGAAATTGGTGTGCCTCAGGGCTCTGTCCTGGGTCTTCTTCTCACAATAATTCCAACTAATTCCCTTGGTGCTCTGATTTCCTCTCATGGCTTTCAATACCATTTTTATGCTGATGACTCCCAGAGTTACCTTTGTACACCAGACATTTTAGCATTGCTGCCTGGATGACCCGCTACCACCTTAAACTCAACATGGCCAAGATGGAGCTCCTTATCTTTCCCCCCAAGCCCACCTCCTCCCTTCCTCTGTTTCTGTGGATAACATGTTCATCATCCCGGTCCCATCAGCCCATAACCTTGGAATCCTCTGACTCCTCTCTCTCCTTCTCTTCACATATCTAACACTGCTAAAATGTGTCATATCTTTCTTTATACCATTGCCATAATCTGCCCTTTTGCTTAACACATTACAACTCTCTCCTCCAGCTTAAGACTATTAAAACCTGCTCCTCACAGGTCTCCTGGCAAGCCACCTCTCCACTGCAATCTGTCCTAAATTCAGCTGCACAATTTATCTTTTGCCAAAGATACTATGCTCACGTAACCCCTCTTCTGAAGTCACTGCATTGACTCCCTATCCACTCCCGTATATAGTTCAAGCTTCTCTTTCTCACCTACAATGCCATTGCTCTGCAGCACCTCACTACCTCTCCTCTCTTATCTCTCTACACCCTTCCTCGTGCACTCTGCTCAGATTAGTCACTCCTATCTGCACCCTTCTTCTCTACTGCCAATTCCATACTCCATGCTTTCCACTTGGTGGTGCTATGTGCTTGGAACAGCCTTCATGAACTGGTGTGTCATGCTCCCTCTCTTGCCATGTTTAAATCCCATCTAAAGACCCACCTTTTGAAACCGCTTTCAAATCTTATGTCCGATTGTCTGCTTTTAGTCTTGTTAACTAACTTTCTTTTCTTTTTAACCTGTCTTGCTTTATACCCCAAGTTTCTTGTCCTGTATGTTTGCCTTATTTTATTTATTTATTATTTATTTAACATTTCTTTTATACCGATATCCGTTCGCACATCGTATCGGTTCACAGTGAACAAAAAACCATTGGGCAGTGCCCGTACATATAACATATAACAGATAACATAATATAATATGATGAACTAGGCAACATATAAATAAATATTTGGGAGGAGCCCTTACATATAACAGGCATCAATGGGTAGATGCTATGGAATATAACTATAACTATATACATGAAAGTGCAAAGTACAAAATCATCAGACATAAAGGCGTTCATACCAAGATATCAGTATAACATTCATAGGGGGGTTTTATGTAATAGGGGGTGAGATGGAGTAGGCTTGCTGAAAGAGCCATGTTTTAAGTTTCTTTTTGAAAGTGGGGGTATAGGTCTCTATGCGGATATCATGGGGCAGTGAGTTCCATATGGTGGGGCCGGCAAGACAAAAGGCTCTGTTAATAGTGGAGGAGAGTTTAAAAGATTTAATAGATTGGGCACGGAGTGTTCCTTGGAGAGCTGGGCGTGTAGGTCTCTTGGAGGTACGAGGTAAGAGGGGGGGGGGGGGTTAAGCCAGTTGAGGTTGGAATTTAAAGCTCTATTGAGCTGGGCCTGCCTTTTTGTGTATTTCTATAGCACTGTGTATATCATGTAGTGCTTTAGAAATATTGAATAGTAGTGGTAGGAATGCTATATATAATTCTGGAGACTTTACCTTCAAAAGGGTATATACCGGATGGAGACAGTTCAAGGGGTGGCTACTAAAATGGTTGGTAATCTTCGTTCTACAACATATGGGGACAGAAAGATCTAAACAGCATTATCATAGAGAAAAGGCAAGATAGGGGAAAATGGAGGTAATTTAAATGTCTCTAAAGTTTCCATGCACAGGAGGTGAGCCTTTCAACAGAAAGGAGACTCTAGAATGAGGGGATCATGGGATGAAGGGGAAAGCATAGATTAGAGTAATACTTTAGGAAATTTTTGTTTACAAAGAGGGTTATGGATGCATGGAACAGCCTCTCCATGGAGGTGGTGCAGACAAAAGCAGTACCTAAATTCAAGAAAGCATGGGGTAAACATAGGGGATCTCTGAAGGAGTGATGGGAATTATAAACCTGAATTAGATGGGTGGAATGGCAGAATAAATAGAAAAAAAAATATAGCCTAAGTTTGTATCATTTCTATCTATCCTCCTCAGAAACCCATATAGGTTCATCCTCCCTTTTCTGAAAAAGGGCAGAAATATTCTGCACCAAAAGAGAAGCTGCTGCTTCAAGGAACTCCAGACTGGCTGGATCAGATACCGAACTGGTACCTCCACTATAATCTTTTCTGGCATCTTCCTCACTGGTGCTACAGCTGCTTTCATGAATAGATATGATGTCTGAACCAGTACCTCTGGTCTCTGCACAGATGGTGCCTTAGCGTGGATGCCACTAATGACACTCAAAGGCCGGGGTCTGGGTAGATCAGGTGGGTTGGCACCCTGTGGAAGTTCCATGCCATCAACGAAGATGGCACTTGCTCTGATGCAGTCCCACCTTTCCTTGGTGCTTACAATGGCCCCACAGCTACATAACCCTCTCTGCGTACCCATTTCAGTTTTTTCAGCTTCGATGGGGCCTGGCTGGCTTACGTGCCCTCTTCCATACCTCCTCTATCTCCAAGCACTTTCTGCATCTTGCTCATCTCCAGACTGGAGGCAGATCTGGAAGCCAGAACCAGGTAGGTGTGTAGGTGTATGTATGTGTGTGTGTGTGGGGGGGGGGGGGGCAAGAAACACAAGGAGATTCTGCTCTTGGAAGAAATCGCTCTAAGGTCCGAATTAAAAACCATGTTTAACCTCAGGTGCTCTTCTGAGGACCCACATTTTCCAAGCTTAAGACTGCTGCACTCTAGAAGACACATGATCAAAATTGTAACAATTAGCCATATTATGGTCGGTGCTAACATACTTACAGCAGCTTTGCGGGAATCCGTAATGGACATCCAACTGATGGCAGCAGTATAGCTTTACCAGAGGTAAATTTGTCAGACAAATCTGATTAATTTCTTTGATTGGGGGACCAAACAGCTGGATCAAGGGAGAGCACTAGATCCAGTGTATTTGGATTTCAGTAAAGCCTTTCACACTGTTCCACATAGGAGACAAATAAATTGAATGCCCTTGGTATGGAACCTAAAGTGACTGACTGGGTTAGACACTGAGTGGGAGGTGACAAAAGGTTAAAGGTAAATGGTGTTTACTCTGAGGAGAGGGTGTTACTAGCGGTGTTGCCTCTGTGATTGGTCCTTGGACCAGTTCTTTTCAACATTTTCATAAGCGACATAATGGAAGGATTGCCAGGAAAGGTTTGTCTTTTGCCAATGATAGCAAAATTTGTAATAGAATGCACAGCCAGGAAGGTGTAGAAAACATGAGGGATCTAGCAAAGCTTGTGGAATGGTCTAGGGTTTGGCAGCTAAGATTTAATGCTAAAAAAATGTTTAGTAAGGCATATAGGATGCAAAAACCCAAAGGAGTGGTACAGTATTGGAGGTAAAATTCTTCTAAGCACAAAGGAAGAGCGGGATCTGGGGAGGATTGTATCTGATGATCTTATGGTGACCAAGCAGGTGGATAAAGCAACAGCAAAAGCCAGAAAAAAACTTGACTGCATAGGACAAGGAATAGTCAGCAGAAAAAGGGAAGTGATATTGCCCCCATATAGGTCCTTGACAAGACATTATTTGGCATATTGTGTGCAATTCTGGAGACTGCACCTTCAAACGTATATAAACAGGATGGGGTGGGTCTAGAGGGTGGCTACTAAAATGGTCAGAGGTCTTTGTTCTTAAGCAAAAGGAGTTAGACCTAAAGATCTAAACATACACTCTGTATGAAAGGCGAGATGATAGAGACATTTAAATCTCTGAAAGGTTTCTATGGACAGGAAGCATGCCTCCTTCAACAGAAAGGAGTTTCTAGAACAAGGGATCATGGGATGAGGTTGAAAGGGAGAAAACTCAGGAATAATCTTAGGAAATATTTCTTTACAGAGAGGGTGGGGATACATGGAACAGATTCTCCATGGAAGTAGTGGAGACAAAACCAGTATCTGAATTCAAGAAAACATGGGATAAATACAGGGGATCTGAAAAGTAGTGATGGGAATTATAATGCTAAATTAATTGGGCAGATGGTCAGACTAGATAGGCCATAGTGTCTTTTTCTGCTGTCATGTTTCTATGATAGAAGCCTTCTTTAGTCTTTCCCCAAACATCGGCGAAACTTAACTTCAACTTTTTTTTTTTTTTTGCAATAGTACTTAAAAGTGCTGTTGAGGCAGGCCTAGATTTAGACATAGGCAACTGCCTAGGGCATCACATTGTGAAGATTAAAGAGAAGCCTGCTTGCGCAGCATCAAAGAAGCGCAACTGTGGCACTCTGCCTATGGGTACAAAAGTTGTAAATTTGACCCTGGATGTGAACTTAACACTGTGAAGAAGTATTTCTTTCTCTCTGATAAATACACACCAAAATAGTTTAACACAGTGTTTCCCAACCTTTAGAAACCCGAGGCACACCTATATTAACAAAAATGTTGTGGTATACCATTTTCCATGGCGCAGGCAGCGAGGACAGGAGACAATTCATATAATCAAAAGAAGAGAGTTAGGGAAGCATTTTTAGCCTCACCAGTCTCTTCCAAATTTTAAATCTGGAAGAGATTTTTATGCGATTCTAAGTGATGAGTCTTGGGAACTCCTATTGGCCTGCTGAACCTTTTTAGTCCAAGGGAAAAAGAATCCTAGATAAACAGGAAACCACTGATAATACACAATATAAAAATCCTGGGTGTGCGTGTAGTGGGTTAAAAATTTTTTTTTTTAATATTTCTCTATGTGACCTCACATAGCGTGTCTGCAAGGATACAGACTACGAAAGCTACAGGCTCAGAGCAGAGCTTTCAGCAGCGGATGTTTTTTTTTAAATCATTGGTCACTAAGAGATGTTTCATGGGTTGCTCCCGAGTCTGGAACTAACACAAAGGGTACACTCATCTTGTGCAGTATGATATGAACCTTCCAGTTCTATTTATGCTGGTAAAGTCCATAAATGAAGCCCACGCTTTAGTTGAAAGACCGGCTAGGTAAGGGTATCTGACAATGTCCAAGGTCACATAGAGAAATATATATAAAAAAGAATTTAACCCACTACACGCACACCCAGGATTTTTATATTGTGAACCTTTTTAGTCCAGCAGGGCCTTCATTACAATGGATGCTGGTATGTCAAGAGAATACTCCTAGGCATTTGCCAAGCAGCACCTGGGAGGAGGCATGGACAATAACTACATATACGAGAGATCTTTTGGCTTTCTCCAGAAAACATCTTATTTTATTTATTTATTTATTTAGCGGCTTTTTTATACCAACATTAAAATACACATCATATCGGTTTACATAATAACAAAAATGTGGAAAATACAAATAACAGTGGGAGGGGAGAACTGGGAGCAGGGGGTCGAAGAGGAGGACCCCAAAACTAAAGAGAAGGAGAGAGGCGAAAGGAGCGGTAACAAAAGTTAACTAAAATGCAAATATACAAAATATACAAGAGTTACGGGGTAGCAGGGGGTCATGGGTGAAAGTTGTAAGTGTACAAGATATTCAAGGGTTACAGAATACAGGGAGGTCATAGGAGTTAGTCCAGGAATGCTTGATGGAAAAGCCAGGTCTTTAGCAATTTTCTAAATTTAGAGGAGCAGGGTTCCATACGAAGATTGGGAGGTAGATCATTCCAATGCGTGGGGCTGGCAATTGAGAAGGCACGGTTCCTTGTGGCTGAGAGGCGGGCTTTTTTAAGAGAGGGAACTAGCAGTGTAAATTTTTGAATTGTCCTAGTGGGGCGGGAGGAATGTGCGGGTTGGAGGGGTTCATTGAGCCATGCAGAGTTGTGGTTGTAGATAGCTTTGTGTATAATGGTGAGGGTTTTGAACAGGATACGGGAGGAAATGGGGAGCCAGTGTAGGTTTTTAAGGATGGGGGTGATATGGTCTGATTTGCGTGTGTTACTAATCAGCCTTGCTGTGGCATTTTGAAGTATTTGGAGAGGTCTGATGGAGGAAGGAAGGCCAAGGTACAAGGAGTTGCAGTAATCTAATTTAGATAAGGTGGCTTGGATAACGGTTTTGAGGTCGTGGGTATGGAGGAGGGACTTGAGCTTTTTCAAGACCGTGAGTTTGTAAAAATCTTCCTTTATAACGGAGGTGATGTGGTTTTTGAGGCTCAGGTGTGGGTCAATTAGGACACCTAAGTTCCGTACAGAGGGTTGTGAGAGGAGAGAAGTGGTCAGAGGGTCTGTAGGTGTGTCTAGCTTGAAGGTTTGGTGGTTATGGATGAGGAGGAGCTCAGTTTTAGCAGAGTTGAGTGCAAGTTGCATGGATGTGAGTAGGGTGTTAATAGAAGTAAGGCACTGTTCCCAAAAGCTTAGGGTGGAAGCTAATGACTCATGGACAGGGATGATGATTTGGACATCATCTGCATAGATGTAGAATTTGAGTCCAAGAACCGTTAGATGATGACAGAGGGGGAGGAGGTATATGTTAAAAAGAGTGGAGGAGAGGAAGGAGCCTTGGGGTACTCCTTGGGGGAGAGTGAAGCGTGAGGATTCTGAGGTGCCCAATTTTACAGAGAAGCATCTGTTGGTTAGATAGGATCTGAACCATAGGAGTGCAGTGCCTGCGATGCAGATATCAGTTAGGCGGGCAATGAGAAGGTCATGGCTTATCGTATCGAATGCCACGGAGATGTCCAGGAATGCAATAAGGAAGTTTTGGCCTTGGTCGAGGCCGGTGAGGAGGAGGTCTGTGAGGGATAGAAGGAGGGTTTCTGTACTCAGATGTTTACGAAAGCCAAACTGAGCAGGGTGGAGTGTGTTGCTGTCCTCAAGGAATTCCATGAGCTGTGTGTTAACTACCTTTCTCCATGAGTTTGGAGATGAAAGGCAGATTGGAGATGGGTCGGTAATTGGTTGGGTCTTTGGGATCGAGAGAGGGCTTCTTGAGCAGGGGTTTGGCTATTGCGTGTTTAAGGGGGTCAGGGATAGAGCCTGGCATAAGAGAGGTTCTGCTATATTTGTTCAGTTTATCTTCTTTAAACACCCTACTCACATCCATGCAACTTGCTCTCAACTCTGCTAAAACTGAGCTTCTCCTCATCTATAACCACCAAACCTTCAAGCTAGACACACCTACAGACCCTCTGATCACTTCTCTCCTCTCACAATCTTCTGAAGAATTCAGCAAATCTGTGAGAGTACTGATGAGATTATGTTTGAAGAACAATGAATGCACATAGGGTGTTAGAAGAGATACTAATCTTATTAGAAATATGCAGCCCCAACATTTTTGGTTCATTTATTCATTTTTTGGGATGGGGGGGGTCATTTTTATTCAGTTTATTTATTTTTTGGTTTGGTTCATTTGCCAAACTACAAAAACACAAAAAATAAAAAATCAATAAACAAAACAAAACAAAACAAATAGGCCTCCAGTGGCCCTGGCTCTTACTTTCAGATAGAAATAAATTGCCCAGGCTGGTCTGGCACCAGTGCTAAGTTCTAGGTCTGGACTATGCCCAGTGCCAAGGGCTAGGCCCAGGGACAGGTTTTGTGATGAGGCCTAGGCCAGGGCTGGGGACAGGACCTCCTCTCTATAAAACTGCCAGAGCTGGGGAGCTCCAGTCCTGGCCCCTTCTTACTCCATTCCTGGATCCTGTTTGTAAAAGGGCAGAAGTGGTGTCCAGTGACTCCTGCCTGGGTCCCAGTACTTTAAAAATGGCACCATCCACCTGGAGGACAGTGCTGAAGTGATGTCACTTTGGTGCTTTCATCAGTGCAGCCAGCGCCATTTTGATTCACGGCCATAAATTTCTGTGATCAGACATCACAATAGTGCTGGCTTCACCAGATGAACGTGCCAAAGTGATATCATTTCAACATCATCCACCAGGCAGATGGTGTTATTTTTAAAGAAGATAAACTGAACAAATACAGCAGAACCTCTCTTATGCCAGAGCAAGAATACACAAAAATGCTATATTCTTTGATTGGTTATTTATTTCTACCTTTGCTGTGGTAGAAAGTTGCAGCTTTGTTTTTATTGGTTAGTGATTACATTGGTTGAGCACATTTAAGATTCCAGGAGGAGGTTTTCTTGTCTTTTCTGGAGCACCCGTGCCATATAGAGATGTTATTAACATCATTCTGAGGTAGACAGTCTCCTTGATTTTAGGACTTTTTAATTGTTATCTGGTTTGATAGTTACCTTGTTCTGTTATTTTTCTAGAATTTGTAACCCTTGAAGCAGGTGACAGTTGGCTGCTGAAACTTTGGCCTTTGTTAGGGTCTTCAGACAAACACATAGTTCTACACAATTTGTCCTTATTTGTTGCATTTTTGGCATTTGTTAGAAACAAATGCAAATAAAAAATGAAACATAACATATCTGTCTGAAGTTAGCCAGATATTCAGTGGGATAAGTGTTCTGCTGAATATCCTCGAATAAAGTTATTCCGTAAACTCACTCAGTTAACTTTGAAAAATAACCAGTTATGTTTAAATACACTGGTTAAGTTTCAAAGTTATCCATGCGCCTGGATAACTGAATATACTCAAAGACGGTAACTTTCAATGCTACGAGCAGGCACGTGGTCTTTGGCCCGCCCCCAGGGATGTGGCCATTTTATAACAGATGCGTATGCACGTGTATGTTATAAAATAGCTTCACCGAGTGCAAGCCTGCACGCAATTTTAAGTGGACGTGTGCCTAATCGTGCAAATGTCGCTTCTACCGCACAAGTGGGGGAATTTTAAAAGCCACTCACGCTGATGCCATTGGCCGTTTTCCCAGTTAAAGGACTTCAACCCCCCCACCCCCCCCCTAATTTAATAGCCTCCCTTCTCCCATTGGCCCTGACATTTAAAAACTTCGCTGATATGCCTATATTTTTTTGTTTTACTACTTACACGTCAACCATAGCAGAAGTAATGCAGTAGGAGACTCCAGTGCACGCCTGCATGCATATTTACACACAAGTATCATGATTAAATCCTGGAATGCCCATGCCTTCCAAGACCACATCCATGCCCCCCCCCCTTTTTTTTTTTTTCTCATTTGTGTGCGTAGTGGTTAGTGTGCATGCATCCAGCTAGCTTTTAAAAGCCATTCGTCACGCGCCAGCTCAACATTCATGCATTCCTTAATTTTGGCGCTTGTCGGGCTTTTAAAATCCACCTTAAAGAACATAGGTGGATAAGTGCTTACACAAAGAACAAAAATGGAAGCCAAGTGAACTTTGGAACCCAATCCCCTCCTCCCTCCCCCCACACACACGAGGCCAAGGTTGGGTCTGACTGCCCAATACTCCTTCCCCTCCCCCCCAAGCCCTCCCAAAGATTGCTGAAAAGCCTAAGAACTCTTGGGCCAATCACCCAGATGAGAAAGTAGTGCTAAGGAGTTCCAGGCTGAAAGAAGAATCATACAGAAACTCAGAGTTGGAGACGTTGCTGAGATAAGAGAGAAGAGCTGCTTTCTGAGCAAGTACCAAGGAGGACCTAACAGAGAGGGTTCCTGATCTGACCTGTTTGGGAGGGCAGTTATTGCTTCTGAAAGACAGATTCTTTTTGTGACTTTTGAACTCTGAGTTGCTGTTTGGTACACTAGCCATTAGTGTATCATTGTTTTAGACTTTGTTTTTCTTGCCATCACTGCCAGTAAAGGACATTTATTTTAAACAGCTTTGGAATCAATATGGTACTTTTGTGCTTTTTACTGGGCTGATGAGCAAATGCCCCTGAGAGGAGAAACCCTGAAGGGTTTCTCCTCTCAGGGGCATTTGCACACAGGGGGAAAGACATTTCTTTTCCCCCTGTGTGGGAACCCCATGAAGTAATGGGATCTGTTGCAGGTCGTGAGCCCCTGTGCCCGGGAGCAGATCGGGTCAGAAGCTACATTTGAGTGGCGAACCATTGGGGATCACCACTCAAGGCTGGACTTAGGCATTTTATGTATTAAAGTAGAAATTTCAAAGTTTATCACCTTTGCTGATGTTTCTATAGTGCTGTGAATTAGCACACTATAATCCCTCCTCCATGTTTTTCTAGATTTGTATATCAGCCATCATAACAGGCATTACCAGTATAGAAACCTTCATTGCCTATTTAATCTTGAGCTTCATATGATAACCTAAACACGAGGGAAAAATATCAAAGACTGTTGTGCATTACTGTCTCCCCCTGTAGATGGACATCAATCAAATCCACCGACAGGACAATGCCTACGGCAATTGCTCCTTTTGCTCAATAACAATTGCAGAGACAAATTGGCAAGATCCACAATCAGGTCGCTGTTTAAATTTGATAGTATTTACCAACAAACTATGTTATCTTTTGTTAAAAGGTTTATGTAGGGAGAACAAAAAAGGATTCATGTTTGACTTACAAAGCATAAGAGCTGCATAACAAACAAATAAGAAGTGCAAGCCCCCTTGGTTTCACATTGCCTTGAAAATAATCATTTGCTCGAGGACTTATGCTGGGGTATCTTAGAACAGATGCATCAACAACAGGTGATTGTGTGAATCGGTTGAACATCTGTCAATTTGGGATTTATTTCCTCAACACAGTAATCACATGGAATGAATTTAGATATAAAATAGTACTCGATAATTTGATTTTTATTTTTAGACATTATAGTTTATTTTGCTATACAACCCATTCTTCTAGCTAGGTTACTTCCGGTTTTGATTTGGTGCCAAAATGATACTAGATGCCGGTGTTTGAAAGGTAAGCAAAGCTTATAAAAAGTGCTGAAGAACAATGGTACTGACTTTTCTCATTTTATAACTTGTTCTATAATCAACACATCTGTTACAGTGACTTGACTATCAAGATTACTATTCTCATGGCCCCCTGATACAGAAAAACAATTTCAAAACAAGACTGGGTGGTTGGACAAGCTAAGTTCACTAAGAAAAAGTTCTTTTAATTGCATAAAAAATACACAAAAAGTATTTATTGGACAATGCTTAATGAATCCACATGATTAATAAGGCAATGAAAGTTTCTATACCAGTAGTGCCTACTATGATGGCTGAGATATATATATATATATATATATATATAGATACATTGAGGAGGAATTATAGTATGCTAATTCATTTTTTCCTCTACACTATTCTCACATCACTGTGTATTTTGGAGTCTACAATGCTGTATGCATCTTTTCCAAAAGCTATTTTTCTTGCAATTTAAATTCAATATTAATTTTATTTACAATATTATGTGACAAGTTTAGCATATATAAATGTCTACATTCTGAAAGGCAACAAGAACTTTTCCAAGAAAAAATAAGAGAATGATAGCACTATTTTAAGTCAAGACAATATAACATTTCACAGGTAAAGTGTGCAACTTAAAATTCTTTACTTGTTAGTCATATGCATGATAAATATTGCATAAATTTGTATTTTAAATACTGCATATGTACAATATGAAAGATTAACAATAAAAATGCATTTGAACATACACTCATGTGTGCATTTGCTAATCTGTATTAGAACAAATATGGTAACAATTACCAGCTGATTCTAACAAATAGTACATCAGACTTCAACACCTGATGTGTACTAAGCTAAAAAGATTGCTGAACTTGGCTGCATTCCCATCACCATGCTAGAAAGACATCATGGACCTAAGAGTGTTGCTGTGTTTCCCTGTACTAACAACTTCCCTCCCACCCAACATGCTTTACTATTTAGGTCAGTGAGTCATAGGCATTTTGATTCCGGTGCTTGGACCACCAGGAGAAAAGCCCAGCTCCTTTCTGTCCCAGAGATTTTGAGAGCAGTGCATCCAATATCTGAGGACTTGGTAAGGAAAAGGTTTTGAGGGTTGAAAGCCTTCAGGATGAGCACTGGGGGCCTTCTGGGAAAAAAAATATTCTGTCTTGGGAACGAGAATGTCCAAGCTTTTGAGGCCCACATACAGATGGAAAGTAAAGTAGTCCTCCTGAAATGCAATTAGCTTTATAGTATTATGTGGACCACAATAGGCCTGTTAGGTATCAGAGGATATCTAATAAGCCTATTTACATATGACTGTCATCTTTCTATCTATGAGCATTAGAATTATCACACGGCAATGGTAAAATGCATGAGGATTTCGCATTACCAGCCTTAAAAGATGGGACATTCAGCAATGTAAACTTTAATGTGTAAATGTGTATTAAGACAAATACTCATTAGCAAACATAGGCCTGGATTTATCAAAATGCGATAAGTATCGCATGCGATAGCAAAAGGGGCGTGTTATGCTAATATACAGTTTATCGCAATTTGCGCTAATTACCTATGCAAAGAGCTAAGTTAGCGCAAATTGCAATAACATTTGCGGACTTTGCGATAAGTGCCATACCTGTTGTATTCCCTGCATTCAACCACTGGGGGACGAGAGAGTGAGAGAGAGAGAGTGAGAGAGAGAGAGAGACCTCCCTAGAAAGGTATTTGTATGTGAAGATTTGATGACCAGAGAGGAAACTCACCCAAAGATGAGATTTCTGCAATGTTCTCTCCACCTAGCTTGATGGTACCCAGGTAGAGTGTCCATCAAGCTAGGTTGAGAAAACCTTACACATATATCTTGGAGTGAGTTTCCTCACTCCGAAGGTCATCAAATCTTCACAAGTGACCACTGTTCTGTTCGTACGTCTCATGTTGAATGTCAAAGTGGCCCCTAACCCCCTACACTAATACCTAAACCTCACCTCAAGTTACTATGTGGGCCTCCCATAGGGATACAAATACCTATCTCCCCAGATGGCTCCATCGGTGCTCCGGGAGCTTTAAACCTACTAAAACAGGCCTTTCAGGAGACATTGCGAAATGCGCTAACACCTTACCGCCCCGTAACGCAAGCTATCGCATGGCTTACTGCTACTGAAAAAGGTGTAGTTAAAATTGGCGTTAAGTCTATGCAATAGCACTTCGCAGACTAGCAAACCCAGCCCACTCCCGCCCCTAACTCCTCCTCTTTTTCGGATTTGCATCGCACCATATGATATGGTGCTATCGCATGCATTAAAGGCATTTTCACATGCATTAAGGGCCTATAGCATGCATTAACAGGGCTTTTCGCATGCGATAAGTCCTTAACGCATGCGAAAACGCCTTACCGCATTTTGATAAATGACCCCCATAATTGCTTAAGAAAATTAGAAAATTATATGGGAAAACATTCAAAAATTGCCACAGGAAACTAGGTGCTTTGTTATAAAAAAGCAGATCATTGTTGACCATTCTCATTGGAAAATTGACAAAAGCATTGCTGGATACTAACATAACATTTTTTTACTCTATTTACTTCCAAGCTGTAAAGCCTCCAAGTTTATAGTCCTTGTTCAATGTAACTTTCTTGCTCTCTTTCTGATTATAACTTATTGTTCTGTTTTTTGGTTATAAGTTTCTATCCCTCGTTCGATGTAAACCGATCTGATATGGTATTCAACCATGAAGCTTGGTATAGAAAAATGTGAAATAAATAAATAAATAAACAACAGACCTGAATCACCCAATCACTTTCTATCCTAATGAAATATCAGCTAGATGCAATTTTGAAGTACTGTTTAAACATTGCAACCCTATTACCCAAAATATTACTCAGCAATAAAGTCAGATATTAAAGCAATTTACCTCAGTAATATGCTGGTCTTTCATTCTTCTAGACTGCAAAATAAGAATACATAATGAATCGAAGTTTACACGATTTAAAGAGCATGCATAGTACTTGCATATTTTCTAATATTTTAAAAGCATCTTTAATATAACGTATACCTTTTCTTGAGAATATGCAGCTTTGAATTCTTCACTTTTTTCATTCATTTCTTCATCACTCCACTCCCAGTTTCCATCTTCAGTCTTATGGAGATGACCACTGGAGCCAGGCACTCTTCTAACCTATCAAAACAGAAAATAGTTGTTCTTTATTATCTGACATCCATAAATATTGTGGGCACCATTGTTAGATTTTACTAAAGGCTACATTAGATGGTTAAATTAATTTCAGCTGGACAAAATCCAGGATTTCAAACAGTTCTTAGCAGTGAATAATCAGTGTACTATGTCACTGCACTCCATAGAAATAAATATTTCCTTTATTCACATGCTTGAACATCAGTCCTCAAATGTTACAATCAAAGGTGTCTTAAAAAAACTATACTGTAATAAAGTTACCACACAAAATGAGAAAACAGAAAGGGGACAATATTCAGCCGCGGAATGATTAACTTGTCTGGCTAACTAGCAGTGCTGAATATATCTTGCTAACTTTAGGACAGCCCTACGGCTCGACCACAGTTAGCTGTATAAGTTAACCAGCTAACCCTGCTCCTCCCTGGAACACCTTCCTGCCCACTCCTGACTTATCCGGCTAAATTTTAGAATTTAGCTCGATAAGCGCTCAAAATACCTGGATAAGCCATTTAGAAGGATAACTATTACGCTATCTGTCTAAATGGTGTTTGAATATGGATCTCAAACTCTAAATAAACCTCTTATTTTAACACGAACAACTTCACAGTAACAATACAATGTTATACATAAAATGCAACATAAATTATTTAGAGATGCCTACTGGAAAAAAAAACAACATGCAGACACTAAGACAGCACACTGGACAGCATTTATACAAAACAAAACAGCCTAAAGAAGCACACCAGAGCACTCAATTACTGCCCTAAACCATAAAATCAAATACCCTTCTGTTGCCATCTTGCTCTTTTTCAGAACCTGACATCATGCTTTTTTTCCCAGGACTCTGCTCAGCCTACTTAAGCAAAACAAAACAGTATCAGACGATTCCTAAAAACATCTTGACAAGCATTTATGAGACTCATGAGATTGCTGGAAGCACAGCATGATAATTAGCAGCAGACCTGGTTGTTTAGATTATAATCAGTTTTCCTTAATTGTTCCAAATTATTGAACTAAAAGGAAGAAAAGCAACCAGTGAACGTTTCTGAAATGTTACGAGTTTCTTACAAGAAAACAGACAGTTCTGAAGCAGTCAGACAAATCTCTTTCAAGTGCAAATTCTAAAACAACAAATACCATTGCTCTGTTATATGTTAGGATGCCCTGGTTAACTCTGCCCAAACTTGACTAACCATTTTGTCATCCGTTTATAGATCACTCAGCTATTAAATGCAGAAGAATTGTGTACTACGTAGTACCAATTTTTACATAGCTTCAAATTACATTAATCCTCATTACGTTTTACTACTGCTACTCCATGTTCTCTCTGACCTTATCTACGTGACATTTTAAAACAACTTCAACTCGAGTGTTTAAGAATACATCCTTCCACAAGGCTTCGAGGACAAAAAAGTTAACACACTATAAAGATAGGACCATTTCATGAAGGTTCCCAAATGATGATTAAGGCTACAAATAATCAATATCAATTTTCTAACTTTGCGCATTGTGATAATTATTTCCAAGCAGTCCAATGTACTACTTATGTTAGATCCCATAAGACAAATGCATTTAGCAGATCCAATCTCAGTCCATTAAGAAGAATTGGGCTATGAAATATTTTATTTTAGGAAATAATCCTTTTAAAAAAGGGGACACTGTCTCCCTCAAAATCTTTTAAAATCTCATTACCTCTAAATCTCCTAGGTTTCACTCTGTAAGTAATGCTTGAAGGCTACCCTATGTGTTTGTGTACAAAGAATGCCAGATCCACATACAGTATGCCATGTTAGTATGAGTGATGGGTTTGTAAAATTTCTGGTGGTGCCTAGTTTGATATCTTTTTTCCCTCCCTTCCCCATCGATCCAGAGGTCTCACGCTTTCACTTTCCTTCCCACCCATACACCTCAACTCTACCATTTCTCATCTATCCACCACCAACACTGCCCCCCCCCCCCCCCCCGGAATCCCAGCAGGAAGACAAAGGCATTTGATTACCTTGTACAGCCTCCTCTATTAAGTGATACCTATATATCTTGTTTGCTGTATAAACTAAACTATGCAGTGATAGCAGATCCTCAGTCTACAAGACATTGTACAATTCACACCGCAACCTAAAAATGGAACTGCGCACACAAATAAACTAGGGGAGGCTACATGGGTTACAAAGTGCATAAGCACAATTCTCCTCCTGACAGAGTAGGATTGGGGGATCAATGGAAGGGAGGTGGCATGAGAACTTGATTGGTGGAGGTGGGCATGGAGTAATGGGTTGAGGATTGAGTAACTCCCCTCCTCCCAGTACTTCTGACCGGCCTGTGTGAGCCAGCTCCATAGTGCTGTTCATCCTCCTGCCAGCTTAAAGCTCAAATATTTGTGGAAATGACCCCTCCTTACTATCCACTGGTACTTTCTCACCTCTACCTGGCTTCCTGATATGCTGCTGACCTGGAGAAGCATATGCCAGATATATCTGAACCACTGAAATGTATGTACTGTTTAATCTATCCCTCTTTTCTAATGACCAAGTTATTCATTCCCTGTTTATTGTAACTTTTTTCTACGCCTGCTCTGTTAATTGGTTCTCCCCTTGTTCATTGTAAACCGGTTCGATAAGACTTGTCTTGAGCATCGGTATATTAAAAGAACTTAAATAAACAAATAAATAAATAAATAGTGATGTCAATACTTTGTGCCAAATAGCCTGTATAAAGGGGAGGCCCTTTTAGGCCACTAAGGACTGTGCCTCGTTTCTCCTGATGAAGCTGCCATTTTCCTCTGGTTTAGAGCAGCCTGGAGAAGCCAGGGCCTCATATGGTGATGTTATCACTTGGCATTAGATGGCATGTATAAAGGGAAGGTGCTTTAGGCAGGCCTCTGCCTAAGGGCTCGCCCCTTAGTGGGCAACTAGACACTGGCCAGGGGATGATATGAAATGCTGTTTAGATCAAGATACATTTGTTTGGCTTTTGAGATTGCTATTTAGCAATGTTTTGGATAATGTTGGAGTTTTGTATTGGTGCTATCCCCTTTATAATTAAGGGAGATATGCAGGGTTGCCTTTTTGTCCTGATGAACATTGTGTCAAATATGAACTGCAAGTGGGTTATATTAATTCAACTTCATAAAGGAGAAGAATTAACTCTTTGATGCTTTCATTCAGTACATCCTTAATTGCTGTTAATTACTGAGTCCTGGTATACAGAAAATGATACTTCTTGTTGAAAAAAGTCTGTCTAAAGCACTACTGCTATATGCAGGAAGCTCTTTCTTTGAAGAGTGGGAGAATGGTTCTTATCTATAGAAAGACAATTCATGTTCATAAATTATATTCCCTGGCTTAGGAATCATGATTGGACAATGTGTATAATATATCATCCTCCAGCCTCTACAACTGGAGAGGCAGTTTTGGTTTCCATTCTACTTAAGTACTGTGTTTAATAGGGAACTTTAATTTACATATAGATGTTACTTATTTGTGCCTGGGTGCTTTTGTCTATTATGTTATCTATTAACTGTTTGTAGTTGATTGGTTCCCCCACACATAAAGATGTCCATTAATCGCCCTATGGAATTATTTGCTGCTGTATAAAATGTGACCAGTAGCTTGAAGCCAGAAATACATTACATTACATTACCTGTGATGAGTTAGCAAATTGCTCGTACCCCTTTGCATTCAGACTATTCAAACATGGCCGTTCGGGTTCTTGCAACACAGGACACTGAACCCAATTTTCTTAATTTCACATGGCAGTTAACACTGATAAGACATGTTGCTTTGCTACAAGATTCTATCAAGCCTAAACAGCTACAATTCTCTATTCAGTAACTGACTAGTCACTAATCGAACTTTGGGGTTGGGTAGTACCAAGGGCTCCACCACCAGCACATATTTTGCTTTCTCTTTAGGAAGTTATTTATGGCACCCAAACATCTGCTGAGATTCACCCCTGGTAGTAGCGCATGTGTCGCAAGGCTGTCAAGACAGCATGCATATATTGGGTCCCTACATATTGGTGATGTGATTAAATTCGCTGTCAGCTTTGGTCTGTAAGTTAATTATTTGGGAGATTTGACCTTCAGGCACCTACACTATTATTGTTTGTAGTTCCAGACTGAGTTGACTGACTACATTACCTATCTCATTTTTAAAGAAGACTGAAGTATCCAATTGTGACTCAGTAGTATCTTACTCCCAAGTTGCACAGCACCAAGTCCTCCACTTTCAGCACGTGTATCAGCATTTTCTGCATGACATCTGCTAGTGTTTTCTTAAGTAGATCATTTATTGCATCCAAACATCTATTTGTTGCAATTCACCTCTAGCTGTAGCATGTATGTCATTTGGCCTTTTTTTTTTTTTGGCAATTTAAAGTTTGTTATACAATCAATAACCAGACAGACAATCCAAGGAACAAATACAATGAAGGTATAACACTGAACATTTTGTTCTGCAATATCCCACAAATTATTTCCCCCATTCCCATCCCTTATGAGGAAATACAATCCACATTAGTTCAAATCAGAGCTAATTAAAACAGTAAATTGAAACAATATAGCATCAACTGAGGTAGAGAATCAAAATAGAAACAGGAGATAAAATATATAATATAATATAATACTGCTAAAAAATAGCCATAAGAATAGAGAAAAGATTGAAATAAAACCAAAAATAAGCAATCAAGCATACACAATATCTTCAAAATGTGTACAGAACTACAATAAACCATTGCCCACCAGTTACCCCTATCTCCAGCCTAAGAGCTAATGCTAAATTCTTCCACTAAACATAGGGATCCCAAATCTTCTCAACTTTAAAGATATTAAGCTTCCTAAAGGCAGAAATCTTACTTAAGCAGTTATAGATGTTCCAATTTACTGCTGACTGCTGAAACCTGAGGACCCTTGGGGACTCTCCATGTGTAAGCTATCTCACATCTGGCTGCCAATAGCAGCTGTTGCATCAAAATTTGTAAATATTGGTCAGAACAAGTATTCCATATATTCAATAAAGCTTGTTTAAGCAGAGGGTGGTCAAAGTTAACCTTAATACATCATCTATCTTATAAACCTTAGACCAGTGTTTACTTATGACAGGACAGGTCCACCAAGCATGATAAAAGGAACCTACCATGCCACATTTCCTCCAGCACTTATCGTCTATGGTTAATAAAGTTAGGTGTAATTTCTCAAGCATTAAGTACCACCTAAGTAGTATCTTATATCCATTTTCAAGCAAGAATGTTGAGCCAGAACTCTTGCTAATATTTTTAAAAATCCCATTCTTCTTCAGAAATAGACTCTCCAATATCAGTTTTCCAAGCTATAAATATGTGTCTGTTTCAACAGTTCTCCATTTAAAAGGCTATACATTTTTTAAATACTCTAAACCCCCAGCAGAGGAGCAATAACCCTCAAAGAGGGACTTGACCCTAACCAAATCTTCTTTAACTTTAGTGATTCATAGAAAGTGACTAATTTGTGAATAAAGAAAAGTATTAGCTTCAGGGATTAGCATATCACAACAGGTCTCATACATTTAATATCTCTCCTCTTCCATGAGATACAAGCCCTGGTCTTGATGATTTCTGATATTTCCTCTAAGTTATACCCGGTTGAAAATCCATACTATGAAAAAGCAGCAGTCTATAGAAGTATTCTCTTCGTCTAACCAAGTTAATACACCACTGGTTCCAAATTTTTAATGTATGAAAGGAAGTGGGTAGAACTATCCTTAACGACCTTCATGTTCATTCAGGTTGCCACACTAAGGCTTTCAGAGGCAGTTCCTATTCAAAGACTATCCATTGTTTGACCTCTCTTCATGTGCTAGTCAACAATAGCTCAGAATTGCGAAGCAGCATAGTACCATAGAATATTAGGCACCTCTAGCCCACCTCTTAGTTTAGTCAAGTACATTATCTTTCGTGATAACCTGGGGGGGGGGTCCTCTTCCAGATAAAAGCAAATATACATCTCTGCCACAATTTTAACAGAGAATTGGGGATGGAGATTGGTAATGTCTCGAAGAAAATCTAAGAAATGTGATTTTTATCATTGAAATTCTTCCCATCCATAAGCCATTTTTTCCCATCTCTCTAAATCTTTTTTATAATTTTAAAGGAGAGAACATAATTATGGTCAAAAAGATCATTTATTTTCCTGCTTATATATATTCCCAGATATTTTATACACTGTTTGGCCCATTTAAAAGGGAACTATTTTCCTCAAAGGTTGTAGAGATGCCTCCAGAACAGAGACATTCAAAATCTCAGACTTTAAAGTTAATCTTAAATCCAGAGACTGCTAAAGTGATTGATCTCTGGAATTGCTCCCTCTAGGGAAACCTCTGGAACAGTTAAACTGAATAGAATATCATCCACAAGTAGCGATTGTTTATATGAAAACAGATCCAATTTGAACTCCAAGAATGGTATTGTCTGCTCCAGGGCTACAAAAAGATAGCAAATAATAAAGAGGAAGTAGACATTCCTGGCAAGTACCTCTGGCCACTGTAAATAGATCAGAATATCCAGTCACTTTCACACATGCCTGTTGATGATCATAACGTTTCTGTATCCACTTAATGAAAAACTGGCCAAAATTTATCTTTACCAGTGTCTTGATCAAAAATGGCCAATTAACCATGTGAAAAAGCTTTCTCTGCATCTACAGAGATTTGTGGATCAGTGGAATATAAATTTGTAAAATAAATAAATACAGAAAGAAGCACCACAGGAATGTTTTCCCTATGAACAGAGGAGATACCAGTTTTCCCTCACATTGTCAGCCATCATTCTATTAGGCATAAAACCAGCTTGATCTATATGAATTAAACTAGTGATAACTTTATTCAAACTGTCTGCTAATGATTCCTCAACCCTATATAATCGATAGAGAAATATGAATTGGGTGGTTTGGAAAACAGGTGTAATTTCACATTTTTGGAAAGCAATGTCTCCAGATGTCAATAAGATCCCATTTTGTATTAAAAGGTTTTAATTTCACCATATGGAGTTTAGATATTTGGCTCACTCCAGATGAGTTATCCAATTCCAGAAATCAGGTAAGATTGAAGTCACCCCCTAATATTAAATGACCCTCAACCCAAATTTCCAAAGATTTAGCTATGGAATTGAATAATCCACTTTGACTTATTTAGAGCAAACAAATTAACCAGAGTAAAGAGGTCACCTCCCATTTCAATTTGGAGAATAAGAAACCTAATCAAAAGATACACATAACTTTTTAAATTGAATAGCAAGATGTATAGAAATCAGGATACCAATACCCACATACTTCCCTATCCCTGAGGCAGCCGCAAAATATCTACGTGGATAATCACTCGAGGTCATTACATGCTCAATGTTTCCTGAGATGAGTTTCCTGAATACATGCTATTGAAACATGCCTAGAAGATAATTCTCTAGATAACTACCTTTTGAAATGGGTATTTAACCCTTTTACATTTATGGTCAATACCAGATATAGAGACAATGAGTAATGTAATATTTTCATGCACAAGAGCATTAGTACAAAGCTCTGAGCAAATATAGTTATACTAAAAAGAAACACAACAAACAAATATACATTCAGCACACCATACCCATTTCCAACATATATCTCAGCTCAGCCCAAATCTATCAACTCGCCCTGTTGATCCTCAATTTCAACAAGTTCCCCAAACCCCTTTCCCAATCCACCTATTATCCCCAAAGATCTGCCCAATCCCCACTGCAGATCAATGCCCTTATCAGGAGAAATATGCATCTCAGCCCCTTAGACCCCCCAACATCAAACGAACATCACATGTTGGCATATTGCACAAATGAATAATCGGAGCTCATCACATCTGAAAAGATAAGAAAATCTACCCAGCAAAGACATTAAAACTGACAACTGGGATACTAATTTCAGACAGAAGCCCTGGCATTGTTATAACTAAATCATAAAGACTCTAGTCTTTATTCCTGCTGATCTTCAAGACTGTTCTCCAGTACTGGATTGCAAGTTGCTTGACTGCCTTTAAATGAATCTGCCCTTCTACACCCATTGCCATCAGGTGCTAGCGGTGTTGCCTTGTAGCTTGAAGAGGAACGTTAGATCAAGAGGCCTGCTCTCTGCAAAGTGGTTTCAGCTTCATAAACAGATTTCACTCTCGTCATAGTTCCCTTGATCATGAACGTGATTCCAAAAGGAGAGAGCCAGCGAGGGACAGCCCTCTTTACGTAGAGTAGATGTAATCTCTCTAAATTCCTGCCACTTATGCAAGATAACAAGGGATAGATCTGCAAAGATCAAAATAGAGTGCTGCTCCCATTGCCATATCGAGATCTTTCTTGTTGCTGCATTTTTTTAAAGCGAAACTATGAAAACATAACACAATGTCCCGTAGTTTATCATCAGCTCTTTGACCCATAGCCCTTAGAGCACGCTCAATGTCGATGTGAGTTTCCGTTGGGTTATCTGCACTTTCAGCAGCTTCTAATAGAGCTGTGCAAAGTCTCAGTATAGTTTGTTTGCAGTCATATTCGTGGATTTCTGGTTCCCCACGAAATCACAGATTACATCGACATGTCTGATTTCAATATCTTCCAGTTTTTCTGATAATGTTAAATTCTCATCTTGGAGCTCACTGCATTTAATATTTAAAATTAACCATTAGGCCCACGTGAATATCCAGATGTGTATCGTTGTCCTCCCCTCGCCTAGCAATCTCCACTATTTCTTCGCATTAGATTTAATATTGGACCGCAACTGACAAACCACTCATGAAATTTGTCCAAGTCAGGATATCATTCTTTGCCAAAGCCTATGCTATAGGTACAGTTTCTCTTCCATCTCAATCATTACTGTAGTGTTACAACCAGGGGGAGTTTAGGAAAAGAAAGATATTTTAGAGAATAATGTGGGGAATGTGAAGTTAATAAATGTGCTTATCAAGGGAAGACTCATAAATGTAAAGGCTTAAGTACATTTCCTTTCATTTTACATAAAAGCACAGATGACCATTGCTGAATTTTATTTTTTTTTTAAAGACTAAATTATCATTTTAGGGACAAGCCTGGTAGCTCAGTGGTAAATTCTGTGCAAAAGGCCTGGATTCAATTCCCTGGCCAGTTGAGGTTGGGGATGTTACAGGTTTTGCATTGTTCACTTTTATATTTATGTATAAATAAATCCATTTATGTACTGTTGAGTACGTATGAAATAGGCACAGCTTAGATTCCTACACTGTGCAACAGCTAGAAAAGTTTATTGCAATTGACACAATAATATGTAAATTTATATACACAATGTTGTGCAAATATATTTTCATTGTTAAAAACGGTCATGTTCCCATCTCTCATGTGTTTGCATAATTTATTTTGTTCATTTTTTTTTTTTTTTTTTAGTGGGGGAAGGGCGGGGGTTGGGGCTCAGAAAGAATATGGGAAGGAGAGAATCAAGACTGGGAAACAGGCCAAAAGAGATTGGGAGGATTCCCTCACTCATTTCCTTTCTGTATGTCGCACACACACACACAATGCATGCTTGTACTCTATTGTCTGTCAGCTCTCTCTATGAAACAATTCCGTCACTCCTTCCTCATATCCCCCAGCACCTGTCACCCCACCACCAAATACCCCCCCACCTTTATCTTCCACTGTTGAATTTCTTCCCACAAGTCTTTACTACCCCCTGCCTATTTATAATCTTCCCATCCTCCCCCTGCTACTTCAAGTTTCCCTACTAGAGAAAGAAGGTGAACACTGGTGTTTCACATTACATCATCATCATCTTCAACTACTACTAAACATTTCTATAATGCTACATGACATACATAGCACTGTACAAGAAAATGAAATAGTTCCTTCTCAGTAGACAAACATACAGGGCAGAAAGAGACTTTGGGAAGGTTATTAAAACAATGGTTAAAAATCAATGAGGCTGTAATGGGACAATCAGGTGTTATTTAAAATCATCCTTAAAAATGTGGGGTTTTAGACTTAATTTAAATAAGGCAAGAAAGGAAGCATGATGTACCAGTTCTGGAAGTCTATTCTAAGTATATGGTATAGCCAAGTGGAAAGCAGAGTTGGGAATTGATAGTACAGGAAAAGGGCATAGACAGGAATGACTTGCCTGGTGAGCAGGGTACACAAGGAAAGTAATGAGGAATTGCAGAGTGAAGGCTCTGTTTGATGAGTAAGAGCTTAAACTATACATGAAAACAGAATGGGAGTCAATGTAGTGGCCTGAGAAGAGGGGTTATATGGGTGTAGCAATTTTTGCAAAAGATAAGTCACAGAACATTTGGATAAACTGTAATGGAAGGAAACCTGTGAGTACCAGGTTGCAATAATCTAAGCGGGAGCAGTTGAGAGAATAGATAAGGAGGATCCAGCAGAGAAAACACTAGAAGTGCAATAGGAGAGGTAGGAAGAGAGCCAAGACAGGACAGAGTCCCAAAATCCAAGTGAGGTCAGAGTATCAAGGTGTAGGTGGTAATCAAGCATGTCAAAAGCAGATAGATCAAGGAGGATAAGGATTGAGTAAAGGCTTTTGGTTTTATCCATAAACAGATTAAGACTTTGGCAAGGGCTGTTTGGGGAATGTAAAGAATGAAAACAAGACTGAAGTGGATCAAGAATGGCTTGAGATGGAAGTTATCAGATGATGGTCTGAGAAAGGAGGAACTGAGATGGAGAAATCAGAGACAAAAGTTGGATGAAATGACTAGGGCAAGGCAGTGGCCATGCTTGTGAATAGGGGAGGTAGAACAGAGTTGGTTAATGAGTTTAAGGAAAGCTGTTTTGAGGGACAAGAGGCAGAGGAGTCATCAACATGAGGTTAAAGTCACCAAAAATAAAGGGAAGAGTAGATGGATCAAGGAAGAAAAAGCCAGGAATCAAAGTTGTGAGAAAAGAGAAGGGGGATTTATCAGAAGGTCAATAAATGACAGTTACCCTAAAAGGTAGTGTGGGGTTATATATGCGGATGAAGTGGGCTTCAAAGGAAGAAAGCATGGGACTGAAGTGGTGGGAGAGAAGTCTATCACCACCACTGCAGCCTACTGCGTGCTAGGTGTATGAGAGGAAAGGTAAACTTCATGATAGAGAGTAGCAACTGAAGCAGAGTCCTCCGGGAGAAGCCTTTTGGCAAGCTTCATGGACAGAGTGGGAATCCTACATGGACCACAAAAAAGGAAGAGAAGAGGGAGGGAGAAGAGGAATAGTGATACGATTGGAGCGGTTCAGTTTGATATGCACCAATGGGTGAAAGTTGCCTTGCAGGGCAAGGACTGGGATTGGTATCCCTGACTAAGTAGGATGAGGAGCCTGAGAATAGATAGACAAGAGGTAGAAGCGCAATGACAGCAACAAGGATGAGATGCTATTATGGTATATGGAGATTGCTGGGTAAGAGAAAGAAAAGTTTGAAATAAGTTCAAGAGCAGTGGGTAGTGTAGATGACTGAATGACAGGCAAGAAAATGTAGGAAATGGGGGAAGTGGACTTTGTGTTAGCAGTAGTTTTCAGCAGGGAATACGATTGGAAAGATTAACATCAAGAAGATAAATTGTAGTGAAGTCACAGGACCTGCAACCTCCCCAGTAGTTGACCAACTGCTTGAGAAACCTGGGGTGGGAACTGCTCAAGCCTGAGGAGGATTGTGGTGACTTCTGGAGTCAACCTCCAAGGAAACTAAGAAAAGTAAGCAGATGGCCTGCAACTTCCCCAGTACCAAGGCCCATATGTTACTTTGAACCATGTGGTTTAGATTGGCAAGGGGGAGAACATAGACCAGGGTATGATATTCCCACCACCTCCAACCAGTGATTGAGTGGAAAGGGTGGTGAGCCTGCTCTGCCAACCCTTAACTCCTGGACCCAGCACCTCCCCCCTTCCCAATTCCATGCAGAATCATACAGTTCTACATTAAGAACCTAATACTGTGGCCTTTTCCACAGCTTCACTGGAGACCTTGGTGCTCCATACATATTTAACGTAAGGTGTCATGAGTATAGTATTATACGGAAACAAGTACATTTTTAAGGGGAGAAAATAAAATAACTATTTATACCATTAAGGAAATATCTGGTGCTATGTTGTTAATGATCATTTAACCTGCACCACAACATGACCTGGAGTAACATGATCATTCAAATAAAAAAGCTATACCATTTGTCCACTGGGTATAGTATCAGCTACAAATTGCACTAAGTTACTTTTCAAAATTTTGAAGGCAACTATCACATCTAATCATATGGGAATAGCTATTTTTAGCAAAATTATAAGATCATATGAATGTAAGTGCCATACTGGGTCAGATCAATGGGCCATTGAGCCCAGCATCCTATCTCCAACAATGGAGAATTTAGATCACTAGGAAATACCCAGCAGATATTAACAGGAAAATTCCTTCCCTGTTGCTCAATCCCAGATTAGTCCTGGGGGAATTCTGCACCACTGCGGAGTGCAGAATTTGCACAGAATCCCCCCCACTGCACAGAATTTCCATTTTCTGCGCAGAATTGCCAAAGATGGAGGAAGCCCCGGCATGCCACAAGCAGAGCTTGTCCCACTCACGCTGAAGATGAAGGCCCCGGCAAAGATGAAGGCCCCAGCTAAAATGGAACAGACCCTGGTGAGAGTGAGTGTATGTAGAGAGATGTAGGTGTGTAAGTGTGTGTAAGCGTGAAAGCCAGGGGGAGGGGGGGCACGAGAGAGAGCCTGAATGTGGTTGCCAGAGAGGGAGACTATGTGAGGAGATTGTGAAGGAGTTTGTGTGTGAGATTGGAAGCTGGTGTGTGTGAAAAGGGATTGTGTGTATGTGAGTGCTTGTTTCTTGGGAGTGAGTGGAAGAACACTATTACCGTGAACTTCTAGGGAAATTCTGTTCAAAATATTTTAAAATTCTGCATCTTTAATATCTTTTTTTTTTCTGTATTACATTTTCAATTAATTATTTAAAGACTCATGTATATTGTGTTATTTTGATCACTATAAAGTATGCAGAATTTTGATTTTTTTGTGCAGAATTCCCCCAGGAGTACCAGATGTAGGAAGCAGTGACTCGTACATCTACCTAGCTAATTGTTAATGTGCATATCCTCCAGAAACGTTCCTAAGCCTTTTGTAAAGCCTGCTGCACTTTTAGCTTTGAACACACCCTCTGGCAACAAATTCCATGGCTTGTATGCTAAAGAAAGTAAGACTTCTTAAAAATTTGTTTTAAATTTGATACCACTTAGTTTCATGGAGTGTTCTACTGATATCTGAAAGGTTAAATAACCATTCCATATTAACCTGTTCCATATCACTCAGGATCAGGGCCGGTGGAAGCACTAGGCGAACTAGGCGATCGCCTAGGGCGCCTAGCATTAGAGGGCGCCGAGCCGCTGGTAGCCGATAAGAAGGCTCATAGGGCCGCCGAAGATCGGCAGGGCCATGGAGGACCTCACATCACCACGGCCTGAAAAAAAAGGTCGCTCTAAGCCTGCAAAACTCCTCCTCCTTCCTGCCCCCGCGGCCCCGGAAAAAAAATGTTGCCGGAGCCACGCGGGCAGGAAGGGGGAGGAGCATCAGCCGCGTGCCGGAAGAGGAGCATCAGCCGCGTGTCGGAAGGAGGAGGAGCATCAGCCACATGCAGAAGAGGAGCAGCGCTTACGGGCCGCCGCGAATCCCACATTGCGGGCGGCCCGAGAAGACCAGGGTCGCTGCAGAGCCCATCCTGCGGCGACCCGTGAAGAGGAGGCACAGAGGTGCTGAGGGTATGTGTGTGCGCGCGTGTATGAGATGAGTTGAGTTTGTGTGTGAGAGTGAGTTGAGAGACTGTGTGTGGGAGTGAGGACCTGAATGTTTGCAGAGACAGCATGTGAGAGCCTCTGTGTGTGTGTGAGAGAGAGAGACAGCATGTGACAGTGAGAGCCCGTGCTTGAGCAAGATAGCATGTGGGAGTGAGAGAGAGAGCCTGTGTGTGTGAGTCAGTCAGCATGCCAGTGAGAGACTGTGTGTATGAATGATTGTATGAGAGAGAGCATGTGACAGTGAGAGCCTGTGCTTGAGCAAGATAGCACGTGGGAGTGAGAGAGAGAGCCTGTGTGTGTGAGTCAGTCAGCATGCCAGTGAGAGACTGTGTGTATGAATGATTGTATGAGAGAGAGCATGTGACAGTGAGAGCCTGTGCTTGAGCAAGATAGCATGTGGGAGTGAGAGAGAGAGCCTGTGTGTGTGAGTCAGTCAGCATGTGCCAGTGAGAGACTGTGTGTATGAATGATTGTATGAGAGAGAGCATGTGAGAGTGAGAGCCTGTGTGTGTGTGTGTGTGAGAGAGAGAGAAAGCATGTGAGAATGAGAACCTGACTGTGATTTTGAGGGAAGAAGACAGATGGAGAGAAAAGAAATAGAAAGAAAGACAATATAAAAGGAATTGGCAAAAAAAAAAAAGAAAGGAAAGGTGGAAAAAAAATCCTGTGACCAACCGATTAGAAAACTAAGATCAGACAGCAAAGTAAAAAAAAAAAAATTACTTTTTACTGATTGGCACATGTAATCTTTGGGAATGTGCAAGAGTAGCACTTTCTCTATGCACAATGTAGGAGATCAGCATGGAGGAAGTGGAAGCCCACGGGGCCTGCAGAGAGGAGACAGCAGAATAGGCTTCAGTGCCAGTAGAAGCAATCACCAATCAGTGCCTCCCCAATAGCCACGCAGCAGCAGTGACAGTGGCAGCAGAGGAATGAGAGAGGGTCTGAGGTTGCTGGCAAAAGAAAGAGAGGGGGTCTGCCTTTAATGTGTGCATGTGTATGAATGGGAGACTGCTTGGGGGTTTATGTGTGTGAATGCATGGGTGCCTGCCTGAGGGTGTGTCTGTGTATGAGAATGAATTGGTGCCTGCCTGGGGGTCTGTGGGTGTGAGAATGAATGTGTGCATGCCTGGGGGATGGGGAGGGAGTGGTGTGAAAATGAATGGGAGCCTGCCCGGGGGTCAGTGTGAGAATGATTGGGAGCTTGCCTGGGTGTGTGTGTTTGTGTGTATGTGAGGAAGCCAGTGAGAGTGAGAGCATGAGTGTGTATGAGAAAATCCAGGGGTGTAAGAGTGTGTGTGTGGGGGGGGGGGGGAGTGTGTGTTGGGGAGAGAGTGTCTTTCACCTGAGAGTGTGTCAGTGTCTGTGAGAGCAAGAGGTTATGGTGGGTATAAGAGCATGAATGTGTATGTATGTGACAGTGTATGTGTGAGAGAGAATGGACATGTGAGTATGTGTGAGAGAGAGAGGATAACCTCCCAATCCTCGACAATATCAGGGTGACTGGAAATCAAGAACTCCCACAGAAGGGGACAGCAGGGGCTTTTTAAAATCCGTATTAGTTTTAATTATTGGGTGTTATTTGATATATGTGCTGTTTTGAAATATTTTATTGGTGTTTGGGAAATTGTAAAAAATGTATATGATTTTAATTAATAGAAATTCTATTTATCAGTAGTTTTAAAATACTCTTTTATTAGTATGGTTTTACTATTATAACTGATGCTTATGTTTCTTGATTTTATTGTTTTATGAGGAATGGTGGTTCTGTTTTTCCATTATTAATACACAGAGTCTGGCTTCTTGGGGTTTCCATTTCAGTTTTTTCTAATTTGTGCTCCTTTATTTTGTATTCTGTATTTGGTGAGGGTCTGTTTCTGCTCTGTGTGTGTGTGAACATGATGAGAGATTCTGCTAGCATGTAGTGTCTGTATAGGGATCTATAGCAATCGGGTTTGTTTTATTTCCTCAGTAGGTGATATATTGGTATTCTAGGACCCAGTGTAATATTTATCCTTGCTTATTCACAGGTAGGGTTATTGTTGTTTGAGTCCTTGGTGTTATTACTGTTATGTTATGATGGGATTGCAGTATAGATTTTGAGTGTCTTTTTTGCAGCGTTTTGTGTTAGTTCACAATGTGCCTGGCAGTGGAAGCTGTTTGTGCTGCTGTTACTGTGAGGTGGCACCAGAATTTGAAAATATCTTTTAGTATGATGAGCTGTAAGGGAAACATCCAAGCTCCATTGTTTGGGGGAATTTCAGTGGATGCACAGAGTTACAGAACTGGAGGTGCAGGATTTATATTGACATTCCATCCCTTCCTATATATTCCAGACTTCACTCTCATAGCCATATAGAATTAGTTGAATGAGGCTATCAAATAATTTTATAGTGTGAAACTGGCCAGCTTTTTAAAATTATGCAGAAGACACTTTGGACTTTAACACTTTTTTTTTTATAACCAATTTTAAAGCATTTCTTCATCACACCCACCTATAGAGGTGGGTGTGATGAAGAAATGTCATTTTGGCTTCCCCCCCAAATTCTTCTGTTTAGAGATGCCACTGATTTTCTGTGACCTTAAACATTAGTAAAAGAAGGATTAAGGGGGGGGGGGGGTGCTGGAGAGGCAAACAAATGCATTGGCCCCTGGGCACCGGAGACCCTTGGTGCACCACTGGGTGCGAGTCATATGGGGCCGCAAGCGATGGCAAAGAGGAGTGGAGATTTGGCGGGCCGCAAGCAGTGCCCAACCTGCTCGCAACCCAGAAAACCGCAAGTCAGCGGGCGTGATCGAGAATGAGGTACGAATTGAGGCCAAGACCGGGGGGTGGCGGCGCAACGGGGGGGGGGGGGGGGGGGCGCAAGGGAGAAGGCTCGCCTAGGGCGCCAAATCCCCTTGCACCGGCCCTGCTCAGGATATTATAAAATTCTATCTGGGTTTCCATTGCCTTTTCGAAGGACCCTAACCTGTGAGGTTTTCTTCATAACGCAACTGTTCCAACCCAGTTATTTTTATTTCCCTTCTCTGTACTTTAGCTATTTTAGGATGATGCTTCAGTTTCTTATTTACCATGGGAAAGCTAAGTACTGCTTTTATTAGAAGAGCTAAACTACAACAAATACATTTTTCTGGCTGAATTTAACTGTGGAGAACTTACTTTGAAGGGGATAATTTTTACTAACTTTTTGTGCTCTTAATTTTTGAAAAAGGAATTTTTGAATTTGCCTTTTTTTTTATAGGAATTTTTTTTTACTTAGTTTTGGAAAGGCAGAGTACAAGGACAGAGTACTGCCCCCACCCACCCCTACATTCACTTCTAACTTTATAGACTAACCCACTAGTTGGGGGGGGGGGGGTCATTGGTTGGCAGAGTATCAAGGAAGAAATTTAGATAAATTTAATTACTGTGAATCAAGTGAAGTTTCAGGAGCAGATTAATTAGTAATACCTAGTAGATATTTCAGGTAATTAATTTTTCAGGTTAAGAGAAAAATACTGGTTGGTACCAGAAAAAGGAGTGAGAGCAAGTGTATTAGTTCATTCTATGTTTTCTGCAAATAGAGAAGTAAATTTCTTTTGAGCTGATTGGTAGCATCATATTAGATCTTGTGGGAGCACTGAGAGGAGAGGATCACCTTACTGGTGGCTGAAGAAAAAAAAAATCGGTAAGTACTACTTCGGGAAATTTTAGAACTTAAAAAGTTTTGGGGAGAAGTAAATTGGGGCATATTCTTTAGTGTGTTTGTCTTCTTGTAGGGAGATATCTCCTGTTTACCACCAATGCACCAATTATGAATTATAATAGCCATGTACAGGCCAAATTCTGACAGGCCTCAAACGCTGTTTCAGCAAGAGAAGGAACTTTGCCCAGGTGAACTTTAAACACTGTCACAAGTCTATTTTAAGTAATTGGCATGTTCTACAGATACAAGATGTTTTCCAGTCTCCTCCACGGATTACATTTTCTCGGGCCACCAACTTAAAAAATGTTTTAGTCCATTCAGATTTCTCAAGTTCTTCATCTTGCGATACAGCAGTTGTTGGATCACATCAACCCTGCAATAACTGTTCAGTATGTGCACCTTCTATGTCTGTAATAGACACAATTGTTCTCAAAACGGGCTACTCTATCCACCTGAAATACATAACTTCTTGTTTATCAACAATGGTAATCTACTTAATCAAATGCCCTTCTGATCTCATACATTGGGATGACTAAGCATCTTTTAAAGACCCAGATGATCGAACATCGATCCAATATCAAGCATTCTCGAGTGGATGCACCTCTCGTGTCGCACTGTGCACAATTGGGACATTGTTTTAAAGACCTTTCTTTTTGTGCCATTGACCATGTACCTGAACATTGGCGAGGAGGTGACCGAGAACTATTACTTTGAAGACTGAGCAATGGTGGATATATAGACAATACTGTTACTCCGAATGGTCTCAATACTGGATTTACATGTGTTTTTGGGACAATGTTTCTTTCTTTTTTTACTCCACTCTCTATAGATGGTTCTCCTGATATGATTCCAGTATGATTTCTGCCAAGTCGTTTTAAACAATTGGTTGCTTACACATGGTTTGCATTTCAGTAATGTCAAAGTTTTACATCACACGACTTTTGGGTATTTAATGAGATGCTGACGCTAGCTTCGTTTCCTCTGCTCCTGTGAAGACAGTTGAGACGCAGAGTCCATTTAGAGACAGTAGCCTTGGTGCTGAGATAAGTACTTTGTCTGTACTATCAATATTGTTATACTAAGTATATGTTTGACATTTTTAGGCAAAGACTCTTCCTATAATGTTTTTCGCATGCCCCTGATGAAGCATTATTACGAAACACCAGCCGTCTAGGGCTGTGTTCATTACAAACGTTAAAAAGACTACTGTTTATATATTCTCTATGGATTATGGATACATTATTTAAAGATGATCATATTTTTACTAAAATACAAAAAATGATACAAAACAAAAAAAATTTTCCATATATATTTTTAGATTTGATTAATACATTTTTGATTTTTTTGTGAAGGTGAATGATTAGAAGACCGGTTGGTTTCTCTTTGAAACATTTATTTATTTAAAAGTTTTATATACCGCAAATTGGGCAGAATTCTGACAATCTAAGCGGTTTACAAATAAACATACATAATAAAACAGATAAAACATAGCATATATTACATATACAATGTTAACAAGCAGTGGAAGTCCATTAAAGGAGCAGAAATGTTTCTTTAAGATTTAACTAATTTTATAAGCCAAGGTAAAAAGATGAGTTTTTAGTGATTTTTTGAACTCTTTCTTATTGGCTGTCAAACGAAGTTCCTCTGGAATGGAGTTCCAAAGGATGGGTCCCGCAACAGAGAATGCTCATTTGCATGTTAATGCTAAGCTTGCAGTTTTTATGGATGGAACTTCCAGGATACATTTGTCCATGGCTCCAGCACTAAACTTTCATAAGGGAAGAAGACAAAATGAGGGAAATAGTTAAAAATAAACTGAAATGTGCAGCTACAAAAGGTAAAGAGTGTGCAATAGGCATAGACATTGTTTAGAAATACAATGTTAGAAGCACAGTCCAGTTATATTCCACATATTAAGAAAGGTGGAAGACAGACCAAAAGATTGCAGGCATGGTTAAAAATTGAGGTGAGAGAGGCTAATTTAGCCAAAAGATCTTCATTCAAAAACTGGAAGAAGGATCCATCAGAGGACAATAAAATAAAGCATAATCACTGGCAAGTTAAATGTAAGACACTGATAAGACAGGTTAAGAGAGAATTTGAAAATAAGTTGGCCGAAGAGGCAAAAATGCAAAACCTTTAAATATATCCAAAGCATAAAGCCTGTGAGGGAGTCTGTTGGACTGTTAGATGATCGAAGGGTTAAAGGGGCACTTAGGGAAGATAAGGCTATTGGAGAAAGACTTAAATTCTTTGCTTCGGTGTTGACTGAAGAGGATGTTGGGGAGATACCCATTCTGGAGACTGTTTCAAGGGTGATGATTCAGATGAACTGAGTTAAATTATGGTGAACCTGGAATATGTAGTAGGCCAGATTGACAAACTGAAGAGAAGTAAATCACCTATATTTAAAAAGGGATCCAGGAAAATAAAGACCAGTGAGCCTGACTTCAGTGCCAGGAAAAATTGTGGAAACTGTTATAATGAATAAAACCACAAAACATTTATATACACACAGTTTGATGGGGCACAGCCAACATGGATTTACCCAAGGGAAGTTTTGCCTCACAAATCTCCTACATTTTTTTGAAAGGGTGAATAAACATGTGAACATAGGTGAACCAGTAGATGTGGTGTATTTGGATTTTCAGAAGGTGTTCAACAAAGTCCCACATAAGAGGCTTCTAAGAAAACTAAAAAGTCATGGGATAGGAGATGATGTACTTTTGAAGCTTTAAAGTTGTTAAAAGACAGGAAACAGAGAATAGGATTAAATGGTCAGTTTTCACATTGGAAAAAGGTATCTGTACTTGGATCAGTACTTTTTAATGTATTTATAAATGATCTGGAAAGAGGTACAAGTGAGGTGATCAGATTTGCAGATGACACTAAATTATGAGGAGTAGTTAAATCTCAAGCGGATGAATTGCAGGAGGACTTTGCAAGACTGGGCTTCCAAACAGCAGATGAAATTTAACATGGACAAGTGCAAAGTGATCCATATAGGGAAAAATAACCCTTGCTGTAGGTTACACAGTTAGGTTCTATCTTAGGAGATACCACCCAGGAAAGATCTAGGTGTCATAGTGGATAATACGTTGAAATCGTCGGCTCAGTGTGCTGTGGCAATCAAAAAAGCAATGTTAGGAATTATTAGGAAGGGAATGGCAAATAAAAAGAGGATGTTATAATGCCTCTGTATCGCTCCATGGTGAGACCACACATGAATACTGTGTGCAATTCTGGTCACCGCATCTCAAAAAGGATATAGCTGCATTGGAGAAAGTGCAAAGAAGGGTGACCAACATGATAAGGGGCATGGAACGGCTGTCCTATGAGGAAAGGCTAAAGAAGTTAGGGCTGTTCAGTTTGGATAAGAGACGACTGAGGGAGGGATATGATAGAAGTCTACAAAATCCTGAAAGGACTTGAACAAGTTAATGTAAATCAGTTATTTACTCTCTCAGATAATAGAAGGACCAAGGGACACTCCATTAACAGGTCGATACAGTAAAGTGTGCTCCGTCGGAGCGCACTGTCAGCCTGCTCTGGACGCGTGTTTTCCCTTACCCCTTATTCAGTAAGGGGAGGAAAACACGCGGCCCACCCGCGGCACCTAATAGCGCCCTCAACATGCAAATGCATGTTGATGGCCCTATTAGGTATGCGCGCGGGATCCAGTAAGTAAAATGTGCAGCCAAGCCGCACATTTTACTCTAAGAAATTAGCGCCGACCCAAAGGTCGGCGCTAATTTCTTCCGGCACCAGGAAAGTGCACGGAAAAGCAGTAAAAACTGCTTTTCTGTGCACCCTCCGACTTAATATCATAGCGATATTAAGTCGGAGGTCCCCAAAAGTAAAAAAAAGTAAAAAAAAAAAAAAAATTTTTGAATTCGGCCTGCGGCTGTCGGGCCGAAAACCTGACGCTCAATTTTGCCGGCGTCCGGTTTCCGAGCCCGTGGCTGTCAGCGGGCTCGAGAACAGACGCCGGCAAAATTGAGCGTCGGCTGTCAAACCCGCTGACAGCCTCCACTCCAGGCCAAAAGGAGGCGCTAGGGACGCGCTAGTGTCCCTAGCGCCTCCTTTCCCTCGTTTGCACCGCGTCGCCTAATTTGCATGCTGGAGCATACTGGATAGCTCGCACCGGCGAAGGGCGTGCGCCGGGAGAGCGGGCGTTCGTCCGCTCTCCCGCAGTTTTACAGTATCGGGCTGTATGTTAGCAAGTAGCTCAATTAAAACAAATTGGAGGAAAGTTTTTCATTCAACACTTAATTAAGTTCTGGAATTCATTGCCAGAGGATGTGGCTATGGCAGTTACTGTAAATGGGTTTAAAAAAGGTTTGGATAAGTTCTTAGAGCAGAAGTCCATATACTACCATTAATGAATAAGGATTAGTAACTTGGAATCTATTCATTTAATGTTTGGGTACCTGCCAGGTATTTGTAACTTGGTTGGCCACTGCCGGACACAGGATACTGGGCTTGATGGACTCTTGGTCTGACCCACTATGGCATATCTTATGTTCATGATCTTGCTAACTGAGCAGACCTAATTTTCTCTGGATGACTTCTGAAGGCTTCCAGGGGTGTACAACTAAGCCTGGCACATGGAGGCTGTTTGTAAGTACAGAGGGAAGAAGGGGGGAGACCTACTACACTCCAAGAAAGGCAAAGATTTTCTGAATATGAAAAACCAGACCAAACAGAGAAAGAGTATAGTGCAATCTGTCAAACCACACCAGCTGCTAATTCTTCTGCTCTCGCTGCACTTTTATGTAGCTAAAGCTTCAACACTAGGGATAAGCAGAAGTAGTGCTTAAAAAAAAGGGAAATGAAAGCAGAATTAGCAACTAGATCAGTCTGGCAGGCTAATGTTTGAATGTCTATTCATGAATGCCTTTTTTGTGGGGTGCCTAACCACATTCCCTGGCTAATTATAAAAGCAGGGGATCTACCATGGATCTTCATTTACCAATATTATTTACCAATGTTATTGCCAATGAAACTTGCCCCCTACGCTCTAAGAAAATCAAACAACGCAACACAATAAAAAAAACCATGGTATACGCCAGAACTTAAAATGAAACGCACCCTCAGAAAATTAGAAAGAGACTGGCGTAATGACCCCTCACCTGCACGACTTAATACATACAGAGCAACCTGACGAAAATACCGTGAGCAAACCCACAATGCAAAATAGGAATTCCATGCGAAAAGGATTCACAACCTTTAATATAATGCAAATGCGCTCTTCACATCTGTAGCCGAAATGACGAAAAACAACTCCATACCTACCTCTGATAAGGATGCCGGAAATAGAAGGGAAGAACTAGCCAATTTCTTTCATGAGAAAATAGCGAAAATCATGACACGTTTTCCAAGCTACAACCCCCCAACAAAACTATTCCGCAAATCCCAAATGCCACCTTCAATTCCTTTGAGCTCACCGGCTCCTTAGAAATTGAAAATACCATAAAAAAAATGAAACCTGCCTCACACCCTAGTAATACAATCCCTATGAAACTTCTTATGTCTATCCCAGAAATTATAGCACCCCCATTGCTGACATTATCAATTGTTCTCTGACCTATGGAGAGGTACCAACCATGCTTAAACAACTTATAATCAAGCCCATACTGAAAAAACCCAAAGCAGACCCTGCCAACCTAACCAATTACCGTCCCATCTCCAATCTACCTTTCCTAGCGAAATTTCTAGAAAAAAATCGTGAACACACAACTTACAGACCACCTAGAAAAACATGGATTTCTCTCATCATCACAATTTGGCTTTCGAAAGCATCTGAGCACCGAAACCCTACTTATCTCCCTCACTAATTCAATCCTCACTGGGCTAGACAGAGGACACTCTTATCCTCTTAGCCTTGCTGGACATATCTGCGGCGTTTGACACTTTAAACCACAATACCCTCCTCAACAGTCTCAAGGAAATCGGTATTGCTGATACCCCCCTTCACTGGTTTGAATCCTACTGCAAGGAAGGCAATACAAAGTCAAATTTGGGACCAAAGAGTCACAACCATATAATATAAGCCATGGGGTGCCGCAAGGTTCTGCACTTTCCTCTACCCTTTTTAACATATACATCCTCCCCCTATGTCACCTCCTATCAGAACTTGGCCTTATATACTTCATCTACGCCGATGATGTACAAATCGTCATCCCCATCACTGACTCACTTAACAAGGCCTTCAAAACATGGGAAACAGCCCATTCAACTATTAGTGAACTCCTTACAAGTATTAACCTTGCTATCAACCCTGACAAAACAGAAATCATGATCATCTCCCCTAACACAGGCAATACCACTGAATCATCCGCACACACCCTACTCCCTGCAATCACCTTTTCACAAAATGTCAAAAACCTTGGTGTCACAATAGACAATCTCCTCAACTTTTAAAAAACACATCAACAACACTATAAAAGATGGTTACTATAAACTCCATACCCTCAAAAAATTGAAACCACTACTATATCAATGTGATTTCCGCACAATACTGCAAACACTCATTCTTGCAAAAATTGACTACTGCAATGCCCTCCTGCTAAGGCCTACCCAAAACCACTATCTTACCATTACAGATGCTGCAGATTACCGCTGCACGCTTCCTCACTAACACTCGAAAGTCGGAACATATATCACCCATTCTGAAAGACCTGCACTGGCTGCCTATTGCACAAAGAATTACGTACAAAATCATATCACTAATACACAAAACCCTACACAACGAAAATATAAATTGGCTCAATAATGCCTTACATTGCCGCAAACACTCCAGAACCCCTAGAACGCAACATGCCGCCACACTACACACCCCCTCACACAAAGCAGCCCTACTCGAAGCAACCAGGAACCGTGCAATCACCATATCTGGACCTTCATGCTGGAACAGCATGCACACCTGATCTCCGTCAGGAAGCATGCCCGATAAAATTCAAACAAAAACTAAAAACATAGCTATTCTTAAAAGCTTTCCCCTAATGTTCGCTCAATTAAAATCAAACCTTCCATTCTGCCCCCTCCAGCATTGTAAATAACACTGGCATTTAAATGGTTTCTTGAGGCTTTTACACAACTGTAAGTAACCTATGTAAATAATTATCTATCTCTCCATATTTATCAAATTTGCTTACATGTTAAATATGTATTCTATAATGATTTGTCTCTCTTTAGTTGAATGTTTTTTTTCGTTTTTAGCGCTGATGCTATATCTTTGTTGATTGTAAACCGATTTGATGTTACTAAATGAATGTCGGTATATAAAAAAACCTCAAATAAATATACAGTTTTTTTGCTTGAAATTTATTCAAATGAGCAAAATTGGGAAAAAAAAAAGTTGAAAAACAAGTTCTCTTTCTACACCCCATTTTTTTTTTTTTATTAAAATACTGAGAAATTTCTGGGGAAAAATAATGAAAAATGGGAAAAAAAAAATAGGTCATTACCCAGCAGAAGAAAAAGGACTAATCAGTGAGCCCCTCTATATCTGCTCCCACCCACCATCCATTGCGAAAAGAGTTTACAAAAGGTACCAGCAGGGCAGGTGTGCAGGAGGAAAGGGAGATGAGGTGATAGGAAAAATACTTGAGTACTTCAAAAATAAATCCATCTTTCTTTATACAAAATGTCTTTCCGAGTAATAGGTTGCCAGAGGACAAAGGTCTCTGCTGTCATTGACACTAGCTACACTAACAAAGACCAGTGGGATGCATTCTGAGGCTTGATGTTAAAAAGCAGTCAGCCTGAAAGGTTGTTCTGAGCTGACCAGTTATTTTGGTTTACGTACAGAACTCATGTTTGTGAGCTTTAAGGCACTAAGACTGTAGTATAGCCATTCCAGTTCTTACAATACAGGGTGATTGAGTAATGGTCCGATGCCCACACTCGAGAGCACTGGCAACCATATTCTTCCATGGGTCTTCCCCCCTTCCATGTTTCCTTCTGTCCCATACCACATCCTCTAACTCTGCTCTTTGAAGGTCCTTACTGACAAGTTTCAGATGTTTAAAAAGAATATCAGTTTTCTGCTCTCCTGGAAGTCTTTGCTATTCTCCCCTGCTACACTAACCCTCCCAATTCTGCTCTCTGCACTAACAAGCAACCCCAATATACCAGGCTTAGTTATATGTCCCCCAGAAGCCAGCATGAGTAATCAAGAGGAAAAGAGAACTAAGCATGCTCAGTTTGGCATGCCTTTAGTGAGTATGCTCATGCTATTTATCCATTGTATTTTGGGGTTTTCAGGCATAAAATAGCATAATTACACTGACTTTTTAATAATTTTTTTTACTACAATGTTACATCTTCCTACATAGCTTGTTAAATGGCTTTTTAAATGAGCCCATTTTTTTTTCTAGTCCACGCTAAAATTATTTTGCTTGAGTTTTTTGCATAGGCCCCTATATCTTTTAGCATAACACATTAATTTTCCAATTTTATTTAGACTTCTAGCACTTATATTTAGCCACCTATATTCCTTTTTACAACCTAATAGCAATTAATTCAGATAACGTAGAACCATTCATGTCTGGTCTTTATTTAAACACACCTGAGGTACACTGGCTTTTCCCACATCATATCAGCATACTCATTCTCTTGTTCAAACAGTATCCTTTGAAAATCTCACTCCAACCTAAGTGCTTCTGTGCACATTTGAGTAACATTTTACCTCATACTAACTAAACCATACTGGTGCACATTGTTATGTATTGTGTGAAGTTGGTTGTGATCTCATAGCTAATCAGATCTCATTCCACAATACTTAATGACTGTCTTCAACATGTTTGCCTCTCAAGACTTAGCAGAAATGAAAAAGGAACAGATTAAACACTTTCAAACACAAAAGAGTTGTGACAGCATGCTGCCAGTGTTGTGACCCCAGAGCAGGAATGAGGCTGGACCCAGATGAGGCAGGCTAGAGCAGGACTGGATTCAAGACTCCTCTGCCTATACCAGCCACCTTCCCCTCATGTTGAGCCCTCAGGTTCTGGTGGGCTAGCAGGACTTGGACAGCAGGAATACATGGACACACATCAGGGAATTTGAGAGCACCCACAGCGCAGGACTGAGACAGAATTCAAAAAGGCACCCATAAACAAAATTAAACACAAAGGTAAGGCAGAAGTAGACAGATACCACACAAACAAAGCAGGTGTAGAGAATATGCAGGCCCTAAAGGAGGTTCCATGTAAAGCCTTAAGTTTGGGCCACAAGTCTAGAGTCAAGAGCAAAAGGCAAAAACAAGATACAGACAAGGACAGAGATCAAGCTCTGGCACATAGCATGGTACGAGATTATCTTATAACTCTGGTAGTGTCGGAAGAACCCCAAGTCATAGAACCTGGAGAATTAGGCAGCAAGAATACATGGCCCACTGAGGGCCCCTGTTAATGGAAGGCAAGAACTTCCTTGAGATCCTCACCACATTCAAATGTGTAATTCATATAGGGCACATGTTATATATTGCATGAACTTTTAAATATATGGGGCCTGATATCGAAAGCATGCTCAGTGCTTGACAGCCAGTTAAGTAGGACTTATCCGGCTCTCTAGCAGTCACTTATCTGGCTATCTTTCAGCCAGTGAATTTGTGGGCAGGCAGTGAGCAGATCAGGGCAGCGCTACTTATCCAGTTAAGTTAACCAGATAAGTAGCTATATTTGTTCTTATCCAGTTAAGTTAATTGGATAAGTTAGACCAACCATAGAACTAGTCTAACTTAGCCAGATATAACCGATCCAGCAAAGTAGAGGAGAAGTACGTGAATATTCAGCGGCATAGCCATGCTGCTGAATATTTTGTAACTTAGATGGATAAGTCATAACCGGCAAGCGCTCAATATTGGGTCCATGTTTTTTTTGTTTTTATTGAAATCTGTAAGCTTTAAAACAAAACACCATCTGTTCTGAAACTCCAGTGCATGTCTGAAAACTTTATATTCCAATTCATAATGCATCACTAGTGGGCAATACTGCTCTGCAATACTATGTGGTTATAAGTCAGGATATGACTGGATTCACTTAATGTGTTTGTCACAACTTACTATGAAACATTAAAAACAAAAAAAACATGAACAATGTCTTTGCCTTGAATCAACCAATGCAACTCATGTAAATTCCTAGCTTAATTGACAGGTAGCAATCACTCAAGCAGGCAGAAATGTGAAAGATTAACAGAGTACTAAACAGGAAAGCTAAGTTTGCTGATTGCCAGCTGGAAGACAGTAAGGGTGTTAGAAAATTAGCATGAGAGATAATCACTGGATTTTGACATCAGTGAAGACAAAATACCAGCTGATTGCCAAGGAAAATTTTGCTATTTATATAGAAACATTAGCAATCAAAGAATGAGATGGAGACTATGCAGCTCACTGTGTTACCAGATGAGTAAGTAGCTTCTCATCTAAAAAACAAAGTGATTCAAATCAAAGGCAAGATTAACAGGGACTAAAAAGTGATTGAAAAAGTACTGTAATAACCAGAAAAACACAACCAAGTGGTCAATCAAGTCCATCTGGCATGTTACACCAGGTACACAAGTTAAACTACCAGTTGAGTCAGTCTGACATGCAGCAAGCACTATAAGTAGTCCTTGCAGAAATACAGGCACTTTCACAGCTAGCTCTGTCCAACAGGCTACACACGAGTTATGTTGAGCAAATTCATTTGTCAGTGGTGTTAAAGGGTCTCCATGCAGATATGTAGACCCAGAAGACTGAATATTAATAGCTAAGCTGGTGTTGGTGGATGTTTGGATTATTGTAGGACCCTTTGACTGGACACAAAAAGGGGATAGATACTAGGTATGAACCAAAAAGGGATCTTGAAGCTCAGCTACCAAGGAGAGAAGATGACAAAAATCATATTGATAAGGAATGATATCCTACAGTCTATCAAGCTCTATGGCTAGCAGTTGGAATACATTTTTGGCAGTGCAGATAGAAACAAGCAGACTGGATACACCAGTAGGTCTTTTAGCTATGTCACTATGTAAACAATTTAATATATGTGCGCTGGCTTCATAGCAATTTTCTGGGGGAAGTTGTCAACACCACACTAAGAACCTATTCAAAAGGGAGGCCTAGTTCTGCATGGATACGGTTCCCAACTGCTCTACAAAAGCAAGTCAAGATACCTGACCTGATGTTTCAAAAGGTTTTCCCCTAAGTGCAATAAAGTCAGTTGCTTATTTATAACAGGTATTCTTTGTGGAAAACAGGATAGCCAGCCACAGAAGTGGCTGGCTTTGTTGTGGATACTAATTCAGTGGATCCTGTTGACAGCAAGAAAGGCTTCTGCCCGAGGCAGATCTAGCAGAACCCAGATGAAGTACAATTGGCATAATTTCTGATGAACCCTAGCAACTCCAACACTCAGATGGTTATGTGCATACATTTGTTTGCCCTGTCTGAGAAATACTCTTGATCAGTTGTATGTCCAAATAAGAAAATACATAAATCCCCAGCTGACAGTATGCTCTGATGAACACTAAGCATTTTGTTAGTTCATGAGGGGGACAATATCAAATAAAAGTGTTACTGGAGATGGAATTTTACTATAACAAAATCTGAGATACTTCTTGTGACTGGGATGCATTACTATGTATATGCATCCTTGAAATCTAAAGAACACAGCCAGCCTCTTTTGTTTATGAGGGGACCACCTATTTCAAGATAATTAGGTCTAGGATGGAATGGTATCCTCCAGTTTAATTGGGTACAATCCCTGTCTGCTATCATGCAGCAATACAGGCTGAATCACCCTGGTCCACAAGAGAGGAGAGATCTTTTAGTAATTCCTGATGGTAAGGAGAAATAAAGGACCCTTCTGGACAGCAGTTTGCCAAGACTGTCAAATATCTTTAGCCTTCCTTTATTATGTGAAGAACTAAACCGTCTCAACTTAAGAGTCAACAATAAAACCTTTGCCAGAGAATCTACCTGTTGGAAAAAGGCTGAAACTAGGATTCAGACTGCATCAAAAAACCCATCTCCTGTTTTGACTGGGGTGCTATAAAGTTTAGAGATTCTATGATTGTGTGACCAAGGCTAGTGCAATTTCTGGAATTCAATGGATTGCATGATCTGAGGCAGCATGATTTTACTAGCGGTAAACCTTGACAGATGAATCTGATCAATTTCTTTGATTGGGTGACCATAGTGTTGGGTCAAGAGAGAGCACTAAACGTAGTGTACTTGGATTTCAGCAAGGTCCTTGACACGGTTTCACACAGAAGACAAATAAAATGAGCACCCTTAGTATGAAAGCTGGAATCACTGAATGGGTTAGAAACTGCTTGAGTGGGAAGAGAAAAAGGGCAGTGATAAAGAAAGCACATCAAGTAGCAGCATCTTAATTATCAAGGAAACTCATCACCCAGTAAATGGTGTTTACTTTGAGGACAAGGGCATGACTAGTGGTGTGCGCTTCAGGGATCAGTCCTAGGACCAGTTCTTTTCAACATTTTTGTGAGACATAGCAGAAGACTTGTTGGGAAAATTTGTCTTCTGATCGATGATACCAAAATCTGCAAAAGAGTAGAAAGCCAGGAAGGTACAGAAAACATGAAGAGGGATTTAGAAAAGCTCGAGGAATAGTTTAAAGACTGGCAGCTAAGATGTAATGCTAAAAATGCAGAATAATGCATTTAGGATGCAAAAACTCAAAGGAAAGAAACAATGTTAGTGAAGAAATTCTTCTAAGCACAAAAGAAGAGTGGGATCTTAGGGTGATAGTATCAGATGATCTTAAGGTGGCCAAACAGGTGAATAAAGTGACTGCAAAAGCCAGAAAGACACTGGGTTGCATAGGGAGAGTAATGGTTATTAGAAAAATGGAAGTGATATTGCCCCTATATAGGTCCCTAGTGAAACCTTATTTGGAATACTGTGTACAATTCTGCAAACGTCTTCAAAAGGATATAAACTAGTTGGAGTCTGTCCAGAGTGGTATTAAAAAGATCAGTGGTCTTCGTTCTAAAGCATATGGGGATAGCCAAAGATCTAAACATGTATACCCTACAGAAAAGGTGAGATAGGGAAGACATGATAGAGACATTTAAATATCTCAAAGGTTTCCATGCATAGGAGGCTAGCCTCTTTCAATGCAGAGGCTCTAGAACAAAGGGTCATGGGATGTGGTTGAAAGGGGTAGATAACCATAATCTTCAGAAATATTTCTTTACAGAAAGGCTAGTGGATGCATGGAACAGCCACCCAGTGGAAGAGGTGGAGGCAAAAATGGTATCTGAATACAAGAAGGAGTGGGATAAAATATAGGGGATCTCTGAAGGAATTATGGCAATTATAAGAGCTGGAGAAAGTGGATGGATGGGCAAACTAGATGGGCCATATGGTCTTTTTCTGCCATTATATTTCTATGACCTCAAGCTCTGCTGTTGGTAGAAGTAGGAGTATGGAAATTAAATGCCTTTGGGGGCAGGGGGCAATGGAGAACTATCCCCTCATAGAATCTCCTGGAGGAAGATGTCAAAGGAGAGTATCTGAAGTGTTGAAACTTTTTCATTGATTCCTCAGATTTATCTCCAAAAAAGATTATCTGCTGCATGGCATATCAGCAAGCCTGTCATACATATTTATATTCTTATATTCCACAAACTAATACATTGTTTGATACGGATCACAGTAAAACAAGCATGAAACCAATAAAACAAACTAAGGGCTGAGCCTTGCCGACAGTCTGCAAGCTCCCATAGCTATGGCCAAGCTTTTCAATGTGGTCTCAAAAGCAATCAATTATTTGTCAAGCTTATCAAGTGCTCTTTGTACTTCTTGCCTTGCTTTAGTGAGCAACAAAGCCTTTTGATTCGCCAGAGGAGAACACTCATTGAACTTCAAGAGACTGATATTCAAGCGTTTGTCTGGATAACTTTTGGCATTTCCTGCTGATCGATGAAATTTTACTCGGGTAAGGTCATTACCCGAGAAAAAATTTACCCAGTTCTGTGTCTGTCTGTCTCAAGACCAGGGCTTAATTTTAGCCAGGTACAACTATATTGCTGTTCAAAAATATTCAGCAGCAAATTTTACCCTGGCAACTTTAAGACAGTAATCTTTACAACCAGACTTAGCCAGCTAACTTCACACAATGCTCAATATGGAGTGATTAATGTATTCCGTAGTTTGGTATACATATATTCAATTATGAAGATCTGATAGGATGGAAGGCCAGATTTAAGCATAGTATTCTCGAAACACTTTCTCCCATAAAGATTTAAGATCTTTGGCCTCACACTGGAGGCACCAAAGAATGAGGCTCTAGACTTCTTAGCCCTTTTTATGATAGATTCAACATACAGGTATGGTAGCTGGACTTTGCTGAAACCAGTATCCCCTTAAACATGGTACTCCCTTCGCTTTCTTGCCCATAGGAAGCACAATGAGCAGGGTTCTTCCTTATCCTTATGGTTACATCTAGGTAGCTGGTGGATGGGCACAGACAAGTTTAAGAAAGACAGAAAGAAGTGCCCTGGGCTCACATACCTCCAACTTAAATGGAATGGCTTCATCCATTTCCTACAAAGATGATGAAAGGGACAGATATTCTGGCAGCGATCTACTCTTAACCTGTGGAGAAGAGGGACTGAAAGAGGTATGAAGATCCTTCCTGTTCAGATTCAAAACTACCAGCCCCAACAGGCAGATGCTTTTACAGAGTCAAAGATTGTTAGTGGCACCTGTTTTACACATTCGCTCTTCCTCAAAGACTATGTGCAAAGACTGCTCTGGCCTTTTGATGGAAGGCAGCTCAGCTATGGAAATGCTCCCCCCTTCAGATGCTGAGTAGCTATAAAATTGGCATAGACAGTCATTGCACTGTGGTTTCAGTGTTGATGTCAAATTGCTCAGTGCCTTGAATATTGGTTCTGACAGCCCCCTAGCCTAAATAGAGGCACTCTGTGCCAATGCATTTACATGCATGAGATGCTGAGGGAGAACAACAAGAATCTGACTGTCTATCTCCTGCTCAAAAGTTTCCAATACCAATGCTGGAAGGAAGATGTACCAATGGCAATTGCAGACCCTTTGAGATGGCTGTGGCTTAGTTACTGAATGAAATGTTGAATTCACCTCTAGCACTGAAGGAAAATTATGCTTATACTCTGTCTTCGTAGGATGCTCAGCATTGTGTCTCAGAGGATGAATTCAATGTGAATCAAGTAGGTAGAGTGCAAAAGGTCCCTGCTCCTGGACATTTTCTTTGTTCTCGGCTTAAGGGATGCTGACCGAAACCAAGATACCAATGGACTATGAACAGATGTTTCTGCTCCTGGGCCCTTCAATGCTAAGGAGTTTAAATATTCAGCACTAGATAATACTAGGCAACATCTCTGAGCAGATGCCATGCTTAGGACATGTTTGAGGCCAGCACCAAGAAATACCATATGAAATTGCTATGATCTTTAGCAATGGACATCAAGCATCACTTGAAGCTACTTGATTTCTTCTCTGCCACTGAAGAAGACAGCCGAAGTGAAATTAAAACATAAAAATGATGAGAAAAAAATGTGTGACCATGATCATTACGATGGAATGGAAAGATTCTGGGATTTCGCATCCATTGCCAAAAAATAAAAAATAAAAACTTTCTGAATGCTAATAAACCTGTTCTAAGGATGTAAGAGGGAGATGACTGAGGCTGAAAATTTCAGCAAAATCTCTGAAAATATGAGAAGCTTATCTAGGTCCATGGGCCTTTGAAGGACAGATAAAGACCCTGTTGCAGAGTAGGAAGACCAGCACTGGCAATAGTCAGAACTTTAATCACACAGGAAGCCAGACTGCCATGAGGTTCAAAGCACCAGTTGGGTTCAGGCAGAAAGTCAAAGTATTGTACTCCTCTTGCAGGCCTCAATTTGACACACACAACGGGCGTGGGGATAGGCCAGGGAGAGAGCAGTGCACCACCCCTGGTTTCCTGTGATTCTGTGAGAAAGTTTCCTTGCAAAGGGCCAAATTTTGCTAGCCTTGCCATGGCATCCCAGAAAACCAGAGATCCTAGCCATAATCCATGCTGAACCTGTTCTGTGCAGCATCTAATTTTATACTGTCAAACTAAAAATGAGGAAATCATGTAAAAGAAAATTACCAGTGTAAAACCATCACATTTTAATAGTGATTTGCTATAAGCCGCTATATTAGTTGTGCTGTTAGCATTAGCAAATATAAAACTACATTTGCATCATTTCTATGAAAAAGTTTATATTTAGTCTCACAGCTAAGCAGAGCTGTAAACAGTTTGAGCATACAAATACATGTAAACATCAGTTAGAAGTATAATCTACTTATATTTTGAGAGTCAATGAATTATACTAAAATAATTCCAGTCAGATTCTATACAATTGTATTATAAGACAAAAGAAAGTGGAGCACAAGTTTGGGGGAAGATCAAGGGAAATAGCTCAGAGGAAGAATATAAGAAAAGATTAAATAGGGGGAAATGACAAATCTATACTCCAATGCTCTTCATGAGGCTGTAAAAATGCCACAATATGAAATAAAGTGATTTTTATGATTAATTTTGTATGTCTCCCTCCACCCAAGTCAAACAAAAGCTTAACAAATGATACATTTGTTTATAAAGTACATGGCATTTAGGAGTCCTTGTAAGCACAATTATATTTTTTTCCATTTTGAATGGCAATTATATCCAATCACAAACCTTTATCATCAACTTCTGTAAACTGCAATTTTAGCATAATATGAGGAAGTTAATCTCACTCATGGAACAGTGGCAACTCTAAACTGACTGAATGGAAATACTGCTGCTGTTCATCGATTTCAACTTCTTGACAAATGAAATTGGAGATTTTTGAACTAAGATGGGGAATTTCCACTACACATTGCCTACTCAGAACAATTTAGGGAAAGATTCATACTGTTTGCTCAAATGAACATCTTGCACATATTCAGTTGCACAGTTTATTGGGTTTAAAGACCAGAGGTCCATTAAGATTAACTTGATAGCTTAACAGCTGTCTTCACATAGGAATGCAAAGCAAAAACAAAACATTACATCTGTATGCAGCAGTACCAAAAGTATGTTCTCTGTTGAACCCAAATATGACTACTTTAGCTCCTAGATCAGCATTTTACCCTAAAGTCAAACTGTACAATATGCACCAGTTGCCCTCTCTTCAGAAAGGTTGTCTAATTTTCTCAAACTAAATACTGCGTACAAATATGGATCACTTCTCCCGAAGCCATAAATCAAAGCAGCATACGTGGGACAGTTGTTCTGACACCAGGGGAATTGAGAGTCATACAAATGGTGGCTTCATCAGTGCTTGGTGCCAGACAGTTTTCAGAGCTTTTTAGGAATTTCTTGGGAAGATCCTCAAGCACCAAATGATAGTCAGGGACCAAGAAAATGTGATAAAGATACAGAAATTGTTCCAACTGTATTGTGTACCACTGGCACAATGCAAGACGGAAATTAGCAGTACATCTGAGAAACTGAGATCGGGCAACATACCCTGGTTTGCAAGCGTGTTTTATTCCTGTCAAGGTAGGCGCAAAATTAAGTCATTGGAGACATTACCTAGAAGCATATTTGCTTTTAACAGTCAAGCCACGAAGGCGAGAGACTGAACAAGTAACATTCCTTAATCTGTTAGGCTTGGAAAAGTGCCCCATCTGATTGGTACCTTGATGGTTAAACCTCCAAGGAATTGAAAACCAAACAGGTCTTGGCCAACAGTGTACCATAAGAATACCCCCACTGATGTCTTCTGCATTTTAGAAAGGTCTCATGCTCTTTTGAATTCATTGGGGCCAATGCAATACAGTGCGCTCAGCTGAGCGCACTGTATAACCCGCAGTCAGACACGGGATAAATAGGCGCTAATCCACCCCCTAATGCAACAGGGGGATTAGCGCCTATTTAACACGTGTCCGGCACGGAGTGAATGAGATAGGCTTATTCACATGCATTTGGATGTAATGAGCGCTATTACTCATTCACTCCGCATGCAAAAAGATAAATATGCATCTCAGATGCACATTTATCGCTCAGATATTAACTCGGCAGACCGCAGAGTTATGAAGACCGAGGCCGGTAAACTCCACCTCTGTTTTCATAACCGGCCATCTGCCAGTAATGAAAACGGCTGCCGATAAACTCAGCGCCCGCTTTCCGCGAGGATTATTGCATCGGCCCCATTAACTGTTCCGTCTTCTAACACCTCTTCAGGGAGGGGCATTTCAAGGCATCCACTACCCTCTCTGTGAAGAAATATTTCACACGAGCTCTAAAACTTATACACACATGCAGATAGACTCTCGCACACACAGGCTCTGGCACACATACATATATATGCACGCTCTCACATACATTTAGGGCCTCCCTCTTTGGGCTGTGGTGAAATGAGCTCCACATTGGTCCTTCCTGCTACTTCTCTTCAGGCCACAGTGAAATGATCTCCACTGTGGCCCCACCTCTTTGGGACATGGTAGGAGGAGCTCCACCATGGCCTCAACTCTTCAAGCTGTAGTGAGGAAGGAAGGGAGACCACCATGGCACAAGAGGAATCTTACTGTGGCGAGAAGTTCTGTATTAGTATATGTCAATCTGTAACAGCATACTAAATCAGACCAAGCTGAATCCAGTGGCTTGACACATTTTACCAATGATAAAACTGGGGAAAAGTTAATGTTTTCTTCATTTTAGGAATGATCTCATAATATATTATGTGGTGCAGCATAAGTGACATACAGCTGCTTAAAGAGAATGAAAGGAACCAGATACATCACTATCAGTATGAAATGCTTTTACATATTTACCGTAGGTCAATGATGTAGACTGAACAACTTAGGAAGCACCCTTTCCTAGTAAGTATACAGAATACCATTCAAATTAAGCTTTGCTCTGTTTTTCTCCCAAGGGGGGTGATTTTCAAATGGCTCCTTAAGCAACCCTACCCAGACAGAATGTTTCTGAGACAGCGAGAAACAGTGAACGTCTGTGACTAACAATTAGTTAATGCCTGGAAAATAGGACTTATTTATTTAGGAATTTTATATACCATTGTTCCAAAAGAAGATCACAACAGTTTATAAAAGCAGCATTCATATTCTTGGTCAACATTCACATTCGCTGCAATCGACTCCCACTGTGCGTAGTATCAAAAGGAGAAACTGGTTTAGAATCAAAGGTAAAGGAAAAAAAGAGCTTTGCTAAAAGCGCCTGCATATTTTGCACAGGCTATTCTGTGCAGGCAGCAGAGGTATTGAGAGGAAAGGGGGGGGGGAATAGCACTCAGCCTTACTGAAATCCCATGTGCATATGCTGTTTGAAATTTCATGTGTCCCCTGTCCCCCCCGAACGCTACTTTGTAATCCAGCTAAGAAGTGTACACACTAAGGAAGCCTACTCATTTTAGTCAAATAGAGGAGCCAGGTCAATTTACCCATATTAAATCAACACTTGCCTGGTAAATGGATTTGAAAATCCCCTACCCATTGCCTAATTGGAAAGAATGGTACTTTAAGAATTACTATCATACTATTGACTACTAATTTAATCCACTGCTGCTATTGATACTATTCAGTAATCCTATACTCCCCTCTTGTGGACACAACAGTTTAACAAAAAGTATACTGTGCAATAAAAAGGAAAAAAAGATAAGATATAATATTCTTACATAATGTATCTACTAATTTAATAAACAAAAAAGGACACTTCAAGATTTTATTTCTAAACAATTATACTGACACATCCCTGTATCTTATAAATGACTAAAAAAAAAAAAAACTATTCCAAAATACCATATACAACATACAAACTAGAAACAGGACAACCTTTAACCCCTTTATCCTCCCCAGCTCATCAAGGTCAATAAATATACTTTAACTTTGTATTTATTACACTTCTATGGAGACCATGTCTGGGCATTCTCATAATGCTCCAGATCCAATGAACCCAATATTAACTGTTTTCCAATACTGTTTCTTTACTATTTTATGGTTTATTTTTATACTATTCTGAAATTAGCTCTCCATAACTAATAACTCATCACACAACCTAAACTGTCTCCCCCATATATCCAATCTGAAAGTAAACCACACTTAAAAATCAGCCTGTTTCTTGGGGGTTTACCTTATACCGTAGCAGCAGTTCAATATGAATAATAACCAATTTACTGTAGCTGTGCTACCATGGGTGTGTTGTACTACTATATAGAACAGTACATCTTTTGGGAGAAAATGTATTTTGCTTCATTTTAGCACACACTAAAAAAATTAAGGAAGAATATAAACCAAATAAAAATAAAATAAATGTATGATATATACAGTGGCTTGCAAATGTATTCAACCCCCTAAAAAGTCAGTTTTGTGTGGATTACAAATGACATTTAAACAGATTGCTCCAGACAGTATGTTTATTGCAAACCAGTATGCTTATAAAGTAAATTTTCAAAGTCACAATTCATTATCTCTGCATTTTTTGTAAAATAAATTGAAAAATGCTACTTGCATAAGTATTCAACCCCTTCAGACTACTACTTGGTAGAATCACCCTTTTGCTACAGTAACAGCTTTAAGTCTAAGTTTCTACCAGCTTTGCACACTGTTTGGAAGCTATTTTTGCCCATTCTTCCTGGCAGATTTGCTCCAGGTTTTTCAGGTTCGTTTAATGACTCTTATGGACTGCAATTTTAAAATAATGCCACAGATTTGACTGGCTTGAGATCTGGATTTTGACTTGGCCATTGTAGAACAGTCAGCTTTTTGTTGTTCAACTACTCCTGTGTTGCTTTGGTCTTGTGCTTGGGATCATTGTCCTGCTGAAAGGTGAATCTCCCAAAGTTTTAGTTTTTTAGCAGACTGGAGCAAGTGATTTTGCAGTATCTCCCTGTATGTTGTACCATCCATCAGTCTTTCAATTTTAAGAAGATGCTCAATTCCCGTTGAGGAAAACAGGCCCAAAACATGCTGCTGCCACCCGCATACTTTCTTTCAATCGTTTGATATCTGGAATTTTTCAATATCCAAATCCAACTTAATAGCAGCGAGTAAACTTTGTACCATTAGATCTAAACCTAGCTCAGTTTGGTTTTCATTAACACTATGACAAATGAAACCATGTTAAGATGCCTTGAACATTGCTGGTGTAAGAATCCAATTCCAGAAAAAAAATTACTTATTTTACTCATCAGAAAAAATCTAAAAAAAATATTTTGCAAAAAAATCTTACTACACAAACAAAATAAAAATGGCTAACGACAATCCCAAAAGTTCTATTTCAACATTATAAAATCTTTAATGTCACAAAAACCATCTCTCATAATAACATTTCAAATGACCCTATTTTCTAAAATGCATATCATTTTTCAAGAAAAGTCGCTTAACGTTTCCTCAGAATTTTCACACTTGCCAATTCCAAAAATAAACTTTCCTCCACTTTCTTGCTCATGGCTTACCTTCTCTGAAATTGATGCTTCCACTGTATCCCGCTTGCTCACCAAACTGAAAGTTTCAAATTCACCATACAACCCACATCCAGGCCAATTTCTAAAGAACAGCAAAGATTTTCTTTTCACCATCCATAGCGCAATTAGATAACTTATGACTTAACACAGGAACATTCCCCAACATTCTTAAACTTCTGTTAGACCCATACTTAAGAAAAACAACAACCAACCCATTTGAGCTTGTTAATCTTCGCCACCCAATGGCCTCCACTGCCCACCCTTGCTAAAGTAATTGAATCAACCCTTCTTCACCACTAACCAAATACATCATAGACAACAACATCTTACATCCGAATCAACACGGCTTCTATAAAGGGCATAGCACAGAGACCCTACTTCTATCCACTTTTGATACAATTATTCACGGTTTTGACGCCAGCACATAATTCTCCTTGATCTTACCACAGCCTTTGACACCTTAATCATAACTTGCTCCTTGCTAGTCTAGAATTAATAGGACATCGTGATACTGTTCTTCAATGGTTTGACTCCTTCATATCCAACTGTCCTCAATAAATTATTTAGACTCCTACCACTCTGAATGGTATACCATCACAACAGCCTTCAAGGCTCTTGTCTATCCACAATGCTATTCAACATTTATCTTCTTCCACTATGTCATATACTAACCGGTCTAGGCCCTCTCCACAGCTGGCCCACCGTTATGGAACTCCATCCCTCCCGATCTCAGACAGGAGCCCTGCCTCCTAACCTTTAGAAAAAGATTCAAGACTTGGCTGTTTATGCAAGCTTTCCCAGACTTAAATTAATGCACCTCGCCATCAACATATCCAACACAGCAACTGTACTTCATCTCCTTGTATATAATTTAGTCTCTACTAAACTAACTTTATTTCCTCTGCTCCCAGTTCAATAGCCCTTGTTAATTGTAACTGCTTTTCTTCGACATGTTATTTCTGTTTTTGATGTATTTACTGCACCCCTGTTTATATGTAAACCAGCATGATGTGATCGTTTCATGAATGCTGGTATATAAAAACCTTAAATAAATAAATAAATAAATAAATAAATAAATTTCAAGTTCTATGCAGATGACATACAACTACTCATTCCATATTCTTCCTCCTTTTTTTAAATACTATAAAAACTTGGATGTCTCATAATAGATTACAACTAAACGCAGCAAAAACTGATACATCTTTCCACCATTCCTAACACGGAGAGAAGAAGGGAGTAATATGTAGAGACTCGACTCCTGTGTTCATAACTTGATAAATGGATGCAAAGAAACTGCATGAAATGTATGAGGGTAAATGGTGGAATATCGATGTGGGGTGACTTTGAACTTTCAAATCTCACAAGGAGAGTACCAAGAGGGTTTGGCAATTATTTTTTTTAGAGATCTGAGGCTGTGGATACAGCGGTGGTTAGAAGCAAGTGCTTTCAGTAAAGACGAAAAATTACGAGAATGGATACAGAACTTGGGGCCTCATTTACCAATATCGCATTGGTATCGCATGGGTACTGCCTGCGTTAATAAAAGGGGCGTTCCCATGCAAATGAGGCTCTTTCCGCGCAGCAGGAACATTTTGCGTCCCGCGAAGTTTTCGCGAATCACAAAAATGTTTTCGCGGTTTGTGATGAAAAGATTAAAAAATCGTCGTGCTGCACGACGTTTTCGCGGTACGCGGACAAAAGTGAAACCAAGTACCGTTCCCCACAATAATGTGACATGTATTAAAGGTCACTTCCTGCCCCTCCTCCTTTGAGGGTTTGGAATGAGATAGGTGTTTGAGGTTTAGAGTTTTGGAGGAGTTAGGAATTTGATTACTGAGTGCGCTGTCTTGTAATATTCACTGTTGTCATCTGTTTCCCTTTACCTGTGTCTTGTGTAATCTGTGTTGGAGTGAAAGATTGTCAGTTCCCTGTTGGTCCCTATCGTTGAGGAGGAGGAGTGTGGTGGTGGTGGTGCTGGTGAGGAGGAGTGCGGTGGTGGTGGTGAGGAGGAGTGTGTGAGGATGGATGTGACAGGAGTGGGAGAGAAGGAGTTGAGAGTGAGGAGAGAGAAGGCCTAGTTTGTCTGAGGATAGGAGCAGGACGGGGTAGTGAGGTGAGATATAGGCAGGAGGGAAGTGATAGGAGGGTGGGGGAGGGGAAAGGGTGAGGCAGGAGAGAATGGTGGGAAGAGGTAGGGCTAGACAGCCAGGGCATGAGGGGAAGGGAGGCTGGAAGTGCCAGGTCAAAGTGCAGGGGGGGGGGGGGGGGGGGGGGGGGGGGGGAGGAAGGGGAGGGGGGAGGTGGGGGGATCGGGGGGGGGGGCTAGGAGGGAGTGGGAATCCGGTGGGTCCGGAGAGTGAGTCCAGGGCGGAGACGCCTCCGGAAGTGGCACCCGGACCAGGCAGCCAGGCAAGGGTGAGGCAGCGTGCTATACGCTTCAGCCAGGAACAACAACGATCGGCTGATTGAAGGCGTCCTCCGTCACTATGGCCCATCTCTTGGCACCTGGCAGTGAAGACGAGCAAGGCAGCCAAGGCACAGCTATGGGCCACCATAGCTGCGGACATCCAGACGCCAAATTGGCATACCTCGGGACCGGGGAGCAGGTGGCCCACCGTTACAGGGACATAAAGGCGCAGCTCAAGGTCAAGATAGTGGAGCGCAAATGGTTACCTGCGGGAGACAGGAAGAAGGTACCCGTGCCCAATCCGCTTCACGGATATGGAGAGGCATCTGATGCAGCAGCTGGGACCAGACGTCCTTCGAGGGATGGATCCATGCCTTGATACTCCACCTCGAAGATGCAAGTTGGCCTGTAACCACCCCCTGTCCTGTGCAAGGTTCATACACAATGTTTAGCCCTGTTTTCTGTTGAAGTTCCCCATGTGCTCTCCAGAACAGTCTTGACCCTCCCCCCATCCCCCAGACGGAGGCTACTAGTCTGAGATGTGAAGAAATGCTTAGAACTGTTCAACATTGTCAGTTTCCCCCATGTGCTGTGCACAGCCCAGGGTCAAGCCCCATCCCCCAGCCCATCCCCCATGCCATTAGGTACGTATAAAACATAACTTTATAAGCAGAATGACATGTGGCCAAGATTATGTGTCCCTGTTTGATGTTACCTCTAATTCAACCAAACGCTGTGGTACTGATGCTGTATATCCTTTTTTCCCCCCATCTTCTACAGAGAACTCTGGTCCCAGGCAGCAGACGTCAGATGCCAGCTGGGAGGGCCCAGGCACCAGCAGTGACCCACCGGGGACAAGGCGGCCACCAATGGTAACCAGGCCCTATCACATAGATGCATGACACAGTGGTCGGAATCGGAGGAGGAGGAAGAGGTTGCGGCCCACAGCAGCAGCCAAAGGCAGCCCCCTCACCCTGACTAAGGCCCTTGAGGGTATGGAGTGGGGGTCCTCCCCCACTGCTCTGCACCCAAGCAGCCCGATGACCTTTGAGGGAACTCCGCCCACTCTGTTCACACCAGTCATGTCTCCATGCAGCCCTGCACCAGCAGCTGTGGCAGCAATGGCACATCCCCCCCAGCACCGGAAGTCCCAATACCAGCACCACAAGCAGCTCCAGCAGCGCCACCCTTCCAACCGAACCCCGACCCGATGACTGGCACACAGGCAGACCAAATCAGGATGGTACAGCATGGCCTGAGGAGAGCCGTCAGACAGCTGAGCCGCGACCTCCAGCTCCAGACTGCAGCAATCACACAGGCAGCCACCAGCATCGCAGCAGCGACTGGCACACACAACACAATATTACTGCAAATCCTGCAGCGGATGCCGGACCAGCAGACATCATCATCATCCACTACATCGACACCCCAGCAAAGTCCCTCAGGGTCCCGAGGCCGCAGGGGCCGTCCCCCCCAAGAACCTGCCACCTCCCACAGGACCATCACGACGTGGCAAGGGGCCCTGGGGACCATCAGGCACCACAAACCGGGTAGGGCAGGTACTCCCACCCACCACTGGGATGGCCATCCCACAGAGGTTCAGTGCCGTCGAAATGGAAGAGGATGCACCACTGCCTGCTCCCCACAGAGGTGCAGTGCCATCGAGATGGAAGAGGATGCACCATGCAAAGCTGAGGAGGCGCCACCTCCCACCCACCTGGTCACCTGGCCCACCGGCATCTGCTGTGCCACTCTGCTGTGTGCCATCTGCATCCGCTGCGCCACTCTGCTGTGTGCCGCCTTCTGTTCTCAAGGGCTACAAATTCTGGCAGTGCGCTGTGGGATGACCTGTCTACTCAAGGGCTATTAATGCTGGTTGTGGGGTGAGTTCTGTGCCTCCAAATGGCACGTCTCGTCCTGGGCCTTAACTGCTGTTGCCATGCCACTGCTGTCTCTTCCTGGGCCTCCTCCTGCTGCCATGCCGCTGCTGTGTTATCCTGGGCCTCCGCCTGCTGCCATGCCGCTGCTGTCTCTTCCTGGGCCTCCGCCTGCTGCCATGCCGCTGCTGTCTCTTCCTGGGCCTCCTCCTGCTGCCAGCCACTGCTGTCTGTTCCTGGGCCTTCACCGTTGTTGCCATGCCGCTGCTCTCTCTTCCTGGGCCTCCTCCTCCTACCATGCCGCTGCTGTCTGTTGCTATGTCAGGCACTGTTGGCGGTGATGAGTCCAGACACGTATTTCCTACCAGGGTTCAGTATTATAGCTATCTGGGCCTGACAAACACCACGTATGTGAGCCTAACCAATGCAAAGGTACGTACCGACTTTGCTTCCTCGATTGGTCTCTCACATGTGCTGGTAAACGGAAGATGCCTTCCACCAACTCTGGGTGACTCACAGACAGGTTGCCAATCTCTGGTGCCATGCAGGACATCCATTATAGTGGTGGATCATGCATATGCAAAATCTCCAGGTGCTATTGGCATACAATAGTGTGTAGCCATTCTCATCTGCACATGCTAATCATGTACCCTGTGCATACTGATATATCAGTGTACATCCCCACCATGGCAGCCTGTACATGGATTCCTTGTGTGGCAGGGAAGGTTTCCTCTAGTTACTGTATTTGCCTTAAGGTTGTGGCCCACTGAAAGGTGAGGCATGGGAAGGGTTATGTAGCTCTCTGCATGCCGTATATTAAAACAATTTCACAGACTGTCAGTGGACAGGTTACTTGGCTTTTGCTAGTCGTACGGAGAGGTTAATATATGAATGCTGATGTGTCTGAACTGTTTACATGGGGCAACCTGTGTCGATCCGGTGTCCATATGCACACATATTTGGGGACTGCTGGTGTGCAGTCAGTGTTCACTACCAGTAGTTTAAATGGATGGCCAGAAAAGGGCAAAGGTTGCAAGAAGTGGTCACCACCCGTTGCGACACACATCCCTCTGGTGCCATCTCCCAGCTGTGGTGTGTGTGCATGCACCCTTTCTAATGTTGGCCACGTCGAACATGTGAACAGTGTCTGAAGGGCAACACTGTGTGCTCCACAGTCCGACAGTCTCTTCACATATATTCCCTCGCCAGAGACAGGTATACAAGCTACTCTCCAAGTTTTAATGACATTGTTAATAGTGCATGTTGTTTAGACAACCAGTGAAGTCCACTGACAGATAACTGTCAGTGTTGCTCATTATTAGGTATACATTAATGACTATTAAGTGAACAACAAACATTAACATGCTGCTGAACCACAGTGGACTTTCCTCCCTACAGATGTGCTGTTGAAAAGGTTACAGGTAACCAATGTGGCTCACACATCTGTATGAGGAGAATATTGCTATCTGCACATACTGTATGACCTGTGCCACCATCATATAATATACACATCTCAGCCCTGGTCTTCTCCATACTCTGGCTTGAAGCTCCTGTACCAGCAAGCCTTTCTTGAGAGACATCATGTGAATGGGACATATACCCTTCCCAACAGAGCAATATGGGTGCATCGATGTCAATCGGAGCGACGTGTAGGCCCATATGTGGGCCATAATCCCTCTATTGTTGCACACAGCTTAGTTAGCACTGACTGGGAAGACCACTGTGCAGCTGCGCCTGTAGAATACATAGTTGGGCGGCGAGCTAAAGGGCTCCTGTCCACATGTAAGGCATTGCCATAGTCCCAACGTGTGAAGCTATATGTATCGCCGGGTGTCCCACACTTCTGTACTCAATTATGAGTAGGTTTGTGCGGCCGTGGCGGACACAATCCCTGACAGATAGTCTGCCACTATAGGTGGACATCTGGAATCTCAGAGCCTTCTACCTCTTGCCATACTTGCTGTATGGTGTTGCCTACATGTCCAGGCCACTGTGCAGCCTGTGTATGTAGCGGTTCACAGGCCAAGTGCAACAGTGAGCACTGAAATGCTGTTTGTCAGCACCCTTACACACAGCTTGCTTCCCAGACACATTGCACCTCATGAAGGACAGGTTGCCATGTCCAAGAATACAGCATGTGGCGTTCAGCCTATTTAATGTCAGCGCATCCAGCTAATGGAGCTCCTGGACCACACAACTGACGCTGCATGGAGCACAATTGTTAAGGATGCACATGTGCTCGGCCAAGTGGCAGGTCTTACCACACCGTAGCTGGGAATGGCAGGGGCTCATGGCTACTTTGGACCTCCTGATATGCCCTTCTGGAGGACATCTCCGGATGCAGCCAGGTGGCATGCTGCCATAAGGGTGCACCCTTATAAGGTACAGTTCATGGAGGCTCTATGTGTAAGTACGCATGATATCATGGGTGAGGTGCAAACGTGAAAGCGGTTGGTGCAGAGGAAGGGTATGTTACACAGAGGCTAGGTACCACCTGTACCACAAGATGCCATCTTGGTATGGGTTGTTGCTGTGGCCAGCAACATCGTTGTCATAATGGCGGAGACGCACACCGACCCTGGGTGTGCGTCTCCGCCATTATGACAGAAGCTGGTGGGATGGCCTTCCATATATTGTGGGAGGACTGGGTGGAGATAGGGGTCTGGTCAGAGTGCAGCCCAAACACCATCCCAACTGTTCACCTTCCAGGCCAGCCTACCATTGTACTGTACAGTATGAGGGCCACAGTGCTGTACATCCTACATACCTTATCATGCACAAATGGCTCCAATACTGTGATAGAGCGAGACATTGGTTTGGCACCGTGTCTGAACCCCTGTCATCCTCATCACTGCAAGTAGCAAGTGTGGAAGCAGCTGTTGCTGTACAGTTATGTGTCTCAGCTACTGGATTATCACTGACACCCATCCACGTGCAGGTGTTCCAAACAGCTCTGGAATATGGTGTCCATATGTTGTGTGCTGAAAGGCTGGTATCCTCTATCAGGACACCTAGTACACATTCATTGTTCACGCTCATCGTTCACCTATTCTTCCCATAGCACCCCTGGTTTGGTGCCACACAGGGGAACTACACATGTTAGGGAAGGGGATTGGGCTGTACATCAATGTACCTTTTCACTTGCCTAGCCATATATCTGGGGCCCTTCATGCATATATTCCATCCTGTGCAGCCTCCTCTTGTGTTCGGCCACCTCCATATGGATGACACATGGGTAATGCGGGATCAGCCAAAGGCTTAGGCTCCATGGACACATGCACATATAAGTATTGAAATCCTGTATTTCAACATCAGGACCTGTGCTGGAAGGCTGTGTGATCACCTGTCAATAGCGATGGATTACCCGTGGACATTACTTTGTCATCATACTCTGCAGTAAGGCAGCTATGATGAGGGCGTTGGTAGAGCCAGCCCAATTTGGATGGCCTGTGTTTGGACGACCTTGAATGACTGTGTGTGGGCTCACCAGGGGCGTGCTGTGGGGGAGAAAATGCCTGCACGGAGGTGCTTGCACAGAACACAGCATGCTTTCTGTGCTATGGAACCAACTGCAGTGGCTAACGTGCCACCAGTCACACCCACATCTGTGCTTTGTGCCACTCTGACCCATATGTGGGCGGTCGCGCAGGCCATCTGCTGAGGGCCTGGGCGAAGAGGCACCATGTTACAGTCATGACAGCCTCTTTGCCAACGTGCACAGATCTCCATGTTTGACTACATTGCAGGCAGCTACTTTCTGCACCCTATAGACATTCGAAGGGCACCTGACACCACATTGAGGGGGACTGCATCACTCTCACATCCACCTGTCAGTCCTCTTGTGAGGGCTCAATGCTCAGTAATGGCCATCTATAACTAAATGGAGCACTGTACACATGCATGCATCCTCCCTTTGGCAGCCTGGCCGATCGGTTGTGCTGCTGGTGAAAGCCTTTCTGCGAGGTGGGCGCCAACATTCAGCCCCTCACCTTTTGGGAGGAATATGTGACATGTGGGTGGGTACTTCCATGTGGCAGCTCAGTGCAGACAGCACTGATGATACTTTCTACAAGTAACATGTTATGATAGGAGCGTTTAAGGCCTCCATTAAATGGTGGCTGTGTGTCGCGACACAGGACATCTATATCATGAACAGTCTGACGGCCTGTGTGTGTGAGCGTACCCTGTGCATGCATGGCCAGGTGGCTATTTCCTTGCTGCACATGTGCACTGTGTTGATCACTAACGCCATCAGATAATATGTCTGGTACGGCTTGGATGGCAGGTGTACACTAGACACCAAGGTTGAGCTCTGCTGCTGTTCCATCAGTAGTTGTACTGTGACTAAACAGTTCATACTGTTACTGGGGACATGATGGGTAAGGCATTACATACTGTATAAATATTCACAGACCATATACATGTACAGTATACAATGTGCACATGAGGAGGGAGGAGGAATAGCCTAATGGTTAGAGCAGTGGACTATGAACCAGGAGACCAAGGTTCAAGTCCCGCTGTCACTCCTTGTGACCTTGGGCAAGTCACTTTACCCTACATTGCCTCAGGTACAAAAACTTAGATTGTAAGCCCTCTGGGGATAGAGAAATACCTACAGTACCTGAATGTAAACCGGTGTGATGTCGGTATATAAAAATAATTAAATAAATAAATAAATGAGCACCTCAGGATTGACATTCATATACAAGAAACACGGTGTCTGCAGCCTTTGCAGCCACAACTGCCCTGTTGTGACAGCTATGCCAGGCTGCCCATTGACCCACACATCACTGGTTTCACAGTCACAGCCCGATACATGATGTGAGCAGTGATAGTTTTCAAGTGGTACTGCATGGATATGTAGGCTAGAACACATGCATAGTCAGTTACAGGGAGCCCGTTGAAAGGTGTGTGTGAGACCCAACCACCGACTCATGGGAGCTGGCACTGTACAAACTTTGACCGAAGTTTCTATGGAGGCTGCTACACAGTATTATTGGGCCCAGGACAGCACAGTGAGCTATATACTGCCATAGCTGTGTGGGGGAGCAAACTGTACATCATCACCTTTCCGTCACAGCAATTTCTTGTAGCAGCATACAGCCGCCACAACCATGTGCATGCAACAAGATAGCTGGCTCTCCTTTCGGGCAGCTGCAGTGATCCCAGAGGTGTGATGCTGTGGGATGCTACAGTGATGAGGGACCCTCAAATACGTCTGTGCAGCGCCAGATGTGCTTTTTTTCTCACGCACCCATCCATGAGGCATCAGGATGTTGTAGGACTGATATGTGTTCCCTGCTGTGTATTGAGGCTTTGCTGCCTAGGCTCTCACTGATACAACTTGCATACTGAAGGGACGTTAGTGTTGCTGCAAGACGCACATGGCAATAAGATTGAGGGTTGGCAAATAAGGTAAGAGTGACGTAGGTTGGGTTCATTAGTCCAAATGTACGTCAATGACGCACCGATATGCATGTCACCATGATGGCATTAGGGACTGACAGAGGTACAGCCCAATACAGCTACAATTGTTGTAAGATGTAAGCTAATCTGGGGAGGCGTGTGTGTGTGTTGTGTCTCATGAGGACAACTGTGTACAGTACCGTCATCCTTGGTGGCATGTCAGTATGTAGCAAGTGCTTAATGCAATAGCACTTAATAAGTCACACACATAGAGCACCTCACCAGTGCCTCGAGCCAGCACTTAGCCACCCTATTATGGGCTATACCCTCAGATATAGAGCACCATCCCCAAACAGTTGTTGGGTGGACAGACTTAGCAGGTCTGGCACGTAGCAGACTGAAAAAGAGGTCTGCATATTAAACTATGTCCTAACCCATCAGTGGCCAAACGGCCCGGCAGGGGCATAGTTCTGTCCCATGCCTACCTTAAAAGTGTGTCTGTATAAGGTGTTGCCAAAGCTGCCTGCCACTGACTGTGTTCTCATGCAGTCGTGCACGCACACATGGGGGATCAGGCTGGGTTGTGAATTTCCTCAAGAGCCAGCTGGTGCCATCTCAAGTTCTCGAGTTCCTGGGAGCACCCTTCAACACCAGGCTTGGAATAGTTTCTCACCGAGGAGTGGATTGTCAAGATCCAGGGACAGATTGAAAGACTACTAAGCAATCAGACTCCCAGAGTCTGGAATTATCTGCAGGTTCTGTGTCAGGACAATATGAACCATGGGATGCCCTTGGAGGTTCCGAATTGGATAGTGGTCAAAACTGAAGCCAGCCTCTCCGGTTGGGGGGCTATGTGTCAGGCTCAAATGGCGCAGGGATTCTGGTCTCCGGTGGAGACGTCTTAGTCCATCAACCGTCTGCAGATGAGAGCAGTGCATCTGGCATTGCAGGCCTTCTTTCCTCTTGTTCAGGGCAAGCCAGTAAGAGTATTATCAGACAATGCAACGACTGTGGCTTTAATCAACCAACAGGGTGGTACCAAGAGTCAGGCGGTGGCTCAGGAGTTAATCCACTGGGCAGAGCTCCACCTGGAGATACTGGCAGCTTCCCACATAGTGGGGCTAGACAATGTCCAGGTGGATTTCCTCAGTTGGATACCAGGGAGTTGTCAGAGGAGACCATGTTCTTGATTCATCGCAGGGGCGGGGAGTACCATGCATGGACCTCATGGTAACGTGCAGCAACACCAAGGCTCCAAGATTCTTCAGCTGAAGGAGAGAGCACAGGTCAGAAGGAGGTCGATACCTTGGCCCTCCTGTGGCCACAAGGAATTCTTCTGTATGTGTTTCTGCCATGGCCGCTGGTGGGCAAAGTCTTGAAGAATAGAGCTTCATCCGGGGTAGGTGATTCTGATGGCACCGGAATGACCTCACTGGCTGTGGTTCGCAGATCTAGTCAATCTCGCAGTGCACGGCCCGCTCTGTCTGGCTCACCTTCCCAATCTACTCCACCAGGGTCCTATATTTTTGGATCAGGCAGCTCGCTTCTCTCTCGGCTTGGCTTTTGAGAGGAGGTGCCTAAGAGGTAAGGGTTTATTTTTATTTATCGTGTTTTATATACAGTCATTCAGTTTCGCCATCACAATGGTTTACAAAATTGATGATGATTAACAAGGTTTCAAAAAAAGTTTCATATGGTTGTTATCATAGAAGAAATCAATTTATACACTTATTTTGTTGGTTAGTCTTTACATGTTTCGATTTTGTGTTATATCATCATCTAGTATGGATTTTTCCAGATTTCCTAGGGAGTGGTTGGTGTTTTTTTTTTTTCTTTATTGGGTGAGTTGATATGCTTTGGTGCACATCCATGTTTTTAGTTCTTTTTTGAAAGTTTTTAAGTTTTGTGTTCTGAGTTCGATTGGGAGGGTGTTTCAGAGTTTAGGGCTGCCAAGAGAAGTTGCTCTCTTGAGTTGAGGTGAGTTTAGATTGAGCAGGTGGAGTCTTTAATAGTCCTTTATTTGCTGATCTTAGGTTTCTGTTTGGAGTGTGCAATTTTATGGAAGAACTTAGCCAGTTTGTTTTTCGTATATAATTTTGTGTAGTATGGATAGTATTGTGTATGCTATCCTGAATTTTATTGGGAGCCAGTGCAGTGATAAAAGTGTAGGAGTAATGTGATCATGTTTTTTAGCTCCAGTGAGAATTCTTGCCACTGCGTTTTGTAGGATTTGGGGTGGTCGGATAGTGTTCAGAGGCAAGTTGAATAGGAGTGAGTTACAGTAGTCCAGGTTGGAGAATATGAGTAGTTGAAGGACTGATCTGAAGTCGTTGGTGGATAGGAATGGTTTTAATTGACTTAGTTAGAAGTTTATGATAGCAGTCTTTGATTTTTGTTGTGATGTGGTTTTTGAAAGAAAGTTCCTTGTCAATTATTACTCCAAGATTGCGGGCATGATTGACCGGAGAGATAGCTTTTTGGTTCATTAGGCTGAGAGGTGGTAGTTGAGGAGTGTTGTTCTTTCTGTCCAATATGATTATTTCAATCTTATCGAAGTTAAGGATGAGTTTCATGTTGGTTAGTATTTGCTTTGTTCTGCTTAGGTAAGTGGCTGTTATTTGTAGGTTTCTTCCAGCGAGTTGTGTATTGGGATTAATATTTGAATATCATCTGCATAGATGAAATGAGTCAGATTAAGGTTTGATAGGAAGTAGCATATTGGGATCAGGTAAATGTTGAAGAGTGTCGTTGTTAGAGCGGATCCTTGGGGAACTCCAGTGTCTAGGTTTATTTTCTTTGAAAGGGTATCATTGATCAGCACTTGGTATGTTCTTTGTGATAGGTATGAAGTGAACCATTGTATGGTTTTTTCTTTTGCCCCAATTTCTGATAGACGGTCAATCATGATAGAGTGGTTTACCGTGTCCAAGGCTGCTGATAGGTCGAGTAGGACTAGAAGACAGCTGTGGCCGTGTTTGAAACTTTTCAGTACGGTGTCATTCAATGATAATAGTAGGGCCTCCGTGTTCAGTTGTTTCCTGAAACCAAATTGTGTGGGTAGTAAGATGTTTTCTTCCAGGTGGTCATAGACGAGGGTGGACTATTTTCTCAATGATTTTGGCAATGAATGGTAGGTTTGATATGGGTCGGTAGTTCAGTGGGTTTTCTGGATCAAGATTGTTCTTTTTCATAATGGGTTTGATAATTGCAGATTTTAGGCATTTTGGGTAGTTTCCTTCAGTGAGTGAAAGGTTTACGGTCAGTTAGTGTCTTAGTTATTGATGGCTCAAGATTTTTTATCATTGTAATCGATATGGCATCAATAGGATGTTTAGCTGGGTTCATTTTTTTGATGATCGTTTGGATTTCCAGAGATGATGCTGTCTCAAAATTGGTCCAGCTTGATGTTTGGAAGTTCAATATTTTCTGGTCCTGTGATTTGTCATTAAGGTTGTTATTTATGAGGATTTTGATTTTCTCATTAAAGAAGTCTGCGAAGTCATTACTGGTGATCCTTGGTGATTATTGTGACTGGTCATCATTGGATGATTTGGTTAGGCTTTTTACAATGTTGAAAAGCATCTTTGGGTTATGTTGGCATTTGTTTATTTTGTTTGAGAAAAGTCTTTTTTTGTTTTGTGGATGAGTTTTTGTAATCTGCTAGTTGTGCTCTGTATGCGTTAAGTAATGTGGTTGTTTTGTTTTTGTTCCTCCGTGGTTTTCTCTTTTTTTCTGAGCTCCCGTTTGGCTGATCTGATGTTGTCGTTGTGCCATTGGTTTAGATTTTTTGGTTCTTTTATTGTTTTCTTTCTCATGGGGTTTATCTTGTCTGCTACTGTTTTTAGTTATGTTGAGCTAGGACGATGTTGCGTTTTCTGCATTTGATAGGTCTATGTTTGTTAGTTCTGTTTGTAGATTTGCTTGAAGTGCTTTGATGAAAAAAAAGGGGGACGGTTTGAGAAGGATTTAGGTGGGTTTTTTATTGTTGTGAGTTTTCGGTTTGAATATAAGTTTGTGTGCATTAAAGAGTGGTCTGACCATGGTACCTTCGTTATCTTAGTTTGGTGGTCCGTCCATAAGTCAGTGTTGACAAATACTAGGTCTAGTGTGTGACCTGCTTTGTGCATTAGGTCACTGATGATTTGAGTAAGGCCCAGGGATGAGAGCACGTCAAAGATTGAGGAGCAAGCGGGAGAGTGGGGGGCAGTGTCCATATGTATGTTGAAGTCACCTAATATAATTATGGGTTTGTTGATAGATATTCTAGTCAAGAAGAATTCAGTAAGTGGTGAGCAGTTCCCATCCAGCATATTAGGGGGACTGTATACCAGACAGATTTGTAGATTTGGTAAATCAAATAGTGCAATTTCCAGTGGTGAGTATTTGTTTGTTGGGAGTAATTTCATCTGTAGGTTTTTTTTTTTTTTATGATTAGCATTAGTCCTCTGCCTTTCTTCTTTGGTCTGAGTATTGAAAAAGTTCTGTAGGTAGAGTTGTTGATTTGGTTGATTAGTACTGTCTCTGTGTTTTTTGCCCATGTTTCTGTGATTGCTATGAAATCCGGCATGTCATCTTGGAGTAGGTCATTGATGATTGGTATTTTCTTTATTATGGATTGAGCATTAAATAACAGGAAATAAAGTGTTAATTAGCTGCTGAGTGTTTTATTGTTGTGCATGATGATTGAGTGTTGATATTTGTGTTTTATCTTTGTTCTCCTGCTCATGTTGTTCCGATTATTATCTACATTTAGGTCTTTTCTGTGGATCTTGCAGTCATCTGTGGGTTGATGGTTTGCCATTTAATTCGTTGTTCTTTAGTTTTCAAATGTTTAGATTATTGCTGGCACTAAAGCTTGCACTAAGGGGTGCACAAACTGTGACGCATGGCGCGCGACGCCTGGTGGTCTCTCTGTTTCTGGGTTATCCGGTGGACGTTGTTACCACTCTGTTACAAGCAAGAAAGAAGTCCACCTCCCTAGCTTTCGTGCGGGTGTAGAAGGTGTTTGAGATTTGGTGCAGGAAGCATAGTGTAGATCCCTTTCGGGCTTTGGTGACCCACATTTTGTCCTTTTTGCAGCAAGGGCTGGCAAAGGGTTTGGCTTTTAACTCATTAAAAGTCTAGGTGGCTGCATTGGGGTGCCTTGGGGCAAGAGGCACGGTGTGTCTCCGGCTCCATATACGGATGTAGTAATTTTTTTTTTTCCCGAGGGGCCAAACATTTGCGACCCCTGGTGCAGAAAGCTTGTCCTTCATGATGCCTAAACTTAGTTCTTAAAGCTTTATGTGGGGCACCATTCGAACCACTGCGCAGGGTGACTGAAGGATCTTACTTTGAAAGTCATTTTTCTGGTGGCAATTTGTTCGGCTAGGTGGATTTCTGAGCTACAAGCCCTGTCATGTAGAAAACCTTTCCTCAGATTTTTGGATTCTGGTGTCTCTGTGTATGGTGCCTTCTTTCCTTCCAAAGGTTGTTTCCTCTTTTCACTTAAACCAGAGAGTGGAATTGCTAGCCTTCCTGAATTTGGATAGGATGGTTGCATTGAATAAGGAGTTAAGGTGTCTGGATGTGAGGCAGGCACTGTTGTGGTATCTAGAAGTCACTAACAGTTTCAGAGCTTCCGATCATCTTTTCATTCTTTGGCGTGACGCGAAGAAGGGGAAAAAAAGCTTCAAAAGCGACCATAGTTTTGGTGTACATTTGTATGGGCCATTCGGTGCCTCAGTGTCTGAGAGCTCACTCGATCTGGAGCAAGCGGCATCCTGGGCCGAACGTCAGTTAGTGTCACCACAATAGATTTGTAGGGCAGCTACTTGGAAATCTGCACACTTTCGCCAGGCATTATAGTCTGGATGTCCAAGTATCAGTCTCTGGCAATTTTGGAGAGAGAGAGTACTTCGAGTAGGACTCTCGCATTCTCATCCAGTTTAGGGAAGCTTTGGTACATCCCAGGAGTCTGGACTGATCTGGGTATGTACAGAGAAAGGAAAGTTAGATCTTACCTGTAATTTTCGTTCCTGTAGTACCACAGATCAGTCCAGAGAACTGCTCAGGTTTGGCAAGTCCGCTCAATCTGTGCTGTTGAGATATATTCTGAAGTATTTTCAATTGGATTTCTGGCTCAGGTAATAGCTATACATGCTGTTTTATTTGGTTATAAGGCTCATTCAAATTCTGTGTTTTTCTTCTCCTGCTGCTCATTTGGCGAGGGATGGGGTATAGGTTAAGTTGTGTTTTGGTATTTTCCATCTTAGCTTGGGTACAGGTAAATACTGACGGACTGCAGGTGACACACCAGGTTATGTTACAATCTCAGTAAAACTTTCTGTCTCCATTTGCTGGAAGGGAGGCAAAACCCAGGAGTCTGGGCTGATCTGTGGTACTATAGGAACAAAAATTAGCAGGTAAGAACCAAAGTTCCTTTAGTCTGCACACATGGGTGACATCGGATGATCTCAAAGACTCTACAACTTTCAAACATGTCCTATTGAGCATGTGCAGATGTAGTCATCACCCTGCCTCCTAGGCAGTCCATAATATAGCTAATACATTGAGAACCAACTCCCAGGGGAGAGGGGTGGGTTTTGTGAGGACCAACAACCTGCTGTACTCTGAGAACACCTGTTACAAATAAGAAACTGCTTTCTCCAAGGACAAGCGGGATGGTAGTCCTCACACATGGGTGAATCCCAAGCTATAGGCTGTCAGAGCAGGACGAAGTGGGAAATCACACCATATTGAAAGCACCACCTCTTCTCTTTTGCCTGTGAGGCAGCCAACCCACAAAGGGGTCTAGACGAGAAAAGAGTTAGGTTCTATAAAGAGAAAACCATAGAAAAAGACTGAGACAAAACCCTGATGTGTAGCAGAGGCACCTAAAGCAGGAGTGTGATGTGAGTGCCAGCAAAAAACAATCTGCATCACGAAAAACATTACAAGCAGGGTTTCAGATCAGTAATCCCCAAACAGTAGGTCTAGAACCTCCTGGGTACAGGACAAAGTCTAGAGATGTAAACAAAAGGAAGACTCTTGGATGAAGACAGCATAATTTTCTTCAGTGTTACAAGACAACCAAAAAACCAACTGGAGCTCAAGAACTCCCCAAAAAGAAACTATGGTCCACTGACATCTGAAGAACAGAATGTCTCTGCAGAAGTGTGCCCATGTTTGGCTAACAGGCATAATGGGCAGAAAACCCAAGCAATGCTTGGAACAATAATTAGCAACAACGACAAGGTCTGTGACAAAACACTACGTGCCAAAGCACCAGACATAGCTGGCCAACAGGACAACCTCAAGCGTTTTAGGGGATGAAAGGCAATCTCATAAGGGGATCGCAAGCCCAAACCCCCGGGGGAGGGAGATAAGTTAGGCCTGAGGTTCACCCACACTGAACCCTGTCAAGGGTAGGGCTATCTATCCTGTTTACAGGAAAGTTCAGGTGAGCAGGAAGACACTTTGGGCAACTTAGTGAAGTGAGAAAAGCTAAAAGCAGTATTTGCCAGAGCTTGGCAAAAATATTCACTAAGATATACCACGAATGCCTTAGCTTTCCCCCCCCGAAATTCCAACTGGAAGTCAGAAGGTGCAAAGAACACAAGGAGGCAGTCCGCTGGACTGCTGGAGTAAGCATAAGTCACTAGGTTATATAACAACCCCAAGCGAATAACACTTCTGATTCCAGTAGGAAGTTACCCACCAAGATAGAGCCCTCAGCCTGCTTGAAACAGTTTAAACAGAGTGATTTAATAAGGGATAGAAATAGACTCTGCCAGACTGCACAGCAACAAAGGCCTGCCATGTGGCTGGCAGACAAAGAGAAGAAGAAAGAAAAGAAATAAAAACTACCATAAGGTAAAGGAAAGAAAACAGCTGCAGCTATAATAAAAAAAAAAACACTTGCAAAAACTGAAGAGAGCAAAGTTGAACACAGTGAGACAGCTCCCACAATGACAAAGCTTCATGGGGGAAAAAATACAAAAAAAAGACTGAGGGGCTCTGCCTAGAGGGCAGGGTGATGACTATAGCTGCACATGCTTAGGAGGACATGTTTGAATGTTCTAGATTCTTTGAGATCAAAGTTCCATGTTGGGCTCCATCCAATGTCACCCATGTGTAAGGACTACTATCCTGCTTGTCCCTGGAGAACAACATATGTACACAGTTTCCAAGACAACAGTAAATGGAGAGAGCCTGAACTGGGCATATATAAATTTGGACACAAGGAAGTTACACAATTAAAATCAAGAGGTAGTCTCCTGAAATATAATAAGGTGATAAAATACTTTAAGCCAATGAATCTGCATTACAATACATAGTAAAAGAATAACCTGATTGAGAAAGCAATAACAGCAGGGCTTCAAATGACTGACAGCTGACATCAGAATAGTTCTTTGTAATGTTCATTAATGATTCACCTACTGAAAGCGTCATCTATGCAAATACATACAGTAAAATGATTTGAATCTGTATAAAGGATACAATTTGAATCTATGCAAATACATTCAGTAAAAGGATTTGAATCTGTATAAAGGTATCATGGTAAGAATTTGCAATTTATGTACTTTGTAAACCACCAAGTACATAAATTGCAAATTCTTACCACGATACCCTTGCTTAATTGAAACCTAATGCAATAAAGATGGAATAAAGTTAAACTATTCCATATTTGAGAGACAATGTAGAGAAGGAAGCATAATTAATTAAGAATCAGTATATGTGAAATAGTAAGTGAACACCTTGCTTCCTTAACACAATCAACTATTTAGAATCATGTGCTTAAATAATAGGGTAACAAGTAAAACCATCTTGCAGAGTAAATCTACATGATTTAATCTGGGCATGCTGTCCTATATAACATGTCCAAAAAGTTCTGAGTTTGGTCTTCATTATAAAAGTTAGTAGGAACTTTGACCATGATCTAAAGACATTTCAGAGGACCTACAAAAAAAAAAAAAAAAAAGGTTGTTGATGCTAATCCATCTGGACAGGATTTCTGCACTTTTGAGGCTCCATCCATTCACTGTCAGAAAAAGTCTGCAAATGGAAAAATGCCAAAGACAATAGTGACTATCTAGGAATGGTCATCCTGCTAAGATCACCCCAAGAGCAAATGGGAGATTCATCCACAAAGAACCCCCGATTAACATCTAAAGATCTAAAGGCCTGTCTCGCTGTGCCTGAAGTGAAATTTAATATATCAGGAAAAAAACTGAATGGGAAACATTCATGGAAGGATAGTCAGGAAGAAACCGCTGCTCAAAGATTGCTGCCCATGTCAAGTTTGCTCAAGAGCATCTAAATGACCCACAAGACCAAAGCATAATGTTCTCTGGTCAGAGGAGTCAAAAATTGAACATTTTGGTCGGTGAAAAGCACACACTGTTTTCCAAAGTAAGAATCTCAACCCCATTGTCAACCACAATCGTGGAGGTATTGTGTGAAGCTGTTTTGCTGCATCAGGACCTGGAAGGCTTGGCATTGCTGGAACTAAATCCTGCTTTAAAATCAGAAAATCAGAAAGTTCTAGAGGAGAATGTCAGGCCATCTTTCTGCGAGCTGCCTTTGGCAGGCGTTAATTTCTGAAAGTAAAACGTGTGGCTTGGCTGCACATTTTACTTTCTGTATTGCGCAGCAATAACTAATAGGCCCAGCAACATGCATTTGCATGTTGCGGGCACTATTAGTTCGGGGGGGTTGGCCACGCGTTTTCCACGTGCTATTACCCCTTACTATATAAGGGGTAAAAATAGCACGTTGAAAATGCGCACTTTATTGCATCAGTCCGTTATTGAGTTAATAAGGACTGATCTGACCCTAAAGGGATCAAAGGCTTGCTAAACAGCAGTACCACACAGGCAAGCCAAACTTCTCTGGGCCATGCTGGAGTTATGAGGATCAGACGGGCCTACTCTTAAAGCACTTTTTCCCACCATTCTGGCTATCAGTAGAACTGGTGAAAAAGCGTATATAAGATCTGCATTCCAATCTAGCAGAAAAACATCCTGAGCTGATCTATGCTCACTGGGAAGACTGCTGTACAGACTATGTTTGTGATTGAAAAATTCTGGAGGCAATCTGATAATGTGTTGAAGATCCCTGGAAGGTAATTTGCTTGCAATACAGCTTGATGTTTGCATGCCCGTTCCTATATTTTAATTGCCTTATGGCAAACTGGCCGCCCTGTGCCCCCTTGTACAATTGTTCACAAAGAACATGGCTACTTGGTCATCAGTTTGAATGAGAATGCTTTTCCCCTGGAAGAAATGAATAAACAGAGCATGTCTGATGACTCTCAATTCTAGGAGGTTGATTTGAAACTGATTTTATTTTTACGAATGGCCACAGAGTTCAAAAGGGTCCTATTTGGGCCCAACCTTTTGTGGAGGCATCAGTCGTGAACATAACTTGGTGAGGAAGCAGACTGAGTGGACAGCCTTCCTAAAAGATAAAATGATCTAGCCACCAACATAAATCTTGTTTCACTTGCTGTGAAATTCTTTTTTTGTCTGAGTTAAATGAGTTGGTCCCATTGGGAGCAGAGACCACACTGCAGGAGCCATTTGCAAAGAAAGGTTAGAGAAACTACATGAAACGCTGTCACCATGTGGCCCAAAATAATTAGAGTTTCTCTCAATGTAGTCAATTTGTATATAAGAGATCTGAGAACATTTGCCTGATCCGAGGGGAAGAAAGCTCTCTCCTGCCGAAAGAAAATCAGTTTGATTTTCCAGGAAGGAATAAGTTGATTTCTCAAAATTGACTAAGAATCCTTGAGATTGTAGCAATTGTATGTAATGCAAGGAAGCTAGTATACCTTCTTCAGAGTTTGTCACAAGCCAGGTGCCCAGTTAAGGGAAGACTGATGCCCTCACACTGCATATATGCTGCTACTATAGCCAGGCACTTTGTGAAGAACCTCACTGCTGCTGAGAACCAAAAGGGCAACACACTGTACCGACAGTGAGAAGAGTATACCATAAAACATAGGTAATTCTAGTGGGAGGGATGAATGGAAATACAAGCGTAAGCATCCTTCAGATCCAAGATTCTCATCCATTCCTTCTGAATGAAGAGGAGAATCATGTGGAAGGAATTCATTTTGAATTTCTCCTGGAGTACATGCTTGTTCAAGCTTCTTAAATCCAGGATGGATCTATGTCACCCATTTTCCTGGTGATGAGGAAGTAGAACCCCTGGCCATGGTGATGATGAGGATCAGATTCTATCACCCGTGGTTTGAGCAGAGACGTCACTTCTAGGCAGAGTTGCATCACGTGAGACTGATCCGGCTTCAAGGCTGAATGAGGAGGCAGCATAGGAAGTTGTGAGAAATGCACAAGGTATCCAGGCACCACAATTTTGAAAACCCATCTTTGATGATCCTGCACTACTCTTCCAGGTAGTGCTGGATTCTCTCCCCTACCCAGAGGATTGTTGCTGGCTTTGAAATATGGTTGAGAACTTGGTCCACACTGTGGCTGGACTTGTTCCATTGTCTTAGGTTGGCAGCGCTCTCTAATCTGAAGTTGTTGCTGTGGCGGAAATAGAGGCAGCGTTCGGTATTGTTGGAAACGCCAGAAGGGAAGTCTCTGGAAATAGTAAGTGTGCTTTGCAGAAGGCTGCTGTTCCTGTCCTGTAGATGTTGTACCTTAATTTGAGATATAAGTGTCCTGAGAAGAACCAAAATATCAAACAATCGATACAAAAAAACCTCCCAACACCAAATTGCTGGAAATTGTGCTATTACATAATCGCACCTTCAAACTTATGGGCAAACGCTTATGAAAGAATGTAGCAAACTCATACGTTTCTGCATATATTTATGTTTGCAGTCTTTTATAATCTGTGCGCGATGTGGAACAATGCTTTTTCTGTTTTTTTATACATTTCAATTAATATACAAGCATTTTCTTGTGAAAAGAAAAGGAAAAAGCTATATTAAACATATAATGCACATAATATTCTGCAACGTGGTGGTATACGGAAGAAAAAATATACAATCCTTAGACCACCATAAAGGGGAGTGGAGGTAAAAGGAATTAGAAGTAGGGAGAAAATTAAACCAAACACACTATAAGCAAAAGGCCATAGTGTATTCCAAGGTTGCTTTGAACAACATGAACACCTATATTAAACAGAAACTCTTTGGTCAAGAAAAGAAAATCACAGCTGGTCAGGAGAAAAGAATTGATATCACATAAGTGACTATGCATTTACAAGGATACTGAAGTAAACATGTAGCATTAAAAGAAACACCTTTCTTCCCTCCTGAGTAGATTTTACTACATCTGGATATATCCAAATCCTCTTCCTATAGAACATGGACTGAGCTTTATGAAAATAAAGCGTCAAGGTCATATTTAAATCCTGTTCAAATACAAAACCCAAAACTAGTCTCTTTCTTCACCTTCTCTGTTGGAGTCTGACAGACATCCAAAGGGCCATCTGGAGTGAAGGTGCAGTAGAAGCTCTAATTCTTCTCCAAGAGGGTAGAAATAGACTTTACCAATTGAAGGGCAACCTTCAGATGGAAGACCTAGAACTTAGAGATAATTTAAAGAAATATTTCATCGAAAAGATATTACAGGAATTTTCGGGAAAAACAAAAATTGCAAATTCAAACGTCTAGCATGGTTCTCAAGATACTCAGTTTTCTAAGTACCAGATTTTTATCTTAAATCAGAGCAGTGTTTACATCCTGTATATCTTGCATTTTATTTTTCATTACATTCATCTTGCGTTCTCCAATTCTTGAAATTTCTTTGAACCTCACGTAAACCCAAAAGTTTCAACTAGAAGCTGTATATATCAGCAGCACAGTTTGATATAGCGTCATCTACCCGCATCAATTCTGACTATAGTATGTCCAGAGACACTTCAGCTGCTTTAATTAGAGGATTCAGAGGCTTGGTCAGGAAAGTCAAAACACTGTCTTCAGGCTGGCTGGCTAATGGTACATTGCCAACAGGCAGCAGTACCTCCATTACTCCAGAGCTATCAGAAACAAGCCACAATGATTCTTCTCCAGCAGCAGTCCCTCCCACAAGAAAAGCAGTAGAGTCATCAAGATGCAACTGCACCAGCAACATGCTGACAGATCCCCGGCTGCTTCGGAGGGAGGAGTTTGAGGGGGACTCAAACACCTCCAGGGGGTCTGGCACTCCCTCTGCCAAGACCACAAAGGAGCAGTCACCCCCTTGAGACGACAGACTCATGATAGAATCCAGGGTGCATTGACCAGGTAAAACCAAGGATTCAGAGGGGAATTACCTTGCTCTTCCTTTCTGCTTGGCAGGCATAGCCAGATTAGAAAAGAGTAATACAGAAGAAAGCCAAGGGACACACAGAGTTCAACACGCCACCATCTTGAAAGTTCGCCCTGCTTTTCTATATGGAACCAATGCTTTTTCTTTACTTTTTTTTTTGACTTGCACTTAAAGATAAGTGTGGTTGTTTTGAAAGTTTTAAGGATGAAGTCGCCAGTAATGTGATCCATTTGACTCACCATAAATCCTGTGAACCCCCAACATGGTCTGTGTTTCAAAAATTCCATCTCCTGCATCAGAAGGTCTTGTTTGGCAAATGTCTTTGAACCACCATTCCAACTGCCATAATTTAAACCATTGTTTCCCTGAGTTTATCTTTGAAGAGGTGGTCAAGGCAGGGGGTGTTCACTAATTTGTTGTGGGTGTCAAGTAGGCTACTGGCTCTCAAACATTCAGCACATCCTGGTAGTTGCTGTCAAAGTGCACACCATGGTATCAAATGTCTCACAGATTCAAGGATGAGGGTGTATAAACTCTTCTGCATCTAGGGGTGGCTAAGGATATGCAATTCTGCCATTATTGGGTACAAGAAACTGTTTGAATTTCTGTATACATGCAGCCCAAATTCCAAGCTTTTTGCACACCAGCTGTTGCAGGGGATGCACAGAGTGGCAACAATGACACATGCCAATTACTTGATCCTGAGGATTCAGCCTGCTCTGCCAATGGGAGGAAACTCTTAAGAGGTTCCTGCCTAAAACAAGTCCTGGGGAGGCAGGGCTCCTGGAGGACAGACTGCAACTTCTGAGAGACTTATACAGTTCCTTCGTTTTTTAGATCCTTGTTTTTTGGGCACATGGGTGTCATCTGTCCACAATGCGAACAGTTGGCCTGGTCATGGTCTGGTGAGAGGCAACGGTAGCAGAGTTCATGTCCATCAATAATGGACATTCTCCTACCACAAATACTGTCCTTGAACCTACTCACCATGGATTTCTTCTTACCTGACATGCGGGTCTATCCTGTACCGAGCGGTAGGAAGAGCTGCGTTAGTGCCTGCGGCACCCGCGGTTGCCGCACGCACAGTGCAGCACACCTACCGCTCGATCCTGAACATTAATTTTATGTAAATGTAAACCGCGTCCGTGAAGCCTTAGGCCCGCGCAACCCATTTTACTGGATAGAGCCTATACAGTATCCTGGGTGCGCGGGCCTAACGCTTCACGCCACGCTGGTATGTCATTTCAAATGTCATTTGAAATGACAGATACCAGGAAGTCGGGACTGCCAGTCCCCCCTCCCCTCCTCCCGAAGCAGGGCGCGAAAAGCAGCCTTGCTCCGGGAGGAGGGGAGAAGGGACACTGACAGCGGCGAAGCAAAAAAAAAAAAAAAAAAAAGCGAAAAAACCAAAAGCTAAAAGTAAGTTGCTTCGCCGCTGTCAGTGTCTCTTCTCCCCTCCTCCCGGAGCAGGGCGCGAAAAGCAGCCTTGCTCCGGGAGGAGCAAAGAATAGACACCGACAGCGACGAAGCAAAAAAAAACCAAAAGCAATTTTGGTTTTTTTTCACATCCCGTGATGTGAAAAAATCACATCCCGTGACGCCAAACGTCGTGACGCCACGTCTTGAGCGGCCAATTGCACGCTTTCCCCCGTGCAGGCGGCCATCTTCGTCGGGAGGAGCTACCGGAGCCACGATCGCCATGTGTTCCTGCTGATGGCTGCAAAAAAAAGTAAGTTGTGCAGGCGTCCAAAAGCGACTTACTTTTGGGATCTTGACAGATCCCAAAAGTAAGTCGCTTTTGGGAAAAAACCAAAATTGTCGCTTTTGGAAAAAAACCAAAATTTTGAAAAAAAACCAAAATTGCTTTTGGTTTTTTTTCGCTTCGCCGCTGTCAGTGTCTATTCTCCCCTCCTCCCGGAGCAAGGCTGAAAAAGCAGCTCCGGGAGGAGGGAAGAACTGACAGCGGCGAAGCAACTTACTTTTTGCAGCACCCTCCGGACATCAGAGGGGGGCTGCAACGTTTTTTTCGCTTTTTTTTTGCTTCGGGAGGAGGGGAGAGGACTGGGGCTGCCACGGAGACCGGCACCCACGATCGCGGCCGGGGCAGGTGAGCGGGGGCTGGGGGAAAGCTTGCCACCTACCCTTACCCCTGCCTCTACCGCAGGGTCAGGGTAGGCGGTAAGTTTGCAGGTTAAACGCGCGACAAAACGGCAGGGAAAGATAGCGATAGTCGGGGCGCGGGTTACGGGATGCTAGGGAATAGCTAATTCGCTCGTTTGCATGCAATATCCATGCCGCGTGCGGAAGGGGTTGGCCGGGGATTTTAGGACGCGGTAGGAGTAGGTTATAGTGGATTCGGGATCGCAGGAAGGGATAACGCGGCTTAGGAGCAGGGTAAACGCGGCCGCACTTTACAGGATAGACCTGATGGTGAGGAACAAACTGTTCCTAATCCTTTATCTTTTTTTTTTGGTAGCATTTAAAAGTGCTGTTTGGAAGCTGCTGAGGCAGCAAGGAAACTAAGAAAACAGTTTGTTTTATTTCAGTGAAAAACCTGACAGGTTCATTTCAGTGCTGGTACTCTGATGAAGATTGAGAGGGTTCACAAAGCAACACCTATGCAAGAATTCCCACACATGCTCAGTAGAGCAAAAGCTCATCTAGTCTGCCCAATTAATTTAGCATTATCTAAGTCCCATAACTTCCTTACAGAGCCCCTTGAGTTCAAATACAGTTTTTATCTCTTACCACTTCCACTGGAGGTCAATCCATGCATCCACTACCCTCTCTGTAAAGAAATATTTCCTATGATTACTCCTGAGTCTACCCCTTTTCACATGACCACTTGTTCTAAAATCACCTTATTATTGAAAGAGACTCAGCTGCTGTGCATTGAAACTTGAGATATTTGAATGTCTCTATCATATCTCCCCTATCTCATCTTTCCTCCAGGGTGCACATGTTTAGATCTTAGTCTATCCCCATATGCTTTAGAATGAAGACCACTGACCATTTTAATAGCCACTCCTTTGGACAGAATCCATCCTGTTTTTATCCTTTTGAAGGCACGGACTCCAGAACTGTACACAGTATTCTAAATGAGGTCTCACCAGGGACCTATACAGGGGCAATATCACCCACCTTTTTATGCTGACCATGCCTCTCCCTATACAGCCAAGTATAAAAGGGATGGAAAAACTCCCTTGTGAGGAAAGGCTAGAGAGGTTAGAGCAATTCAGCTTGAGAAGAGACAGATGAGGGGAGATATGATAGAGGTCCATAAAATGAGTGGAGTGGAAGGGGTAAATTCAAATTGGTTGTTTATTCTTTCAGAAAGTACAAAGACTAGGGGAATGCAATGAAGTTACTAGGTAATGCATTTAAAACAAATAGGAGAAATTCTTTTTTTTTTTTTTTTTACTCAATGCGTAATTAAACTCTGGAATTTGTTGCTGGAGGATTTGGTAAAAGCTGTTAGTGTAGCTGGGTTTAAGAAAATAAGTTTGGACAAGTTCCTGGAAAAAAGTCGATAAACTGTTAAGATAGACTTGGGAAGTCCACTATTTATCACTGGGATAAGCAGCATAGAATCTATCAACCTTTTGGAATCTTATCAGGTACTTGTGACCTACATTGGCCACTTTGGAGAGAGACAGGTTACTGGGCTAGATGGACCTTTTATCTGACCCAGAATGGCAAATATGTTCTTAACCTATAAGGCTTATGCTTATAGTGCAAAATAACCATGGAGACAACACAAAATCCATTCTCTATAAAAGACTACTATGAAAAGCCACCTGCTCAGGCTCCTCAAACTCCCAAAAGAAGCAAAGTAGTTTTGCAACAGTGGACCTACTGGTTAACACCGTAAGAAAGATGCAAATTGAGCGAGATGCATGTAATCTGCACCTAAGGTACAATGTTCTGAAGCCTAGGACCTGCAGAAAAAATCGTGCTTGGGGGCAAACATGGAAATATAAGCAGCAAGGCCTTGAGCACTTGAATCACTTCCTTCTTTGGATATGAGAGGGCTTCCTTATAACCCTGAGTCTAGCGGGATGAAGGGGGAGCGAAAAACTAAATTTGAGATAATCAGTCTAGTGAAAGGGTGGCCAACTCTGGTCCTCAAGAGACACAAAAACATGCCTCATTTTCAGGATATCCAAAATGAATACGTATGATATTTACATACAATGGAAGCAGTGTATGCAAATGTGGAGCATTTTCGTTGTGGACAATCTGAAAACTAGACTCGTTTGTGGCTCTTGACCAAATTTTGCCAACCCTGGCCTAGAGGTTCCACAATTGCTTAACTCAGATTGTAGCCAAATCAGCTTTCCTACTCTGACTCAGCCCTGAATAATCACATATCTGACTAAAGGAGGAACCATATGTCCCTGCATAGGGAGGCTTTTTCTACCCCTTGAACCAGCAGGGATTAAAAGTTATGGGTAGCACAAGGGGAAAGCAGAGTATCCTGGATCCCTCACTGACAGCTAACACATCTGAAAAAAAATATCCAATAGTAACTCCTGGTGGTGATTTGGGGGGAGGGGAGGCGGGGAAGATGCCCTTGTGAATTCACATGAGGAGCCACCTAGGGTGATCTGCCATTCTGCCTGGTCAGTTGCAGAATACGAGAACTTGCTGCCCATTCTGGGAGACCTGAAATAAATAGTACTGCAACCCAACCTCCCTTGAAGGGAGAGTATTGTGGGCAAGAAAGCCCCAAAACCTGTGTCTGACCAAATCAGACTTATACCATTGCCCCCAAGTCCTACATTAAGGACAACAGGGAAGTCCCGCTGATTGACCACCCAGAGAAGACTCCTCAAAGAATTTCCAGGAAGCAGCAAACTAAACACACAGTCTGCAACAAGGATCCACACCAGCCAAACACATTGTCCTGGACTACCTTCCCAAGGAAAGGAGAAGGTGCCTGAGCAGATATGAAATGACCCAAACCAAGTGCAGGGTGGGGTGGGGAGAAGGGTCTTCCCATAAGCACTCCTACCAAGTCTCAGAGCTTTGGTCCCTAAACTACTCCAAAGTATAGTTATCGCTTAGAGAAGGTAACACTGTACAAGGCTGAGGCTGCATTGACTGTCACTCTGTGGGGAGGTTCTCGAGAAACACTCCTATAAACCCTGTGACCCCCTTCTTGAGCTAACCTGGGCCAGGTCACATAAGCGTGGGGGAGGAAAGCAGACTGAAGAAGCTCCGAGTGCCACTTTATCATACGAAACTCAGCTGTGAATCCATCTAGGAGGAGCAGGTCCCCCCTCATCTGTGGCAAAGGTCGCTAAGGCCTCCAGAAGATGCTGGACCCAACTCAGGAAAACAAATCAAAGCACCATTTTACATAACGGCATGGGAAAAGAGACTATAGAAAAATGATCGTTTAAGCAGAAACTCAATCTTTCCATCACAGGTGTCCCTGAATATTGTGCTTCCATCCATTAACAGTGGTCTTAAGAGGCAGACAACCTCTCCTAAGTGATACACCACCATATCCTTCACTTCCCTAGGTAGGCAATTAGACGCCTTGATATCTTGGCCTACTTAAGGCTGGAATCAGGTGTCTTACACCAAGAAATCCTATTTCCAACAGTCATATGAAGTGGGAAACATATAGACAAGGGCATTCAGGAATATTTATTTATTTATTTAAAATAATTTATATACCGGAGGTTCCTGTATAATATACATATCACCCCGGTTCACAAAGAACAGTAACTATCGCTACAAATAGCGGTTTACATAGAACAGAATAAAAGAAGTTTTACATTGAACAAAAACTAAGTAAACAAGTTTTTACATTGAAGTCAGCATGTGTAAATTTCTGATTAACAAAGGAAGAAAAAAATAGATCTGAATAACTCGTTGTGGGCTTGAAAAGACTTTTCTTCGTGTTCTTGGCTCTAGGGGAAAGCTTCTTTGAAAAGCCAAGTCTTAAGTTTCCCTTTAAAAGTAGAGTGGCATGGTTCCAAACGAAGGTCTGGAGGGAGCGAGTTCCAAAGTGAAGGGCCCGCTGTGGATAATGCACGTTTCCTCAGAACGGATTTCGCAGGTTGTGTGATTAGTCTGTTCTGATAGGCGCTTCTGGTTGGTTTCACAGATGTGTGTAATTGAATTTGGAATGTTAGGTTGAGAGGTGCGATGTTGTGTAAGGCCTTATGTATCATCATTAAAGACTTGAACTGGATCCTGTATTTAATCGGAAGCCAGTGGAGATGGTGGAGAATTGGGGTGATATGATCTCTCTTTTTGGCATTTGATAGAATTCTTGCAGAGGCGTTCAGGACCATCTGAAGTGGTTTGATGGTGCATGCTGGAAGGCCTAGGAGGAGAGAGTTACAGTAATCCAGCTTTGGGAGTATGATGGCTTGTAAAACCATGCGGAAGTCTCTGTATAGGAGGAGAGGTTTGAGTTTCTTTAATGTTTGAAGTTTAAAGAAACATTCTTTTGTTGTGTTGACGAATTTGAGACTGAGTCTGTTGTCTATGATGACTCCCAGGTCTCTAACTTGTTGCGTGGTGGAGAGCCCTGCGGTGACCGGATGTTGATTAGTGTTAGAATGTGAGGAAGGGGTATAGTTTTCTGGAGTTATAATGAGGATTTCAGTTTTGTTTTTGTTTAGAACCAAGTTGAGGCTGGTGAGTAGATTGTTGATAGCTGACAGACATTTATTCCAAAATGATATGGCTTTGTGTATGGAATCTTCTATAGGGATGAGGATTTGAATATCATCCGCGTATAGGTAATGTCTTAGCTTAAGGTTAGTGAGAAGTTGACAAAGAGGGAGTAGATAAATATTGAAAAGAGTCGGGGAGAGGGATGATCCTTGTGGTACCCCCCTTTTGGATTCGATGGTGTGGGACTCTTTGTTATTTATCTTGACCTTGTATGTTCTGTTCTCCAAGAATGATTTGAACCAGTTAAAAGCTACTCCTGCAATGCCGATGTCTATTAGGCGTTGCAGGAGGCATGAGTGGTTAACGGTATCAAACGCTGATGAAAGATCCAGGAGAGCGAGGAGGCAAGGTTGGCCCTTTTCTAGGTTGAAAATGATAGTGTCTGATAATGATGTTAATAATGATTCGGTATTCATAGACTTACGAAAGCCAAATTGGTTTGAGGTGAGGATGTTGTTTTCGTCAAGATATTCTGTAAGTTGTTTGTTTACAACTTTCTCCATAACTCTGGCAATCAACGGGAGGTTTGCTATGGGTCTAAAGTTTGCTGGGTCTGAGGTGGGTAAGTTGGGTTTTTTGAGGAGCGGCTTGAGCATGGCTAACTTGAGTTGGTTCGGGACATGTCCTTGAGTGAAGGAGCAGTTAATAATGTCTGCTAAAGGTTTGGCTATGGTGTTGGAGATCAGACTCAGTTTGTTGGATGGAATATGGTCTGATGGATGGGAGGATGGTTTTATCTTCTTGAGAATATTCTCTATTTCTAGAGTGGATGTGAGCTCAAAAGTGTTGAGCACTGTTAGTGAAGTGTTAGGTTGTTTGACATTTGGGTGCGATGGTTGTTGATCTGTTGGGAGTGGTGGTTGAGCGGTTGAATGAGGTGTTTGTTGAGTGGGTGATTGCGAAGATTGGGGGGTGAGGTTGATTACGTGTTTTGGATGTGTAGATGGTCCCTTGAGGGGGGCTAGAAGTGAAGTGATTTTGTTGTCGAAGAAGTCTGCCAGTTCGTTCGCTTTATTGAGTGCTTGATCGTCTGGAATGGTAGGTGCCGGGGGTTTTGTGAGGGTTGATACATAGGAGAAAAGAGCTCTTGAATCAAAAATGAGGTGGTGGATTTTTTTGGAGAAGAATATTCTCTTTGTTGTGTTGATGTTGTTTCTGTATGAGTTAAGGCATGATTTGTAGATGAGGAGGGTGGTTGTAGATGGGTTTTTTCGCCAATTTTGTTCCTTGCATCTCAACTCGTGTTTATGATTTTTTAGCTCCGGTGTGAACCAGGGTCTCCTGTTGTCTTTGTTTGGATTGATAGATTTAGTTGTCATGGGGCAAATTTGATCTGCAACCTTTTTAGTGATGTTGGTCCATGATGAAGTTGCTGAGTTTACGTCGGATAGGTCTAGGTGCTCAAGTTCCTTGGCTAGGTGTTCACCGAGTTGGTCTCCTGAGCACTGTTTCCTAAGCGATATAGTTATAGGTTGTGTGGATTGTGGTGGAAGTTCTTTTATTTTTAAAACCGATGATATAATTCGATGGTCTGACCAAGGTATTGGAGTGCAAGTTGGAGTGGTGTGGGTTGTGATACCTTCATTTATAAAGATAAGGTCCAGCGTATGGCCTGCTTTGTGGGTTGGTTCAGTCACTATTTGTCTGAAACCCATATTGTTGAGAGAGGAGAGAAAAGTTTTACAGTTGGTAGAATGAGGTTGGATATCTACGTGCAGATTAAAATCTCCCATGAGGATGGTAGGTTTCGTGGAATTTAGGTGTTTTGCTGTAAGTTCTATGATGGAGGATGGGTCAGCTTCCAGTATTCCGGGGGGGAGCATAGATTAGGCCGATAGTCAGATGTTTTGAGTTGAATAGGGCAAATTCAATCTTTGATATGTTATTGGAAGTCTGCAAAGTCAGACCCAGTGTTTTTTTGGCTGCGAGGAGAAGTCCACCTCCTCTTTTTTTGGGTCTGGGAATAGAGAGAACATCGTAATCCTGTGTGGGTAACTGATTTATTAGTGCAGTGTCGGAGGGTTTTAACCAGGTTTCTGTGATAGCACAGATGTCAGGTTTTGTATCGGATAGGTAGTCATTGAATATATGACTTTTCTTAGCGATCGATTGCGCATTAATCAATGTGAGTGAGAATAGAGTTAGTCCAAGGAATTGAGTGAGTGGTGTCAGCAAGATGGGCCTGAGCCTCTGTTGACGATTGTGATGGGGGGGAAGGGGGCTTTGGTGTTCTCCATTTGGGATTGTGGATGATGGGAATTGTGAGGGGGTGCATGTTGGGATGTAAGTGGCTGAAGTGGAAGACTGTAGGAATTGTTACGGTCAAAAGGAGTGCTAGGCGAATGCTGTCTGAAGAGAGCTGGACGAATGTGGTTTGAAGAGTGCTGGGCGGATAATGTTAGAAGATAATGTTAGAAGAGTGCTGTATGTATGTATGGGATTGCCCTACAGACTACTACCTCATTGCCCATCCAAAAGCTGCAGGAGATCATGCCCTGGAAGTAAAGGTAACCAGCATTTCTTTCCTGAACAGCCTCCCCTCTCAGGCAATTTTTCACAGTCCAGCAGGCCAGTTGCAGGGGTCTGTAGAGAACAGGGCAAGATATTCTCCCTGTCCAGCCCCCTCCCTCTTGGGTTGGGCCCGCAAGTTCTGGTGGCCAGCAGGACTTCTCTACTACGATGCATGGGAGCTGGCAGTAGTCAGACAAGGTCGGAGTCCAGGCTGAGGTCAAGGAAGGCAGAGAATAAGAAGAGGCAGGGTCAAAGACAATCCAGGTCAGGCAACAAGATCAGTCCAAGGAAGGCTAACTAAGAAGACAAGGTAGAGGCAAAGTTGGGGCTAGCCAGGAACTGGAGGCAAGGCAGGAAATAGAGAAAAGCAGGGCACAAACAGACAGACAGGGAGCAGGAATACACAGAGGGGGCAGGCCATACAGCAGTCTAAATGGGACAAAGATAAGGCAGAGAAAGCACTAGAAGCTAGGCCACTGGGAGACTTAGACACACTGGCCAAAAGGCAACCATGAGGCCCACAGGGAACAAAGGATAGACAAGGTTCAAACAAAGCAGGATGTAGACAAGGAAAGCAATACAACACAAGAACTAGGAACAAGGCAAGAAAATAGAAGATGAGGCAAGGCAGCGCTAAGATGGCCAAAGCAAAGAGTCAAGCAGACTTGATGCCCCAAGTAGTGGGAGAGGCAGGATTAAATAGGGCTGGCCTTGCAGTGTCATGGAGCCATCAAGGAGGTGGCTAGAGCTACAGAAAATGTAGCTCAGGGGAGCTGCCTAGCAGCCAAACTCATTACACATTATCACTTTCTGAGGATGTAATTTTCCCTATCTGCTACATCAGCTCTCTCTTCTAAGTTCTAAATTCTCTGGGACTGTTTCAGTAATGGAGTGCTCTAGCACTCCAAATGCTGCTGAGGTTAATCTAAGGTTCTTCTATGCCAGGGCATGGATAAGGGCAGGAAAAGTCTCAAGGAGGAATCCAAAAAAGGTCTAAAAGTAGGACCATCCAAGGCTGCAGCAATCTTAAGCATCACAAGCCTAATTTGGCCTTAAAAGATCATCTGGGAAGGGTCACATGTGTAAAGGAACACTGGTAAACAAAGCTTTTGTTTCCTTCAGGTTTTTAGAGTTCCAAATAGATTTTTTGATGCTGATCACAGATATTACTTCGAAATTTGTACATCACGTAAGGTTTTTGAGAAATGGCCAATTTTGTGTTACAATAATTGTGAAATTTTAAAACTCTCGTATACATATATTTTTTTGCTGGACAGTAGTTTTTATGATTTTTAAAGTTCATGTTGTATTTTTGATGGCCATAAGCAACGTAACATGTAACAGAGACTAACCTTTTTTTTAAAATACACCAAGAAACTGCCTGATCATGCCAGAACTTGCACAGGCAAGCCCCAGCTCAGCTGCAAGATTCCAACTTGTTTCCATGATAACACAGTCTTATATAAGCAGCAGCAATGGGTAGTCTCCTATGCAACATCTGTGTGAATGAGCTGTTGAGTTTAAAGCTTTTGGATTTAATTTCATATACTTTATGAAATGTCGCACCAATGTCGTAATAGCTGTGACACGTTTTGTTACATCTGTGGTGAGTTTACTCTGAAAGCACAGAAAAGGAGTATAACTGCACTCATTAAGAAGGCATACAAATTATACTTCAGGTGCAAAATTGGTGACCAGGACAGAGCATGGGCTCCTCATATATGTTGTGCATCTTGTGCCAGTAGTCTGCGAGCTTGGCTGAAAGGTGTGCGACCATCCATGCCATTTGCCATCCCACTGATATGGAGGGAACAGAAACATCACATAACTGACTGTTACTTCTGCATGAAGAATATGTCAGGATACTCAAAGAACAGGAAGTTTGAGTACCCTAACCTTGCATCGGCAATGAGACCAGTGCCGCATGACGACAGTCTTCCTGTTCCAAAACTGCCAGAGGTGTGGACACTTGATGGTGAGGATGAGGAGGTAGGCAATGATGGCGAGACTTCGCAGATGGAAGCTGCAGCTGATTCTGACTTTGTGCCATAAACATCCAGCCATCCTCATTTAATATCTCATTCAGAGCTAAACAATCTGGTCAGAGACTTGGCTTTATCGAAGAGTTAGGCGGAGCTGCTGGGGTCAAGGCTGCAAGGATGGAATCTTTTGTCATCTGATACGAAAATTTCAGTATTTCGCAGCAGTCATGAAGATTTGACAAAATACTTCAACCAAGTAGACAGTCTGACTTTTTGCTATGACATCAATGGATTGTTTTGTGCTCTCTGATGTGACCACTACCCAAAAGAATGGCGACTGTTTATTGATTCATCAACCTTAAGTTTGAAGACTGTTTTGCTGCACAACGGCAATATCTACCCATCAATACCTGTTGAATATGTCATTCATATGAAAGAATCTGCTGAACCACATTCATATGAAAGAATCTGCTGAACCACATTCAGTACTCGAGGTACAACTGGAATTTGTGTGGTGATCTCGAGGTAGTTGCAACTCTACTTGGTCTGATGTTGGTTACACCAAGTATTGTTGCTTCCTTTGTGAGTGGGACAGTCTAACAAGAGATTCGCATTAAATCAGAAAAGTCTGGCCTCTCCAAAAGAAGATTGTTCCAGGGTAGAAGAATGTTGCGCACAACCCATTGGTGGATCCAAGTAAGATATTTCTTCCACCTTTGCACATCAAACTTGGGCTGATGAAAAACTTTAAGGCAATGAACAAGCAAAGTAAAGCCTTTGATTATTTGCGGCAAATGTTTCCACGCATAAGTGACGCCAAGTTAAAGGAAGGTGTTTTCATTGGCCCACAAATCCAAACTGTAATGGACAGCCACTTTGATGGGCTTCTGCAAGGTACAGAACATGTTGCATGGACAGCCTTCAAGAATGTCGTTTGTAACTTTCTAGGCAACTATAAGGCAGCAGACTATGTCGAACAGGTTGAAAATCTGCTTCAGGCAAATTGATGAAGTGCAACGTCATTGAAGATACATTTCCCACTTGGACTTCTTCCCAGACAACCTTGGTGCTGTGAGTGATGAACATGGTGAAAGGTTTTATCAAGACATTGTCAAAATGGAGAAACGGTATCAAGGCAAGTGGAACCCCTCCATGCTGGACTCTCATCTGCGATGCGTCTGACAGTGATTACAAATGAAAATCTGCAGCAAAACATTTTTAGTTTTCTTTTCTGGTGCCAACATTGCCATTATAGCTTATGCCGTTACAGACACATAATGCTTAATGTATATCGCACTTTTCTGGCAAACGGTATGTGATACAGACATAATAAATGCATTTGTGTTCAGCTTGTTAAAATATACTTGTTTCACCAAAGATTGTGGAGGAAACAAAATGTTCCCAGAAATTTGTTTACCAGTGAAATATTTGTAACATAAATTGCCATGATGCGCCAGACCAAGGGTCCATCAAGCCCAGCATCCTGTTTCCAACAGAGGCCAAACCAGGCCACAAGAACCTGGCAATTACCCAAACACTAAGAAGATCCCATGCTACTGATGCAATTAATAGCAGTGGCTATTCCCTAAGTAAACTTGATTAATAGCCGTTAATGGACTTCTCCTCCAAGAACTTATCCAAACCTTTTTTGAACCCAGCTACACTAACTTCATTGCTCTGTAGGACACAGTTGCTCTAACATGCCTGTGAGTTTGCCTGATGAAACAACTCAAAAATTAGAGCTATTCAGGCTCTGCTGAGCCCGAGGGAAAATATGTAGTCCCCATGGAATTTCCCTGATCAACTATCTAAGGGAAGAAGGAGGTAAAGAGCTTGGCATGCTTTCATATTAGTTTTGGCATGAAGCAGCAGTAAAATGGCTGCTGATCCCACCAAAAAACAGGTGTCCTGACCAGGCCCTGTTCCATATAAACTACAGTGTTGCCTTCCATTATAGGGGCCAGGGCTCAATCTAAGGAACTCACCTAGATTTGCCTGTTGGCAAAATGCCAACTCAACATATTTCACACCCAATCACCTGGTGCCTGCCTACTCCCAAGCCAGGAAGAATGCACTAACTGACACGCTGGGCTGCCTTGACATATTTGGATTTCTGCAACTCTTTTTCCTCCAGGAACTTGTACAACTTTTTTTTTTTTTTGGTAAACAAAGCTATGCTAACAGTTTTCACAAAATTCCAGAGCTTAATTATAAAGCAAGTAAAAAAATAAATAAATATATATATATATATATATATATATATATATATATATATATATATATATATATATTCCCTGTTACTAATTTTAAATATATTACCTAGTAACTTCACTGTGCTTCCCCTGGGCTTTGCACTTTGCGAAAGAGTTAACTGATTCATGTTTACTCATTTCATTCCACTCATTTTATAGACCTCTCTTATATATCTCACCCCTATAGTGAATTTTCAACACCTAAATCCTTTCCTGAAAGGCTCCATAATAGTAGTAGTCACCACTCAGGAAAAAGACTTGGGTGTCATTGTTGAAAATACGTTGAAATCTTCTGCTCAGTGTGCAGTAGCAGCCAAGAAAGCTCCATTGTGCAACCTCAACTTTCGTATTGTGTGCATTTCTGGTCACCACATCTCAAGAGATATAGCAGAATTAGAAAAGGTACAGAGAAGGGCAACCAAAATGATAAAGGAGTTGGAACAATTCCCCTATGAAAAAAGGCTAACTGTATCTTCTCCAAGCTGAAGAGTCCTAAGAGGAGATATGATAGATCTATAAAATAATGAGTGGAACTGAACGAGTAAACTTTAATCAATTTATTCTTTCAAAAAGTATAAAAACCAGGGGACACAGAATGAAGTTACTAAGTAATATATTTAAAACTAATAAGAGAAAACATTTTTTTTTATTCAATGCATAATTAAGGCTGGAATTTGTTGCCAGAGGATGTGGTGAAAGCTATTAGTATAGATGCATAAAAAAAAAAAAGTTTGGAGAAGTTCCTGGAGGAAGAGTTAATTAACAATTAAGGTAGAGTTGCAGAAATCCACTGCTTATTCTTGGGATAAGCAGCTTGGAATCTACCCTTGAGATCCTGCCAGGTATTTGTGACCTGGCTTGGCCACTGTTGGAAACAGGATATAGGCTTGATGGACCTTTCATCTAACCCAGTAAGGCAAGTCTAATGTTTTATGTACCATTCCTCCCTCTTTTTATGGCCGTACCGGAAGTAGAAGGAGGGAAAGAGAAAGATGATTACTTCAGACCTCTGACCAAGTCTAAATTGGATACAGCATCATATGAAATCAGGAAAGTGTCCAGGGAAAAGGTTGTGTGTTAAGGCTACACAGCAGGTGAAATCCTATCTTTCCTTCTTGACTCCTGTAATGATACCTCTCCACTAGCAGAGGCCCTCAGTAAGCCTCATCACTACCCTTGCTAAGCTCCTCCTCACTGCTCTTGCCACGCCTCAGTCTCAGCCCTATGTAACCCAGTGTACCTGTGTCTTGTCGTGGTGTCACTCTTGGCTCCATGACCTGACCCTTGCTCCTTGCCTTGAAGCCTTTTTGCTCTGTGCCTTGCCTTGAGGCCTTCTGGCCTACTCTGTTTAGCACCCTGCCTTGTGGCCTCTCCAGGCCTTCGGGCCTCCTGCCTTATTGCCTTCAGGCTCATATGTTTTGTTTGGTGTTATCCTTGTTTGCCTTGTCTAAGTCCTGCCCTAGTAAGCCTAGTTTAGTCTTGTCATGCCCTGTATTCCAGTATCCTTTCCAGTCCTGCCTGTACCAGAGTCCTGTACTTACCTTGCCTTAGTCAGTGTCTTGTCTAGTTCCAGCTCCTGCCCAGTATCCAACCCAGCCTTGCCTTGTTCTGCCTGTCAAGTCCTGCCTGCCTCATCTGGAATTCATTGCCAGGGGATGTGGTCTCAGCGGTTAGTGTTACTGGGTTTAAAAAAAGAGATTTGGATAAATTCCTAGAGGTTAAATCCATAAGGTATTATGGTAATAATAGATTGTGATCTATCTAATGTTTGGGTACTTGTGACTTGGATTGCCACTGTTGGAAACAGGATACTGGGCTTGATGGACCCTTGCTCTGACCCGGTATGGCATTTCTTATATTCTTATGTTTCCTGAACAGACTCACTATATACTGCCAGCACAGAGAACTACTGGCCCCCCAGAACCCAAGGGCTCAACATGCAGGGGAGGGTGTTAATGGGCCAGTCTTCTGCCTAGTTATCTTGCCCCGAATCCTGCCTTGCAGTCCCATGCTGCTACTCATGCAGTACCCCGACTCCAGAAACCCTGGAGTCAGGGTACTCCATGACAATGCTGCAAGCCTTTTGTTTTCAAATCAACTTTAAATAGAGGATTCAAAGGAACAGTCCCTGAGAACAACTTAAGAACATAAGAAATTGCCATACTGGGTCAGAACAAGCATCCATCAAGCCCAGCATAGTTTCCAACAGTGGCCAAGCCAGGCTACAAGTACTTGGCAAGTATCCCAACACTAAGTAAATTCCATGCTACTGAAGCCAGTAATAGCAGTGGCTATTCCCTAAGGCAACTTGATTAATAGCAGTTAATGGACGTTTCCTCCATGAACTTATCCACACCTTTTCTAAAACCAGCTACACTAACTGCACTAACCACATCCTCAGGCAACAAATTCCAGAGCTTAACTGTGCGTTGAGTGAAGAAGAATTTTCTACAATTAGTTTTAAATGTGTTACTTACTAACTTCATGAAGTGCCTCTTAGTCCTTAGACTAAATAACAGATTGACATTTACCAGTTCTAGACTTCATGATTTTAAAGATTTCTATCAAATCCTCCCTCAACAGTCTCTTTTCCAAGGTGAACAGCCCTAACCTCTTTAGCCTTTTCTCATAGGGGAGCTGTTCCATCCCCTTTATCATTTTGGTCACCCTTCTCTGTACCTTCTCCATCACAACTATATCTTTTTTGAGATGCAGTGACCAGAATTGTATACAGTACTCAAGGTGCAGTCTCACCATGGAGTGATACAGAGGCATTATGACATTTTCCATTTTATTCACCATTCCCTTCCTAATAATTCCTAACATTGTTTGCTTTTTTGACTGCTGCAGCACACTGAGCTGATGACTGATGTGTGACCCGACGCAGAAACTCAGTATCTGAGTCAGCCCTAATAGAATCCTTGTCTTTTCACCTACACTCTAAAGGGAGCCTGAGTCTACAAGCTTTCCCAGGAGCAGTCTACTACTAACTGTAGTATCTGTCCAGCTATTTGCACCATTTGCTGGAAACAGAAATACTGAAAAGCTGAAGGCAGAACCATACCCCTAGAAAGGGAATGAAGTCAGTGTACAATCTTTTTCTCCATCAGCATATGCTGGCAAAGGGATATTGCCTACTTGCCTTAATTGGTCTGGCAAGGACAATAAGGAATGTTTTGAATATAACTGTGCTACAATATAGACCATCCAAGGAGATTAACAAACTCTCTCAGCACTGTTTACCATGGTATACATGTGCATGGATAAAGATTTTGGTATGCAAACTAAAACAGGGAGGATAAAATTACTTTGAGCTTCCAGAAATACATTGGTCAACCCTAAAACAGCACTGGACAGACTGGATGGACCATTATGGTCATTATCTGCCATCATTTATATTATTAAGTTAAATTAACAAACCCTTTATTGTATGCATTTGCATAAATGAATGTTCCACTTCAGAACTGAAACTAGATGGTGAAATTCTTTTAATCATGCCACAGAGAATCTGCATTAAAGAATGCTTTGTAAAATTCAAAATCTATTGAAAAAACCGTGTGAAGAGTCTTACCTTTTTCCCCTTCTGTGATATATTAGGTGTTTTAATAATTAGTTTTTCCATCAAGTATTCTCTGTTCTGCAAAACAAAAGGTTAAAACTAAAACAAAATGGAAGGCACACTCTCATTCAAGCTGATATTTAAACCACAAAATATTTTACCTTAGATTTCTGGAAGAATTTGCATTTTAAAAGTTCAGCTGCTGTGGGCCTGAAAAATCAATAATAAATTAGACCAGAACCAAAGACCTACCCTAACAATACATATCATTGAAATAACTTTAAATCCTTTTCATCCTGCATTGTCAGTAAGATTTATCAAATATAATAAAAATAAGAATATATTGTGCCATCACAATGTACGCATATAAAATAGAGAATGTGTTATTTGATAAAAGGTTTTTACATTGTTTATGGAAAGCATTTCTATCAACTCTTATCTGATGAAACCAAATACTCAAAATCTCCTGTTACAACCAATGAAAGTTTAAAAAAAATTCACAAACCTTAATTTAGTGGGCAATTAAGTATTTTGATTACACAACATACAAATGGCATTTTATTTAATAAACTGCAAATATTTTGCTTTTGCTGTCAATATTAGGATACCTTTTTGAAGTTAATCACATTTCAAGCAGCTGACAAATCTGCTTGGTCTACTGATGCCATGTTACATAGCTAGAACAATAGTAAAGCGTTCCTAAAAATAGCTAATGTATTGATTACTCAAAGTTAATTCAATGGTTGTACAAATAAATACTTTACTTAACAGTTGCTAGCCTTTCATTTAACAGTTAATATTTGTTCAGCATAGTGTGAATTAATCTTAAAGATTGTGTCCTATATCTTAAATGTATAACTATAATGAGAAATTACTACTTACCTGATAGTTTCCTTTTCTTTAGACCAGGTAGATGAATCCAGAACCAGTGGGTTATACACCTCTACCAGCAGATGAAGATGGAGCAAAGCTGACATCATAGTATACATACTCCTGCACTGACATCAGCCTGCTAGTATTCTCTTCACAGGCCAACTGTGGACAGACTAGCAAAAACTTTATCAATAAACAGAAACATTCTTTGAGCTCAGTGTTTCCTGTTGGCTGAATACTGAAATGGTTAACACTAGTCTAGGGACTGGATTAATAATTATCAGTAACCCCTGGAACACAACCACGCAGGAGGACCATAGTACAACCATTTGGCAGCAAAGGGCAGGAAGCTGAACTAATTTGTCTTGTCTAAAAGAAAAGGAAGTTATCAGGTAAGTAGACAGGACCACACTGTTGGGTGTTTTGTGTGCCAACAACTTTTGTATACGATCCTCTGTTAGGAAAACCCTGCCCTGCTTCATGTCGAACTGAACACCACCCAACTGAGCTCCTGCAACAAGATTACCCTCTGCAACACCAGGGGGCTCTCTTCCAAAGAGTTGGCTCAAATCAACCAGTCGTCCAAGTACAGGTATACCAGATTCCCATCCTTTCTCAACTCTGCTGCCACAACCACCATAACCTCATAAAAACTTCTGGACGGTGTGGCCAGACCAAAAGGCAGCACCTGAAACTGATGAGGATGTCCCAAAACCGCGAATCGCAGATAACATTGGTGCTCTAGCTTGATGAGAATATGCAGGTATGCCTCAGACAGATCCAAGGAGATCAGAAACTCCCAACTGCATGGCCATCATCACTGAGCGCAAGGTTTCTATTAAAAAATGAGTCACCTGCAAATGAGTCGCCTTTGAGATCCAGGATGGGACGAAAAGAGCCCTCCTTCTTGGGCACAATGAAATAAATGGAATATCAGCCCGTATTTTCTTGAGACGTGGACACTGGAACCATAGCCCTCAGACTGAGGAGCCTTGACAATATACACTCCACCGCCTGCCTCTTCTGTGGAGAGTGGCAAGGAGACACCATGAACACGACTCTGAACACTGTAAAACTCCAGCACATATCCATCACGTATCACCTCCAAGACCCACTGGTCTTACGTGATCTCAACCCACCTCTGATGAGAGAGAGAGAGAGAGAGAGAGAGAGAGAGAGAGAGAGAGAGAGAGAGAGAGAGAACCCCCCCTTCTCCTGTGCTCAGGGTAGGTTGGCACATCTTCACTGGGAGGTTCGGAGGGGCTCCACTACCCAAGCCTGCGCCCCCCCCCCCCCCCGTCTGGGACAAAAGGACTGAGACCTACCAAAAGATCGAGTAATTTGAAAGGCCGTTCCTCTGTAGGGTCGAAAATGCTTGGATCCCCTAGCACAAACTCTCATGCTAAAGGAACGCATCTGCTTATCTTCAGGGACTCACCCCACTTATTGGAGATTTTCTTCAACTCACTCCTAAACAAGAGTGAGCCTTTAAAGGGCAACTTTGTAAGGTTAGCCTTGTAAGTTGCATTGGCCAACCAATTTCTCAGCCATAACTGTCGCCTGGCTGCTATTACCTAAGCTGCCACTCTGGCAGAGGTATGGACAAAATCACAGCCCGCATCTGCCAAAAATGCAGCTGCTGGTTCCATCGCTGCCCTGGAATTCACAGCAGACTCATCGACCTCCTGAGAGAGAAGTAAACAGGAGCAAGCCAATAGGGTACAACAAGAAGCTATCTACAAAGTCATTGCCACTTTAAATGCTTGCTTAAGGATGGCCTCAATCCTATCATGCACATCCCTTCACTGCCGCTCCTCCCTCCTCAGGGATTGTCGTCCGCTTGGTGATGGCACACCCACGCATTGGAGAAATTACTTACCTGATAATTTTGTTTTCCTTAGTGTAGACAGATGGACTCAGGACTAATGGGTATAGTGTACTCCTGATAGCAGATGGGAGACTGAGTCAGACTTCAAAGCTGAAGTCAGCCTTCATATACCCGTGCAGGAAGCTTAGCTCTTCAGTATTCTCCTCGAAAAGCAATTGTGGATATATGTGTGCTTTAATAACTTGATTAACTAGGACTGGTTCAACTGATTTCCAGATTGGGGACAGCCAGTGCACTTAACCGAATAACGCCGACACCCGGCAACTATGGGTGTCTTGAACTAGGGGTAATACCTGGCTTACCCGTGCTTGTCTTGTTCTCAGGGTTTGTCATCAGAGGTTCCCGGATTCTGGGGCAGCCGAGGGCGGGATGCTGAGTCCATCTGTCTACACTAAGGAAAACAAAATTATCAGATAAGTAATTTCTCAGTTTCCTAGCATGTAGCCAGATGGACTCAGGACCAAAGGGATGTACAAAAGCTACTCCCGAACAGGGCGGGAGGCTGTCCATGGCCCACTTAGTACTGCCCTTGCAACGGTTGTGTCCTCCCGAGCCTGGACATCCAAGCGGTAGAACCTGGAGGTGTGTATGGAGGAGCATGTCGCCACCCGACAGATCTCGGCAGGCAACAGCATCTTGGTTTCCGCCCAGGACATTGCCTGGGCCCTTGTAGCATGGGCCTCGACTTGTAGAGGTGAAGGCTTCCCTGCCTCTATGTAGGCTGCCTTGATTACTTCTTTGATCCAGCGGGCTATAGTTGCCCGCGAGGCCGCTTCCCCCTGTTTCTTTCTGCTGAGAAGGTTGAATAGGTGGTCCATCTTTCGCACAGATTCCGACCTTTCCAGGTATCGGACTAGGAGTCTGCTGATGTTTAGATGGAGAAGACGGTGTGAGTCTTCCAAATCCTTGTGTTCATCTGGAGATGGCAGCGAGATGGTTTGGTTTAGATGAAACTGAGAAACTACTTTCGGTAGAAAGGAGGGGACAGTGCGTAGCTGTATGGATCCCGGTGTAAACCTAAGGAATGGTTCTCGACAGGATAGTGCTTGAAGCTCAGAGATGTGATGGGCTGAACATATTGCCACTAAGAATGCAGTCTTCAGGGTCAGGAGCTGTAGTGATACACCGGGTGTTGGTCTGAAGGAAGTTCCCACTAGGAAGTCTAGTGCTAGGTTGAGATTCCATAGGGACACTGGCCACTTTAAGGGTGGTCGGATTTGTTTGACCCCTCTCAGTAAGCGGGAAACATCTGGATGGGTTGATAGGCTGATGCCGTCCACTTTGGCTCTGAAGCAGGCCAGTGCGGCCACCTGAGCCTTTAGGGAGTTGAGGGACAACCCCTTGTTCAGGCTGTTCTGCAAAGTCCAGGATCTTGGGAATTTTGACTGTCCGCGGAAGGATCTTGCGGTCTTACATACTAGCTTACATACTCTCCATATTCGTGTGTAAGCTAGTGATGTGGAGAGCTTGCATGCTCGAAGTAAGGTGTCAATCACTGCCTTAGGAGTATCCACTTTTCTTCAGGCGAGTCCTCTCAAGGGCCAGACTGTAAGAGAGAATAGAGTCGGGTCTTCATGGAGGATCAGTCCTTGCCAGAGAAGGTCCCTGTGTGGAGACAGGCACAGAGGGTTCCCCGCAAGAAGTCTTTCGCATGTCTGCATACCATGGGCTTCTTGGCCAGTCCAGGGCCACTAGAAGTACTAGCCCCCTGTAGTGTTCTATCTTTCGGATGATCCTGCCCAGTTCTTGCCAGGTTCTTATGGACTGGATTGGCCACTGTTGGAAACAGGGTGCTGGGCTTGATGGAACCTTGGTCTGACCCAGTATGGCAAGCCCTTGCAGGCTTGTTTCCACCCACGCCATGAGGGGTTCTATTTCCAGGGACACCTGCTGGCTTCTGGTTCCTCCCTGGCGGTTGATGTAGGCAACTGTTGTGGCGTTGTCCAATTTGACTCTGACAGACTCGCCCCGGAGTCTGTGGCCGAATCGTAGACAGGCTAGTCTGACTGCTTGAGCTTCCAGTTGGTTTATGTTCCATCCCGCCTCTTCCTGGTCCCACTGTCCCTGGGCCGTTAGTTCCTGGCAGTGGGCTCCCCATTCTCGCAGGCTCGCATCCGTGGTGAGCAAGATCCAGTTTAGTGGGGATAGTTTTACTCCCTTGCTTAGATGGTCTTCCTGTAGCCACCATTGGAGCTGGGTCCAAACCTCTGCTGGTAGCAGAGTTGAATGGATTAGTTCTGGGACAATCGGGTTCCATTGTGACAGTAGGGAACGTTGTAGAGGGCGCATGAGGGCTCTTGCTCATGGAACGAATTCTAGGATTGATGTCATGAGACGAGGACTTGGAGGTAGTCCCATACCTTGGGGCGGGCAGGGTTCAGCAGTTTTCACAGCTGACTCATTAGTTTCCTTCTCCTTGGAGGGGGAAGGACAACCTTGTCTTGCTTGGTGTCGAACCGGACTCCCAGGTACTCTAGCAATTGGGAGGGCTGCAGACAGCAGTTGGCTTTGACGACGACCCATCCAAACTTCTGCAAATTCTTGACTCTGGTGGTCGCCTGGTAACTTTCCTCTGGAGATTTTGCCCTGATCAGCCAACTGTCCAGATAAGGATGTACGAGGATTCCTTCTTTCCTCAGTGTTGCCGCCACTACCACCATGATTTTGGTGAAGGTCCAAGGGGCGATAGCTAGCCTGAAGGGTAGTACCCGGAACTGGTAATGATGATCCAGTATTGCAAAGTGTAGGAAGTGTTGATGGTCGTGATGGACCGGGATGTGGAGATAGGCTTCGGATAGATCCAATGAAGTCAGGAATTCTCCTGGCTGTACTGCCCTTATGACTGAGAGTAGGGTTTCCATGCGGAAGTGTGGTACCCCTCAGATAACAAATAACTGTCTTGAGGTCCAGGATGGGCCGGAACGTTCCTTCCTTCTTGGGAACGATAAAATAGCTGGAATATGACCAGTATTTTGTTGATGCGTGGGCACTGGGGTCATCGCCTTTAGGCTGAGTAGCTTTGTCAGTGTGGTTTCCACTGCCGTCTTCTTGGAGCGGGAGTAGCACGATGATCTCACAAATTTGTCTGGAGGAATGCTGTGGAAGTCCAGAGAGTATCCCTCTCGAATGATGGTTAGGACCCACTTGTCCGACGTTATCTCTACCCATTTTTGGTAGAAGAGGGTAAGTCTGCCCCCTATGGCTTCTTCCTGTGGATGGAGTCTGTTGATTCTCATTGTGGGGTATAGGCAGAGCCTGTACCTGAGCCTGCTCCCCTCATGTTGTGTCTGTTCCGAAAGGACTGTGCCCTGCTTGCGGGGCGAGGTGCTTGGTAATATGTATTCTTGTACGGTCGAAAGCGCTGGGCTCCTCTGCTCATGGTTCTTCGGGGGAGGAGCACTAGTTTCTTATGTTCCTGTCCTCTGGTAGATGAGGTACTGGAGATTCGTCCCATTTGTTGACTAACTTCTCCAATTCGCTTCCGAACAAGAGGGATCCTTTAAAAGGCATTCTCATGAGGTTCGCTTTGGAGGTTGCGTCGGCTGACCAATTTCAGAGCCATAATGGTCTTCTGGCTGCCACTATAGAGGAGACGCCCCTGACTGAGGTGCGCACTAGGTCTGAGGTCACATCTGTGAGGAAGGATATCGCCTGTTCCAAAGTTTCAGCGGACGTGATTGCGTCTCTGGAGAGAAGCAAGCAGGCACGTGTCACTACGGTGCAGCAGGAAGCGATCTGCAGGGTCATAGCTGCTACAAAGGACTGTTTAAGGATGGATTCCTGACATCTGTCCTGGGCATCCTTGAGTGCCACTCCTCCTTCGACTGGGATGGTCGTGCACTTTGAGATTGCACAGACCATGGCGTCCACTTTTGGGAACTGTAGGAGTTCCTTAGCCGTGGGTTCCAGGGGGTATAGGGCTTCTAAGGCCTATCCTCCTTTGAAGCTGGCCTCCGGGGCATTCCATTCCAGGTCAATCAGTTGTTGTATGGCCTGCAACATTGGGAAATAGCATGAGGCCTGACAGAGGGACACCAAAATGGGGTTAGTCTTTGGTTCCGCAATGGTACTCGTGCCCGGAATGGCCAGCGTCTTCAGGGTCAGGGACACAAGAGCTGGCAACTAGTCTTTGGAGAAGAACCGCAGCATGGTTCCATCCCTGGAGGGATTTCCCCTTCCTCCAGGGAGTCAGTCTTGTCCCCTGAGGTGCCTGTATCCCCTGAGGGGAGGCTCTTGCTTAGATGGGGCACGTCTTGAGAGGTCCGAGAGGTGCTTGGAAGGTCTTGTGCTTCTGGTGGAGACTGGCACAGTGTCGCAGGCGGTACTGATTGCACCTGCACAAAGGTTTGTAGCCCTTTGAAGAATTCCACCCAGGAAAATGTCCCTGGGTCCATACTGAATCCAGGCGGGGTTATGGTTGAAGTCCCCGAGGTGCCCTCCTGAGTAGGCGCCGGAGATACAGAGGTCCGGGGTACTATCATTAGTGGATCCGGATCCCTCTAATGACTGTGGAGGGCCTTGCTTAAGTTCCCCCTGAGCCTCTTCGCACTGTTGGCATAGGACGGAGGCCAGTTCAGGTTGCACAGCTCTCAAATGGCAGGCTGGGCAGAGGGCTTGTCCCTAGCTTTCTTGGACAGTGGTGCCACGTGGAGTGACTCAAAACTAGTCTGTGCGCGTTGGTACACGCGTTGGGAGGCTTAGTTGTGCGCTGCGGTTGCGCCGACTATGTGCTTGTGGGATGCGCAAGATGTGCGCGCAGGCTACTAATTTGTGCGCCTGGCTAAGATGCGTGTGCCGCTGTGTGCACAGGCCTATCTGTGCGCTTGGGCAGTTTGTGCGGGCCACTGTGTGCCTGGCACAGTTGTGTGCGTCGCTGTGCGCACAAGTTGGTTGTGCACACGGCTCAGACGACCACACGGACAAGATGGCGACCCCCCCCAAGAGGGTCTCCATGTGTGAGGACCCTCACACTGGATCGGGGTCTAGCCCAGACGGAGCTGCTCAACCCGATTTAACAGATGCCAGAAGGGATGATCTGTGCATCTATTCGAGCCTCTGAGACCAGAGACTTAGAGGTTTCTACCTTACTTGGTCTCGGCGTTTCCCAGTCTCGTACCGGGCAGTCTCCGGCTGCGAGGGGAGAAGGAATTACCTTCACGCTGCGCTAGATTCTGGGAACAGCTCCCCTATGAGGAAAGGCTGAAGAGGTTAGGGCTGTTCAGCTTGGAGAAGAAACGGCTGAGGGGGGATATGATAGAGGTCTTTAAGATCATGAGAGGTCTTGAACGAGTAGATGTGACTCGATTATTTACACTTTCAAATAATAGAAGGACTAGGGGGCATTCCATGAAGTTAGCAAGTAGCACATTTAAGACTAATCGGAGAAAAGTCTTTTTCACTCAACGCACAATAAATTTTTTGCTAGAAGATGTGGTTAGTGCAGTTACTGTAGCTGGGTTCAAAAAAGGTTTGGATAAGTTCTTGGAGGAGAAATCCATTAACAGCTATTAATCAAGTTTACTTGGGGAATAGCCACTTCTATTAATTGCATCAGTAGAATGGGATTTTCTTAGTGTTTGGGTAATTGCCAGGTTCTTCTGGTCTGGTTTGGCCTCTGTTGGAAACAGGATGCTGGGCTTGATGGACCCTTGTTCTGACCCAGCATGGCAATTTCTTATGTTCTTATGCTCCGCTGCCTCTCAGCCGCCCTGGGGGCTAAGTCCATGCCGGAAGCCAGCTACTGGACCATGGCTTGCCTCTGAGGGATCTATGAAATCACCTCAGGAATTCGACTGGGGGAGGGACCGTTAGGTATCACAGCAGGAGAGCGGGGCTCATCTTCTAGAGGCAAGTTTTCTTTCTTCTTTGGTTTAAAAATTTCTAACACTATTATAGTGTGTGTAGTGTGCCTATCTGCTTAGGAGATGGAGAAATACTGAAGAGCTAAGCTTCCTGCATGGGTACATGTAGGCTGATGTCAGCTTTGAAATCTGACTCCGTCTCCCATCTGCTATCAGGAGTACACTATACCCATTGGTCCCGAGTCCATCTGGCTACATGCTAGAAAAGTCTACTTTTGGAAAAAGCAACACCTCTCGCCACTGGATCCAGGGGGTATAGGCCTTCCAAGACTCAACCCTCTTTGAAATTAGCCTCTGGGGTGCCCCACTCAAGATCAAACCATTCTTGAATGGCCTCCATAAACAGGGAAAAAACAGGCAGCTTTACACAAAGAAATCAAAATGGTTTTGTTTTTTTTTTTACTCAGACAGATTCAAACCCCAGGAACTCCCAGCATTTTTTATGTCTGGGAAATCAGAGCCGGCGACATCTCTATGAAAAGACCTCAACATAGTCAAATACAACTCCAATCCTGGAGGAATTTCCCCATCCTTCACGGAGTAAGGATCAGCTTCATCATCCATGACATCCAGATCCCTGTCGGGAAGACCGGCTGCCAATCTCGGTGTTTCATCAGCTAAATCCATGCCGAATGAAAAACCAGCTACCAGACCAAGGCATTCATCTGAGGAACCATGGAAATCACCTCAGGAATTCTCAACTGGGGGAGGGACCATTTGGTATCATTGCAGAAGAGCAGGGCCAATTAAATTTCTTTTTTCTTCATCTAAAACTTGAAGTAATCCCCAGTAGGGAGATACATGTCCATCATTTGCTGGAGACTAAGAATACTGGGTGGCTGTCACTGCAGGGCTTTATATACTGTGATGTCAGTTTTGCTCCATCTCCATCTGCTGGTAGAGGTGCACAACCCACTGGTTCTGAAATCATCTGTCTGGATGCTAAGAAGCTAGGCTGTACACCTACCGTAGTCATTTGTTAGAAAGAATGCATTGGAATATACTGAAGCTCTATTGCTTGCAACCTTGTCAAATGATAGGCTAAGGCCCTTTTATAGTTCAGCAAAATCAAGGGCCTTCTCCCCTTTGTGCGCATGAAGTCTTGGAAAGAACACTGGCAGAACAGCACGATTTAAATGAAATGCAGAAACCACTTTAGGTAAAAACTTAGGATAAGTGCATGGCAACAGCCTTTTGTGAAAAAAAAAACAAACAAACAAGTACAGAGAGTAAGAAACCAACACTTGTAGCTCCCAGACTCTTCTGGCCTAAGTGACAGCAACTAAATGCTACCTTCCATGTAAGGAACTTCAAGGAAGCTGTCTCAGTTTATTTATATTTAGATTCTTTTTTATTTATATCTTTTATATTCTGATTTTCAGTACTTCTAAGCACATTACATTCAGGTATTGCAGGTATTTCCCTATCCCTCCAGGGCTTACAGTCGTAGATCTAAATTCATCAAAAAGGTATATATATAGCGAAAATAGTAATTGCAATAAAAAAGGGCATGGTTAAACTATTTTCCCTACTCCCACACCACACAGGTAGTTTCTGCAAGCTGCGATAAGTTTCACACCAGCGCTAATTTTTGCATCGCATGCTGATTAATCCACCACAGATGTGTTATCAACCGAAAAGGTTTTCATTGCAAATGTCGTTCGGGCAAGGGGAGAGATAGGGAGAGAGGGGGAGAGACGCCTCACAGACCAGTATGTAACTTTACTATTTATAGCACTGAAAGAGGGGGCAGTTTTACATACACAGTCAGAGGTATGAACAGCAAAATTGACATCTTTGAAGATTTTCTGTCATTTGGAGTGAAGAAAGGTAAAAAGTTGATTTGTACAATGTTCTCTCTCGCTCCTTGCCCAAACAGCATTTACGATAAAAACCTTTGTCAGTAACATACAGCTAATGTGGGCACACTGCACAGAAAAAAGATGTAGTTATTTCCAGCATTAAAACCCACACTGCTGTGCATTACTCTATCGCATTTGACATTAGGAGCCGCTCATTACTATTATCTCCTCCCAAACTCCTCCACTTGCATAACTAATGTGATATTTGCATATTAGAGTGAGTTATGCTATTTACTGCTAGAGATAAGGCCCTAACAAAATGATAAATGAGCCTTTGTGTTTGTACCTGAGGCAATGGAGGCTGAAGTGACTTTCCCAAGGTTACAAGGAGTGAGATTTGAAGGAGTGAATATTGGCTTCCTGGTTCGCAACCCAATGCTTTTAACTACTAGGATCTCCTCCACTCCACTAAAACTACTTTAAGATCACATGGAACAGATGTTTTGCAACTAGAGGCATTGTATACCACAAACCCTTCATGAACTTTGATACCAAAAGGACGAATGGAGATTGGTTTAGCAGCCACTTGAGAGTAGTAAGCAATAATGGTTCAGAGATACACTGACTATGCACTGTGATGTGATGAGAGGAGAACTAATACTGAAGCAGATCTTTTGCAGTACAAGCCAATGTGTTCAGGGAGCTTGCTTGACACAGAGATGAAAAATGCTTCCATTTAAAACTATGTCCTTCTAGTAGACAGCTTCCTGGTCAAAATCACAATGTCCTCCACTTATTTAAGATAGTTTCCCGGGTTGTAACTATCAAGCACTCAATATCCACACAGTCAAGTTGAGGGAGAGACGGCTCAGATGACAGTCGACAGTGAGTTCTTAGGGCTGGGTCTGTTCCCAGAGGGGAATCAATAGATGGACTGATATTGTAGCTCGATGAGATAAATGAACTGCACTTGTCTAGGACAAGCTAGATGAGGATAAGGTATGCTTGGTCCTTTAGTACCTTCTGCACTGTTCTCACCATCAACAAAAAGTATAGCAAGTGTTGCTTACCTGTAACAGGTGTTCTCACAGGACAGCAGGATGTAAGTCCTCACACATGGGTGACATCATGAGGATGGAGCCCAATCACGGAAAACTTCTGTCAAAGTTTTCAGAACTCTGACTGGCCCCCACTGGGCATGCCCAGCATGGCACTAACCCTGCAGCCAGCAGGGGTCCCCCTTCAGTCTTATTTGATAGCTACAGGCAGTGCCGAAAAAATAAAACAAAACGTTACGAACCCAACACCGCGGGGCAGTGGGCGGGTTTCGTGAGGACTAACATCCTGCTGTCCTGAGAGAACACCTGTTACAAGTAAGCAACATTTGCTTTCTCACAGGACAAGCAGGATGGTAGTCCTCCCATAGGGGTGAGTACCGAACTGAGGATGTCCGAACATGCACCAAATGTACCCAACGGCGTGCAACAGGCACAACAACTGGGGTGGAATTTGGTAGAGGGCATCCTGAACCCCACCGGGCAGGCAGAAGGGTGTTGGTACGTCATGTTGGAAATAGGTTACGCAGGACAGAATGGCCGAAGATGGAATCCTGTCTTCCGGCTTTGTCCAAGCAATAGTGGACTGCAAAAGTGTGGAGAGAACTCCAGATGGCAGCCCTGCAAATATCAGGAAGTGGCACCGATCATAGGTGTGCTACTGAAGTCACCATGGCCCTCACAGAGTGTGCTTTAACACGGTCTTGAAAAGGAATGCCTGCTTGCTGATAGCAAAAAGATATGCAGTCTGCCAACCAGGAGAAGAGAGTCTGCTTACCCACAGGTTGCCCTAATTTGTTAGGATGGAAAGAGACTAATAACTGAGTGCTCTTCCTGTAGGCAACTGTACGGTCTAGGTAGAACCCTAGAGCCTGTTTACAGTCAAGGGTATGCAGAGCCTGTTCCCCTGGGTTGGAGTGGGGCCTGGGAAAGAAGATAGGTAGTATGATGGATTGATTAATGTAAAACTCCGAAACTACCTTAGGCAAAAACCTAGGGTGAGTGTGGAGTACCACCCGGACCTGCAGGAGTTTAGTGTAAGGTGGATAGGTAACTAGGGCCTGTAACTCACTAACCCTGCGAGCTGAAGTGATAGCCAAAAGGAAAATCACTTTCCATGTGAGATATTTTAGGTCACAGGAGTGAAGAGGTTCGAATGGTGGTTTCATGAGCCGCCCGAGAACCAGATTAAGGTCCCAAGAAGGGGCCGGAGGATGTAAAGGTGGCTTGATATGGAGCAAGGCTTTAAGAAAATGTGTTACGAGGGGTTGTACCGATATAGGGACATCCCCGACACCTTTATGGAAGGCGGCTACCGCACTGACATGCATTCTGATGGAAGAGGTCTTTAGATCTGATTCCGATAAGTGCCAGAGATAGTCCAAAATCCTTGGGATTGGATAGGAAAAGGGATTGCGAAGAACACCATGATGTATACCTTTTCCATTTATAGGAATAAGACTTTCTTGTGGAAGGCTTCCGTGAAGCAATCAGGACACGAGAAACGGAATCTGAAAGGTTAAGTGGTTGAAGGATTAACCTTTCAACATCCATGCCATCAGGGACAAGGCCTGAAGATTGGGATGGCGTAGACATCCGTCGTTCTGAGTGATCAGAAGTGGGTGTGTTCCCAAGGGAATGTGCCTGCGGATGGAGAGATCCTGGAATATGGGAAACCACACTTGGCGTGGCCAGTGAGGTGCTATCAGGATCATGGTTCTCTTGTCCTGACGGAGCTTCATGAGAGTCTTCAAGAGAAGAGGAAGTGGAGGGAATGCATAAAGCAGACCGGCTGCCCACGAGAGGGAGAATGCATCTCTGGGCTGAGAGCGCTCGCTGCGAATGAGGGAGCAGTAATTGTCCACCTTGCGGTTCTGAGGGGACACAAAGAGGTCTATTTGGGGATGACCCCATTGCTGGAAAAGAGAGGTCGCTACGGAGGGATTGAGAGACCACTCGTGCGGTTGGAAGACATGACTCAGTTTGTCTGCCAAGACATTGTGCACTCCCGGCAAATAGGTGGCCCTGAGGTACATCGAGTGGGAGAGCGCTTCCGCCCAAATCTGTGCAGCTTCCTGACACAGAAGGAAGGAGCCTGTGCCTCCCTGCTTGTTGATGTACCACATGGCCACCTGGTTGTCAGTCTGAATCAGGATGACGTGATTTGATAGGCAATCCTGAAAAGCTCTGAGCGCATAGCGCATCGCTCGAAGCTCCAGGAAATTTATCTGGTGTTTGGCTTCCTCTGGAGACCGAAATCCTTGTGACTGCAGATCGTTCACATGAGCTCCCCAGCCGAGGTTGGAAGCGTCGGTGGTGACAATGAGTTGAGGATCTGGCAGGTGAAAAGGCAGTCCCTGGAGGAGATTGTTCTGATCTTTCCACCAGGTGAGAGACAGACGGAGTGCGTCTGTGATGTGGACAATGGTTGACAGAGGCTGAGTCGCTTGAATCCATTGCAACCTCAGAGTCCAATGCATGTCTGTCATGGCCAGGCGAGCCATTGGTGTGAGATGGACTGAGGACGCCATGTGTCCAAGAAGGACAAGGAATTGTCGAGCTGTTGCTGTATACTGAGACTGCAACTGATGAGCGAGGGGCACGAGGGTTTGCACTCGTTGTTGAGGTAGAAAGGCTTTTGCCTGTAAGGTGTCCAAGTCTGCCCCAATGAACGATAAGGTTTGAGATGGGACTAAATAGGATTTCTCGTAATTGACGAGAAATCCTAGAGAAATTAGAGCGTGTAGGGTCAAATCCAGGGACGATAGAGCGGCTTGCTGGGTTGGGGCCCTGATTAACCAGTCGTCTAGATAGGGGTAGACGTGAACACCTTCTTTCCTGAGAAAGGCTGAGACAACCATAAGACATTTGGTAAAGACTTGTGGTGCCGATGCTAGGCCGAATGGAAGCACCCGGTATTGATAGTGCTTTGGGCCTACTAAAAACCTGAGGTACTTGCGATGAGCTGGAGCTATCGCAATGTGGGTGTACGCGTCCTGGAGGTCCAGAGAGCAGAGCCAGTCTCCTCTTTGTAGAAAAGGTAGAAGCGAGCCCAGGGTTACCATCTTGAACTTTTCCTGCTGGAGGTACTTGTTGAGGGCACATAGGTCCAGAATTGGACGAAGCCCCCCGGATTTTTTGGGGATCAAAAAGTACCGGGAATAGAACCCTAGGCCTTATTGTGAAAGAGGGACGGGTTCTATTGCTCTTAACTGGAGAAGAAGGGAAACCTCCTGCTCCAGAGGGACAGAGTGGTCTGTTACTCTCCACGCTTGTAGAGGTGGTGATTCCGGTGGAAGAGCAAGAAAGTTCAGGTGGTAACCCTGAGCAATGATTGCTAGCACCTATTGGTCGGTTGTGATTGATTGCCACATGCCGTGAAAGTGGCACAATCGACCTCCCACTGGTATGCCTGGCAGAGGGATCAGGCTGCTGCTCTCCAAGGGAAATTCAAAAACCTGAAGCAGGCCCCAGCTGGGGAGCTGCTTGTGGCTTTTGCTTCCTGGGCTGGCGAGGCTGAGATTTCTGATAAGGCCTCGTAACTCGGGACCTTGTTGGTGGAGGATAGTACTTCCTTGGGCGGAAGAATGACTTCTTAGAGTCCTTCTTGAAGGGCTGTCTAGAAGGGAAGTCAGAAGGTATCGATGAGAGCTGTTTGAGGGTCTTAATTCAGCCACTATTTGCTGAACCTGTTCACCGAACAGATTATCTCTTATACAGGGCAGGTCAGAGAGCCTGTCTTGTACTTCTGGGCGAAGGTCAGAAGACTTGAGCCAGGCCCAGCGTCTTGCCGAAATGGCAGTTGCAGACACTCTAGTGGAGGTGTCGAAGATATCGTAAGCTGTTCTTATCTCATGCTTTCCTGCCTCAAACCCCTTGTTGACAAGGGTTTGAAGATGTTCTTGAAATTGGTCAGGCAGGGTTTCAGAGAAGTCCTGTATTTGCTTGAAAATGACCCTGTTGTATTGGGTCATGTACAGCTGGTAAGAAGCAATCCTGGAGATAAGCATGGCCCCTTGGAACACTCGACGACCAATACTGTCGAGGAACTTGTGTTCCTTGACAGGAGGGGTAGAAGGGTGTGGTTTCGTCCTTTTTGCTTTCTTTTGAGCCGATTCCACCACAACTGAGTGGTGGTCAAGCTGAGATTTTTGAAAGCCAGGGGCTGACTGTACCAGATAAGTAGTGTCAGCCTTTCTGTGTACTGGGGCAATGGATCAAGGATTTTCCCAGTTCTTTTTTCCCATTCATCAAGAACTTGATGAATGGGAATAGAAGTGATCACTTTAGGGGTATCCAGGAATTGGAGAAGCTCCATCATCTGGTGCCTATCATCTTGCTCCGTCTGAAGCTGGAAAGGGACCAATTCTGACATTTCCTTCACAAAATTAATGAAAGAGAGGTCCTCTGGAGGAGAAAGCTTTCTGCTTTCAGTAGGAGAAGGGGGTGAAGGTAAATCATCGGTGTCTGTGGAAGTATCATCACCCCAGGTGTCATAAGGATCAGCAGGCTGACCTGTAGGACGAGAAGGGGGTTGGATACCCGAAGGGCCCAGCTGAGGCTCCGAGAAAATCGAAGCAATCACCAGGGGCACCGTGGACGCCCTGGGAGGCATCGGGACCGGCATCGAAGGCATCGATGGCGCCGATGTGCGTATCGCTCGCGATGAATGAATCGGTGGTGAGGGATGACATGGCATCGATGGCTGAGGCAATACCCCCGAAGGAGGAATGCGAAACTGTGTTTCTCCTCCCGATGAAGCTGTCATCGGGGAGCTCACCGGGGCCATCGGAGACCCGGGAATTACCGGTGGAAGGGTAGTCATGAGCGCCTCCATCCGGGATAGCAGCGGTGCCAGCGCTGCTGGAATCGGGTCGGTGACTGGTTCCACTCTCGGTGCCAGTGTCGATGCCGGAGGGACCTGGAGTTGTTGCATTGCCTTGTCGATGGCCTCCTGGACCAGCCGGTCCAGTTCTTCCCGGAGACCTGGGGCAATCAGCTCCAGCTCCGTGTCGGAAGAGGGAGGCTGAGGCACAGTCTGAGGGACCACCTTTACAGGCGGAATCGCGACTCCCAAACCTCGATCGGGTGAGGGTGGCCTCGATGTCCCAATTGCAGGAGTGGTCGGTGCCGTTCCTGGACGGGGCTTCTTCGATGGTGGCTCGGACGGTGGCGAGGTCGATTATTTCGCTCCCTCGACTGTCCAAGACTTACGATGCCGTTGGCGATGTTTCTCCCTTCGAGCCCCTCGATCTTGAGGGGGAGAAACGGGAGTCGATAGCCGTGAAGACGTCGTTGGCGGGCGGTCATCGGATGGTTGTCGATGGTGGAGCGATTTTGACGGTGCCGGTTCCGATGAAGTCTATGCGATGGACGGCGTCAGGGTGTGAGCACGGAAAAGGAGTCCCATCTTCTCCATTCTGGCTTTTCGACCTTTTGGTGTCATAAGAGCACATTTGGTGCAAGTCAGGACATCATTGTCACGGCCTAAACACACTACACAGACTCTGAGGGTCTGTGATAGACATGGTGCGAGTATAGTCCGGGCACCGAAGAAAACCTGACGCCATGGCCATAGAAAACAATCGAGCCGCGGTACGGTCGACGGCCAGTAGGCCATGAGGGTCAAACAACGGTAATCGATGAAAAACGGTGAAAAACTTACCGGAGTACCGCGGCCTGAGAAAAAAGTTAGAGGAGGGACCCCTGTGGGGCAAAATAATTTTAAATAAGTCAGAGAGGAAAATTCCTGTCAGGAATCTGTTCTGAGCTCCTAAACCACGAGGCTACTGCTGCGTGGAAAAAAGAAGACTGAAGGGGGACCCCTGCTGGCTGCAGGGTTAGTGCCATGCTGGGCATTCCCAGTAGGGGCCAGTCAAAGTTCTGGAAACTTTGACAGAAGCTTTCCGTGATTGGGCTCCATCCTGATGATGTCATCCATATGTGAGGACTACCATCCTGCTTGTCCTGTGAGAAACAGCAGATCTGTATCCCACTTGAACAGAAAAATATCTGGAATGGATATGAACCTGCTTTGGTGCAAAACTTATCAACTTTCCTGTTGCTTTCTGATGCAAACAAGTTGATTGATGGTTGACTTCAAGGGTCAAATACCCTGTTTGCCACTCTTAGGTCCACAAACTACTCTGGGTCAAAAAGAAAGCCTCATCAGAGTTATCTGCCACATGCTGAGATTGCAGGAAGGTAAGCCACTTGAAGAAAAAAACCTGTAATTAAGCACCCATTCCCAAACACTGCGATCCCTGGCAGAGATCTAGGACCCTATGCTTCCTTATTTGTTCACATAAAACATGGCCACTTGTCTGTACAGTTCAGACTACTTTACCTAAAAATGTGAGAATACTCAATACATGCTGAATGGCCCTTTAGCTCTAAGAAATGGATCTGAAACAGATAATCAATTGTGGACTGAGACACTAGCGTTCAAGAGCAACCTGTAAGCACATCCCACCTTGTGGGAGGTAAAACTTGGAGCCCCCCTAAGACCCCAGTTTCAGCCACCAACGGAGGGACAATTTAGTCTCCATGATTACCCTTATGGGATGAGACAAAGGATGATGCAACTGATCCCACTGGAAGCGGAGGCCCCCGTCTGAGAACTCTTGTTCAGGCAAGTCATGAGGACCACATAAACCACTGCCACCATGTGCCAGAGGACAACCAAGATTGCTCAAACCAAGACTATCTCACTGCAGCAAATTCTGGATCAGCACTCATAGGCAAACTGCCCTTTCTGATGAGAGGAATCCTCTCTAACAAGTTTATGCATGTCCCAATGAACCTCTCTGGGCAGGGACAAGCAAAACTGATTATAAAACCTAGTTATTGAAGTTGCTGATAGCCTTCTGCGAACAGTCTAACACTGAGAAGGTCCCATCACCAGCCAGTTGGCCATGTAAGGAAAAACACAAATCCCATTGACAGGTGTTCTGCCACTACCGCCAGGCATTTTATAAATACATTTGTGGCCACCAAGAGGCCAAAGGGAAGAATCTTATATTAATGAGACATTCCCACCATTAATCTGAGATCATTCCAGTGGGATGGGTCGATAGGGATGAGCGAACATCCTTTAGGTCTAAGGCACACATCCAGTCTGCTGCTTGGATAAAGGGGTAGGATAGGGTGGAGTATGTTCATCTTGAATCTCTCCTGTAGCAAACTTTCAGTCCTCATAAAACCAGGATAGGTCTCTAACACTCTGACTTCTTAGGGATAAGAAAATAGCAGGAATAAAACCTCTTGCCATAATCTTCAGGAGGGATAGGCACTATAACTCACTGGCTGAGAAGTGTCTCCACCAAAAGATGAAGTTGGATCGAGTGAGACTGATCTGGATTGAAAGCTAGATATAAATGAATTGCTGAAGGACAGAGATGCACAAGCAGTAACCAGACTCCACAATTGTGAGTACCCAAAAGTCCTTGGTGACCTTACACCACTTGTCTAGGAACAGCTGAATCCCTCCTCCCACCAGAGGCTTCAAGTCCGGAGGGTCAGGTCTAGTCAAATATGCCCTGGTTTGGCCTGTGACTGTTGTGGCATCTTAGGCAGATGTCTCTCATGCAGGCATCCATGGGCTGAAAACTGTTGTTGCAGCATTGCAGGCCTAGCACGATACCACTGAAATTAGTGGAAGGACTGTCTCTGGAAGAAGGGGAATTTAAAAGCAAAATAAGGACACATTCGAAAGAAGCTGGTCTACTCCTGCCGACAGGAATTGAATGGTCATATGCTGCTCCTTAATATGGGCAATTGTTTCTCTGATCTAACCCTCAGAACACGGATCACTGGCCAACTTGTCATAAATATGTTCCTGCACACTGCTTGCTCTTAACTAGGCCATCTGGCATGCCCCAGTGGTTGCTGCAGAAGATCTTGCCATGGCATCCATGGATTTGTACACCAACTATATGAAATGGCATTCACACTTTTCTCAAATTCAAAGGAGCCTGCCGACAACTCTTCTGTTCCCTGTCTAGGGATTCCACCAGAGGCTTCAACCAGCTGATAGTCATGTAAGTATTGCAGCATATAGAGTTTCTGAACCAAAATGTGGGTACTGAGCACCGGCTCTAGAAGACTCCTTCCAAAAAGTTGTCCAGCAACCTGGGTCTTTCCGCTGGTATGCAAGAAAAGTTCCTGGTCTTTCTGGCTCACTTCAATGCAGACTACCACCAGATTACTATGGCAGTTGGACTACACCAAAATCAGGAGCCTTTTGTACTCTAAGAATCAATTTCCTGGCTATGGGGGGAGGAGGGAAAACAAGGGGCTGGATTATCCCACATTCTCATTTTCACACAGGGCTTCATGACATGGGATTGCTGATGTTTTGGAGGGGGTTTCCATAAAGTGAACCAAAGTCATTGGTGTGGGGATCCCCGTTCCTCCAGACGTTGACTCAAACGGCCTTACCTGACTTGTCCAGAAATCTGGAGTAAGAGGTCTCCTAGTGGGGAGAAATGCTCTGGCAGATCCAGTAACTGGTCTGAAGGAATCTTTTTAAACCCCATTCTCCAAACTAAGTGGGAGAGGGATGCTAATACATGACCCAGATGAAGATGGCTATCAGGCAAAGACCTCTGTCGTCTCGGGGAAAACTCCTAGGGCAAGCTCCAGTTGGCCATGTCCTGCGCATTATCTTCTGAATACTGGCTGGATTCCTCCACAGAAAGGGATGACTTGCCCAACTCAGGCAGTCTAGTTTCCACCTACTGAGGCCTACCAGCTCATGGGTCACAACTGAGATCGGTGGCGACTGCGCTCCTTGCTCCTGTGTCAAGCGCATCAACATCACTGGTGCCTATGGTTCTTACACTGCTGGCCCTAAATGAGCCAAACTGTGCTTTGTTGGCACAGCCTAGCCTCATTTAGAGGGAGAATAGGTTCAGGAGTGCACCAGCTCCTGCACTCTATGCTTCCATGCCTTACTTGACCCTGGACTACAATGGATCCAGAGTCTGGCACCACAGGTGGAGGAACCCTGCCAAAGTATTCAACTCAACACGGAGGGAGCCTGGGGAGGCCTCGCTGAGAAAAACAACTCTTTACAATCTTGGAAAGCTCCTCCATCTTCCAAGCCCGATTCCTTCTGGGATCTAGGCAATATCAAACCATAGCAGTTAGCTGAGTCATGTCAGGCACTTATAGCAGATGTTATGGCCACAAATTCAGTGGTAACAATCACAGTACTCTGGCAAGAGTCATCCCAGTCAGCAGTGCTTCACAAAGAGGGGATAAGGTCTTGTCATGAAAGAACTCCTAGTGCCAACCAGAGGACAACTGTTAACAGATCCAGCCTTTACTCCTCTCTCCATTCCCTGTGCCCTCCACCCCCCTCTGGGTCAAATGGTAGTAAGTGGGCCAGTCTGGTAACACTGCAGTAGTACTGTATTTTGCCATGCAGAGGACCTATGTTTAATCCCCTGTTCACATCTCCTGCTCCCTGGGAAGGAGATCCAGTCATCATGCAACAATGAAACCTAGAGATCAATGTTCAAAAAGGTTTGTCTGGCTACCTTCTGGGGGTTAGCTAGATAAATCTTTCCATTTCAATTTCCAATCCTGCCACCATTCCACCCCCTATACATTAACCAGCTAAATTTTTGTCTGGGTAAAATCATAGCCTGCAAAAAATTTACCCAGAGAAAAACAAAGAATGAATTTCACTTTTAAGCCAGGGTATGTTGGGCATGATATCAATGTCTCAAAATTTACTGCTAGTGCTCTTCATATTTGCATTGTACCAAACAGCTTCTTTCTGAAGCTTATACTCTGTAATATATACAAGCAAAATATTGAGATAAGCTTGGAAGTTTTTTTAATCAGGCAAGTGGTGACCCAAAAATTAGACTGATTCTGTATCTTTAGGCCATGGTTTTCTTGGTACTTGATTTTCTCTTTCCATACACGGTGAGGTCAATATTCAAAATGCATTTAGCACTATTTAGCCAGATAAATAGAACTTATGTGGCTAAGAAGCAGCTGCTGGATATGCGCCTACAATCAGCGGCCAATGCTTAGCTGTGTAAATCACTTATACAGCTAAAACATTAGCCACATAAGTTGTGGGCATGTAGTGGGTAGATCAGGGCGGAGCGAGTTTGCCGTTTAACTGATGTGGCTAAGTCCAAATATCGCAAGTTATATGGCTAAGCTAGACATGCCCGTTAGAAGGTCTAAACTTAGCCGGTTATAACTTATACTGCAAAGAGTGGATACATATATGTAGATATTCAGCGACTTAGCCGTGCCACTGAATATACCTTGCAACTTAGCAGGATATAAGTTATTCAGCTTTGAATACTGACCCTAGTATAGAACAGTTGCTTAGTACTAACATTTCTATTACTAATGCTGCCTTTATTTTACCACTACCGTATGTCCAGTTTTTTTATTAATTGTTCTGGAAATGAATAATTATACTCCGATTTATACAAATATATGGAAGAAAAGAACTAACTGCAAAGTAAGATACTAGCAGTGGGAGTTAAGAGTGGAGTTTGATTTGTTGCCCCCCCCCCCCCAAAAAAAAAAAAACCAAAAAAAAAAAACCCACCTTTCTGCTGCTCCTGCCCAAAGCCAACATCTCTCCTCTTCTCTAAACATTCCCTGCCTTTGATTTTTTTCTCTCTATTACCCACTCTAGTCTCACAGCCTTTCCACGAGATTATTCCTTTTACTTTTTTATATTCTACTTATACTCATTCTCCATTCATCGCACCCCTTTACTTCTCTCTTCACCTCACATACTGTTCTCTTGCTCCCATATTGCTCACTTCCCCTCCTCTATACCACTCACCTCCCGCTTCCACTCCTTCCCACTCATCTCTTTTCCTCCACAAATCTTCTTCCTTATATCCTTCCCTTCCTCCAACTGTCCCCTTATCTTCTCTCCCTTGCTCCATCTCCCCTGCTTCCTTCCTATAACCTTCCCTCCTCCCTGCACCTTTTCCTTGCCATTGCACTCCTTCCACATTTCTCTCCTGTTCATCCTTTCCATTTTTCTCCTCTGCCTCTTCTCATCTTTATTCTTCCCCAGCTTCCATTTTGCCATTACTCTCTGTTCACACACCCCCACCTTGCCTTATCTTTGAATAGAACTAACAGTATGGTCACAGGGTCTCAGCACATGCATGAGCTCCCTCCTCCTACCCACGTTTCTGCTTTGAAACAGCAAGTGCTTGAGTAAAAGGAGGGGCTGCAGGGACTCAGCAACATGGCGCATGATCAGAGTCCCCACAGCCTATACTGATGACCAAAAAGCCCAACACTAAAGCCTGCTCTGATCCAGCTCCTCCTCTCACCTGCAGGCTCTGCCCAAGGGTCCCTGACTCCAACCACACCCAACAGTAAGGTACACCACTGCCACATGAGTGCTGGGCAAACACTTTCAGGTTTGGGGGCTACTGGACAAAACAGCAATCTGAAAATCTGCTAGCACATATATCCTGGAAAAAAACAGGCCTGGCTGGAAAGAGATAAAATGGGAGGGGGGGGGGGGAATGGAAGGAGCAAATTTCAGTGCTCTGTAGACAGAGTGAATTAGCTATGACATGTAGTAACACTTTCAAATAATAGAAGGACTAGGGGGCATTCCATGAAGTTAGCAAGTAACACTTAAGACTAATCGGAGAAAATTCTTTCACTCAACCCACAATAAAGCTCTGGAATTTGTTGCCAGAGGATGTGGTTAGTGCAGTTAGTGCAGCTGGGTTCAAAAAAGGTTTGGATAAGTTCTTGGAGGAGAAGTCCATTAACAGCTATTAATCAAGTTTACTTAGGGAATGGCCACTGCTATTAATTGCATCAGTAGCATGGGATCTTCTTAGTGTTTGGGTAATTGCCAGGTTCTTGTGGCCTGGTTTGGTCTCTGTTGGAAACAGGATGCTGGGCTTGATGGACCCTTGTTCTGACCCAGCATGGCAATTTCTTATGTTCTTAGTGATATAGTAATGATGACAGAAAAAAAACATATGGTCCATCCCAGTCTGCTTAGCAAGTTTCTTATAATAGTTAACTGCCACTCCATTCAGGTTACCCCATGTTTTTAAGGGTAGAAACTGTCACTTCTTGACAGTTAAGGCTAGTAATATTTACAATCAAAACCAAGCAACTGTCAAACCCATAACAATAATTTGTTAGCAATATTTTTTATGGAGTGGGCAGCCTTCTTGAAAATTCAGACAGTGCTGCTTGAACATGCTTTGTTTTAAGGACTTGACCTTAAAGCAGTCCTGTGCTTTTTCCTTATCACTAATATTAGTTCCCCGGACTGTAAAAGTCAGGGCCCAGCACAGGCTGTCGCCTGAATTCAATTCCCCTCCCCTCTCCCAAGTAAAGGAGAAAGTGATATTGCATTTGCTTCTAAAGCATCAAGGCTAACTGGTTAAGAGTAGTAAACCCTATGCTTTCTATTAAGGATAGTAATTGTCGCTCCATGCAAGTTAGTCCCATGCGCACTTTTCTTCATTTGTATCCTCTAGCCTTTAGGGATCTTCAGTGTTTAGCCCATGTGTTTTTTGGGGTTTTTTTGTTTGTTTTTTTTTTTAATTTGTTCACTCTTTTCATCCTCACCATGTCTTCCAGAGGGCATTCCAGGTAATCCATCTTTCCATGATGAAATGTTTCCTGATGCTAGTTCTGAGTCGTCCCCTCTAGAGTTTTTTTTCACAACCCCTAGTTCTGCTGTTTCCTTTCCAACAGAAAAGGTTTGAAGTTCGTGCATCACTAAAACCTTACAGGTATCTAAAGGTCTCTATCATCTCTCTCCTGCACTTCCTCTCTTCCAGGGTATACCATATTCAGATCCTTCAGCCTCTCTCCATCAGTCTTCTGATACTGATGCCACACCATTTTGATCACCCTTCTCTGGGCCCACCTTCATCCTGTCTTTTCTTTTTTAAAGATACAGTCAGTCTCTAGAACTGAACATAATACTCCAAGTATGGCCTCAAAGACCTGTACAAAGGCACTATCACCTCCTTTATCTTACTGGTTATGCCTCTTGATGCAGCAGGATCTAAGTCCGCAAGTTTGAAGGCTACAGCAGAGAGTTTCTCGCCTGAAAAGCAGAAGATTTACAACTACAGTGCGGCACAAGACTTTAAACAGTCTGTTGGAGAGTAAATTGGGATAACTCGATGGAGTATTCAGTTTTGATTTACATTAATATCGATGTGATTTAAAATTGGACAAACATCCTGACCATTGATAATATTTCTACATCCCTTGAGAAAAAATCCTTTCGGGATTTGAAGCAAGGCCTCGTCGGGCTATTCAAATATCAACAGATAAGTCGGGACTTTGTTTACTTGGATGTTTGAACATCTACAGATAAGTGATTATTACTTGTATCACGAATGAAAAATTAATAGCATTGACCATTCATACAGTGATAATCTACCAACGTCATTAGAGAAGTTTCATTATGTTTAAAGTGCATTTAGTACTTTAAAAAAAAAAAAAAAAAACTTATTAGAAGCATGATTTACACATTTTCTGCACTTTTTCACACTTAAAAAATATTATGGATGGAGGAGGGAACGTTGATGATTAAAGATGTTCAATGACACCTGGATGGTGTTGTAGAAAACAATAAATGAAACGTTACTACCATCCTAAAAAACATTTTTTTTATTATAATTTTTTTTTTTAATTTGTTTTGAAATAAAAGGTTTAAGATATCTCTGATAGATTCAAGAATAGTTTTGGTGAAGTCCTCGAGTGATTCTAAAAATATTTTTTTCATTAAGAGGTGATACTTTTTTTCGTTTGGATCTTAATGCAGCCCTGCATTCTTCTGGTTTTAGCTATTGTCTTGTCACATTGATTCGCCACCTTCAAAATCAGACACCATTACCTCAAGGTCTCTCTCCCAGTCTGGGTACATTAGTCTTTCACCCCCTATTACATATAGCTCTTTTAGATTGTCGCATCCCAGATGCAGGACTCTGAATGTCTTGGCATTGAATCCCAGCTGCCAAATCGTCAACCAGGTTCTCTTAAATTAATTACCTTTCATTCTCTCTATGCCTTTCAGGCTTATCCACTCTGTTGCAGATCTTAGTGTCATCCACAATTAGACAAACTTTGCCTTCTATCCCTTCCTCGATGGTGGAAGACATCATCCAGTGGTACAGAACAGAACTCTTTCTCAGGAAGAGCATGCATGGGAATTCCCTCATGAACCCCCTCAGTTGGTCGATGTTAGAGCTAATTCTAGTTCGGTAGTCTACTCTTCAGGGAAGCAGGCAGGTATTTAGCATAGCTAGTTCATTCTGCTGTCTACTGAGAACACCATTTACAGTAAGCACAATTGCAGAATTAGCCATGACATTTGGGGAGTCCCAAGTTGAGGGCTGCAGTGGAACATTTACTGAATAAGCAACCAGGAGTCCACTGTGGAGAGTAGACTATTGGGTGAACAAGCTACGTAAAACTACTTGTCCGAATTTACTGTCACTCAGATTGTCCAGGAAGGAAAGGGAGACAAAAATTGTGCATGGATAATCATGTTACAGATTTAGACATATCTTAAAGAGTTATAGCTCACAGATAAGCCGCTGATGCAGTCATGGCTCTAATTTAATGACCCTTGATAGAGTTTAACTTGTAGGCATGTTAACTTATATGCAGGTTGCCATCCAGTTGGACAATATTTGACTATTTTTATGCCCAGTCCATTAAGATAAGAGTCAAATAGTTGCAAAGCCTGACGATGTGGCAGTGGTCTCTTTTTGTAATAAGCCAAAGCATGAAGGACTTTTTCACCTTCATGAGAATATGGATATGGTGAGAATGTAGTTACCATGATGACTTGATTAATATAAAAAGTTGCTACAACATTTGGTAGGAGCTTTGGATTGGTGTGGAACACCATACTACTGTGGAAGAACTGCATATAAAGATGAGAATAATGAATTTAAGCTTGAAGTTCACAGGCTCTTCAAGTTGATGTGACTGTTTCAAGGATTATTATTTTCCTCGTTAGAAACTTAAGGGAAGTAAACTCAAAGTTCACATAGCGACTTCAGCTGTGTCATAACATTGTTCAGATCCCATGGAACAGGTAGCTTCACAACTGAAGGCTTAGAATACCATAAGCTTTTTCTGAATTTTCAGACTAACAGATGAGAGGCGATTAGCTTACCCTCAGTCTGAGCATGGTAAACTGCTATGGCATGGACATGTACTCTTGACAAGGTGCTAAGACTTAATGCAGACAGCAAGTAGCTCAGCAACTTGGGTTTGCATGCGAATGGATCCAAAGAATCATATTTATGCTGTGTGGAGAATCTTTTCCATTAAAACCCCAAGCTCTCCTAGTTGATGGCTTTCTGGAAGACACTATGTCCTCAAGTTCCTTTGGTAAGGATAATCAATGATCACTGAACGCTCAACATCCAAGCCTTAATGTCAAGCTGTGGGAGGGAAGGAAGGATCAGATGAAATAGATGTTCCTCTTGAGCTATTAAGGATGGCTCTGACTACAGAGATTGAGGACTAATGGACAGTAGTACTAGATACCCAAACCAAACATGTCTGGGTCATGCTAGCGCTAAGGATCTTTGAGCAGTTTTTGCACTGTTCTATCAATGGAATTGGTGGAAAAGCATACATGAGATCTGCATTCCTATCCAGCAGAAAAGCATCCTGAGCAGATACAAGTTTGCTGGAAATAATGTAAAACTTTTACAGTTTTCTGTTTTGCCCTGATATAAGGAGATCAATTGCTGGAAGTCCCCCATAGACTGGTTTGTCAGTTGTATACTGCTGCAGAGACCATTTGCATGGTTGAAAAATTCTGCTGATGTGTTGGAGATTCCTGGAAGAGAGGTTGCTTAGAGGATAACATTGTTTGCATGCCCATTCCCATATCTTTATCGTCTCCTGGCATAGAGTCCATGACTCTGCCTCCTTAGAACATGACTACGTTGTTACCAGTTTGAATGAGAATGCTCTTTCCTTGGAAAGGTGAGTGAACATGGTTAGAACATCTCTGACCACTCTTAATTCTAGGAGATAGAATGATCGTAAATGGTCTATAAATGATCACGGGCCCCAGGTAGGCCCCTTAACTTTCCATGGAGCCATCTGTCCCCACTATGATTTACTGAGAAAGTAGACCAAGTGGTGCTCCTTCCTGAAGGATGTAGGAGTCTAGCCACCAGCACCCAATTCGTGTCCTGTGAAATTCTCACGTTGGTTGTCAGGGATTGAATTAACTGGAGCAGAGACCCTACCACCACAGTCATGTGTAAAGGCAGGAGTGTGAAAAAGTGAAATATATGGCCCACATTTTCTCTGGCCATTGACTGTTCCATTTTAAAAAGTTTGTATATAAGAAATCTGAGAGTGTTTGCTTGATCTAATAGAAGAATCTAACCAGGCTCCAATGAACTTGAATATTTAGTGGGAATTAAGAGTATTTTTCTCAAAATTCACCAGAAATCTGCTTGCGTCATAGGAATGACTCATTTCTAGGTTGTAATGTGCGGGCTTTCCCTGATGTTTCACGCGAAACTCAGAGGAGGAGAAAGGCATTTCTCCTCCTGAGGCCTCAAGTTTTACAGATTGGAGGGGTGTTTTATCTTAAATTTCCATGCAAATGCATGATAAAATATGCTAGTAATACTTATATTTTCTTTGACCCCCCTCAATTATCACAATTTTTGGTGGGGAAAACTTTGATGAACGCAGATGTACCCAGTTCAGATATCCCTAGTTCCACATAAAGTGTTTAGTCTCTACGATGCTACTGAGATTTGCTTGTAATATTTTTTTTCCTTCTAGGTTGTGTAGTTTTCCTCCCCCTACTCTATTTGTGGACTTAAATTCAGAGATAGAAGATTGTTATTGTTTTGGAAATGACTTGGAGGTTTATATCTATATGCTATTCCCTGTTTATTCTTTTCAAGATTGATATCTTGTAATTATTGTAAAATTGCATAAAGATAAAATAAAAATAAATTTAAAAAATTCACCAGAAATCCTAGTGATTCTACGAGTTTTATTGTTTTTTTGCAGGGAGATTATTACACTTACCTGGGAGCTTGCCACTGCAAGCTAGTCATCCAGGTAAGGGAAGGTTGAGATGCCCCAATGCCAGAGATGTGTTACTACTACAGCCAGACACTAAGACAATCAGAGCTGCTGAAAGTCTGAAGGGGAGCACTCTGTACTGATAAGAGAGTCCACCATAAAACGCAGGTAATGCCAGTGGGTGGGATGGATGGGAATATGAACATAAGCATCCTTCAGATCCAAGATCCACTCCTTCTGCAAGAAGGAGAGGATTATGTAGAGGATATTTAATTTTGAATTTCTCCTGGCATATACGATTGCTCAGGCTTCTTAAATCCAGGATGAGTCTCAGTCCCCTGGATTTCTTAGGGATAATGAACTATTGGGAGTAGAACTCCTGGCCATAGTGATGGGAAGGAACAGGTTTCTATTGCACGTTGTTCAAGGACAAACTCCACTTCTAAGCAGAGTTGCATCATGTGAAACAGATCAGGATTGAAGGCTGAATGATGCGGAAGCGTGGGAAGCCGAGAGAAACGCAAGTGGTATCCATACTCCACAATTCTGAGAACCCAATGATCTTTGGTGATCTTGTGCCGCTGATCCAGGTAATGCTGGATTCTTCTCCCTACCAGACATGATTGTTGCTATGTTTGAAAGAAGGTAAAAACTTGGTCCAGGCTCTGGCTGCACTCCTTCCATTGCCTTAAGATGACAGCACTCACACTATTGAGCATGAGTTGGAAGCTGTTTCTGTATGAAAGTAGAGGCAGCATCCGGTATTGTCAGAGACGTGTCTGGAAATATGTTCTTTTAAAAGCGCAGTAAATGCTGTTCCTGTCCAGTAGATGATGTTCCTTAATTTGAGCCACTATTTGAGTTTTTCTCTGAAAAGGTGATCAAGGCAGTGGACATCATCATGTAAACTACTGGCTCTCAATTAAACCATGTAGCATGCTCTGATGAATGCTGTGGAGGCGCATACTGCCGTATTGAACACTTTGTAAGTGGATCTAATAGGATGGCATACATATTCCTCCATATCCATAGATGGCTAAGAGAATGCTATGCTACCTTCACCAGGTAGAGGAAAATTCTTCAGCCATTGTATACAATCATGTAAGTATTGAACCATGTAGAACTGGTTAGCTGAGATTCATGTATTCAGCATGGGGTTTTGGAACGCCTTTTTACCAAAAGTTCTTCAATAATTTGGGATCCTTCCCTAGTAGGCTATTAGGAGTATATACCTTTCTTTGCTCTTAACAGCAGACTACCACAACAGACTGATTGGACTATAGAAATATCCCAAATACTGGGAATGTTTGCACTGTATATTTGAGGTCTAGCTTCTGTGCAACCAGGGCATAGGAAATAGGATTTTTTCCACAACCTTGTTTGCAAATCTTGCAGGATATCTTGGACTGGGATAACTGCTGGCTCCAGAATGTACAGAACTTGGAAGAGACCAAAGACCTTTGCACAGAGATCTTTGCTCATTTGCACATTAACCCCAACTTATCCAGAAACTTTCTCTATCGGTCCTCCGATAGAGGAGTGTTTTGGAGGCTCTGGGAGAGGGCCAGAAGGGACACTATTTGATCCCTCTTCTGAGCCTGGAAGTGAGAGAACACTAATCCAGGACCCCAGCATTGAAGATGATTGACAAGAGGTCCTTGGTCATCTCAGGAGCATACTCCTGGTAACAACCTCTGACTGGCTGATTCCACCACAAGTGAATGCCATGGGCTATAACCACCTCATTAAGGTTCCAATGAAGTTATCTGTACAAACTGAGGATACTGGGCCTCCTCCTTGTGGGCATAAAGCCAATACCTTGGAAAAAAGAGGTTGGAGCATACCCTCCTTATCCTTAGCCATCCAAAACGTAAATATATCAATCAACTGCTGCACTACTTGGCCCTCTGTCATAGGATGGGGATTTAAAATCCTCTGACAGAATAGAATCCTGTACATCATCTAGACTCTGTAAAATTTGAATTGGAGGCCGATTAGATGTGAGAAATACTAAATAGCAAAGACTTTTCCCTACCCTCTCCTGGAAGCACACCTATCCAGTTGGGTTTTCAGGACTGCCACAATGAATATGAATGAGAGATTTGCATACGATTAGAGACCCAGTGTATGCAAATCTCAGGCATATTCATTAAAGATAACCTGAAAACCCAACTGGTGTTGCCACCAGGAGAGGTTTGGAAAATAGTGATAACAAATGGGATCTGGGGACTCCAGATATAGCCTTTGTTCATTAATTTTTCTGATGAATGTGCCCTAGTAATTTTGCTGGTGAATGTGCCTTCTGCCCTCTTATTCCAAAAAGGCTAGTATACAGCTTCATGGGAAGCTCTGCATCATGCTGCTTTGTGATGGACCAATTTTAAGGGCCAAAAGCCATTATAGAAAGATGTTCCAGGGCTTAATGTGTTGACTGTGCCAGAACACCATGCAGTGATGGCACCAATGCACCAGAGACTTCATGCTTTTTCGGTGCTGGCCGTTCCAGCAGATCCAAAGTGGCACCTTTGCATCTTTGATGCATTCCACCTCTACTTACTTGACACCAAGGATTCAGCCTGTTCTGCTGATGGGAGAGACTTTTGAGGAACTCCTGCTCAATTCCATTCCCAGCAAGACAGACAAAGCTGCAGTTTGGGAAAAGGACCAACTGAAGCTTCTGAGAGGCTTACACAGTTCCCCTATCTCCGGGCTCTTGATCTTTGAGTATGTGGGAGATATCTGTCCACAACTGACCTGGTCATGGGCCGGTACCAAATGTAGGTCATGTCTATCTATAAATGGACATTCTTCTACCACATATCAATTTCTTTGAAACATTGACTATGGCTTTTTAAAGATAAGCACTGAAAATTGCTGAGGCAGCAAGGCAACTTAAGAAAAAGTTAGAAAAATTTAGATAGAAAAATGAGAGAGATAGAGAGGTACACGTCACCATGGGAATTCCTACTTGTGCTCATTAAGGCAAAAGTTCTACTAGAACAGAGGTCCGTTTAGTGCTGCCAGACAACATCACCCCCATAATCATAGCTAATTCAAGTCCTGCTTATCGACTGAAGGGGGGAAAAAAAAAAACCAAACAAAAAAACCCAAAAAAACCAAAATCACTGGATAGTTGCACATTAAGGCTCTCAATCCCAGTTCTAATTGAGCTGGAAGTCCAAACAGAAGGAAACTGTGGGCCCAAAAATAAAGACAGCAGTGAATGGATTTGGGGCAGGTCCTAACTATACTGGAAGCTTACATATGGAGATGAGAGACCCAGATAAAAACAAAACATCCTGCTGTGCAACCAAAAAAAAAAAAAAGTTTCACCCAAAATAACATTTTAATTCTACAAAACAAATGTCTTGTATTCTGCCTTGGTTTCAAAATTGGTGACGTCGATTTCACAAATTAATATAAAATTTCACAGACAGCCCTAACCTTCAATTAGTAAGCATGGAATAGGATTTTAGGCTAATTAATGCAATGAGTGAGTAAATTCAATGTCTTTCATCCATACATATATTTTGAAAACCTAACTGGATTGTGACAACTGAGGGCTGGAATTGTCTGTATTCCCTTTAGAATGGCAACAACCATCTTTCAGACCTATTACTGGCACACTTAAAATTCAAGGGTTTTTTTTTTGTTTTGTTTTTTTTTTACAATACCATGCATAGTTTTCTTCAAATATAAGGAGGTGTGAAATGATTTTAGGGTTTTTTGGTTTGTTTTTTTTATGTAACATGCTCAGTAGAATTCTTTGACAGCTATATACCTCTTAGATGGATCCTTTTGAAGACATAGTGAAATCAGTTTTCTAAAAGATTTTCCATACTTTTTCATCATCTCTTTGTCCTCAACTCCTGTTTCTAAAGTGGGAGGATCATTCTGTAAGGTCAGCATTAACACCTACAAAATGTAGAAAATTAAGCATGTGTTAGATTAAAAATATATACACTATTATTGTGTAAATTTAGCACAATAAAAAACAGTCATGGCTCACAAACTATAACTGTCTCCAGCAATATAAAGACTGTATTCCTTATTTATCAGCCTTTCTAAAAAAGCAAGTTTGCTTACCGTAAACGGTGTTTCCATAGATAGCAGGATGAATTAGCCATGCTGTCATGGGAACTGTCAATCAGGACCCGGGAGGCAGAGATTCCTAAGAAGGAAACAGCTTTGCTCTGTGCGGCTGCACATGAGTTCCCATGCAGGAAACAGCAATCTCCTCAGTCTATGATTAAGCAGTATAGGTACATCAGTAGAATGTGTCGACTATCCAGGGAGGTGGCTGGGTCAGCATGGCTAATTCATCCTGCTATCTACGGAAACACCGTTTACGGTAAGCAAACTTGCTTTTTCCCGTCGATAGCAGGGCTGAATTAGCCACGCTGTCATGGGAGTCCAAAGCTCCTGATCACGCCTGTATGTAGTTGGGATAGTTGTCTGCATGATCCCACAGATCGTGGCGAGTCGACAAAGGAATCACTCAGATATGGAATGCAGAATCGCACTGCCCAGTTTCGCAACATTAGATGATTGTTGATCCAGGCAGTAGTGCGATGTAAATGTGTGAAGAGATGACCAGGTGGCTGCTTTGCAAATATCACTCGGTTGAACATTTTTCAGATGAGCTAACGATGTCACTACTGCTCATACTTGGTGGGCTGTTGGCACTGAAGGAAGAGGTAAATCATGCATATTGTAACAGAATTGAATGCACTGTGTTATCCAGCTTGAAATGGTTCTTTTTACCACCGGAGATCCCATCTTCTCGGGATGGAAAGAGACATAACTGTGATACTCGTGATGGAGAATGTGTTCTCTGCTTATAGTAAGTCAGAGCACGCTTGCAGTCCAAGATATGTAAAGAACGTTCTCTATCGTTGTGAGATTTAGGGAAAAACGTTGGTAGTTCAATTGACTGGTTCAAGGGAAATTGAGAGACCACTTTCAGAAGGAACGATGGGTGAGTTCTCATTTCAACTTTATGAACATAGAATTGAAGATATGGGCTATAGGGGACTAATGCCTGAAGTTCACTGACTCGACGTGCAGAAGTCACTACTACCAAAAATAACACCTTCCAAGTGAGGTATTTTATATGAGCCGAGTCAAGCGGGTCAAAGGGAAAAAGCATTAGCTGTTCCAGGATAAGGTTTAGATTCCATGGTATTGGAGGTTTATTAACCGGTGGTCGGAGGCGCAGTAAGGGCCGGATTTTAAAAGGGTTACGCGCATAAGGTACGCGCGTAACCCTTTTAAAAAACCCCTGCGCACGCCGAGCCTATTTTGCATAGGCTCAGCGTGGGCATGGGCCAGGGGGCGTGGTTTCGGATCGAGGGCGTGTGGGCAGTCCGGGGGCGTGGCTGAGTGCCCCGACACGCATAAGTTACTACAGCTCGGAGGCAGTAGTAACTTTCAGATAAAGGTGGGGGGGGGGGGTCCTTGATAGGGCTGGGAGGGTGGAAGGAAAGTTCCCTCCGAGGCTGCTCCAATTTCGGAGCGGCCTTGGAGGGAATGGGCAGCGCGCGCAGGGCTCAGCGCACGCAAGTTGCACAAATGTGCACCCCCTTGCGCACGCCGACCCCGGATTTTATAAGATACGCGCGGCTATGCGCGTATCTTAGTAAATCCTGCATACTTTTGTTCGCATGCGCGTAGAATTATAAAATCTACCCCTAAGCCTCTTAGGAATCGGGAGATCAATGAGTGGAGCGAAATTGAATGTCCATGGTGTGGTCTAGGATAGGCAGCAATAGCACTGAGATGGACCCGAACTGATGCCATTGCCAATCCTGCCTGATATAAACTGTGAAGGTAGTCCAGAAGGGCTTCTAGCGAACAGTTCAGTGGTTCTATGCCCTTTGACATGCACCAAGATGAATTCCTTTTCCACTTGAACCCATAAGATCATGTAGTGAAAGGCTTTCTTGAGTTCAATGTAACTTCTTGCGCTTGTAACGAAATGCCCTGTCCCGTCAGGAGGATCCGCTCAGCCTCCATGCTGTCAAGTGGAGGGATGCGTGCATCGGGTGCTGAAGAGTTCCCTCTTCCTGCATTAGGAGATCTGGTAATCGAATTGGTTCTGCTACGGAGAGGTCCAGTAGATGGGTGTACCACGGCTGTCGAGGCCACGCTGGGGCTATTAAGATCAGTTGTGTTGCATCCTGGATACATTTTTGAATCGTCCTGGTGATTAGAGGAATTGGAGGGAATGCGTACATCAATTCCTCTGTTCAAGAGAGTAGGAATGCATCCTGCCCTACTCTGTGTTGAGAGAGCCAAACCAAGCAGAACCGAGGAACCTTCGCATTGAATTCTGTGGCAAAGAGATCTATTGACGGGATTCCCCATTGAGCAAAGATATCGAGAGTCACTTGATGATTGAGTGCCCATTCGTGAGGATAGAATAATCTGCTGAGCCTGTCTGTTCGTGTATTTACAACTCCCGGTAAGTTGCCTGTAGATGAATGGAATAGCAATGCGCATGGTCGAAGATAATTAGCGTCTCCTTATAAAGGGTCCATGAACCTGACCCTCCTTGCTTATTTATGTAGAACATTGTTACCTGGTTGTCGGTGTATACCATCACTCGGCGACCTTTTAGCTGTGGAAGAAAGGCTGTATCGCATTGCAAATCGCTCTGAGTTCCAACAGATTGATTTGTATGTTCTGTTCGTAGTGGGACCACAGTCCCTGTGTCTCTAGGTGATCTAAGTGCACTCCCCATCCTTTTCAAGAGGCATCGATGGTTAGTACGATGTTGTGCAGGGGAGTGCTGAATAAGGCGCCTTTGTTGAGCGTAGGCTTGCTGAGCCACCAAGTTATGTCTGTTGCCAATGCTGTGGTGAGAGTTACCTTGCAAGTTAAGGGTTGAGAGTGCTGTTTGCACTGATGTTTCAACCCCCATTGCAGATGTCACATGTGTCATCACGTATTCGGGACTGAGAAGATGGCCGCTGCCACATGTCCCAGTACCATCAGTATCTGACGTGTGGAGGGTTGCTGCGTTAATCTTAGAGCACGCAGTAGTCGCTGTATTTCCAATCGTCTGTCCTCTGGCAGAAAAGCTCGGCTGCGAGTGGTATCCAGTCATGCTTTTATGAACTGTAGGATTTGAGTTGGGGTCAAGGTCGATTTGTCGTAGTTGATGACCAGCCCCAGTTTGTCCAAGCATTGAAGTAACTGCTGTTGGTGTTGCAATAGGATGGACGGGATCGATGCCACTAGAAGCCAATCGTCGAGGCTTAGAAACTACTTTATACCCTTCTACCGGAGGAAGGCCACCACCACTGCCATGCATTTTGTGACTACTCTGGGGGCTGCCGAGAGGCCGAACGGAAGAACCACATAATGATAATGGTTGTCCTTGAACTGAAAGGACAGGTAACACCACGAAGATGGGTATATCAGGATGTGGATATAGGCATCCTTCAAGTCTATGTAACACATCTAATCGTTGGGTTGCAGAACAGGCAATATCGTCTTTAAGGATACCATCTTGAACTTTTCCTTTATCAAATATTTGTTCAAATCTCAGAGGTCTAGGATTGGGTGGAGACCCCCTGATTTCTTGGGAAGGATGAAGTATGGTGAATAAAAACCCTTGTTGTGGGCTGATAAAGGAATGGATCTGATGACTCCCTGTTGTTGTAACAATTGTATTTCCGTCGCTAATTGAAACTGATGGCTTTTGCAAGTTGTTGTTACCAGATGCGGAAGCAGGGGTAGTTGCACAAATGGTAGCTGGTACCCATGTTCTACTATCTCTAGCACCCAAGTGTTTGATGTTATGGCAGCCCATGCCGTTATCCTTGATGTAATTTTGCCTGGCAGTGTTACAGATTGTGGTGGTGGCCTCTGAATCCTTAAAAAGATTGGAACTGTTTGGCTGGAACAGATGGTTGTTGTGCTGTGCCGTGTTGAGATCTAGCAAGACCTCTTCCCCTTTGTGGTTGCAGATTCTGCTGTCTAGGCTGCAGGCCTGTAAGATGAGTAGGATCTGTATGGACGTCTAGTGAAATACTGTTTACAGCCTGATGGAAAATATCTTCTCGGCGCCTGATAGGATGACGGGGTTACTAGAAACTGGACAGCCACCGCTTCTTCCTTGAGATTCGCTACCGTCTCTTGGAACTTGTCACCAAAGAGGTTTCCCCCTTTACACAGGAGGTTAACTAATTTGCTATGTATGTCCTCCCTAATTGCGCTGGCACGTAGCCACGCTGTTCGGCGAGCTACAATCGCTGTCGCTGATGACAGAGGTCTCTAATGCCTCGTAAACTGTCCAAAGTAAATGACGGATGCCCTATTCGATGTCAAGAAGGGGCTGCTGTTTGGATTGCGTGGATATGTCAGAGGTGAACAGCAAGCTCTTAACTACCTGAACACACTCAGAGATAGTGGCGTATATAAAATTGATGCTGACTGATTCTTGCAGACAGCTTGGAGGATTGAAAAAGTTTTCGTGCAAATTCATCAAGATAGTGATTCTCTCTCCCTGGTGGGGCCGACGCATGCAACTTCGATTTTTTAGCCTTTTGCATGGCTGACTTGACCACTATGGAATTGTGAGGTAACTGTGGTTGTGTGAAATAAGGGGACTGCTGCATGCAGAACTTTAAATCTGCTTTGTGTGATACTGGCGCCGTGATGAGCAGCGTCTCCCACATCTTCTCTAAGACTGCGTCCAGGACTGTGTGTGATGGTAGGGATGTCGGCTCTGCCAGCAAATCAAAGATTTTAAGTAGGCGTAGGTTCTCTGATCTAGGATCCAGTACTTTTTGTACAGTTAATTGGAGGATGGAGCCCACTTTTTCCAAAAACTTTGGGTATGATAGGACCTCTGGGGGAAAGTATGGCTCCAGAGGGTCATCTGGTGGGTCTGATGGATATCCCATGGATGTATCTGGGAACGTCTGAGGGGAGTGAAATGGTACAGGAGATGGTGGAAGTTATACTGGTGGAGACGGACTTGGTGGAGGGGTTTTCGGGGTCTGGTGTTGGCTCTCTCGATGTTGATGCCGATCGGGGTGGACTGGACACCGGAGATGGAGGGAGAGTAAAAGCAGACTGTAGGGAGTCAATGAACCCCGAAAGCGCTTCAGATAAGTTTGAGAAAGCCTGCTGCACTTGAGGCGGCATGTGAGGCTTCGATCGTCGTTGTTTGTGACCTGGAGTTATAGCTGCTACTAAAATTTCTCCTCCTTTTCCCACTTTTTATGGTTGTGGAAGGAGGTCCTTAGTCAATTTTCTCTTTTTTATGAGAGGTTCTTGCAAGGTGTGGCTTCTGTCACTGTGTGAATGTCTGGAAGAGAGGTCAGAGTAAACCCTTGAGCTAGATGTGGTGGTGGAGGAGGAAGATCTGGATGGTAGTTCCATGCATTCCTCTTCTGATGAAACCTCTCATGTCAACTGTCCTCTTGATAAACGGCGACTGTTGTAACGATTGAGGACTTGAAGCGATGGAATGGGTTTGCTTTGGATCCCGTGAGTGGCCCTCCCTACTGCCTTGAGACAGATGTCTACTATGTTTGCTTGGGAGAGTAGAGTAGTCTCCACCTCCCGTTGTTCTTTTGGACTTTCCTGTCCGAAGGCAGTAGCCAAATGCGTCGAGTCTTTCCCCGATATGAGTCGACTTCGACCTTTTTACCACTGCTATCTTTTCTTTGACTAGCATTCCCGCTTTTTCGGTCGAGTCCCACGGTGTTGGGATGCCTTGCGTTGGTCTATGCATAGATTCCCTCTCTGCATGCATACCTTGCATTGAGTGATGCGTCGTAGGCTATACTTGCGTCGATTTCTGCGCCGGAGAAGACACTGGCGTCTAGCTTCACGTCTGTTGTGCGTCAATCGCGTCAGGCTGTCGACTCGCTTCAGGCTTCGGATGCTGTGCATTGATCGCTTCAGGTTTTCGATGCTATGAGTCTATGACCTCACTGACAGACACTGATGGTCCTGCTTTCGGCACCGATTGCGCATGTTCCGGCGCCAACTGCACAGAGCCCGGCGCATCTTTCACTTGGCTAGGTTTCTCTACCTGCGTATCGGTAGCTTACTCGTGTCTTTGCTCTTCGACCCCGATCGGTCCCAATGGGGTCTGTAAGGAGACCTATGGGCTTTTCTGCCTCTAGTGGTTTCTTTAGGCCTATCCCACCCTCCAGTCCTGGAGGGGGATGGCTCCATAGACGTGGCCCGTCTTATCTGTGGGCCTGTTTTTTCTGGCCCTGGGGAAGAATGTGCTTTGGACGGCAGAGCATAGGAGGCCCAAGTCTGTGCCTTTAAATCTTCAATTTTTTGAGCCCATTGTCGCTGGGCTCTTGGAGACATTTTCCCCCACAGTGTTCACAGTTTTTTTGTGGGTGATCCGGTCCTAGGCACCTATAACACTGATTATGTCCATCTGTGACATGGTGTTGCCGCATGAGCAAGGCTTGAATCCGGACAGCCTCTGTGACATTTTCTAATTGTAATCAAAAATATTCGCTGAGGAATGCGAAGCTCCGCGTACGTTCCCGCACGTGGAAAGAAACAGACTGAGGAGATTACTGTTTCCTGTGCGGGAACTCACGTGCAGCCACACAGAGCAAAGCTCTGTTTCCTTCTTAGGAAGCTCCGCCTCCCGGGCCCTGATTGACAGTTCCCATGACAGCATGGCTAATTCAGCCCTGCTATCGACGGGAAACATTCATATTTCAATTCTGTCTTGAAACTATAGTAAAATCTTAGGGCCTAATAAAGTGAGTGATTCACCCATTTTTCTACTATAAAAACAGCCAAAGTGGATAGCTCAGGTTAGCAAATAAAAATATGTTACTCAAACCCAGACCAGGGACTGCAAAAAAAAAGAACAAAAACAAAATACAAATAGGGGCACTGAAAGAAGCATGTTGGGTCTGAACACCTCCAAGATGTAGAACTGATTAGCAGTCTTTTCCCTAGGCAGCAGCCTCATCATGCCTTTTCCAATCAGTAAAGTTGCTCTAATGATATACTACTGAAAAGGGCAGGGAGACCACAATGAGCATGCTGGAATTATGAAATCAGCACAATATCTAAGGGCAAGAAGCCAAGATCACCTGCCTGCAGTTCTACCCTCATATCTGCATATTCACTGTCCCATTTCCCCGTGTTATGGCAACCCTTGGAGCAAGCGGTACAAAAGCAGAGATTTTCCCCAACAAAAATTCACTTCAAAATGCAGTCACAGTCTGATTCTTTTCATTAAAAGAATGTGTGTGCAGCTACTGTAACATTTTTTTACTTGCATATATAAAAAAAAAAAAAAAAAAAAACACATTTGAAAAAAGTGACAGATGCAAATGGGATGATGTAAGTGAAATACGATGATAAAGAAGCTCCATTAGTGAAGTTGGCACAGAAGCAGTATATGAAATATTATATCTTTATTATAGATGTCATTTATGAATAAGACCAGGTCCTTTTCCAAGCAATGAATAGTGCCATCTCCCCCATCTCCACAGAAATCAATGGGGAAAACTCCAGCACTCCCACATAGAAAAGTGCTTACTGCCACAAAATAAAACTGTCTTTGCAAGTTGCAGGGCATGCCATACGAGATCAGTATATACCTACTGGGGGAGGGCAGGCACATACTTTACCCCCCTCCAACTACACAAATTGTATTCTGTATTCTTCATGCAGACTTATCCTCACTATGAAAGAGCAGCATTCTCAGGACAGACATATTTCCCTATTACACACACAATGAAATTCTCAATGTTTGTGTTGCTATATTGGTTTCGAATCTCATAAAGTCCTTTCACAGAGGCCAACAAAGCTAGGAACACTGGCCCTTGAAGCCCTATATGCCACACGCTGAGGTAGATCTTCAAAAAATACGCACACGCGAACAAAAGTACACCAAATTTTATAAGATACGCGCGTAGCCGCGCGTATCTTATAAAATGCGGGGGTCGGTGCGCGCAAGGCTGCGCAAAATCGGCAGCCTGCACGAGCTGAGCCGCACAGCCTGCCTCCATTCCCTCCGAGGCCGCTCCGAAATCGGAGCGGCCTCGGAGGGAACTTTCCTTCCGCGTCCCCCCACCTTCCCCTCCCTTCCCCTATCTACCCCACCCCCCAGTCCTACCTAAATCCCCCCCCTACCTTTGTTGGGCAAGTTACGCCTGCCGCCCCCGCAGTGCCGGGGGACTCTGGACCGCCCTCCCGGCCCGCCCCCGAACTGTCACCATGCCCCCGGACCGCCCCCTGCCCCCGTACACGCCCCCTCCCACCCCTTTTAGGAAGCCCCGGGACTTACGCGTGCGCCGGCGGCCTATGGAAAATAGGCGCGCCGGCACGCGAGTGCCCTGCGCGCGTAAATCCAGGAGGATTTACGCGCGCAGGGATTTTAAAATCTACCCCAAAGGCTGTACCACTTACACTGCATTTTCAGCACTTGTGCCATAAAAGGAGGCTCTGCCTTCATTTCAACTCTTGCAGAAACCCTGGCATCTTCTAAAATACAGCCATGATACATAATAGCTAGAAGAGGGCTTACTAGAGGGCTGATATAACAAGATATGCTAACATTAGCGCAAGATTTTATTCTTTAAGCACACATTTTTCTGGAACAAGTTAACATTTAACAGGGATTTTTACTCCTAAAAATGCACATCAAAAGGAATTAAAAATCAGCATTAAGATTAACATGGGTGCATGCAATTCCCATATAAAAAGGCATTCACTATTCCCCAGCAATGCAGGGAGATGAGTTAAAGAGCAGACAACTTAAAGCACATTTACTTAATGCTGAAAATTTCACACATGGGTCAGAGCAGGAGTAAACCTTAGCTCATATTTATGGTGGCCATGTTCCAGTGCCTTGCTTGAACATTTATCTTTCAAGAAAGGACTTGAATAGGTAAAGGTAAATCTGTTATTTACTCTCTCAGACAATAAAAGGACTAGGGACACTCCATGAAGTTAGCAAGTAGCTCATTTAAAACAAAGCAGAGAAGATTATTTCACAACACATAACTAAGCTCTGAAATTCATTGCCAGAGGATATGGTTATGGCAGTTAGTGTACCTGGGTTTTAAAAAGATTTGGATAAGTTCCTAGAGAAGTTCATATACTGCTATCAATAAGGAATAGTTGCTTGGGTTCTATTTAATGTTTGGGTACTTGCCAGGTATTTGTGACTTGCATTGGCCAACTGTTGGACATTCAACCTTGACCTCAGGAGCTTAATTTCCAGCACAAGCTCTGGAGGCTGGCACCTACAGCTTTACAGTACAGCAGTGCTGTGCATCCTGACTTTGGTACTTTTTTTTTTTTTTTTTTTTTTTTTTTTTTACTGTAGATGTCCATGCAGAGAGCTCTGACTGACCACTCCAGAGAATAAATTTATAACTAAGGCCATGGAGAAATTACTACTTACCTGATAATTTAGGTTTTCAGAACCAGCGAGTTATGCACCTCTGCCAGCAGATGGAGACTGAGCAAACTAACGTCACAGTATATATATCCTGCAGTGACATCAGTCTGCCATTATTTTCTTCAAAAGCAACTGTGGACAGACTAGCAAAAACTTGATTAAAAACAGTCAACCATTACTGTATTCAACCAACAGGAAACACTGAACTCAGGCAATGAAGGCATATGCTCCAATCTAGGGACTGGATTAACACTTAATAGTAATCCCCTGGAACGTGTAGCCCCACAGGAGGACAATAAACACAATCATTCAGCACCCAAGGGCAGGAAGCAGAGTCCATCTGTCTACACTAAGGAAAATGAAATTATCAGGTAAGTTGCAATTTCTCCTTTCCTAGCATGTAGTCAGATGGACTCAGAACCTGTGGGATGTACCCAAGCTACTCCCGAATAGGGTGGGAGGCTGCCCGTGGTCCAGTCAACACTGCATGTGCAAAGGCTGCGTCCTCCTGGGCCTGCACATCCAGACAATAATACCTGGAAAAAGGGTGTAAGGAGGACCACATCTCATCTCGGCAAATGTCAACAGGAGATACCTAACCTCCGCCCATGACACTGCCTGAGCCCTAGTGGAATGAATCCTAGAGAAAGCAATGGCTTTCCAGTATACACATACACAGCCTTGACTACCTCCTTAAACCAGCGACCTATTGTAATCCACAAAACTCTATCGCCCTGCTTTCCTCCACCATGAAGAACAAACAAATGATCCGTCTTTTGGAAAGGTTTAGAAACCTCCAGATACTGCACAACACGTCTCTTGACATCCAAGGGATGCAACAGGTGATATTCTTCCGCCTCTTTATCCCTGTCCAAGGACGTCAAGGAAATGGACTGATTCAAGTGAAAATCTGAGACTACTTTAGGCAAGAAAGAGGGAACAGTCATTTCTGGAGTCACCTGAAGGAGCGGCTCCCGGCAAGACAAGGCCTGCAACGCAGAAATTTGACACATAAAACAAACACCAGAAATACTGTTTAAGGTTAATAAACACAAGGAAAGGCTACACAATGGTCTAAATATAGGGTCTGCTAAGAAATCCAACACCAGGTTAAGACTCCACAAGAGGACAAAGATGTTCTAGTCCCTTCAAGAAATGGGCTACATCAGGATGAGACAATAAGGATTCACCATTCACCTAGCCCCTGAAACAGGCAAAAGTCGCAACCTGTACCTTCAAGGAATTAAGAGCCAACCCTTTATTTAAATCATCCTCCAAAAATTCCAAAATGAGTGGGATCTTAACTGAATGAGGAAGAACACCTCGATTTTCACACCAAGCTTCAAACACTAGCCAAACCTGCACATAGGCTAAGGAAGTGGAGAACGTCTGAGCTTATAGATCTGTACGAGAGCATCAATACCCAAGGACCTCCAATCTCTCCTGCGACTGAAGAATTGAGGAACTTTTGCACTGTGAGAAGTTGCCAGCAGATCTAGTAATGGAAGGCCCTAGCAATCCACTATCAGCTGAAACAGCTCATTCAACAATACCCCTTCTCTTGGGTCCAGATTCTCCATGCTCAGAAAGTCTGCTCTTATGTTGTCTTTCCAAGATCACCTGGAGATACCCTTCTGCCCATTCCATAAGTTGGTCTATTTACCACAACACTTGCTGGCTCTTGGTTCCTCCCTGCTGATTGATGTAACCCACTGTCATGGCATTGTCCAGCATCACTTGGACCGCTTGACCCCACAGTCTGTCACTAAACTGTAAGCACACCAACTGAACTGCCTGGGTTTCCAGGCAATTGATGCTCCAGAGTCTTCTGTATTCCAGCATCCTTGCGCCGTTAGTTCCTGATAGTGGGCTCCCCAACCCTTGAGACTCACATCTGTCATGAGTATCAACCAATCCAGTGATGTCAGGGAAACTCCCTGTCTCAGATCCTCCTGCAACCACCAATGGAAGTGAGAGCAGATTTCTATCAGCAAGTCGAGCCGAATCAAATAGTCCCAAGACTGTGGGTTCCAACAAGATAGCAGGGAGCACTACACTTTCACCCATGGCACCACTTCCAGGGTTGCCACCATCAGAGTACCTGTAGATAGGACTACCCTGCAGGGCATAGTGTTCACCAAAAGATGCACCTGTGATATCAACTTCTGAATCTGAACTTCTGGCAGGAAAACTTTGCCCTGCCTTGTGGCAAAAAGAACACAGAGATGGCTAACTACTGTCAGTGGAAGCACTGAGAGGAAAAGATCACCTTGCTGGTGGCTGAAAGGAATCAGTAAGTTATTGCTTGGGACATTGTCTTTTTTTTAAAAGTATTGGGGCAAAGTTAACTATTTGGGAATATTATTTAGTGTGTTTGTGCTTTTAATAATCAGTAAGGCAGCGAATAAACAGAAGTTAGACTGTATTTTTAAATAGTCAGTAAGGTAGCTAGTAAGCAGTAGTTAGTGTTTTTATATTAAAAACAAACAAAAAAAATGAAATAAGTAGCCAGAAGTTAGAAATAAGTTAGGAGCAGTGTATACCTAAGTAAAAAGGTTGAAAAGTTCAGTTCAGTTGCTCACTTTGGAAAGGTGTTGAGGTAGTGTGATTTGGTTTGATTAGGTACCAACATTTGTTAATCAAGAGAGCTGGGAATCACTCTGGTAGAAATCCCTTGTGTGTCCATGAAGACTATAGTGATAGGAGTATACTACCATCCACCTGGTCAAGATGGTGAGACTGACAGTGAAATGCTAAGAGAAATTTGGGAAGCTAACCAAATTGGTAGTGCAGTAATAATGGGAGACTTCAATTACCCAAACACCACACAGGCTGGTACTGCACTTTGAACAGGAAATCGGAAAGAACAACAAGTGCAGATCAACTTCTTGGATCCAAATATTTATTCAATATAGACGATTCATGGGTAGGGGACCCCTACCCATGATTGGAATAATACAATAAGTTTGACAGTAGAGTTGCCATTGAATCGTCTTGTTTTCAGATGCCCGGTAAGCCAGATAAAATAACTCTGGAGGCTATTTGGGACATAATGGCTGCTTTAGTAAAATCGATCAGGAACTTTCAAGATAATCTGGATAATGTTGAACAAAATTTGGAGATTTTTGATACTCAATAAAAAGAATTCAAGCCGAGACTGGAAACAGTAGAAGCTAAAGTGGGGAAAACTCAATGTAATGTGAAAATTATAAAAGATCTAAATGTAGTACCTAAAAAAAGACTGGAATACTTAGAAAATTATTCATGACATTTAAACTTAAGATTTCTTAATTTTCCAAAAATGGTAGGAGAATTACCCTATGTTACCCTTATGAAATATTTCACAGAAGTGTTGAAATTTAAAGAGGGTGAAACACCTTCAGTTAACAAGTTATATATTTTGCCTGTATCCACTAGAAATAGAGAAACACAACAACTTGTTGATACGAATAAAGGTAATTTGAATAGGTTTCTAGAGGATTCAGCTTGTGAATATTACGAATGTGCTACGTTATTAGTATCATTCATAATTGAAAAAGATATTACTGAGATTATGAAAAGATATTTTAAAAATGTGGATCTCCATTTTAGGGGATCACAGATTCGTGCATTTCCTGATTTTGCCCCTGTTACCCAAGACAGCAGAAGAGAATTCCTCACAATGAGATCACAAGTGCTTGCTTTAGGTTCCTCTTATGTTTTAAAATATCCGTACAAGAGTGTTGTAAAATCTCCAAAGGAATGTTATATTTTCTTTTACCCCGTGCAACTAAAATCTTTTCTAAATGCTAGGAAGGACATAGTTACCCCCGGGTTAAAGCCATAAAAAAAATAAGGATCATATTTTTGAATGATGGTCATTAATCTATGTAAAGCCAATACTTGAATTATATGTTAAATTGTTTAATCTTCCTATTTTCTGCCCCCAACAAAGTTTCTTTAATAGGGGAACACATTAAACTGTAATTTGGGTGATGTAATATCTTATTTGTTTTCCTTTTGGATGTATAATGCATTTCATTTTCTGTAAGTAAGTTGGATGACTTGCTGTATAAATTTAAAATGACTAAAAATAAAATTTAAAAAAATTTATTTTTCTTGATTGACTGCCATTTTTTCTTGCTCTCCTGCTTAGCTTTATCTAGTAGTTGTACTTTGTTGTCCCCTCCCCCGTCCCTGTTCATTGTATTTTCCATCTACCGCTTGATGTAAACCGATATTATGTACCCACTAATATCAGTATAAAAAAGCCTTCAAATAAAATAAATAAATAAAAATTTTAATTATTGGGTATTATGCAATGTCTGCTGTTTTGAAATATATTATTGATATTTGGACATGTTTTAATAATTTTTATGAGTTTTTAATTGGATATTATTCTGTTCAGCAGCTGTTTTGTAACATTTTTAGTGTAGCTTGACAATTATTTCTGTGTGGGGCTCTAAGAGCAGCTTGGCTTATTCTGTTTTCCCAATAGGAAATGTATTAGTGTTTAGGGTCTGGTTTAATAGTTGTATTTCTTAGATAGGATTGTTACTTTTTTTTTTATTATTTAAAGGTTGTTTTGTTTTTTTTACCGACATTTGTAGGTACATCTGTTTTAGTGTGTTCCATAATACAGGTGTAACTTTGTGCGGGTTAGTTTGTATACATTATTGTAAATCCTGAGAGTCTGTTAGGTGCTATATTTCTCTTTCCATTTCTCCAGGTTCGCACTGCATGCAGAGTGGCTTTTTTGGTTTTCCATTCCAGTTTCTGTCTCCATATTTATAATTTGTGGTTTTTCTGTACTTGGTGAAGGTCACTTCTGGGTGTGTGACCTAGGTGAGGTATTTAACTAGCATGTAGGCATTTGTATCAATCTTATTTGTTGTGTTTTCTCAATAGGATATGCATTAGTGGTAAATTACTGTCTTTTCATAAGGAAGGCTATTTTGCCTGGTAGTAAAAGGAGTTTGCTTTGCTTTTACTGGGAAGTCATCAGAACCAGAATATCTTTTTTGTATGGCGAGTTGTACAGGGTAATGCCCTAGATCTGCTCTGCACTCATTGCTGGAGGTTGAGGGGATTCCTGTGGATGCAAAGTGCATGTTTACATTTAGCCCAGTGATGGTCACATGTTCAGCGTGTCACGCATGTGAGAACAATCTGTCAGGTGTGTCCCGGCCAAAAAAAGGTTGAGAACCACTGTATTAGAATATGTGCACAGGTAGCCTGCCCAAAAAAACTGGGCGCACAATTCGGACACACAGCCGGACGCACTGCACACACCGAGGGTCCTGTAGAAGGCAGCTGAACATGCACAAAAGCGTGTGAAAACACCACCACGGCCTACCACACAGCACACAGGAAAAAGCCTAACAGCAAGGCCTAGCCCACCCAGGCTGCTCAATCCACCAGGTCCCTTAACTCCAACAGGAGCGGGAATGAACATCGGAATGGTGTACCAAGCACGGAGACCAGAAGAAGTCCTACACAACTCCTTTACTCTTTTTTTTTTTTTTTTTTTTTAAGATCTTACCTGAGCTCAGCCCTTCCCGGCTGACTACAGAGACTGTCTCCAGCTGTGGCGGGAGAGGAAATCTGCTGTCACCGCCACACTTGGCCCCTGCACCCACTACCTTAAGCTGTACAATCAGCTAAGTCCACACCAACTGAAAAAAACAGCTACCAGATCAACACATCTGAGGGACCACAAAAATCACCTCAGGAATTCTCAACTGGGGAAGGGACCATTTGGTATCACTGCAGGAGAGTGGAGCTTTTTTTTTTTTCCTTTCTTTATAAAATTCTCCTTCTAAAATCTGAAGCAATCCCCAGTAGGGAGATGCACATCCACCATCTCAAGCTGATGTCAATGAGGGAGTATATATACTGTGACGTCAGTTTGTTCCATCTCCAGAGGTACATAACACACTGGTCCTGAGTCCATGTCTACATGCTAGGAAATTTGGCAATGAATGCCAAGCAAAAATCAAAACAAACTCTCTGGGGCAGGCAATTTCAGCTGAACAGTATGTACTCCGGTGCTGTGTATCTTATTTTGGCATCCTGTTCATCTGTAGTGGCCCATCTCAGAGAGTGTATGCTTTGCTTTTACTTGCCATTAATTGCTAAAATAGCCTTGGATACAAATTTGCTCTCTGCAGTGGTCTATCACTGCTAACTGAACAAAGGCCAAGCTCCCTGGAGTGGGCATCTACAGTTAAAGAGAACACCGGAATCATGATGCACTGCACTGCTGTACTGTTCAGCTGTAGATTAGTACTCAGATGTACTTCTGCAGTGTATAAACAAAAATGGACATATTTTTAGGATAAAAAGTAACTACTGTCATTCACTTTTCTAAAAACTTTTTAGAACCAAGATGCTTGTCAACTGTACCTAGGCAGCACTAACAGAAATGAGCTCTTTAAATGCTAATAATGCCCTGTTCTAGAAGTGGAGTAGGATACTATAACAGGCATCATGTTCTTTACTTAAAGGTTAGCATGGCAGTGTAGAGATAAGCAGATCATATTTAATAAGGAGTATGTGTAACTGCGAACCAAACTAAATGCAAGCCTAGCCACACAAAATTGAAGCTAAAACCCATGGGATACATTTTGCAGTTTATAAGTGGAAGTCAAGCTGCCCTGAAAAAAAACCAAAACTAAAAACCCACACACCTGCAGTTGCTGGATAAACTGAACATTCTTTCTTAATTAAATGGTACTGCTAAACCAGGGCTTCCCAAACTGTGGGTCAGATCACCAAATGGGGGTCACAAAACCTTCAGTTGTTAGTCGCAATTGCTGGCAATATTCTTCTAGTCTCTCAAAAGTACTGTGACACCACAATTTAACTAAAGCAGTTCTTAATCACCTCAAGTGAGAAAAATTTTTTTTCAAATACCAGACCTCATAAAACGGCATAGTTGGTAATGCTAAATTAGCATTTTTTTATTTTTTTTTATATAAAAGAACATCATCAGTAGAAAGATTATACCAAAGCAAATAAATACTTATCAATTGTAGTGGGAGCATTCGCTACACGAACATGAAACTGGAGCGGCTTAAGATGGCGGCGTCTGCCGGTGTTACGTTTCTTCCACCCAGAATGAATGAAAGAGCGCCCTTTCTTAAACGAGCACATAGCCAATCATAAAGTGCCACGTAAATGATGACGTAAATTGATACAGGTGGCATTTAAACCAAAGAGAACCACTCCACCGCAATATTGAGACCTAGTGGTTGTATCGTATTTAGTGTAAAGATCCATTGCTGTTCTCTAACATTTAATAATTTTTGTGGATCACCACCCCTCCCTGATAATCGAATAGTATCTATCACCCTCCATCTTAAATCCACAAAATGATGTTTTTTTGAAAGGCAGTGCGCCACAATAGGGGCTTGCAGTTTTTCAGTTTGTAGACAACTTTTGTGTTCAATAAGTCTCGTATGTATTGAGCGTTTCGTCCGACCGACGTAGAACAAATCACAGGGACATTTAATGATGTATATCACATGTGAAGTCTGACAATCCGAATAAGTTCTAGCCAACCATTTTCTTCCTTGAGAATCCGTCCAATCAGGTCCTGCTAGAGTAATTGTACATAAAGAACATTTATGGCAACATTTATGGAAACGCTCAATACGTACGAGACTTATTGAACACAAAAGTTGTCTACAAACTGAAAAACTGCAAGCCCCTATTGTGGCACACTGCCTTTCAAAAAAACATCATTTTGTGGATTTAAGATGGAGGGTGATAGATACTATTCGATTATCAGGGAGGGGTGGTGATCCACAAAAATTATTAAATGTTAGAGAACAGCAATGGATCTTTAAACTAAATACGATACAACCACTAGGTCTCAATATTGTGGTGGAGTGGTTCTCTTTGGTTTAAATGCCACCTGTATCAATTTACGTCATCATTTACGTGGCACTTTATGATTGGCTATGTGCTCGTTTAAGAAAGGGCGCTCTTTCATTCATTCTGGGTGGAAGAAACGTTACACCGGCAGACGCCGCCATCTTAAGCCGCTCCAGTTTCATGTTCGTGTAGCAAATGCTCCCACTACAATTGATAAGTATTTATTTGCTTTGGTATAATCTTTCTACTGATGATGTTCTTTTATATAAAAAAAAAAAAAAAAAAGGTAATTTAGCATTACCAACTATGCAGTTTATGAGGTCTGGTATTTGAAAAAAAAAATTTCTCACTTGAGGTGATTAAGAACTGCTTTAGTTAAATTGTGGTGTCACAGTACTTTTGAGAGACTGATATTCAACTGTTACCACATCTATAATTTTTGAAGGGAGTCTTACTAGTAGATAAATATTCTTCTAGTGCCAGCACAATTAGAGGACATGAGATGAGACGGGAACAGCTAGAAGGGAAAGTGAGACAAGGATTGGAGGATGTAATGCTAAGAGGTGAGGAGATGGAGGATGAAAATTAGGAAATGGAGTTGGGCTGAATGGAAGGGAATGACAGAGGATCAATTGGGGTTATAAGAAGGTCTCGGGAGGGCAGAGAGAGAGGATAAGATGAGCAGATGTGAAAAGGGCTGGATGGGCTAGGGAAAAGACAGGTTGAGAAAGGTAGGGAGGTCCTCTGGAAGGGGTAGAGGTTGAGAGAGGAGAATCAGCTGGAGCGTGGAGGGGGTGAAAAATGATTGTTGGAGGGGGATTGCATCCCTGCTAATTTGTTTGTGTCATCCTCTGGGGTCATGTGAATTTTAAAAATTGTTAAAATGGGATCACATTGGATAAAAGCTTGGGAAGCCCTGTGCTGGACACCAAATGACCAAGCTTGTGTCTGTCTGAGAGGCCCATCCTGATTAAATAGATGCTTTCCAACACACAGCCATTCACGTCATATCTGTGCGAGTAGGCCAGCTTGGATGAAGACCAATTCTATATCCAGAGAATTATAGTTACTAGAGATGTGAATCGGAACCAGAATCGGTTCGGATTTCAGTTCCGATTCACATCTCTAATAGTTACAATGCCCACTTCTGCATCCTATGCATTTGCATGGAGCCCTGATAAGAGACAGAAGAGTCCTTAAAAGAAGCCTCAAGACAAAGGATGGGAGCATTCTGCTTTCATGAGTTTTGAGCCTGAGCTTTTGCTTTGCTGTCTTGGGTTTTTCTTTGCCTGCCTCCTTACTGAAGCTCCTACCTGCACTTTTTCTGCCTCCCTGCCTGTTTCTGGCCTGTGGTGACAGTCTGAGACCTATTTGAAAACCACCTGCAAGGGAAGCCCCTCCCACTGAGATAGTGAGTTACCACTGAAAAACTGGGACTTGCGCTGTTACCCACAGGGGCACTTCCAGAAAGCCCTCACCTCCTGTTGAGTTTGTAATATAAAGGCCTGAAACCCACCCAACCTAGTCCCCTGGAGGTAGGCAGGGAGAGTAGGGATTAAACCAAAAAAAAAGTATGGGGGGGGGGGGAGGGGAATCAGGTGAACAAGAGATGTTTTTGAAGTTTTTATTTTAAAATTCAATTGCATCAAGAACAAAAGTACTGGCAACAAGTGTATCTTATAAAATACTAACAAATTCTTATACTTTTTTTTCCTTCTGTAGTATCTTCTATGAAATCCCATCAGATAAGTGAAACATACTTTAAACTTCAATTCTAGTAGTATTTTAAATTGTTTTAGTTGCTGTTATATATTAAAAGAATTTGAATCTTGGAGGTCAGTTTTAAACATTGCTTGTGCTAAAATGCCTCATACACAAGTATCTGGGACACGTGCATACAAAAGTTAAAAAGAGTGGAAAAGGTGCAGAGCTGGGCGATGGGGCAAACAGTTACATGCATAACTCCATATTTTAAAGCCAGAGGCTGCAGCATGCAGCAGTGTAACTTTACTGCTTCTTCTGATGAGGAGTAAACCTGCAGATCTCAAGTTTATGGGCTTACCCAACAGGGTGAAGAGTCCAGGTGAACTGGGGGGGGGGGGGGGGGGGGGGGACATGCAGGATGAAGAACCAGACCTCAAGATTGATTGGGCAAACTGGTGGACTATTTGGAAAAACTGGGAATGTCCCTTGAGCAAGCATTTTTAAAATCCGCTTACATACATGTTAGCAGGCATGTTACGTGAAATAGATTTGCTAGAGTAACCTCTTAAAATTAGCATACTTATGTGCAGTAGGCATGCACGATTTAAAATTGAAACATCTCTCTACACGCACATTCATTTTAAAATCAGTCTGCTTTATTTCATAGGGCTCCTGTTATTGTTTGGTGACAAGTTACTGGTAAGTATATTCTCTTAATATCCTTTATTTTCTTGTCTGTTTGCATGTTATGCCTTTCTTTTCCTTTCTATGTCAGTGTCTTTTGTGTTCTATCTTTCTTTATTGGCTTAAACTTTTACAGATTTATAACTGTTGGTTTGTACACTTTAATTTTACCCCAGTTCTGCTCCTAGGGAGCACTGCTAGATTTCATTGCTCAGGTTCAATGCAACTCTTGCAGTATTGACTGTACCATCTTCTTCCCAATTCTTCACCCTACTAACGTTCAAGAAATAAAAAAAAAACAAAAACAAAAACCCACTTAACTATTACTCTCCTCGTGATGATCTTCCACTTGACAAGTATATTCCCTACAGTATGTTTCACAGACTTGTTGAAGTTTTCTTGCTAACTAAATCAGAGATCAAAAGATAGTTCAAATAACCTACTCTAAAATCATTCAATACAGGAAGATCTCTAAACTTTAGATTTTTTTATGTTCTTCCCCATAAGAGGAATAATATTGTAACGGAGGAGATGATTTAATTTTTCATTTCATTTATTACAACTTTCATAACCTGCTTGTAAAACAGGTTTCTATCAAAGTTAATCAGAACTGCCAGTTAATATTAGACAGAATTCAATAACAGCACTTTGAGGCCAGTTTTGCCTCAAACTCACAGGTATGTCTGTGCAGGGTCTCTGATTTTTGGTCTTTGACCACCACCACCACCACCACCACAACAGTAGTTCAGGGTACAAGGTAACTTATCAGTCTCTGGCAACCATTCTCATTGCCTCTCACACTTTCAGTCATTCCCCTGACTAAAGCTGATTAAAAGCTGAAACGCAGAAACTCAGAATATAAGCTAATCCTACTGCTTCCTAACCTGATCAGCACCTTAAACATTACATTTGATTAACAAAAATCACTTCTCACAGCCTCTGTCATCGTGTATATGATATTCCTTTACTGAATTTTACTCTTTAGCAAGCTTCAGACTACATAAGAACATAAGAAAATGCCATACTGGGTCAGACCAAGGGTCCATCAAGCCCAGCATCCTGTTTCCAATAGTGGCCAATCCAGGCCATAAGAACCTGGCAATTACCCAAACACTAAGAAGATCCCATGCTACTGATGCAATCAATTAATAGCAGTGGCTATTTTCTAAGTCAACTTAATTAATAGCAGGTAATGGACTTCTCCTCCAAGAACTTATCCAATCCTTTTTTAAACACAGCTATACTAACTGCACTTACCACATCTTCTGGCAACAAATTCCAGAGTTTAATTGTGTGTTGAGTAAAAAAGAACTTTCTCCGATTAGTTTTAAATGTGCCCCATGCTAACTTCATGGAGTGCCCCCTAGTCTTTCTACTATCCGAAAGAGTAAATAACCGATTCACATCTACCCGTTCTAGACCTCTCATGATTTTAAACACCTCTATCATATCCCCCCCTCAGCCGTCTCTTCTCCAAGCTGAAAAGTCCTAACCTCTCTAGTTTTTCCTCATAGGGGAGCTGTTCCATTCCCCTTATTTTGGTAGCCCTTCTCTGTACCTTCTCCATCGCAATTATATCTTTTTTGAGATGCGGCGACCAGAATTGTACACAGTATTCAAGGTGCGGTCTCACCATGGAGCGATACAGAGGCATTATGACATTTTCTGTTTTATTCACCATTCCCTTTCTAATAATTCCCAACATTCTGTTTGCTTTTTTGACTGCCGCAGCACACTGAACCAACGATTTCAATGTGTTATTCACTATGACGCCTAGATCTCTTTCCTGGGATGTAGCACCTAATATGGAACCCAACATTGTGTAATTATAGTATGGGTTATTTTTCCCTATATGCATTACCTTGCACTTATCCACATTAAATTTCATCTGCCATTTGGATGCCCAATTTTCCAGTCTCACAAGGTCTTCCTGCAATTTATCACAATCTGCTTGTAATTTAACTACTCTGAACAATTTTGTGTCATCTGCAAATTTGATTATCTCACTCGTCGTATTTCTTTCCAGATCATTTATAAATATATTGAAAAGTAAGGGTCCCAATACAGATCCCTGAGGCACTCCACTGTCCACTCCCTTCCACTGAGAAAATTGCCCATTTAATCCTACACTCTGTTTCCTGTCTTTTAGCCAATTTGCAATCCACATAAGGACATCTCCACCTATCCCATGAATTTTTACTTTTCCTAGAAGCCTCTCATGAGGAACTTTGTCAAACGCCTTCTGAAAATCTGGTTCACCTTTATCCATATGTTTATTAACTCCTTCAAAAACGTGAAGCAGATTTGTGAAGCAAGACTTGCCTTGGGTAAAGCCATGCTGACTTTGTTCCATTAAACCATGTCTTTCTGTATGTTCTGTGAGTTTGATGTTTAGAACACTTTCCACTATTTTTCCTGGCACTGAAGTCAGGCTAACCGGTCTGTAGTTTCCCGGATCACACCTGGAGCCCTTTTTAAATATTAGGGTTACATTTGCTATCCTCTAGTCTTCAGGTGGAGTCAGCACAAGCTTTGAGGGGGCATATCCATATATACTACTACCCCCTCTGCAGGAGTTCAGTATCGAGTATATCAAAGCCAGAGTAGAAACCCCCGAAGGATCAAGTTTGTGGAAAACAGATAATGACAACAATTGTAACCGCAACAAGTAAACTGCAAACATCCTACCAACTTGTAGGGAGCTGTGAAAAACAGGGAAAAGAAACTGTGAAGACACAGAACACTGCGAGCAAGAAGTAGCGCAGAGCAGAGCAGGATCAAGAACCCAAACGCGGTGGGTGTCCGGACTGATCCATGGTACTACAGGAATGAAAATTAGCAGGTAAGTAAATTTTCTTTTCCCTGTACGTACCTGGATCAGTCCAGACAGTGGGATGTACCCAAGCTTCCCTAAATCGGGTGGGGTCCTGCGAGGCCTGCTCGAAGAACCTGCTCGCCACAGTGTCCAGAGACCGAAGAGGCGAGGTGCAGACGATAGTGCCTCGAGAACGTGTGTAACGATTTCCAGGTGGCTGCTCTACAAATTTGAGAGGAGACCGAGCGAGCCTCCGCCCAGGAGGCCGCCTGAGAACGTGTAGAATGTGCTACGATGCCGGGCGGGGGAGTCCGCCCCACCCCAATGTAGGAAGCAGCAATGCCGGCCTTCAGCCATCTGGCGATGGTCGTCTTCGAGGCCTGAGACCCCTTCTTAGGACCGGACCAAAGTACGAAGAGATGGTCAGAGGTCCGGAACTCATCTGTAGCCTCCAGATAGAGACGCAGAGTGCGCTTGACATCCAAGAGTCGGAGAGACTTCGGCTCTGAGGAAGAGAAGGATGGCAATTCCACCGTCTGGTTCACATGGAATGCCGAGACCACCTTCGGAAGGAAGGAGGGAACGGTGCGAAGCGAAACTCCAGAGTCGGAGAAACAGAGATAAGGCTCTCTACACGACAGAGCCTGCAGCTCCGAAATGCGTCGAGCGGAACAGATGGCCACCAGAAATACAGTCTTGAGGGTGAGATCCTTCATCGTTGCACTGCGCAGTGGCTCGAACGGAGGTCCCGACAGGGAGCGAAGCACAAGGTTAAGACTCCAGGAGGGACAGGGGTCCCGTAACGGAGGACGCATATGCTTGACACCCTTGAGGAAGCGAGCAATGTCCGGGTGCTGTAGAAGAGAGCCCCCATCGCTCAGCAGCGAACCAAGGGCGGCCACCTGAACCCGTAGTGAATTATAGGCGAGTCCTTTTTCCACCCCCGCTTGTAGAAACTGGAGGATCTGAGGTACAGAAGCCTTTGCGGGTCTCGTGGCCTGGCTGGTACACCACAGCTCGAACACCTTCCAGACTCGAACATAGGCCGCCGACGTCTTTCATGCCCGCAACAGCGTTGATACTACCGCCTCCGGGTAGCCCCGGCGCCGGAGGCGGCGCCTCTCAAAAGCCAGGCCGCAAGACAGAAGAGTTCTGCCTGCTCGAAAAATACCGGGCCCTGATGTAGGAGCCGGGGGAGGTGCCCCAGCCTGATTGGACCGTCGATCACCAGCTGGAGCAGATGCGCAAACCAGGGTCGCCTGGGCCATTCTGGGGCGACGAATATCACGGTCCCCTGATGGCTTTCTATTCTGCGAAGCATCCTGCCCACTAGGGGCCATGGTGGGAAAGCGTAGAGTAGAAGATGTGGCGGCCACGGGAGGACCAGGGCATCCACTCCCTCCGCGCCGCGCTCTCTCCGGCGACTGAAGAAGCGTGGAGCCTTGGCGTTGAGAGCGGACGCCATCGGATCTAAGTGGGGGGCCCCCCACCGATGGACGAGAAGTTGCATCGCTTTGTCGGAGAGAGACCACTCTCCTGGGTCCAGCAGTTGACGACTGAGGAAGTCCGCCTGGACGTTGTCCACCCCGGCGATGTGCGAGGCCGCTAGCCGGACGAGATGACGCTCCGCCCATTGCATCAGCAGCGCCGCCTCGAGCGCGACCTGCGGGCTGCGCGTGCCTCCTTGTCGGTTGATGTAGGCCACGGTGGTAGCGTTGTCCGATACGATTCTGACCTCCCGGTTCCGAAAAAGCGGGAGGAAATGTCGCAGAGCTAGCCGGACCGCTCTGGTTTATTTTATTTTATTCCAGTTATTTCTTCCGCTATTCTCCATTCCATTTCTACATATCTTCTTAGTTCCTTCTCCCTAATCTAAGCCTAGTACAAGCACAACAATCTTTGAATTTTTCATTTATTGGACTCTTATCACTTATGACCATCATTATTATGTAATCCAATTCTTATATACCTTGATTTCTATGTAATTTAAATTGTATATTTAGTTTTTTCTTCTCTTTGACTATTACTTAAAGTTGCTTAAATGTTTATATGTTTATTGTTCCATGTAAGGCCGTATGGCAAGTTTTTGTTCTTTGTAAACCGGTTTGATTTGCATCTAATGTAGGAAGATCGGTATAAAAAAAAAAACAATAAATAAATAAATAAATGATTGTAATGATAGGTTACAAATTTTTACTAATAGGTCTGAAATTTCATTTAGTTCCTTCGGAACTCTGGGGTGTATACCATCCGGTCCAGGTGATTTACTACTCTTCAGTTTGTCAATCAGGCCTACCACATCTTCTAGGTTCACCGTGATTTGATTCAGTCCATCTGAATCATTACCCATCAAAACCTTCTCCATTACGGGTACCTCCCCAACATCCTCTTCAGTAAACACCAAAGCAAAGAAATCATTTAATCTTTCCGCGATGGCCTTGTCTTCTCTAAGTGCCCCTTTAACCCCTCGATCATCTAACGGTCCAACTGACTCCCTCACAGGCTTTCTGCTTCGGATATATTTTAAAATTTTTATTGTGAGTTTTTGCCTCTAAAGCCAACTTCTTTACAAATTCTCTCTTAGCCTGTCTTATCAATGTCTTACATTTAACTTGCCAATGTTTATGCTTTATCCTATTTTCTTCTGTTGGACCCTTCTTCCAATTTTTGAATGAAGATCTTTTGGCTAAAATAGCTTTTCACCTCCCCTTTTAACCGTGCCGGTAATAGTTTAGCCTTCTTTCCACCTTTCTTAATGTGTGGAATACATCTAGACTGTGCTTCTAGAATGGTATTTTTTTAACAATGACCACGCCTCTTGGACATTTTTTTTTTACTTTTGTAGCTGCTCCTTTCAGTTTTTTCTAACAATTTCTCATTTTATCAAAGTTTCCCTTTTGAAAGTTTAGCACGAGAGCCTTGGATTTGCACACTGTTCCTCTTCCAGTCGTTAAATCAAATTTGATCATATTATGATCACTTTTGCCAAGTGGCCCCACCGTTACCTCTCTCACCAAGTCCTGTGCTCCACTGAGAATTAGATCTAAAATTGCTCCCTCTCTCGTCGGTTCCTGAACCAATTGCTCAATAAACTATCATTTATTCCATCCAGGAACGTTATCTCTCTAGCGTGTCCTGATGATACATTTACCCAGTCAATATTGGGGTAATTGAAGTCTCCCATTATTACCGCACTACCAATTTGGTTAGCTTCCCTAATTTCTCTTAGCATTTCACTGTCCGTCTCACCATCTTCACCAGGTGGACGGTAGTATACCCCTATCACCTTCCCCCAACACACAAGGGATTTCTACCCATAAAGATTCAATTGTGCATTTAGTCTCATGGAGGATGTTTATCCTGTTGGACTCTATGCCATCCCAGATATAAAGCGCCACACCTCCTCCCGGGGGCTCCTCTCTGTCATTGCGATATAATTTGTACCCCGGTATAGCACTGTCCCATTGGTTATCCTCTTTCCACCATGTCTCTGAGATGCCAATTAAGTCTATGTCATCATTCACTGCTATACATTCTAATTCTCCCATCTTACTTCTTAGACTTCTGGCATTAGCATACAAACATTTCAAAGTTTGTTTTTTGTTTATTTTCATTCTGCTTTTTAATTGATAGGGATAAGTTAGAATTTTTTAGCTCAGGTGAGTTTTTAGTTACAGGCACTTGGACTATTTTTCTAATTATTGGAACCTCACTGTCTGGATGCCCTAATTCTAATGCATCATTAGTATCCTTTGAAGATACCTCTCTCCGAACCATGCGCTGCTGAGCAACTGTTGGCTTTCCCCTTTGTTCTAGTTTTAAAGCTGCTCTATCTCCTTTTTAAAGGAGATAGAGCAGGGTGGAACCAGCAGTCTGGTTCCACCCTGGTTAAGGTGGAGCCCATCCCTTCGGAAGAGACTCCCCCTTCCCCAAAAGGTTCTCCAGTTCCTAAGAAAACCGATGGTTCCTTGCACCATCGTCTCATCCATGCATTGAGACTCCGGAGCTCTGCCTGCCTCTGCTGACCTGCGCGTGGAACAGGGAGCATTTCAGAGAATGCTACCCTGGAGGTTCTGGATTTAAGCTTTCTACCTAAGAGCCTAAATTTGGCTTCCAGACCCTCCCTCCCACATTTTCCTATGTCGTTGGTGCCCACATGTACCACGACAGCCAGCTCCTCCCCAGCACTGTCTAAAATCCTATCTAGGTGACGCGTGAGGTCCGCCACCTTCGCACCAGGTAGGCATGTTACCAGGCAATCCTCATGCCCATCAGCCACCCAGCTATCTACATTCCTAATAATCGAATCACTAACTATGATGGCCGATCTAACCTTATTATTGTCATTTAATAACAGTTCAGCAGTCTATTCTCAGCAGCTTCAGTGTTGCATGGGTTGGCTACCTTGGCAAACAGCCGACCTCGCTTACCTTAGCCACGGCGCAGCAGACGGTGTTCTGGGGCCACCGCTGCTACCGGAGCTCACTGCTGTCGCCTCGCAATTGCCCCTCCTCTAGCCGGCGGGACGCTTTGGGCTGGCTCGGCACAGCCTGCAGAGTGTTCGACAAAGTCAGTGTTCAAACAGCTCCGTAGGCGCACATGTTTCCTTTTGAATTAAAAAGGGCCAGTATCAGGTAATTGCGAGGCCCTCTCCAATGACGTCATAGTGTAGAGACTATATAAGAATAGTCCCTGCACTCTACCAGTGCCTTGGCAACAAGTCTCCTAGCCTGGCTTCCTGAGCTCTTATGTGTCTCCTGAAGTTCCCGAGTTCATGTCCAATCCTGTTCTTCGGACTGATTCCTGCCTCGACCCTTGCCTGGACATCTACCACAGAGACCCCAGGTAAGTCCAACCAACCCCGGCACCTGAGGGCTCAATGTAAAGGGACCATGGGCTAGTAGTAAAGCTCTAGCAGGGTCTCTGCTCCTCTCCAGCTGAAGGAAGAGACTTGTGGGGTCACTCCTCACAGGTAGAAACAACTCCCCTTCAGTCCAAGGGTCCACATTCAGAACATTCATTAAGACAATGTTATCTTTATTCTAAACTGTAACAATAAATTTTACTGTATCATTGCTCCAGTGACTTCTGAGGGACATTTTTCTAGTACATCTCCCAGTCTCTATATGTCAGCTGTCAAAACATTAACCCCTTACTTCATATGACAACATCCTGGAAACAATTTGTGCCTGTTATCTCTTTCAAAAGTAACTCAAAGGATCAGGTCAATTCAATCCCCTCAAACTGTCCTTTTGCAAGGCAGCTCATAAGCAAGCCATCCAAGTTTCTATGGCTACAGCTTCACATGGGCATTCTAAGCTGCTTGGAATGTTGGGCAGTCCTGTTCCAACTAGGTCCGCTGTAGTGAAAATCCAGACTGGATTGGGGAAAATGAGATGGATTGGAGTTAGTTTGGAACAAATAAGAATTAAAATTATTTCCTAAAGAATAAACATTTTAAAGTTGTTAGAAATGATTCAAGTCAACTTAACTCATCTTTACTTTGGGACAAAATGCAGCATTCCTTATAAATTCCCTACATTTTTTATCAAATAAAAATTCAAATTAGGATACCTGACCCTTGATTACATGTCCCCTTTCATTTTTTGACATTTGAATCATTTTTTGGTGACATTTGGAATATCACTATTTTTGCCTTTGTCAACATCCAAAACAATATTGGGGTCAGGATAAGCCTTTTGGAGATTCCCTCAGGTATATCCTAGGCTTTTGTTTTGTAGTGTATTTTTGTTGTTTTTACATATATTTGCATCAGAGTCGCCGGCATTCATACAGAGCTTTTAAAACTTGTAGGGAGCTTTATTTAATGCCCCTGATCTTAAATCGGGGGTTTATTTATTATACACTATCTTTTCAACTTTTATTTGATTTGAAGCAGCGTTGAAGTCCCAGAAGTTATGTCATATCAGTGTCATCAATGGACCAAGCTTACTCTTAGTTTTGGTGCTGGAAGCTTGCCTAAGGCTCTCAGTGTTGCTGGCCATCTTTCCTCCTCAAAACACCTGGAGTGGAGTCCTGTTACTGCCACCACTCCAGTGGAGAAAGGCAGAGATAGCAGCAGCAATGACAGCCCACTCGCTCCACTCCGCCACCCCCAACCCAGAACAGTGTGCTGTCTGCCAGGAGCCACAGGAGGAAGTAACAGCACTCCTGCAGCCCAGCTATAAGAACATGCCATACTGGGTCAGACCAAGGGTCCATCAAGCCCAGCATCCTGTTTCCAACAGTGGTCAATACAGGCCATAAGAACTTGGCAAGTACCCAAAAACTAAGTCTATTCCATGTAACTGTTGCTAGTAATAGCAGTGGCTATTTTCTAAGTCAACTTAATTAATAGCAGGTAATGGACTTCTCCCCCAAGAACTTATCCAATCCTTTTTTAAAACCAGCAACACTAACTGCACTAACCATATCCTCTGGCAACAAATTCCAGAGTTTAATTGTGCGTTGAGTGAAATAGAACTTTCTCCGATTAGTTTTAAATGTGCCACATGCTAACTTCATGGAGTGCCCCCTCGTCTTTCTATTATATGAAAGAGTAAATAACCGATTCACATCTACCTGTTCTAGACCTCGATTTTAAACATAGTCTCTTCTCCAAGCTTAAAAGTCCTAACCTCTTTAGTCTTTCCTCATAGGGGAGCTGTTCCATTCCCCTTATCATTTTCGTCACCCTTCTCTGTACCTTCTCCATCTTTTTTGAGATGCAGCGACCAAAATTGTACACCATATTCAAGGTGCGATCTTCCCATGGAGTGATACAGAGGCATTATGACATTTTCCATTTTATTCACCATTCCCTAATAATTCCCAACATTCTGTTTGCTTTTTTGACTGCCGCAGCACACTGAACAGACGATTTCAATGTTTTATCCACTATGACACCTATAGCATAAGGCTGCTTCTCTTTTCTCCCTCTCGCCTGTCAGAGCTGTGATAGCCAACACGACAGACTCACGTAACTGCTTCCAGACCCATCAAGCATTTAAAAAAAGATTTATTTTTTTTTTTCCTGCTCTCTACACCTGTTTACCACCAGACTTGCCCTGCTTTCTACAGCCTGTCAGACAGCCCCAAATCAGGTAATTTGCTTTTTTTTCTGGGATAGTCTCATTTTCCCTATTACATACTACCCTTGAAATGCAGTGTGTCAAGAACCAGCTGCCCGAGGGCAAGACCAGATATTGGCCAGAGTCTTGGAGCAGACAGTTGAAATTATTGCCAAGAGACAGACTGCTTAGATATCTCTAGACACATCTAAGACTACCAATTTATTACTTTAAAGATTCATTGCTACTAAATACCACCTTAAAGTGCAAGTTGATATTAAGATAGCATGGGTGTCAGCCAATAAGCCTTAATACTGTTGATGCAACTCCATCATTGCTCTCTGCTTCAACAGCAAGGTAGTAGTCTCTTGACAGTTCTTGAAAAGCCACCCACATAGAGATGTCCTTTATATACCTATAAGCATCTAAACTTCCACAAGCGACCTTAATGTCCTTTCCAGCAATGACGTCTACCTCCTCTTTCGGCTCAGTACCAGTAGCTGTTTTCAGCCACAGCTTGACAACATGAACACTGGCAACCTAAAACCTCTCAACAGGCCCCACTTAAAATGGAGCCCAGTTTTAGATCCCTCCAAACACTCACCCCACCACAATTCTGGTAGGGGCAAAAATACATTTTGTGAAATGGCAACGTCAAATCACCAAGGACCCCTGGTTCCTCCAAATTATGCAGCCTGGATACCAGTTGCATTTCGCCCATCTCTACTGCTTTGCCCAACACATTGTCCAGATCCATCTTATCTGCCGCAACTTCGTCTGGAAATCAGTTGTTCATCCTATCAGCAATAGAGCCAATCCCCATGTCCCAGCATATGTGGGGCTTCTATTCTCAATATTTTCTCATCCCCCGAGAAATTGGGAGGAATATGGATCATTCTGGATTTGACGCTTGAGCAAACATACTCTGAGAAATTCAAAATGAATTCCCTCTGCACAATTCTCCCTTGCATACGGGACGAATAGATGTGTGCCCTAGATCTAAAGGATTCATGTGCTTACATATCCATCCACCGTTTTGTAATGGTGCTACCTTCGTTTTCAAGTGGATTCTTTCCTTTACCAGTACAAAGTATTCCCCATTGGCCTGTCCTCAGCCCCAAGGGTCTTTACAAAATGCCTTGTGGTAGCAGTTTATCTCCATTATCAGGGAATCAAAGTGTTCCATTACCTGGATGATTGGCTGATTGCAACAGATTCCTGAGAGGAAGTACTCTGCTCCCTGAGCACCATGATCTGCTTTCTGCAGCACTTGGGTTTTCTGGTTAACTTAGAGAAGATGAATGTGGAGCCCACTCAGAGGCTCAGGTTCATTGGAGCAAGTAGAAGCCTGGTTCTTCAATCAGGCTTTCAATGCCAAATCTATAACTTCTTCCACCCTGGAAAGCAGCTGAAACCAGTTTCCTTACATGCACCAAAATTAAACTGATTGTGATAAACTACCTGGTTCTCACTCTCTATCTAAATGGCACTTCCCTTCTAATCATCAAAAAAGTGTGAAATCTTGGTGTCTTAACAATCCATGAACAATCACATATCCAATTTGTTAAACTCATTTTTCAAACTACACATGTTGAAAAGACTGCGTCCACTTTTTACAATTCAATGACTTCAGAACAATTCTTCAATCCTTAATATTCAGCGGGCTGGATTACTGCAACGCATTACTCATCGGTCTCCAACAAAATGCCCTCCTCCCGCTACAACTGATCCAAAACAATGCAACCCATGTTCTCACAGGAACCTCTCAGAGAAAACATATCTCCCCGATTCTCTTCATCCTGCAGTGGTTACCAATTAGAATAAAATACAAAGTACTTACTATGATCTATAACCTACTAAACAATGACACCTCCTCTTGGCTCAGCTCGCAGCTTTGTATTTACAAACAGTCTAGACGCCTCCGCTCCACTCAAAAAAACTTCTAGAAGTCCCAACCATTAAGACGGCATGATTAGACATAACCAGAAAGCGAGCTTTTTCTGTAGCTGGACCTTTACTCTGGAACTCAATCCCAGACACTCTAAGAAACTCCTCCAGTAAGATAAGTTTTCAATTTCTTTTTAAATTCTATCTTTTTGAAAAAGCATTTCCCAACAACATTTAACCCTCAGCTCCAACCACTTTTCTTGACTAGTTCCTCTGTCAGGATAACTTCCATTCTGTTTTTGGAATGTCTAATAGAGTCCTGCCTTCAGACACATCCGCAGGAATTTAGATATCACCTTCCTGCTGTAACTAATTTTAACTTCTTACTTTCTTCCCTTTTAATTATGTATTTGCCTGTAAATTGTTTTTTTATCTGTTTTTATTATGTATGTTTTCCCTTGTAAACCATTTTCACTACTTTCTAGTAAAAAAAAGTATATAAAAATCATTTAAATAAAATAGTGTTTTGATGAGATGTTTGTTTATTCCAAGTTTAGTTTTTATTGTCTACCTTCTGAATAGAATTGTTAAGCTGCAACTATACTCTGACTAAATGTTGCATTCCAACATGCATGCTGACATTCTAACATACTATACCTCATTTTCTATGAATTTTTTTTATTCAAAACGGTGGGTAATAAATCCAAATAAAATATTTATATTACACATATTAAATAGTATTTACCTTCATAGGTGGGTATTTGTGGTAGGGAGCAGCCCCTGTTGCTAATTCAATGGCAGTTATTCCAAAACTCCAAATATCAGCTTTGAAGTCATAGCCTCTTACCTGAAAGATCAAAAAAGCCAACTCATTTAGGATCGCTAAGGAAATCTGTGACCCATATAAAACCAATGCTACATCCTGCAGGTTTCTAAAATTTTATTCATAAAAATTCTACAACTTTTAGTAGTACGTACTGTGTGTAATAAAAATTTAAATTAAAATTATAGTATAAGACTGGCCTAGAGGTTCAGTTCTTGTGCTGTCATGCCAGAGAACTGGTTTGATTCAAGTCAATCTTCTGCTCATGAGGTTAGTAGATGGGACTGAAAGTGCCGTAGAACCAGAATCCCATCTTCTAGGGACGAAGTGTCTGCCACTGTTCAAGAGCAATACTTTTTGTCCAGAATTAAAGGTACATGTATACCCACAGACTGTCTCTGCAATAGCTGTACTAGATATGAAACTTGTGACTTCCCCACTTACAGATAGCAGTTATTCTCAACTAATGACTTAAGATCCACATTGTGTTATCGGCATCCTCTGTCATTTGTTACTTATGTGTTTTCCCTCCTTTGCTTACTCAGACTTTTGGTTTCTATGTCAGCTTTTAATATGTTTGTTTATCTATATTTGATCCATATTTATAGCTCTTTTTCTCATTTGTCAAGGTACTAAATTCATGTGTTTTTATGTTGTAAAATCCCCTGGTAATGGTTTCATTAAAAAAGTGTAAGATATTCAGATACATAAATACCTGTTCCATAACTTCAGGAGCCATCCAACAAGGTGTACCAACAAATGTTTTTCTTACTTTATTGCGGGTAACATCACCTCCTGTTGCCAAGAAAGAACTAACACCAAAGTCTAGGGAAGACAGAGAAACAAAACAAAAAAAAAAATAATTTGGTAAACAAACATCCTAACTCCCATTTTTGTTTATTGTAGTAAAAAAATTCAATTTAAAAAAAAAAAAAACCTTTTAAAAACTCAGAATGCTTCATGACAAGTGTAAAAAAAAAAAAAAAAATTCAAGGCAAGTACAACTGGGTCCTGGAGATGCATCCTTTTCATGCAGAAGTCAGCCAGGTATTTAATTTAATATATGTTTGACCATTAAAAAAAAAAAAAACCACACACACACACTTACTTGATATAATACAAACATTGGACTTAACATTTCTGAAGGTTAGCTTTTCCACACAATTATATGCCTTCAAGAAAGGTCTCTCCCTTTTGTAAGTAATATTATCTTACATGTAATAACATTTAACTATCAGATAAAATTTGAGTTCAATTAATAAAGGTTAAAAAAAAACATAACTTTTGAAGACAGATAATTTTGGCAAGATATACAATGATTATACATATTAGACATTAGTTTTGTTTAGCATAGTGCATCATTGATTACAATGCTTAGAAAACCCTTATGTCTGCTTAATCTCAACTTGGATTTCACAAATACATTTGTAAATTAAATCCCCAGCATAAAAGTATTAACCAGTCAACCTTGCGTATATCAGGAGTGTTGGAGGCCTCTAGACTGTCTCAGGCCTCCCTCTCTCTCTCTCTCTTCTTCAATCCCAGTTGTCCATCTCAAAGGATCTGGTCAGGATCCCATCCAGCACAAAGGAACAACCAGCTTTACCCCTGACTAACAAGCACAAGTTGACAAGTTACCACAGTCCCAAGGAGGCAATCATGGAGTACTTACAGAAGGCTCTGTAAATTTTAGCAGACTGGAGGCAGGAATGCACATTAATTTGGCTGGCAAAGGCACATGATTATTTAGCAAGTGGCAAGCAGGAAAAGGGAAAAAAAAACCCTGCAATCAGGAGAAAGGCAAGAAATATTCCACCCATTGGCTTCAGCTTCTTTCAAGAATTTCTTCCGAGCTTCTCTGTCCTTCATACAAATGCACAGTATGCAGAAATTGGTCTTTTCATTGGATATACCACAATTCCTCAGTCATAGGATTGGTGGATTTCAGAAGATGTTTCTGTCCTAGCTAGTGAGCTCCCAAAGCTTTCAGAAGAATGACATGCTGGAGGACACATGCTATCCAACATGAGCCTCTCAAATAAAAAAACTGTTTGTCAAGGCCAAACCTGGTAAGACTGTCTGGCTGTGCCAGCCAAATTATACAGGAAAGTTCAGTTTAGCCAGCAACAGATTTCTTCGCAGGTGCAGCATGGTGTCCATTTCAGAACTGCAAGAGCCATCGTGTGTTACTAGCCTTCCATATTAGTTTGGTTCATTTGCCCATACTTCGTTTTAGGATTTCTGGCTAGTCCCTATTACTTCTGTGGTGCAAAGATCAGAATTCTTCATGACTCCAAATTTTCCCCCCTCCAAACGTAACAGTCACTTCAAGCTCTTCAGCAAAGTTGCAGTTCCCTTACAGTTTTCCTTCTCTCCCACTCATACTCTACTTCCCTTTTATGCTGTTAAGTGAGGCACTGGCTGCTTCAACAGTATAAGCACATTACAGGGGTTTAAAAGCAGGAAACCAGCAAATGCTACTGCTTTGACTTCTTCCTGTAGCTTATGTTATTAGTATTTGTGCTAATAAACAGTAGACCACAGGAAAAAGGTAGTAACAGCAATGCTTGAAGCATTCCTATTGAAGCCCAACTGCATTGTAGTAGCTGTATTGCTGCCAGCAAATCACTTAACACTTTCTGGTCACAGCAGGCTACCTTCTTTCTGAGCTTTCCATACAAAGTTCTAATACATTAAACGTTGACATACATTGCATCAAATTACAGAGCTGGCGGTACACATTCAATCTCTGCTAATCATTTGGTTCCAATGCAAATTTCTGACACTCATCCCAGGTATGACCGTAGCATACACACCTGCAGAGTGAGATTTCCATTAAAGGTCTGCATGGTATCTAAAATAAAATATTCATACTTCTGAAGTGACTAAAGTATAGCATGCAGCTTTATATGATAGAAAACTATAGATGACCCATTGACCGCTAAAATCATGAAACAGATAATTTGCTATTTGAGGATTGCAGTGAGTGTTTCACCTTCAAAAATGAATCCTTGTTGCTTTAAAAAAAGTTTCACATCCTTCCAAGAAAATCAGGAACATAACTTGCACTCTCACAAACTTGAATTAGCATTTTCTACAGGCAAAATTAGGTATCTAACAGTCTTTGCACTGCCTCACGGCCACAAAGAAAAAGAAAAAAAAAACTACAGTAATGAGGTCATAAAACTTCCTATATAAATACTAAAACTACAGCGGCTACTGCAAATTTACAACCCCTTAACATTTTTCACTTGTATCAATACATGAATGGGAGAAGACACATTTACATGCAACACCATACCTATCTGAGCCATATATATTTTATGAGGAAATGGGGGAGGCAAAAGCATTTATGTAACCAAAAACAAACCTGAAAGCCAGCAATTGGCTAAGGGGTAGATTTTAAAAGACGTGCATGTTATAAAATCTGGTGGCCGTGTGCGCATGTGCAGGATTTTACAATCTGCGAGCGCATGTGCAGGCGACACGCACCAGGGGAGAGGGGGGGGGGTTTGAATTTATGCAAATGACGCGTGGCGACACAATCGGGCCTTCCCCAGTTCCCTAACCCCCTGCCTAACCTTCCTTCCTCTCTCTTCCCCAACCCCTATACTAAGTAGGTGCTTTATTTTTGTTGTTTCATAAAAACGTACCTGCTGCTGGCCAATTGCCAGCGCGCGCTTCCCCAGGACAGCGGCTAATGGCTGCTGTCCCAGCCGGCCTCCGTCCTGCCCCACCCAGACCATGCTCCCCTGCCTGCCCCTTTTTCAGGGCCCGGCCCTTGTGCGTCTATTGGTATTTATGCACATGGCCGGGTCCTTTAGAAAATGCACGCAGAGCGTGCAAGGCCCAGCCATGTGCGTAAACACCGAAATTTACGTGCACTGAGCTTTTAGAATACGAGCTGTAGTCTCCAACCTTGAATCCACAATTGATGAGAGCACCTTTGGCAGCAATTACAGCTATAAGACTGTTATGATAGGATTCCACCAACTTCGGTCCAATACTGATAACCGTAGGTGTGCATTCTTTACAAAACTGTTGAAACTGTCAAGTTCCTTGGGGAGCACTGATGGACAGCAATCTTCAAATCGTGCCACAGTTTGATTGACCTAAGGTTGATGTTCTGACTGACCCATTCCAGGACAGTTACATTTTTGTTCTTTGACTATTCCAATACAGGTTTTGCTACCTGCTTCTTGTCATACTGAAAACTGAACTTCAGTCCCAGTTTCAGATTTCTTGCGGAAGGCAGATTTCGCTCAGGGAACTCTATACTTGCCTCCATTCTTTGTCTCTTCATTAATGAGAAGTGTTCAATCCTTGTCAATGAGAAACATCCCCATATGCTGGTAGATCAGGCTTCACAGTAAGAATGATGCTCTCTGGTTGATCTGTATTGGTTTTGCACCAAATAGAACTTTTGGCCTTAATGCAAAGCATTCCATTTTAATTTCATCGGACCACAAAACTTTTTGCCACATGATTGTAGTATCTCAAGTGTTTCTTTGCACAATTCACAATGATTCAAGATGGGCTTCCTTATCAACCTACCATATAGATCAGATTGTGGCGTGCTTGGGATACTGTCATATGCTCACATTGCCCAGTCTTGACCATGGAAGCCTATGGCTCTTTCAAAGTTACAATTAGCCTCTTAGTTGACTTCCTGATCAGTCTCCTTGCTCAATTATCCATTTTGACACGACAGATTGATCTAGTCAAGGTTTGATGGTGTAATATACCTTCCACCCCTTAATCTTTACCATGCTCCAAGGAGTTTGACATTTTTATACCCATCCATAACTCCCCACTGCAAATTATTTTCACAATTCCTTTGTGCTCATGGTTGGGATTTGCTTTGAAATGCACTATCCAGCCTACAGAACTAACAGAAACTGCTGAATTTATCCTGTTATGTTAATCAGTACAGTTTAACACAGGTGGGGCCAATTTGTTTGATGTGTACTTTTGAAGAGAACTAGTTACACCAGAGCTTTAAGTATTTAGGATTTCTACAGAAGTAAAAAAAAAAAAAAAAAAGAAGGGGGGGGGGGGGGTGTTGGACAAATGCAACCAAGCTATTCAATGTTTTTGCTTCTATTTCATTTTCTAAGAAATTCTGGAATATTTTTTTTCACTTGGCAGTTGTACGGTAGGATGTGTGAATACACAGATTTAATGCATTTTACTTCCAGGCAATACAGATAAAAGGATAGCGGGGTGGATCCTGAAGAGGCAGCTTTCAAAGCCTCTGGTGGGGGAAACTGACTCCTAGTAATCATGCATGTTGCATGACTTCTGGCAGAAGACTGCTATTATAATGTCTGGGCTAAGTGAGCAGGGAGAGAGCATAAAATAAGTGTCCCTGCATAATTTTGAATGAAGGCTAATAGCACAGTAGCCTATTGCAGGGGTGGCTCAAGTCAGTCCTCAGGCCCACACCCCCTTCTCCCAGACCAGTTTTCAGAATCTTTCTAATGAACATGCATAAGAAATATTTGCATACATAGGCTGTGCATGCAAATACATCTCATGCATATTCAACAGAGATCCTGAAAACCTGACAGGCTAGGGAGCACCCCCACAATGGCAGGTTTAAGCACACTTGGCCTAATAAATATATATACTCAGGAGAAAAGAAAGGATGAAAGATACCTAACCTCCAAGGAATCAATGTACAGGACTTGGATCTCTCAACAGAAAGGTGGCTCTAGAATGAAAGGTTTACACAGTCTACCCAGCCACACCTCAGTTTTATAGTCCCTTCCTCTCCCTTAGAAATCGATGCATGTTCCATGCTTCTTGAATACTGATACTGTTCCGGTCTCAAACGTCACAGGGAAGTGGTTACATATATCCACCACCCTTTCTGTAAATAAATATTTCCTTAGATCACTCCTGAATCTACCCCCATTCAGTTCTCATGACCTTACATACGGGCCGATACAGTACAGTGCGCTCCGACAGAGCGCACTGTTAGCTGGCATTTGGACGCGCATTTTGGACGCGCTAGCTTTACCCCTTATTCAGTAAGGGGTAATAGGGTGTCCAAAACAAGCATCCAAACCCTCCCCCCCCCCGAACCTAATAGCGCCCGCAACATGCAAATGCATGTTGATGGTCCTATTAAGTATTCCTGCGCGATTCAGTAAGCAAAATGTGCAGCCAAGCCGCACATTTTGCTTTCAGAAACTAGGGCCTACCCAAAAGGTAGGCGCTAGTTTCTGCCGGCAATGGGAAAGTGCACAGAAAAGCAGTAAAAACTGCTTTTCTGTGCACCCTCCAACTTAATATCATGGCGATATTAAGTCGGAGGTCCCGAAAGTTTAAAGAAGTAAAATTAAGAAAAGAAAAAAAAATTTTAAAATGGGCCCGCGGCTGTCGGGTCGAAAACCGGATGCTCAATTTTGCCAGCGTATGGTTTCCGAGCCTGTGGCTGTCAGCAGGCTCGAGAACCAACGCCGGCAAAATTGAGCATCAGCTGTCAAACCCACTGACAGCCGCCGCTCGGGATGCGCTAGTGTCCCTAGCGCCTCTTTTTACCGCCGGCACTAATTTAAATAAATTAAGATACTGTATCGCGCGCACAGGAGAGTGGCCTGTGCGCGCGCTGGGAGAGCCCGCTCTACCGTGTTTTTACTGTATAGGCCTGATAGTAAATAACAGAAAATAAAGACCAAAATGGCCTATTTAGTCCGATGCTTCATTTCCATTCTCTTGCCATTAGGCATTGCCTGTGTTCTGATGCTTTTTTGAAGTCCATTACAATGAAGACAAAAGGGTAGTTGAGACATGGAATAATGAGTCCTTGTGCTGTTAAATTTGCTCAACTTATCTTGTGCAAGCAAAAGATAGCTACCTATTAAGGCAGACACATTATGAGAGCAGGTCTTCTG